>NC_055688.1:28533601-29238601 GCF_017639745.1 Melanotaenia boesemani | reverse complement strand
TTACTGTAAATATTATTATTTATTGTTTGTGTGTGTGTTTGTTCTTGTTTGACATCACATGTGTGTTACTGCTAACTGCATCTGTACTATTGCAACAGAGCAATTTTCCACTGAGTGACTAATAAAGGTTTTCTTATTATTTTGTTACAAGGTGCTTTGTTATTTGTATATTCTTAAACTTAGTGGACAACAAATTCTCATGGTTAAACATTTACAAGTCCACTTCAAAACTGAAGATAAGATGCTGCTTCTCAGAGGCAAAGATAGACTACAATATTTCACATTACTTATATATAAAATGGCTAACTAGCAGTATTTTGTAGTTGTTAGTAATACATCTTGCAGTCTCCATGGATACAGCCAGTTTGATTGAACCTCTTGAACGATTGTGGATTTGTTGATGCGTTCTCATGTGTTTGAAAGATAAAAGAGAGATAGATAAAAACTTGAACTTTCTCCAATTTGATGAAGCTATAGCTCCTACTTGGTTGTTTATTGGGTTTGGTTTGTATTGTTTGTATTAACTGTAAGCAAATGTTAAGAATATCAAAATATATGAAGTGGAAATCTAACTTCCAAGTTGAAAAAATTTTAAAGGATTTAAATGTAGACTAATTTAGCAAAATATTTAGTTCACTGCTAACACATTAGTTAACTTAAATAGCTTGCAAATGGCAAATAAATATATAAATAAAATACATTAAAAAAATGTTTTTTGCTAAAATAAGATTTCTTTATTTTATGGAAAAGTCTGGCCAGCCGGGAATATTGCAAATTGTGTGGAATGACTATTAAACAAGCTCAATAATCTTAAAGACGCAATAACAATGTGTTATATAACATTATAAAGGGATTGTAAGTCTATGCAACCTCAATAATTTCTTTCTAAAGGGCCGTTAAGAAATTCTATGAGTTAAATGAACTATTAATACGATTATTGAGCTTATTTAATGGTTAATCCATACGATTCCACAAAGAAAACTAAGTTAACAATGAATAAAATACAAACATTTTCATTTGTATTTATTCTAATAATATTATGATGCTATTAACTTAAAAAAGTTTTCTTTAAGTCACTGAGTTGCTTTTAGGTGACCTAAATCAATAACATCAAACTTTAACAAGAGTTGTTTGGAAATGATGAGAGGTTGATGCTGGCTAAGAAAAATGTGTAAAACACCAAAAATACCAGTCTCTTCCTGCTAATTTCACTGCCTTACACGAACAGAAACACACATATACACCCATACACAGAGATTTTGCTTCCTGTTGAGCCAGCTGTGGGATTCAGTGCGTATTTCTGATGCTGTTTATTCCCCCTCCCCTCTCTCTAATCTAATGCCTTTCACTGCAGATGGTTCAACAAACAAACTGCAACCATTTGATTCATGTTTCAAAGAGGCAAGCCAATTATTGAAAACATATTCTTTCACCCATTTCTGTGAGTGACGTAAATTAAAGCATTTTAGAGCCCGTCTCTCTTTGCATCATAGCAATACCTATCTTGGGGTCCAATTTACAACAGGGTGAGCTGGTGGAAGCATTAGGCTTTCTTGCCGCAGTAGGAGGGTGGTATCATGATTAATTAAGGCTTGTTTTGTCGGTGCAGGAAGCCACAAAAAAGCTCATTACAATCAGCTGGGTTTTGTCATAGTCTGGGCTCCCTCTTATCTCCCATAGAGAAGCAGGACGGTATAGCTTTCCCGAATAAGCACTGATGATGATTGCATGATTTATGCATGAGCGTCATACAACCTTAAGTCTATCCAGCACAATAGAAACCCCTCAAAGTCTGAAATTAGAGCTTTTGTGACTTTTTTTAAATGTTTGTTTTTACACGCACAGCTACATCACTAGCAGGCCATTTTAAAATGTGTGGGAACACAACTGAATAAGTAGAAGTGGAAGATAACAGTGGCTTGTTTGCTTTCATATTTACTAGGCGCTTGTACAAAGCCATTAGGAAACATGTTGTAAGCTGTCATGTTCCCTTGCAGACAACACTCAGTATTCAGTTTGTTGCATGCCTCTGTTTGACTTTGGGTTTTCACCGATTATTACCTGCAAATTAGGCTGTCATAACGACATAATTGGCTGTTAAAATTGACTTGCAAGCAACAGACTTAAATCAGGATGATGATTGATGGTTACATGAGAGTCACAGGAGTGATGTGTGCATTGACCTTCCAATGAGCTCGGCTCATGTGGGTGTTGACCCTTTGATAAACACAGACAAGGCCTCCTAGACAGCCTGAGTGTGTGCGGCTGTTGCAGCATGCCCCAGGGTGTTCCTGTTAGCTCTGATAGATGACGATGCACTGGGCTGCTCACTCCTGCAAAGTTTTCTGCACAGTTGCCTTTTATCAACAGTACTTGACTGTGGTGTAAGCAGCTTGTGTGAAAGGGATAACCCATCCTTACCTTTACAACTCAAAGTAATGGAAACATGTATTCAATTAAAAACAATGCAAAGGTAATATATTAAATATTTTAAATCAATATCTTATCATTTCAAAATAAATCCCCAAACACCCCATGACACTGCAGCATGTGCTAAATCCCAATTAAGCTGGCAGCAGCCATGCCTTTGTTGCACCAGTAAGGACAGACTGAATCCCAGGTAACTCAAAGAATTAATACAAACATAATTTGACCTTACAATGCCAAGATGTATGGGAAATTACAGTGATTTAATAAAGAAATAATGTGAAATGGAATGTGTAGTGTTTAGACTTAGAGCTGCAAATAAAATTAAAGTAGATACTTGTGGTGAGATGTGGATATTACCATGTGTGGCTGGCCATCACAACCATACACTGACTGATATTTAAACAATTAGATATTCCAAATAAATGTAAAGACAAGACAAAGCTGAACACTGATGGTGAAAGGCAATAATCCTCCGGGAACACTGCATCAAAAAACAGTTTGTTCCAAATACAAGCTGAAAAATGCAGTAAAAACAAACATGTAATGAAGAAACCTTGTTGCCCTCTTTGCATCAGTACTAATTTAAAATGCAGAAGGCAAAGCTGAAAAGAATTTAAAGATCCAGGATTTTAAATCGCTTTTGGAAATTATAGATGCTACATCATCTAGGCCAGGGGTGCCCAAGTTCGGTCCTCGAGATCTACCATCCTGCAACTTTTAGATGCAACCCTTCTCCAACACGCTTGAATCAAAGGTCATCTGCATGTCATTCAGCTCTGCAGAGGCCTGGTAACGAGCCAGTCATTTGAATCAGGTGTGTTGGAGAAGGGTTGCATCTAAAAGTTGCAGGATGGTAGATCTCGAGGACCGGATTTGGGCACCCCTGATCTAGGCAAAAGAAAAAGGAAACCATCAAGCTTATTAGCTCATAGTTCAAAAGCCAACATCTGTGATGGTATGGGGGTGCATTAGTGCACATGGCGTCTGTAACTCACATCTGTGAAGGTACACTTAATACTGAATGATACAAGCTGGTTATTTAGTAACATGTGCTGCCAAGCAGATGTGTTTTTCAAGTAAGGCCCTGTTTATTTCAACAAGTCATTGTGAAAACACACCCTTCACATGTTGCAACAGCACGGCTGCTTCGAGTCAGGGTGCTAAACTGGTTTGCCCTCAGTCTAGACCTGTAAGTAAATCAAATTACAGCATACAGCGATCAAGTCCAAGTCAAAACTTCACTTTGAGTCATAGCTTGACTTCAAGTGTCAAGTCTACAGCTGTGTCCACAATGTGAATAAACAAACAGACTCTGGCAGGCACACACATAAGTTACTGACAGATTACAGAACATTGATCATTGCAGCTGACAGCTAACTCCCAGCGCCACATGAAGGATGGATAGAGGCTTTCCTGATATATTTTTAAAAAAAGTTACGCCTCTCAGGTGGTACTTCCATCCAAAGATGAGGCTGTTTCAGTTAGCTGATAAGCAGAAAGAAACACACATACACACACACACGCACACACACACACAAAAAGACTACAAACCAATCTTGAGCCTTTGATGTCCATTTACATAGGAACTTGCTACTTTCCTTGCCAACTCACTTTCTTTTCCACCCGTTTATCCCCTCCCACTCACACTTTGCTTTCCAACTTTCTTCTCCCCCCTCTACCTCTCATCTCCCTCAGCTGAGCTACATCTCTTCTATATTCCTTTTACTCAGGTTTGCGGGCTGACACAGACTTATTAACAAGCTCCTGGCAGGCTGGGAGGTGGATGTGGCAGCTGTGGAATAGAGGTTGATATGGTCCTTCCTTCCACAGGAGAGTGAGTCCCTGGGAGGGAGTCTCCAGATGGGCTCGGTTTGAAGCAGTTCACCCCAGGTTCTCGTAGACGAACGCCATACGGGATAAAACTGCATATCTAAATACTAAAAGCAGACTGAGTGTAATTAATTACCTGACTGCTTTTAGGTCTGTATTTACATACTGCACCTGATACTCTTGGCAGAATTTCTTCAGAATTTGTGCTTTTTAAACTAATACACGCACACACACACATCTTTATATATATATATATATATATATGTGTGTGTGTGTGTGTGTGTGTGTGTGTGTATATGTGTGTGTGTATATGTGTGCATTAGTTTATGTGACCTATGTCAACACACCACACATTTGCAATGTGTGAAAGATGCTTTGATCTATTCCTGCTTCTTCTCTCCTCCAGTTCGTATTTGCTGCTGGTATTCTCCCTGCGTGTTGCTGTGCTGACACTGCTTTCCTCTGCATCCCATTGATTCAGGAGCTCTGAGTGATAGATGGGTTTAATAAAGCAAGGTGCAGTCCTCCCAAATAAATGAGCAAACGCAGGATTTATTACCAACATCTGCATTTTAAGGAGAGTAAACAGGCCTTAAGCTGGGAAACAGTTTAACGATACTTCCCAAACTTGAAGCCTGGGCCAGAGTATTTGGCTATGAATGCAGCTGTGCATATCAGCTCTTATTGATGCTTCTTTTACATATTCTGCCTTTTGCTGTCTCTGATTCTCACATCCTTTGCCATTCATTTTTCTTCTTCAACAAAGGAGACCTTGGCTTGTTGAAATCTCGCTTCTCAGTTGCACACGTCCTTCAGTCTTCTCTTTTGTTTCTCTGCTCTTATTCTCACAGACATTCCCTCCTTTTGAAGTTCTCTTTGAACCATAGTGCACATCACAAATTTGTCATTATATATTATGGTCTTTTTGTCATAAACAGCAGCACATTTAATTTGCCCTCCTCTTTTTATTTATTTATTTTTGCAGAAGCAGTGCTACAGGCTATTTTGTGGCGGCTATTTATCCGTGCACAGTGCCAGTGGAGCTAAATCTCTACTCCCCTTGGCACAGAAACAGTGGTGTGCATGGTTTAATTTCAGCTTTAAAAGACTGTCGTGCTGCAGTGATAATGTGGGCCTGCTTGCCAGTGATTGGACTAATTAATAGACCCAGATGATCCGTGCCTGCCTTAACCAGTAACAGTGGAGGAAGGTGAAAAACGGAAGACCAAAAAGGAGAAAGTAGTAGTTTGACCTGTGAACTCTTAGAACTCTTTTAAAAACAGACTCACACATTCATGTTTTCATGTGCACAAATGAAGACCTGCAAAATGCTAAAGATGCACACATGGATGCCTTGCATTTTCTTCATGCCCGTTTGTTTGTCAATGGCATCTTAGCCATTAATTACAATTATGTTTAGGAGGTCTTCCACAGGGCACACACACTTTTCAATGTGCACTTTCCATTGGCTGATGCAAATCTGTTAAATCTGTTACCCTAAAATGAGGACAACAGCCCTCCCTCTGAGTCTCAGTGCTGATGGCCACTGAAGCTTTATACAATGAGTGTTACTATGATAGCTATCCCTCTGTGTAATTACTAACTGATTACTAAATGAAAGAAATGCTATGTTTGCCACACATCCATTAGTCAGCTGTATGCTGCACATTGGGGGAGTGCTATTAGTTTGCAGACTACTGACAATGATGTATAGCTTTCAAGTACAACTGGGCAATTTGCCCCAAACCTTAAAGGTGCAATCTAGGATTTAAGTGCCAGCCTAAATTGTATATTCATATATACAGTATATATACACACCCACACACACATGCTGAGAAACCTTTTATAAACTAATAGACTTGAGCTTATTTGTCACAAGTGTCATACACATGCTCCCGGTCTGTTTTCATATACGCCCTGCATCTCAAGAGCACAGTAAAAAAAAAAAAAGAAAAAAGAAAAGTATGCACTTCAAAGAATAGCTTTTTAAACAAAGCCAGCAGTGGGGTGACAGTGTTTTTACAGAGGGCACCATACTCCAGTAGGAAATCTTCAAACATGTGCTGCATTGTGTTTCATACTCATTTGATTAGCCCAGTTTATGCAGTGTAAAGGCAATGTATGGAGGCAATGTGCAACAATGCAACTACAGATGTACTCAATTTAACCTTGCTTGTGCGATGTGTGTTATCTGTACTCGATGGGGACATCAACAGAGTTGTGTGGGTGTTTTTAGCAGGTCTGTGCTCACCTGACATACTGTACTAAGTAAAAGACACCCTAACCGCTCCTCTACATGTGGAACTTGGACTGTTAATGAAGCTGATTGTGTAAATTATCTCTGAACCTGCTGCCTTGTTTGGTTTTTATCTTTTTCACAAAACCCCATCAGTTTTAAATGAAGTCCTATTCATTTAGAAAGATTAAACAACCCTTTTCATGCAAGCAGTTACCTTTAAGTGGCTCTATTATGCTCATTTAAGGCTAATATATTTTGATATGCAAGTCCACAAGGGCAGGAATCAATTCAGCATTTTTCACAAACCCATTTTTTTTTATTTTATCGCAGTCCTCTCAGCAATCAGGTAAAGTAAGTCTTGGTTAATTCCTTTAGTTTGACCATTGCCTTGGTGTCTTCTGCCTTACACTGAGCAGTGAAGGTGAGTGTGCCTTTCTTCTCGTTAACGTGCACAATCTGGAGAAGATTACCAGTAAGAGTCCCCTTGGAAGTCACTAAAATATTGAGGTGGAAGAAAATCTCTAAAATGATTGTTTTCAGCACCATAGAACCTGAATGTAGAGACACACTGGAAAACTCAAACATGTGTTTATATGATAAATGCATGTTTGTCGTCGCTCACTTGTCTGATGAGTATTCAACACTATAATACTGTAGAAAGCTCAGAAAAGTCAAAATAGCATAATAGGGCCCCTTTAACTAAGAGTAATCTGCTCTGATAAACTGTAAATACTAAATTGTGTCAACGTGTTTTGTGATATTGGCAATGTTTTTAAGATGTTTAAAGTGGAATGTGGAAGTGGTTATTTCAGCTATGGATGAAAGCTTTCCATGCAGTGTTGACTGCTCATTGTTGTTCAACTTGGACTGGTGTTTCTCTTTACTCTTTACCCATTCAAATTCCATCAGTTTGCTTGAATTGTTTAAGGATTTTCTGAACTTTAGAGGGAGAAATATCCATATTTTTTTCAGTATTTCTCAGTGGGAACTTGTTTTTGATAAATATGGTGACTTTGTCTCTTCTCATTTCAATGATCCACTTCCCCGTTAGGGTCTTTAAAGTCTCAGCTTTTCATCGATGCTGCTTTAAGTATAATTGAATAAATTAAAAAAAAGGTGATGTGACAAACCATTGAAATTCTTCTGTTCACTCCCCATTTTAAGCATTAATGTGTACTCCAACAATAAACAAATAAAACAAACAGGAATTACACTGAGCATGAGAAGGAATCATATATTTATAGCTATATATATTATATATTTATTTGCAAAGCTTCCATCCATAAAACTCTCCCTTGGACAAACAAATTGTCCAACACAACAAAGCAGCCAAACCATTTTGCTATGATGCTGGACAGAATCATGTAAAAAAAAACAAAAACAAAACAAAACATGCAAGTTCTTGGGTTGACGCCCAGCCAGCATGTCCGTATGAGGCCCCCGGGGGTTAAATACGGGCTATTTGGGTACTGAGTGGGCATGGACTTGAACTGTTGTAGGTCCTATGTGGTTTCAGTAAAGCCTGGTACACAGATAACATTTTTTTTAATCTTGTGAGATTTTTTATGTGGTTGAGACCTCACACGTGAAGATAAAAAATTCTGTTTAAATCGTACTGTGTGTGGCGTGCTCCAAAAATGTAATCACGGAACAACACAAACATGACGATGCTTTCTAGCAACTTATCTACAATCTAGTCCTCCGAGCCAAACAAACATTGAAACGTAGAAGAAGAACCATGGCAACAACCGGCAAAAAACGTAAAAGAAGAAGCATAGTAACAACTGGCAAAAAACGAAGAAGAAGAACCATAGTAACAATTGGAAAACATAACACACAGCATAAAAGGGGATATATAGGACGAGGGAATGATGGTGGTCTTGGGGACTATTGTTAACAGAAAAAACCAGAACTGAACAAAATAACAAACTGGAGATGGCGTGAACACGGACTTTATTTACTTCCTTGCTCCCCAGTCAACTCACTCTCTGATTGGATACATTCCGTGCCACGTCACCATCCATGCAGTCACAATGCATGAGTCGTTGGCGTTCTTCAGAAATCGGCACTGAGATATTAAACATGTTCAATGTTCCCAATTGTCGGCTACGACTTGTTTTGGAGCGAATTATCTGGAAAAATCAGCTCGTAACACACCACGGACCATATGATGATTGGACAGGGAAATCTCACGATGATCGAGCGTTTGCCATCTAAGATCGAGAAGAGGCAAAATCGGGACAAAAACAGCTCAAATATCGTTATGTGTGTACCAGGCTTTACATGGGTCCCATATGCAAAGCCCATGTAGGCCTGCTGTATGAGCCTCATAAGGTGGGTTAATTGAGCCTGGGCATAAACAGAGGAAAGTTAAATAGGGCCCAACTTTTTTTATAAAATGGGCCCCACATTGAGGAGCCCATGTAGGCTGGCTAAATGAGCCCTATAAAGTATAAATGTGGGCTGAATGAGTTTGGGCTGTAGCTGGGTAACATGGACATGAGCCCTATTTGGAACCCAGTCAGAACCCATTTGAGGCCCAAATGGACAAACACTGGTGAGGCCACCGTGGAAACTGCGGACAAACCCACCTAGGACCCTTGTCTGCAGCCCAAATTTAACCCTTCATTTATTTATTTATTTATTTGAGTTATTTGACAGGGACATTGCATTTGTACATAGTCACAAAATAATGTAGCTGATGCCATGTAGAGTTTTTAGCCAAAGCTAGTTCTCAACACTTGTCGCTTGTTGGGCCTTTCTACACTACATTACAATACATTAAAATACACGTATGTCTTACAAAACCTATATAAAACTAACCTAAACACACAATACAAAAGAGTAACTTCAATTTTGTGCAGTTGTTTTCAATGGCTACAAGCAGGGGGAGGGCGAGGGGAGGGTGGCGTCAGGGAGAGAGAGAGAGAGAGACGCTAAGATCCAGGCCAGTCACTCTCGCTACAACGGCAGTTACCGTTTTTGCAATGGCACTTGCCGTTTCTGTAGCGGTAGTTACAGTTTCCTCAACGGTCTCAGTGGTTTGCCACTGTGGGCTGGTTGCAGACTTTTCACATTAATGGTAACTCCTAATACAAGAAAAATATGTGTAAGTTTGCACAGATTGATGTGCACCTAGAGTGACGTACATACACCATGTAGGCTATAATGGACCAGCTTGATCTTTTGCGTTGGTTTGGAAACATTTTAGTAAGTAATTTGCCATGCTGCAGACACGCCAGATCATGTCTGTGACGGCGCATTGCTATGAAAGCAGCTTGCAGGCTTATTGGGCTCCGTCAGTCCAGGAGAGGTGAGATTGGAGCAACATTCTGTCGTCCAGCAACGTCCCAACCGGCAGTGGTCAGGGTCCACAAACGTTAAATCTCCGTCCTTCAAACACCACGGTGGACATGCCAGTATCTTTATGAAATGTTGCATTTAATTTTAAATAGGTCGTCAACTGTCTTTCTGTCTCAGCAAGCAAGTAAGGTCACGTATCCGTTGATCGTGACATTTGAATTTCAGATCTGAATTTGAATGGAGAGAACTGAAACTGAACTATGAAAATGAATTAGGGAATGAATTTTTTTAAATACAAAAGTTTCAACTTTACCAATATACACAAAAAACAAAGATTCAATATCAAATATGGTAATTTGGATTCAGTTTTTTAAAGCAAGTATTCAAACAGGCATATTCAAATTCAAATTGAATGATTCAAATTCAAATATAAAGAATTCATATTCGGTCCCCAGTGGCACAAAGTTTATCCCATAGCTGGCTACACTGTTTGCAATTAACAACACATTTGATCTTGTTTACTCTGTGTCTATAAAGAAACATACTGGACAATGTCTTGACTAGGTTCTGGTGCTAGATGCTAAATTATCACCATGTTATGGCACTTTCTGTGATGCTCTGAATTTTTATGCTATATGAATGACAAAAAGCTAGAATTCAGTCTAGAAGTAAGAAAAGAATTAAAGATGCAGTGTCTGGGTCAATCGACTTGAGAATATCTAAGTAAAGTTTATTTGTAAAGCACCTTTGGTCACAAAGTGTTTCACAGAGAAAGCAGTCAGTATTATTCACAACAAAATAAAATACACAGAATAAAATGTATAAAAATAGAGGTATAAAATGTAAAATCAGTTATAAGAGCCCAAGTTTAACTAAAAGCTTATTGTAATAAAAATGTCTTCAGCTGCTTTTTTTAAAAATATCCACAGAATCCAGGCTGAAGGGGTCCTAAAGGGAGGGACCATTAAAAGATTTTCATTGGACGACCTCAGACTACAAGATCAGCAATATAAAGAGGTGCCTGACCATGAAGAGCTCTGAAAATAAAAATCAAGATTTTAAAATGAATTCTAAAACCAACTGGTAAAGTGACTTTAAAAAAGGGGTTATATGAGCTTTTCTGTTTGAATGAGACAGAAGTCTCACTGCAGAGTTCTTTACCTGAAGACACTTTAGTTCTTTCTTATTAAGACAAGTGAGCAAACTGTTGCAGTAGTCTGAACATGATGAGAAGGATTATCATCTCTGGCTCACTTGTTGACACCAATGTTCTGGGTTTTGAGAAGTTCCTCAAATGTAAAAAAAAAGAAAAGCTGTTTCTTAACAGATGTTTTGCGCTTTGCTCTAGAAACAGCTCTTCATTAAAAGTTACTCCCAGGTTTCTAAGACTGGGCTTGTGTGTGGGTCTTAAATCCCCCAGTTTCTGTTTAATGTCAGGGGTGGCATTATTCAGTGGCAGTTGGAGCCCAATGGGTTTAAATAAGCAGTATAGTTGTAAATCATCAGCATAAAGATGATAAGAGATATTACTGAACTGTTTTATTATCTGACTTGAAGGAAGAATATATAACAAAAACAGAATAGGCCCCAGAAAAAGAGCCTTGATGGACTCCGCGTGACAGCCCTTAAGACTCAGACATTAACTGATTTACAAGCACACTGAAACTACTGTCGGATAAGAATTTAGAGAACCAATTTAAACATTCTAACGCGATCCCTCAGTCTGTTTATCAGGATCTTATAACTGACTCTGTCAAAAACTGAGGAGAGGTCTAACAACACTAGGACTTTGTACTTGTTAGTCTGCTGATATAATGTCAGTAGAAACTTTGAGTAGTGCTGTTTCAGTAGAATGCATTTTATGGAAACCAAATTGGAAGTGATTATGGATGCAATTTTTTCTCCAAATAGGAAATTAGTTGGACAGAGACTGTTTGCCATTGAAGGTAGTTTGAATACTGATTTGGATTTTTTTTGTGTAATGTTGAATCCAGGTTTTAAAAGCGTTGGTTCCACAACAGCATGTTTAAAAAGCTGGGGAAAACACCAGTCAGGAGTGAGGTGGTAAGCAGGTTTACAAATCAGGGACCAATAGAATCAAAAGCTTTAATAAAGAATTTGGTAGCGAGGTCATCAGAGGTGCTAGAAGATGACGTCATTGTGGCTGCATGAGCAGAGATGATATCTAATGTCACAGGTGTAAAACTAGACCAGGTATAAGGAAGAGTTGGCCCATGTCCTAGGCACAAAGGCTTTGGTGTGATTTCTGTCTGCTTTAGAGTGTACAGGAATAGGTGGGGCAACAGAGACACAATAGAGCTAATTGTGTCAAACAGTATTTTTGGAATTCTCTTGGTTGTGGAGATAAGCTGGGAAAAAATATGTAGATCTGGCTTTCTTCAACATTTCATTAAATGAAGTTAGTATCTGACCATAATGCAACTTAGTTTGTAATACAGTTTATAAAAAACATGTTACAATTTTAACTTCTAGTTTAAGAGGTTCTTGGTCTATTTCCTTGGATCACACTGCAAGTCTGTAACAGGGCTATGAAGAACTCGTGGCATGCATCTACCTAAAACAGCAAGTCTGAACCAGGTCCAAATCACCATCCAGAGAGGATAAGTGGCGTTAGCTCCGACCCAAAGATAAACTCTACCTTTGGAGTGAAAAGTGTGCAATGCTCTCCTAACTACATAGCATTGTATCTCTGCAGGGACATTTGGGGTCAGCAACGTTTTGTATTCCAGAGCTGCTTGTTCAGGGTTGCTTGGGGGAGTTAGAGAGCACAGCAGCAAGTTAGCAAGCTGTTGGAGCAAGGCTGTAAATGATTCATATTGTACGGGCAGGCACATTCATGCCAGCACAGATTTTAAAGCAGCAGCTGAATGATGCCCTCTAACTCAAGGTCTGGGGTCCCCGAGTGGATATTATGCCTCAGGTTAGTCCTATTAATGAGGAAGAAGTGATTTCCCCCCCTCTCTGTAATGTTGTTCACATATGTTTCAGGAGAGTTTAGATGAAATGTGGCATTGGAGAGTCATTAGTCCAACCTTACTCAAGTCACTGCAAAGCTGATGGTAATCTGCTTTGGGACAATCTGTGCTGGCACCATTCCTCCCAGAGGGACTGTGCCAGTCTACTAGTAGTGAAATGAACACCTCCCTTACTTTAAATTCTTCTCTTCTTTCCTATTCTGGGGGCTTATTCTCTCATTTTTCCCTTATCTGTTTTTTCTCTCCACTTTCTTCCTTTCTCACCCTTCCTCTCCCTCCCTGAGCTCATCTTTTAGCCCAGTCAATCCCTGGGAAGATGAAGTGGCAGGATAAGGTCGCAGCATCTGTACAAGCTCTCATTGAGGCTAAATGAATGCCATTAATTCAATCGGGGGACTTGTTGGGATGGCCATGGCCTTTGTCCAGTCATGATTAAGCGATCCTATCAGTTATCAATCGTAATGAGCTTTTCTGGCTGTGGGAGGTGAGTGCAGGCTGGTGAAATAATAACATCTTTGTCTTTTGATAGAGGATAATGCCAGACACCTATCTCATGCCTACCGAATAATATAATTGTGTGAGTGGAAGGTAATATGGATTTAGAGTATTTTATTGCTTAACAATAGTGAGATGGAAACATCGTCATGTGTTCTGTGCTGAGATTGTGATGATACCGTTTCATGCAACAGCCTTTTGGATAAAGAAATTGGCAAATTAATTTCCTCAAAGAAGCTATAATCAGTGTTTTTTATGAGAATAATGGATTCAGTGTTTGTGAGAGGGATTGCTACTGTATTCCAGCAAGGGCTTAAATAATTATCAACCAAATCTGCAGCACGCCTTGGCTTATTGGAGCTTTACCATGAGCTTCAGCCCAATGTTTGCTGCTTTTCTAACACTTCCAGTTTTTCCTCTCACAATTCTGATTCCTTAGTGTCTTACCAAAGCCTTAAGGTTTAAAAATCAAAGACCAAAAAAAAAGATTATATTTTAGTTTGTTCCAACAAAATGTATATGTATAAGGAGGTGAGAGGGAAAGAAAATAGTGGGAAGAGTCATATGGGATGTCAAATTTCTTTAGTTTAAGAGTTTTACATTTTAATGTGTCACAATATAAACACATCCTGTCAGTCATATAATTTATAAACAAAATATTCAGGAAACCATGCAGGCTCAAAGGGTTTACAAAAAAGCTTTAAAAACTCCACAAATCAGACTTTTTAATATGTTTTTAAAAAAGAAAAGATAAAAATCAATGCTGAACAGTAGAGACAAACATCCCTGTTTAAATCTGCTACAGATGGGAATACAACTGGGATACTTTATGTCTGTAAGAACCACTGAAGTGGAGCTCTCTACTTCACAGTCTTACAAAAACTCATTTCAGTAGTATAGCCTTTCTAAATGTTGTTAAAGCTGTTAGATTGGAACTGAAAAACATGACTGACAAGAAAACAAAGCCTTTCTCCTTATATTTAGACAGCTGTTATCTATATAAAAAAGTTTTATTGTAATGTTAATTATGTAAAATGAGTCCAGTCCCCCCCATGACCCCGCAATAATAAATGGGTATAGACAATGGATAGATGAACGGATGGATATAATATGCTAATATGTATATTGTGATGGTTGTAGAGTTGGACATTTAAAAGACATTCATTGTGTTTATCAGGTGTTTTCAGTTTATTGTTTCTGTTGCTTTGGTGACGTTCAGACAACAAAATTACTTGGTAATTTCTTGAACTGGACAGCCTGAAAATGACAATAGTTGCTGCTCAATGTTGTGTCAAATGAATCAGGTGCAAGAAACATTTTAGAGAGTTTGATTTGTCACTTCAGGACAATGAAAGAGAGAGTTGTTGCTGTCTGCCTTCTGGCACATCAATTTTAAATGTTTTGTGCCTTTACCAGACGATTTGTTGTGATGAAGCAGGGGTCATTTTCTGTATGTCTGTGACAGCAGGATAAATAAAAAGTTACATGCTGCCATTTTAAAGGTGTCGGTGAGCTTACTGATTTTTTTGCGCTTCACATTGTTTCCTGTGTGTGTAGCCTTTACACAAAGTGATAAACAGTTGGTGCATACACACAGCAAAGAATAGCACAATCTGGCAAAAATATCCATCTCTTAAGGGTTTTTCCACAGTTGCCTTTTAAGCAAAGCACAGGGAAATAACCCAACGTACAGAGCTGGCTTGGGAGTTAGAGTTTGATCTGTCAGTGATACAACTCTGAGCTGGCAAAGGTGGAAGTAACTGATACACAACAGGTCCACGTTGGGCAGTTGGGTTATACACATCAAGCCAGCACTAGAGAACTCACTATTTTAACCACTGGGTTGTTATCCACAATGTCAGATTAATGTGTGCAATGACTGAACTGCATGTGCTTAACAATGGTTTAACAGCAACATCTTATTTATGTCTCTATTTTAAAGGATGAGTCACGTGATAAAGATAAAAGGTCTTAAGTAAGCATTGCCTGACTTTCTGACCTTAAAACTCTGCTTTTCTGACTCATTTGATGGCTTAGTGACATTTGACAAGAAAACAAACCCAAAAGGGACTGACAATGTTTTAAAGTGACTTTACAGAAAAACAAGCTAACTTGGCGTTATACCCAAGGGCAATAATACTCAGTACTGTTTCTTACAGTTTTCTGTAGTACTGCTCTGTTTGGCTATGCATCCAAAAGCTTTTTGAAAATGGACAGAAATATGCATAAAACGAATGCAGAGGATGGACAGGAAGCTCCATATTTATATCTAATGTTGAGTATAAATAGGCCTTTAAGGAAATCTTAGATTAAAAACTACAGTGTTCTGATGATGGGTGAAATAAAATTAGTCGAGTATACGGCCTTTTCCTACTTAGAGACATTTCTACTAAGAGCTGTGTAAGTTGGCTAGGGGTGAGGATGTTTGGTCATGCAGGCCAAAACAGTCCATAATGTGTTTGAAGAATATGTGATCTTTAGTGAGGAGAGCAGTTTTAAATGAAATGTGAACGTAGTGTTTATGATGGTCACAGTCATGCTGTAAAGAGTATACTTTAGTCCTAAAAAGGATAATTTTCTAACACCAACCAAGTAGGTTTAGATTTTCAGCTACAATGTTAAATTGCCAAAATGAAACCAGGAAGATTTCTGTTCAAATGTTTAATAACCAAATAATAATGCATTAATAACCAAATGTGATTTGTAACACAACTGAAAGCAAAACGTTTGCCATGTCTTGGTTTTGAAAATGCATCTTATGTATGACAGCAAATGAATGATGACAGTGCTCTGTGTAAATAGACCATTTAACCCCCTTATTCTGTACCTGGACTTTGTTGTTCTTTTTAAATGAAAGACTTGAGAATGGAATCTGATCAAGTTAATTAATTAATTGATCACATTGATTGGTGGGCTTGTTATGATGAAATGTTGACGGACTGAAGTCTTTCCTTATCCCCTCAGGTTGTATCTGAACCATAGACTGTATATAAAAGATGAACAGAGCCTCCGTGACATCACCCGTAGGTTTCTGAAGAGCAAAAGTGAAGCTCGTTGGGTGGTTCCTACCATCGCCATCTTGGCAGCATCACGCTTGCCATTGCTCATGGAAAATACAAAAAGGGGCAAACTGGCTGAGCTGAGAGGGGCTGTGAGCGTGGGGGTGGATGATTGATGTCTATCCAACTCCAAGCTGCCTGTAGCTAAGAGCTAACTGAGCCAACTCAGATCTAACTTGAGCTAACCGGCTAATGAAGGTAGGTGGGCTAAAGCTAAGGCGCACTGTTAGCCGGCTAAAAACCGCGGTTGTGTGACACTCTCCCGTCTTGCTGCGGATATTGGATACATGTCAATCAAAAGGACACACCCCTAATTATGCCAAATTTCAAGATTAAATAACATCCAAAGGGATGAATTTGAGTTTGCCTGATTTCCTCAATGATTTGAATTATACAGCTCTGTTTAATCAAAAATAGTAAAAACATATTTGTCAACACATACATTTAGTTGTAAAAATGAAAAAAAAGGGCATCATCAGAGTATCATCAGAGCAAGATGCTCTAATAAAGGCTCTGTGTCGAAATGTGTAAGTGAACTCTGTCTGTGATGTGAGCCAAATAAACGACTCAGTGTGAGTATTTTCTCCTTGTGCACCTTTTTTCATTTTTGCAATTGTTGGATTTTGGGTTTAGCACAACTTCTTCCCCCTTTTTTGTCTATACATTAAGTAGTAGTTTCTCAATGAGGCTTTATAAAGTTTGAGTTGACAGTGTTTTGTTTTTATTTTGGAAATTGCTTTGTTTTGTTAGCATTATGTCAGATAACAGGAACTGTGATCATAAAACTTTGTAATCTGTGACATCACATATTTTTCTAAGCATGTATTTTTAAGGCAAGGCAAGTTTATTTGTATAGCACAATTCAACAACAGGGTGATTCAAAGTGCTTCACAGAAAATAACAAACATTATTTAACATTAAAAACAAAAGAAAAAGGAAAAAGCTAGAATAGTGGATAAAAACCGAATTAAATATGATCAAGTTTAAAAATTCAAGCTTAAAAGAAACAGATGCAGATTTGGACTTTTTAAAATAAAAACTATGGTTTTTATGTGGCAGAGAACAGGTGGGTCTTTAACCAGGATTTAAATAAACTGAGTGTTTAAGCTGATTTGAGGCTTTCTGGGAGTTTGTTCCAGACATGTGGAGCATAGAAGCTGAATCTCCATTTCCAGTTCTGACTCTGGGAACTGATAAGAGACTGGATCCAGATGACCTGAGAGGCCTGGTAGGTTCATACTGGGTACTGGGTCAAGAGGTATCTATATATATATATACTGTATATGTATATATATATATATAAATGTTAAACAGAGGGCCCAGGATGGCACCTTGGGGAACTCCACACTCCATATGCAGTTCTTATCTGCTCAGATGTAAAGTTACCTACTGACACAAGTTTTAACTGCTCATCGTAAGCATTAGCAGGTAGTAGCAAAATAGGAAAGCAAGTCATTGGTAGAGTGAAAAGTGAACAAACTGAGGACAAATATTTTGGAAATGTCAGCAGTAGCCCAACAGGAGCTGTTTCGTAGTAGAAAACTGCTGAAGGTTAGGGTTATCATACGATTTTTAAGCCAGTATTGAGTATATGTTTAGTATTTTTCCATTAAGTAATGTACAAATTTTATTATCTGTCAGGAGACAATGTTTCATTATGTGCTGGACTCCAGTTTTTATGTGAATTTACAACAACTGTATCCACCCACTGGACTCATTTTTATCTCAGCAAGAATACATTTTTTTCTTGGCCAGAATTAACTTCCATTATGAAATTCCTTTAATGGACTATAATATGATATTTATCGTATAAATGATGCAGCAATGTCTTACGCTTTTAAATTTTCTAAAAATCACAATAAATACATCCCAGTTTGAACTCTCCTCTGATGTTTTTAATCAGCAAGTCTTGACAGGATTTCCACTGATCACGCCTCTAAATTTGTGCCCATCTTGTCACGTCAGCAGTGATGTCCATTCCTGTATGCACTCACTGAGAATGCAGCATCTGTTCGGTTTTTGCCCTCCTAACTTAAATTATTCACACAAAGCACAGGATCCATTCAGTTTTTATGAGCCCCCGATGGCAATTCAAGGCAGTTCAGGCTGTTTATATCAGAATCTCCCTCATATACCCTCATCACAGTCGTTCTTAAGTTAGCATTTGGTTGCAACGTGGTGAATCCTGTAACCTCTTTGTTCTCTTCTGGTTTTTAATAACAAGCTTCACATCTATTACAAAGAGTCTGCAGCCTTTACAAAGAGCTACTGTCTTTGTAAACACCAAACACCACTATGACTAATGGCACTTATTATTAACACACAATTTAAGATAAAAACCCAAGGGCACATTCCTGGATGGCTCATAGAAGAATCACAAACAAACAGGCCATCATGCTGAGGCTCCGGCAGATACAGGACAGCTGAGCAGAGCTGCACCAAGCCTGGAGAAATGCGCTATTCTCATCTCTCTCATAACGCTATTAAAAGTTTGAGCCTGGAGGCCATGAAGGTTTAGTAGAGGATTATTATTTCAAGCTCCCTGAAAAATAAATCAATCCGTTATCAAAGTCCGCAGTCCCCATGAACTGCGTAATCAAATTGAACAGTGTTCTAGGCAAGTATCCTGGTACTTTTCTATTAAACTGAGCTATTGCTGAGGGAGATGGCTCAAAAATAGCCCTCCTCATAAGACATGGGTGTTATGTGCAGACAATTGAAAAATCCCATAAATCTGGTACTGTAAAACACTTTTCCTAAAGGGTTCTTTCTTTGAAGTTTTTTGCCTCTTCATTACTCTCTGAGCACCCAAGATGTGTTATGTTAAGGTAAAGTCCATGCTATGTAAGTTATAGAGGTTCTGTATTTTACCCTTTGCAGTCCTCATGACTTTTCACTCCTTGCATAAAGGTAATGCTTCTCTGACATTTAAAGGGAATCTATTGACCAGATGGGTTTCTTTTGTTCGTGACTTCATGTAAAGTAATTTCTGGACAATATCTCTTCCCCCACTGCTCCATTTCCCTCTCAGCCTGGCATGCCTGTCCGCTCCCTGTGATTGGACGCGGCAGTCTTGCAGGCTTGGCACTTCTATTGAACAGGCCCCTGTTGAATAGCTCCCGTCAAGCCGCGGAGCAGATGAAGTGTTTTTGCTGTTATGGTCAATGACGGAAATGACAGTCAATTTGAAAATATGCTGATGACTCCACTTGAAAAAGCAATTTCTTTGAATTTTGATGAGGCAGCGTCTCTGTGACACCCACCCTGCCTGGTTTAAGGTTACCATGATGTTGGCAGGGATTCTACTATTGAGATAATGTGAAATGATATTGAGAACAATGAATACAATGCATAAGTGAAGCCAAGCCTGGATTTCAGCTTATTACTATTATTTTTTGTTTGTTTCTGTCAGACCTCAGTGCAATGGAGGAATTCATAAATATAAGGATGTGAATAAATATTTTACAGGAAAAACAAAACAAAAATAAATAAATAAATAACATAATTCTCTTGCATCAGCTACACAAACTGTATAAACTGAAGCAATTTCAAAACTGTTAGGGAACCAAGTCAAACACAGCTGGGAAAATACTGGTACCCTGATATAATTACTCCCATAAAATGTGTATCAATGATATTTTGGATAGAATAAAACAAGAACTCATTAATGTTTGATCCAAAACTAAACAAAATTTAACATTAGCATTTGCATAAATGCTAAAATCTCTCATTAAAACACTACTGCCATCCTTGAAATGCATATATTTATGGAAAAAGTTTTGGAATGCATTCATAGAAATTCTTTGTGATCTAACTTTCTTCCTCATATGCGCACTAACAAAGACATTCATTAGTGTCTTTTATGTGTGTAGCCTTTTGTGTGGAAAACATGCTGCATGGCTGGCATTTGTACTCAAAATCTCATCTACTGTAACCTCGCACACATGATTAAAAATGAGTGTGGGAAAGCAATTTACAGGCAAGCTTTGATATAACTTTTGATGATTGCTCAAAGGTGTTTTGTGGTACATCTTCAGTACATACCTGGATGACAAGCAAGAACAGTACTGCTTTTTGTGCTCTAATTAGGTTGTAGCAGAGCGAGTGTGACAGAAAGCAACGCTTCTTGTTCAAAGACCTGGACTATGTCGCTCATTTACTGTACAGTACACACACTTTTGTTTCCAGCAGTAATGAGTTGGACACAACTGATCTGTTTGTCTCACGCAGGTTTTGTTTTTTTTACATCCTTTCACTCAGAGGTTACATTTTTACGTGTGTACTCAAGGGCTTGTCAAATTTAAAAAGCAGCACTTTTATGTTACTGTCAGTTGCGAATAAAAACATCAAACAGCAAGAATATTACCTACTCTTTTCTTCCTCCTCACACACAGACACACAAACACAGTTTTTCTCTTCAGATGCTTCAGTAAATTAATTGAATTACTTCGCTCACTCTGCACGTCCTTGTTATTCATGTAACATCTTGGTCTACACTTTATCTTTGTGGCATTTGCAGCCTGGTATTTTAAAATTGAGACTGAGCCTGTGCCACACTACTATGGAGGTGCAAATTGAATTGTTTACTGTTGATAGAGTGATGGTTTGTTACATCTCAAATACATCAAAACAAACAAAACAAACAAACAAAAAAAACAGACTACAGTTATACTGAGTCCAAGTGTGTGAAAGTGAGTATGTACCCAGACAATAATTCCTGCATGTACTAAACTCAAATGGGCCAAGGCACTCTGCACATGCTCCAGAGATCCATCTTTTGACATACACAATAAATACATTAAAGTAAAAATGGATACAAACAGCTGAATTCAAGTAAAGCTGTGCTCATTATTTAATTTTTCTCTTTCTTTTGTCACTTGTGATCTGATTGAATGTCCAATCAGAATTTAGATGTGTCGTGTAAACTCCTCAGCTTATCCGATCGGCCTTGATCGGAAATAATTTTTAATTTGATGGAGAGAGGTGGTTTAAACCCTTTCATGACCAGATCAACAGGAAAGAATAACCATGTAGGAAAATAGTCACATTTGGTGACATGATGAGTTTTAGGAAAGACTTAAAAAATAGTAACAGCAAAACAGAACTGGACTGTAGCAAGAGTTACGGAATATTGACCATCTTGACGGCCAAAAATTCAGGTATTAAAATTTGATAGAATTTTTCTGAATTAGTACACATTACTCATGTCAAAAGTGTTACAATCAAATCACATCAAATCTTTCCATCTTATAAGGACACAATGGATCACAGCATCCATGTAAACATGCCAGCTGAAATCTTTAATAAGACTGATTTCAAGTGGATAGAAGAAATGTAATGTCCATGTAAATCCAGCTTTTTGCCTGTACAGTGGATTTAGGTATACTTATCTGTACAATAAACTCCCACAGAGAAAATTAGAAGTGGCAGAACAACATTTTCTCACTCACTCCAGTGTTGTGTTGCTCTCAACTCAACCGTGCGTGTAGCTGAACCGAGGTAATGTTTCATTGTAGCTGTCATTTGTGGCAAGATTATGCAACTAGCAGCTTGACTTTAATAAAAACCAATTAGATCAATTTCTTGGATCCTAGAAATATTTTGATGTTGTTCAATCACACCTACACCTTGTCAGCTTTATGACATTCAAGCTGCTGGGTGAGTGTTTAAAAACTTTATCTTCCCTTCCACAAACTATCTGGAAGGTTTAAAATGATAATTAAGATTAGGACATGATTATTCTCCTTAAGAAATGCACACACAGACATTACCAACATGCAGCTACTCTTACCTTGCTTTTGAATCCACTTGGAGGATGCATGCTTGTGCACTGGATCAGCCACCTTAGACTTCATATACTTTATAGTCTTAAGCCTTGTAAATTTCCCTCTATGAAGTTCCCTCCATGCATTCTTGCAAATACAACTATCTTTTGATTTTTTAAAGGCAACAAATCTTATCGCACAGCTTGTCTTATTCAGCATACACTTTGGTTTTTCATCTCATGCACAGTTGGTGCTCGTGCAGCATGGAGATGCACAAATTGTACAGTATGTCAGCAAAGAGACATGCATACACCCTCTGATGACAAAAGTAATGCCCCACTAACCTTCAAACACTCTCAAATGGTAAAAGTATAATATCTGCATGAATGGGGGCCTTCACAGGGGGCCGTGGAAAGAACTGCAGCTGATTCAGAATGTGCGAGTGTGTTACAGCCTTCCAACTGTGTGTTGATATTTGATGTTACTCTTCAGCTGCTGCTCAGTAGTTAATGTGGGTGACACAACGGTGCTGCTTCTGGCGCTATCACCTCGCAGTAGGAAAGTTTTGGGTTCAAACCTTTATTTAGGAGAGAGAAGCAGTTTTCTCTCACAGTTCAAGTTGGGATGGTGTGACTCTAAATGATCCATGCCGGAACAGTGTGGGTATAGAAAACACACAAATTTATAGTAATGCTAAATAATCAGAATATTTGTTGACATGCATCCTTCCATTTAAAATGCCTTATCTATGCTTTCTTGATCATCTGCTCAACCCTGCTCTCAGAAATAGTGGCTCTCCAGAAAAATGCAACAAGCCTGGAGAATTTTTAAAGAGATAATTGGATTCAATGTAATCTGGTTTACACATCGTGAAAAGCAATAGTAGAAAATATGAACAAATAAGCCATCAGAGGATGTAATTGAATTCTGCCTTGGGCCACTGGATGTAAGTTTAAAAGGTTTATGGAGAAATGATGCTGTGGATGACTGTGGACTGCAGTTGCACTGACATCAGTTTAGAGCCCAAACATCAAATCCACAGAGACCAAAACACAGATGTTCTAGTTTAAAAGCACCTAAATAGTTAAACTGCTTTTAGTCACGGGGCAGGTGTCTTGTCCTGGGCAGTTTAACACAGATCCTTTGGGCCCTGTGAGTTCCAGGGCGGAATAGCCGTGGATTAGCAGCTTGTGCTGCATCTTTATTGATTTAATTGGACTGGGTCCTAGCTATGACCATCAGGGAGCTCTGTTGCCATGGTCTGTCACTCTGTTTAGGTTGACGGTGTGTGTGAAATTACATAACGATGTGAAAAATGTTATTCAATTCCCCTGTCAGTGGTTTTAATATTGTGGGCGGCCAGTGTGTGTGCAGTAATTTATTTTTCTGGAAACAGAAAGTGTTTTTATGGACTTCGTCCAGGATTGACGGCTACTGCAAGATGTCAGTTGTCAGCTTGCTTTATGATCGCTGTTGCTATACCTGTCATTCATTCACTCATTTATTTTGGCTGAATGTCTGTTGAAGGTGAAAACGAGGCAAAAATCAACATGTTTTTATGTTCTGGAAAATTTTAGAAATATATAAAAACTAAAGTAAAACTATTCTTTTCAAGGCATCACAAATGTTCAAGATGCTTTTGAGAAGCCCAGATCCATCCTACAGATGCCAGTAAGTTATAAAGTGGCCTTCTGAGGGAATGATCGGTTTATGAATTAGTAAAAATGTTGTTATATTCTCACAGTTTAGTAAAAATCCATCAGTGGCTGTTTCACCAGAACAAACACACATTCAGAAAATGCTTTAGTTTGAGCAGCCAGCAGAGTTAAACTGTCATCAACTGCTAATCGGCCGCAGCTGAGTCAGACTCCCCTTTGTTAATCTTTGGAGCAATCATAATAATGTATATATAAGAAAGAAAGAATGAAAAAAAGAAAAAAACAACAACAACAACAACAAAAAAAACACAACGAATCTGATGATTAGATTAGCCACTGGACACTAATAGCCAACCCAGAGGAAACAATGACCAGCACAGTTCAATCATGCAGACATTTGGATTTTTTTTCCTTTAGAAATAAAAGGGCAGCATTTTGGCAGCTTATGACTGATGATCTGTTCACTTTAAAAATATGGAGTGATAAAGTGTGAAATATATCTGGGTTAGCATGAATTCTTTTTGAAAAGGTATGTTTGTGCAGTCAGCTGTGTGCCAAAACTGTTTCTGTAAAAGCCTGCTGTCCTTAGCAATAATGAACAAGTGCAATGTCCAGATGTGCTGTCACACAGAGCAACTTGTCAGCTCTACTGGAGCTATTAACGAAGCTCTGCAGGCCTTCGGCCCCTCCTTCTTAGCTTTTTTTTCTGAGCTCTCTGATCCGACACGGCACAATCTCCCCAGTGCCTCTTTCTGTCCTCCACATGTTTATTGAAAGTACAAAACTTCACACACACGCACACACATGAGCAATCAAAGCTGGCATAAATCATTTCAACACACTCTGCAACTCACGCACACTTCGCTGGTGCTCAGGACTTTACGTTTACACCCTGAACAGAGGGATTCATCAAAGGATGAATTGAGTAAGAAGTACTCTGCAGGGATGTGGGTCCATGCTGGCTTGCAGCTCTCCTATATTACCTGCAGACTTTTTATTTATGTTCTTTCATCCATGCAGGAACCACTGCAGTGAATTTTAAGAGGGATCCACCTTTTTTTATGTTCTAACCCCTGATGAGAAGACTGATAGCTTCCCAAGTCTGTTGAACAACTAGCCCGACTTTATCCAAATCCACAAGCAGCCCATCTCTTCAGTACACACTCATGGCCCTTTATTAGGTACATCTTGCTAGTATTGGCTTGGACCCTCTTTTGCCCTTGGAACTGACTTAATTCTTGGGTAGCATAGGTAGTCAGATAGAAATATTATTAGTAATATTAGTATGTCATATTTCACATGACTAATATTTCAGAGAATATGAATGTTTTTGATGCTGCTAAATCACAACAGAACCTTATTTTGTGCATGCACTGTGACTTCAAAAGTCACATGCACATTCATATAATGTCAAAAACAGGGTTACTCCCAAAAACATTCTGCTACTATTATGCAGCTGATACAATCAGAAACATCTCATAGAGGCACAGAAAGTTGCTTTAACAACAGATTAAGTTTGGAAGGCTCACTGCACACGACAAACAATGATGCTGTCCATGGTGATGAAATAAACATAATGGATCACCTGCACTGCAAAATTTAATGTATTTAATGAATAAACACACAACATTGACAAATTATTGCTATTCTTTCAATTCTAGAAACATCAGGAACCTTGTAGAAAAAGAAGGTTAATATAACCTGAACGTGGCTCCCCCTAGCTCCCTCGTTTTGTTTGCTTTTTAATGAAGCTCCAGTCTGAGTGCTGTGCTAAGGTATAAGGTTGTTCGCCTCAGTCTTACATTTATTATCCAACTATTTGCTAACTGCAAACCCCTGGATAGATGAACTGCAGCTGTAAACACTTAATATGGTTATAGCTGTGCTGTGCAATTTTCTTGTTAACTGTATGTTTGCCTTTTGCAAAGGCATGCAACACAAAGAATACTGTTTTTGCCTGATACTAATTTCTTTTCATCATAATTTAAATCTGTAACTACAGAATAAATAGCAAAAGTTATAGATATTTCTCAATTTAATGCTTCAATAATAGATAGATAGATAGATAGATAGATAGATAGATAGATAGATAGATAGATAGATAGATAGATAGATAGATAGATAGATAGATAGATAGATAGATAGATAGATAGATAGATAGCCTTTCAATCAGTTTTTAGTCTGTGTTGCCTCAAAATCAAACCTTGCTGCACTCATCATATTGTACCAGCAGTACTAATACAGCTAAATCCATTTGTAGGAGGAGAAACCTTTTCCTCCATAGAGCTTTAACAATCAATAATGTAATGCAGCCCGAAGATATTTTATGTTTTGAGCAAAGGGCTCAACATCTGCTGTAAAATGTCCCTGAGAGCAGTCTTTAATTTTGGAATTGAGAAAAAAAAAAAAAAAAAAAAGTAGGGAATCATGACCTGAGGTGTCACTGAGGCAGGCTGAGGGAAACAACACTGACAGTAGGTAACACTGAAAGCTTTTGGAAGATTGTGAAGCTTTTTTTTTTTTGGTCTACTGTCACAAACCTGGAGAGTGTTATTGTCCACATGTCGGTCAATGTGGGGCAGCTTGGGGAGGTCTGCATGATGTTAAGGTGTCAGCAGAGGGCATTTTTGTAGACTGCTGTATACAAGGATGTGTTGTGACCATGTCAAAATGTCCTTTCACTAGAAGACACAATAATAACAATACCAGGTCTGTGTGGTACCTCTTTGAACAGGTACTTCCATCTTACAATAAAGGAGAAAAAGATTGAGGGAACATGTGCTTATGAGGAACTTGTATTTAAAGTAATTGATAACTCTTTATAAGTTTGGATGTTTTAATACGTATACATTCTTCATTCGTTTTTGTTTTATTTTAATCTTCATTTTAGTGAGTGTGTCCAGTAACTGCAGGTGGAAATAAGCCGCTTTGCTAAACCATGACACAAAACATATTTTCTTTCTGAGCTCAATGTATTGTGTCCCTGTCAAATAAATTAAAAAAATAATAATTCAATGAATTGCTTGGGAATATTTACCTTATAATTAATAAATCAACATATCAACCGGTAATAATGTATTGTTATACATTTCATTACCTTTGAACCTACATTACACAAAAGAAAGATGCAAACACACACCAGTGAGGATACTGGGGGCAATATGGGGTTCCGTGACATTTTGTCACATAGAAAGGCTGAAGACTGAACCACCGAACACCAAATTTAAAGGACAAATACTCCACCCACTGAATCTATTTGAGGACCGGTTCGTTTTTACTGAGTCTCGTTTCTCTGATCTGAGTCATCCTGATTGATAAATATCTCTTTAGTTGTAACTACAAATTCATGAAATTAATACGTTTGTACATGTTATCTATCATTACGAGATCAGTCTTGTGGCATAGTCTGTAATATATCACAACAGAAGGACTGCTAAGTTATTAATCAGCATTATGGGGCTGCAAACTACTAAAATCTAAGTGAACAGTACTGATATATATATATATATATATATATATATATATTATCATAATTTCCTAAGAAATGATCGAGGAAGTCCTTATTTTTACACTGATTTGGTCCAAATTAGTAAAGTGATAAATACTTATGTAAGTTATTTGATTTTGCTCATCACCTTATGGTTAACCAACAATTCCTGATTTTCTTTCTGGTACTTAGTATGACTCAATATCTGCATTTTTTTAAAGTCCTCTATTTTTTAAGCACTGATCACATGAGCTTAAATGTTTATGACGCTTCCTGCATCTTGCTGCAGAAATGACCATATCACTGGACAAACACCCCAACCAGCCAGTTGCATACCCATAGTCTTCTTGTCAGCCTCAACAACTCTTGCCATTCCCATCTGACCCATCACTTTGAGGTGTTTTTGCTGTCAAGACTGTGTGTGTCTCGTGCACTGCAGCACTCATTCTCGATTAAATGCAGACGTCAAGTGTCTAATGCGCAAGTCTCCCATGAGAGCAGCTGTCTCGGTAGATGCTGGAACTGGCACATCTACTGCCAGCGATCACACTGTGTGCAGAGTCTCATCTTGCCCACTCAGGTTTAATCAAACGATAACCGGATCTGTCCATGTTGTCGGAAGTGTTTGGGAATCACACCTGCATTCAGGTCTGGAGGAAGAAGTGAGGTTTTGCATAAACTGGAGACATCCAAGCAAAACATTGTCAGTGCAATACTTTTATGTAATTTATGTAGAAAAATGGTTTCTGTGCTATTGTTCTGTTAATATTGTCTGCAGTTGTGCCCCAGAGGCTCCACACATGATCTTCATGTGTTAACTTGCTACATCTATGTCTTTGATTTCATTAAAATGTGCTTCAGAGAGTTTAATGAAAACAAATGAGAATTTGTTGATGTTAACAAAGCTCAGAGAGAGCTGCACTTGGGAAAAATCATGCCAACAAAAGCTCTATCTATGTGAATTTAGACCATTTTCTTAAATAATAGAGCATATATCCTTGGGAGGCTGATAAATGTCAACTTAGCTTGTCAAGTGCAGGTCTCCTCAGGTGCACTTGGAGATAGCTGAAGAGGGAAAGTGGAGAAAAGAAGGAAATGGAACAAGTGAGTTGGAATCTGATTTATTCATTGTGTCCTTGTAGAGAGAGCGATGGGGTGAAAGACTGCAATAGGCAGCAAAGTGAGGGAGCTATTGAACCAGAAAATCTTTTTTTTTTTTAAACAGTAATCAAAGTATCCTCTCCATACCATGTCCTCCTTTAGCCTTTTGAGTTTGCCTCTCTCCCTGTTTCTCTCTCATACACACTTTCCTCACATATATATAAAACCATCTTCTCCATAGTGACAGAGCCTATGTTGGATCAGATTAACTTTCACAGCCACAGGCACAAAGAAGCAGCGAGCACCAGAAACCAGCTCCTAGTCGCACAGTTCCAAGAGTACAAAGACACAGTTGGGGGACGAGTAGTCGTCCTCTGGTGGGAGGACATGTGCTATCCTGCTTCTGTGATGAGATTACCAGATTACCACTTCCCCTCCCTGTGTCACTTTCTGAATAAGAGGCCTCATCCTAATAGCTTGTTGCCCCCTTGTGTTTCTCATATTCTTGCAGGACAAACACCATCACTGCGTCACTTTCTTTGATAGGTAGGTAAACTAATTCTGAGGAACAGTCTCATGAGCATCATGTACTGCAGTGCAGCGCCATTCACGTACACACAACACTCCTCCCCCTGTTGTCTTATTCCTACTTGGTAGAGGTCCAGGCATAACAAAGAGGGGAAAAAAACCCATAAAGGAGAGGCAGTGAAGCAAAGGAAGAACAAAAAGAAATATCCTTTCAGGCTTTGTCAGAAATGGCTTGTTTGGATTGTAGAGAAGCATTTTGTACAGCCCAAGTCGGTTCCACAGGAATGGTGCAGTGAATAAATCCTAAATTACAGTGTCTGCATCCAAAATTGAAAAAAAAAAAAAAAAAAAAGGAAAAGAAAGAAGGGACAATGGTGACATTTTGTGGGATTTGTTATTTGAACTGTAGCAGACTGGATCTCTGAAAAGAAGAATTCATTTTACCCTACAATTCAGACTCATGGACCATTGAAGTGACACACTAAATTATCAACTTGTGCAGGTTGTCTCTATGTGTATGAATTTGGAAATAAGCAGGGCTGAAATGATTAACTGATAAAATGCCGTCTGATGAAAGCTTCCTCCCTTTAATATACTGCTGAAGTTATGAAGTTGTAATAGAATCAAAAGTGATACAGCGTGTGCGTGCAGCGTGCTTGGTAAGCAGTTGGGGTTATAATACACTATTGATTCTGTCACAAAACATCTTATAAAGAGAGAGAAGGAAAGAAAGATCACATGGAAGATGAAGTTGTCAATGGAGCCCTCAATCAGTGGACACAAGGCAAGATAGCAGGATTGAAGCAGATGGTGCTCACTATTGATCCAAAACAAACACACGCACACACACACCATTCTACTGACTAACAGCTCAATATTGGACTATGATACGAAAACCTCATCCCTTTGTGTACTTGTCTGCATGGGGTCTGCTAAGGCGACTGATACTCCACCAGCAGGATGCTTGAGTGAAAACAGTGTGTGTAACTCGAATTGAGGCCTATGATCTCTGCAGGCCACACAAACCCTCCATAGTTTTCCATTTGACACAAGCAGGCAGGAATCATACAGACACCAGATTCTTTCTGTACATTTTATTTACAAAATGTATTAAAATTCTCTGTACATCGACCCTATGATGAGGTTCAGTAAATTACGCATGCATCTTTTGCTCTTTTGTACCCACTACTATGGCTGGCATTTTTTTTCTGTTTCTGCAGAAGGTGAGATGTACTTTAAAAAAAAAGGTGAAACTGATTGAAAAAAGAATTATCAGGTCAGGATTTCTAACACCTGAAGGACAGTTTGTGAGTAGCAGAGCTTGTCAAGCGTCACTGATTTCACATGCAGTTTCTTAGAAAAAAAATAACCAAAACAGCAGAAGAAGGGAAAAACAAATCTGTCATTGTGTCATATAAATTATTCTCATTTATCTAAATATACACATCCTTCTCACTCTGCTGTCTTTATCTTCACATTATCACTTTATTACATTATATAAAACTAGCTGTCCATAGTTTCAGGTGATTAGATAAGTATCTTCCTAAATCCTATGGAATCACAGTCTTTATGAAAGAAAATAAATGGTCACAGCAATATGGAAATGTGCTAAGCTTCTGGACTCGCCCCAGTATAACCTGTATAAATCTATTTTCAGTTGTATTCATATATTTATCATTTTTATTTACTAAGTGAAGTCACCAAACACTGTAATTTTCATTAAAGAAATTAAATTAAATGCGAACCACAACTCATTGGAAAATGTGCAACTGTTAAAGAAAACATTAAGATAATTCGAAAAACTACAGTTAAAAAGCCATTACTGTTATCCTTTAGTTGGATTGCAGTTATTCTACAATTAACAGACCCTTTTTGTTTGGTTTTCTTTGACGGGTGACTCTAAAGTTGAAGGAAAGACTCCTCTGAGCATCAAACCTCCCTTAATACTTTTCACAAACACATTTTCCTTGGAGGGGCTTCACACACTCCTTGTCATACATTACACACTCTTGGCAGTATTGGAAGTGTGAAACATGACCTGGTTCTGGAGTGTGTGAGAGCCAAATCGGGTCATGTTCTCATCTTCATGAGTCCCAACAAACTTTCAGAAGACAGCGGCAGAAGCACCAGAGTTCAGAGTACAAACAACTCGCATCTTTGTTTTGGGCTGAATGATGTTTCACTCCAACGAGATCAATTTATCTTTTACAACAAGTACATGGTCATTAGAAGTGACTCACAGCAGTATAAAAGCTATTATTTAATAACCAGTGTCTTACAGTGCACTGAGAAGATCTAATAAAATAATTTGAACACAGAGAACCAGTGAAAATCTGGCAGCAGGATGAAGAGCAATCTGATCACATTGATAACAAGAAACCAATTAGATTTGTCGTGTTTCTGGCACTTCAAAATGTGCTTAGGGTTGCAAATGATGGCTTTAGTTCTCTCATTCATGTTAAATATACATATATATAAATGCATATACGGATATACATCTTATATATACATATATTCTTTTTCATTACTGCACCATTCTTCTGTTTTGTATGAGTTTCAAGCAAAAAGCAATATCATTGTGAATGAGTTGCATTGGTTGGACTCAGAGTTCCATAAGGCACTGAGAGGAGGGAACCTCATCGGCTCTTCCCATGACCAGTCCAGTCGTGTCATCATTGCAGATTATCGTGCCGTGTCCGCCCAAGAGGATTTGACTTGAAGCACAATCCCCGTGATCCTGTGCCTTTTTTTAGATGTTTAGTCACAGTTGTAGAGGACAGTGGAAATATTTCGTAAATCTGTGTCAACATACAAAGCAGAAGGAACACATGGGGAGAGGGGGGTTACTATATAAAAGATAACCTCTTTACTTCATTTAGCGCATACTGAAATATATGACATTGTTAAATTTTACAAGATCTGCTTAAGAGTCAATAAAAATGCTTGAATGTTTTACTCCATTATCTTTTTATAGATCACGACAGGCCAAATTTAAAATCTGTTAAATGAACTTCAGTCTGCAGATCTGATCGTACAGGACTGCACGGCTCCAGTTTGATCAAATTTGTTTGACAGTGGGGTGAACAAAAGCAAACAAGTTCCTCAAATAATATGCAAATTTTGAATATTTAACATAAAAATAGTCTTTTTTCCAACTGAGTTCTGCCTTCTTTAAACTAGTCACAAGAACACACACACAAAAACCTACAGATGTCTGTCATGTGAATAATCAAAATGCTTCTTCTCTGTCAGTGGATTTTGTTTTTGCTCAGTGTAATACGATGATTGAGAAAACAATGTTCTAGTGGCATTTAAAATATTTGGACATGCAGCAGGCTTTGTTCAACAGAAACACACATGCAGTCAATCCAATCACTGAGCTAACATTTACTGTCCTTTGTTCAGTGCAGTGCTGTGCAGCTGCTGCATAGACATTTGTATGACTTTCCACCGGTCTTTAGTGATAGTTCTCAATGAGTTTCCATTAAAAGTGATGCTTGTAATTCTTCTGTGGAAATTTAACTTGAATACTATAAGAACAGTTCATTGTGTTTTCTGTGTGATGTGGTTTTTGTTTCTATTAAGAAACAATTTTTTAAAGCTGCACAGCATTGATGTGAGAGTCTTATCAGAACCTTATCACCGCAAATTCTGTCAGCTCTACTGACCGTTTCAGCATTTATTTCCATTCATCTCAGATTGTTTATTTTCTCAATTAAAGAATGTCTGTGCTGCCTCTCAATCAACGGCTTGTGTTGTTACTGAGAACTGCTATGACAAAACTGAGGTTTGAGTTGATTTAGATGAAAAAAAAAATTAGCTTAAAGCATAACACAGCTTCTAGTAACAACATGTTATTGCACAACACACACTTGTTTGATCTAATCTAACATCAGGCTCAGGCACATTCATGGTAGTATATGTTATGAAGCACTTAAGTAAAAAAATGTGTGTTCTTTCATACACCAAGACACCACAAACAATTTTACAAACAGCAAACATTCAGATGAATAATTTACTCTCTGATATGTGAGGAAGCTAAAAGGTTCATCTACCCCGTCCTGTGCACGGGCAACCCTGTGGACAGTCAGGGAAGGCGACATACCTCTAGATCTTAACACTCTCGGTTCCGTAAACGTTGTAGCCTTCTCTGTATGTGGCAAAGTTCTGGGTGTTGGTCGGGGGAGCCGGCTTAAAATTCTGGGCATTCTTGGCCAATTTCAGCCGTTTGGTTTCTTGTCGTGATTTATAACAGAATTCTATCAGAGCCACCATCATGGCCAGCCCCAGCCCTCCAACCAGAATATAGAAGACACCCGCCACATTGCTTAGGCTGAGAGCACTTGTCTTGTCCTGAGAAAAAGTGAATAACAGATTTAAGAGTTTTGCAGTGGAGCAAGGACAATAGAACAAATTACAGTCCTCAAGCTATCCTCAAATCCTAACCTTACATAGAAATAATTTGACTTAACACTAAATCTGATTTAGCAGTAAAAATGATCATACTCATTCTTACTGATTCTATAAGTAGAAAATTATAGACATTAGCAGCTAGAAGCAACAAAAAGCTTGACATGTAATGAGACACTAAGGCTTTAATTTTGACTTAAATTATACTTATATAATGGTTAGAAAGGAATAAGGTACTTTAGACTACCATAGTCAAAGCATTCTCCTCTAAGGAGAAAGAAGCCAACACTACTTCTTTCTGCTGGTGAATGTAGAGCTTTTCCTGTCTTAAAATGGCTTCTGCTCTTGACCATATAAGGAAGCTGGTCAGTATCGCATAGGTCGACAGCTCTGAAAATCCCTGTCTTTTCAATCCTCTTAGAGACATGTACGTATAACTCTCATATAACACTGTCATACAGTACAGTCAAGTTCATAGTAAATGAATAATAGCTCAATTAAAGCTAAAAAGCACTAAAGATCAAACCATTTTGCTGCTGCTTACCTACCAAACATATTCAGTAAAAATTTGTTCATTAGAGTTTTACTATTTGCAGTTTAACCCTATGAGTAAGAGGATGCTACAAAGCTATCTAGATACCCTGAACTGTTATCTAAAGCTGAGGCTGGATCTCAGAGGGTTAAATGGTGGGTTTATTACTTTCTTCGACTTCTTGTAGTGTGCAAACAAAGCCTCTAAACCTCATCTCAAGCCGCCACAAGATTTAGAGGACACCCCACGGTGCTCTTGCTGCATGGAGAGGTTGAATTTGCGCAACTCATCACAATGAGAGGGTTTGCTTGTTCATCACACCACAGGAGGCCAAAGAATCTAATAGACACATCTCGATGCAAACTAGTAAGAACACAAATAAATCAAATTTTCATTAACAGTTTGGTAAATAGAAACAGCAGCATAATGGTCAAAGTATCATGAATGTCAAGAATGAAAATGAGCAAAAACAGCATTTATCAACAAGTGTTAACTGCTGTGATTCAGTTATAATAATATATGTGAAAGGCACTTGTACAATTTCCCCGCTGTGTTATCATTACAGTTTTCACAGAAAAAAAACAGAGTTTTTACATTTTAAATTGTATAAAAAATTGACTTCTTTCTATGACATTAAAGAAAAGAAGTGAATCTGGGGAAGCAGTGCCGTGTGTCAAAAGCCACGTAAACTGTGTTACAGCTTGTGGCAGAACTTCTGAAGCACTTCAAAAGGAACAGTTATGTGTAGCAAATAAACAAAATGCATAATATAGATGTTATAGAAATTTTGTCTTGCATATGAACAGTACGTCAAAATGCAATTTGGAATCAGTACAAAAGACCTGCAGCGACTGACCTTACTTCCAGAGTCCTTGGTTCCACATTCACCCTTATCGTACCACCATTTGTTTTTCAGCTTGTCTAAGATGCCTTGTTCACTGAGTTTCAATACTGCAAGGTTTACAGGAGTTCTTCACGTGGGAAATAACATAAATAACATTATATTATGTTATTTTATGTTATTCAACTTTTAAACTACTACATTCTATACAAAGCGATAAAGCAGGGCACCTGGCTATGTCAACATCACAAAGAGCAGGCATTCTACCTATTACCTTTATAACCCCTAGTCTAAAGCCAGGACCTACCCATATCGCTTTGAGTAATTGGCAGACGCTGTTAACAGGGCGACAAGCAGGTACTTACAGTACAATCTGCAAGTCTAATATATAAACAAGACCAAGGTACATTAAATTAGGGGCATGTAGTCACAGAGGCTTTCAGCAGCAGTTCAAACGATCAGGAGCTTTGTCTTATCAAGCAGAAAAATCCATATATTACATATCATGCCTTTTTAAAATCCTGCAGTGGGAAAAACTCTAATGACAGAAGTCAATTCTGAGAGTGTTACAGCCAATTTCAGATTTAAGAGGCAATGCCCAAAACTGAAAGCTTAATTAATTCTTGCGTGTTCTGTTGTAAAATATCACGAAGAAAGCCTTATCTGCCAATTAGGGCAGATTAGTGATAGATGAGTGTGTCGAAGTCAAGCTGCACAGAGCTGCAGGACGAAGCTCAAAAGCATGAGTGGAATATTCATCTCATGTTTGCCTGCAGCTGCAGAATTAAATGTGAGTTGCAGCTGTTGGATATGTCTAGAAGTTATATCTTGACATATAAAATTGTATGTCAATATAAATTAGCATAATATTCCATTGCACAAGATTACTTGCGAAAAAAAAAGAAAAAAAGAAAACTACCTCAAAAAACCTGTACAAAGATCATACCTGCACATTACGACTGTGGCTCATTTGTAGTTTAGGTCATTTTCTCAGTGGAAGTGAGAATTAAATTGAAGAAAAAGAAAAATGGTATGTCGATAAATGAGTGACCTGACTACTCCCAGGGAACAATGTTCCTCGAGGGGATCCATGCAATGCATAATGCACTGAGAGAAGATTACAGCACTGTATATCCCTCATAGCCAATCTAGAGAAACGGACTGTGAAGACCCAACTATTGTCTTGACTTGGAGAGACATTGATTAACAATGCAATTACCCTGCAACATGCTCTGTGTCTGAAACTCAATCTAAGCTACACTGTGTTGTGCCTGAGGGTAAGAGTGGGCTCCATGTTAGCTGTGTGTGAGTGGATGTGCATGCAGCTGTGTGCATGTTTATGTGCATCTCCTGATGTCTGTCTGAACATGGACTTGTAAGCAGGACCCGGCCAAGCAATTTGCTGTATGAACACTTGGCTTCAGGCTGCTTTGTTCCACCTTTCCCACTGACTCCCAGGGAGTCTGGAAAAGCCAGGAAATAGACAGCCACGGCAAACCTGTGTTTATTTTAAATTGATGGTAGCACACGATGAGAACTAAGAGAGATGTTTTTAAATGCTCTGAGATGTGAAGTGAAGCTTCCAGAGCTGAGTGAGCACAGGACAAAGCAATGTTCTTTTTCAACATTGTGTCATGATGTTATTCTAAATCACTTTGTTGGGATTCTGTCTGATGGACAAATCCAAAATATTAAAGCAAAGGGAAGGTAATTCATCTGCTCTGCAGTGCTCTGGTCAGTCAAATTTAAAAATCCACTGCTCATAAACAATTTGATGTCCAAATGATATGACAACGTCAGAAGAAGAAAAGATGCATGTTTGATGTTATTATTATTATATTATTAGCTATTTCTTACCTGAATTTATTCAGTTAATAGTTAATATTGAATATACGCTCAGTGTTACACTGGAGGCAGCAGATTTGCTGACTGTGAAATTTGGAGTTTGCTAGGGACTGTAGAATTACTTTCTTTTCCTTTTTGTCTTTCATATATATATATATATATATGTATATATATATATATATACATATATATATATATAATAATAAAAATAATAATAATAATTTGGTAGGCAGATATTTTATGTTTATGTTATTTTATGTAATGTTAGGTGACAGGAGCCATGACCCAAAGTTTTGCAGCTTTCTAACCCTACCCTGTAAATGAAATTTTTATTATAACCACATAAATTTAATTCTTTATAGTAACCATTAGAAGGTAGGAAATAATAAAAATTCATCTAACCATAGAATTTTATATAAATCAAAAGAGTGTGAAAAAAACAACCTCTCACTTAAAGGCCAAGGGTTCATCCCCAGTAACTAAATGTTTCTTACAACTTACAGGTTTTTTTTTCTAATAATGTTTTCCTTTCTTTTCCTTCATTAGACTAAGTTATGGAAGCAAAATGACCAAAACTCTTTGAAACTTGACCAGAGCACGGACAAGCAATGCATCCCTATTTTTAAAATTCATTCAAAGTCCGATATTTTACCAACACATCGATTCATCTTACTCTGAAAAAGAGAGACAAATAAATCTGTGATGTCTTGGCTGATATGTCATGAAATGTCCCATTAAGAGTGCAATGACACAATAGCACCTTGCAGTTTGTCGATAACCTAACCAAGTATGTACTAAGAAGCCTCATTTGTCAGCAAATGAACTGTATTGTAAAGAAATAATGTCACTGCCTTATTTTAAGGAAATTGCACATCATCTAATCACACTCAGTTCTCATGGTTGACTGAGGTTTCCCACTTTACACCAGTAGAAGCCGTAATGAAAAATTCATTGATCACCACAAAGAAAGATGGAGACATCAGATGGTCAAAAGGGTCAAAGATGGATTATTTGTGAAAAGAGAAAGGAAGTGCATGTAATCAAACAGGTCACTTATTAAAAGGAAATCTCAAGTCTTTTTTTTAATTAGAATTCTCACGTTTGCCTGCAATGCTTAGTCCCCTCAAGACGCCGCTGTTCCCCTTGCTTTCCTGTTGGCCTCAGCTAAGCAGCCATTTTGAGGTTTTTTTCTTTTTTTTGCCATTAAGGAGAATTTGCTTCTAAGCCCATCAGCTCTGAAACAGAGTCACGGATGTGAAGCAGCTGTGCAGTGAAGTACTGCAAAGCCATACTTTACCGGATTAGCAAACCTCACCTGTGTTATGAAAGTGTGGAGGCTTTGGCCTTTTTAATGTAATGTCACTGTCAATCTCCTCTTTAATTACACCTGTATGACTTCATCAGCTGGTCTAAAACATTTTTCTATCCAGATAAAGCCCTTTGAAACGTGACGATCTGCCCTGCAAATGTGCAAGAGTGATTAATAAAAGTCACCCCCTCTCATCTGCAGGGCAACCACATTCAGCTCCAGAAACACTGCATTGTCAGTGATAATAATGAATTCCATGACAGTCACTTACAAGCAACATTTTTCTGCAAGTTAAACAAGAGCTCCTTGGTTTGATCTGAGCCATTAAACCATCTGATCAGACTATCAGCGATCTTGGATATGCTCTGCCATGAGACAGCAGCAGGTTGTTTGGGAAAGTTCTTTTCTGTGGTTGGAGTGTTTTAACAGCCTTGCCGATTACTCTGCACTATGGTACCCGATTGTGGTGACATCGAGGCTGACCTTGGAGTCACCTCCCCCGCTGCCGCACTCTCCCTTGTCGTACCACCATTTGTTTTTCAATTTGTCCAAGAGGCCTTGCTCATTCAGTTTTAAAACTGCCAGGTTAACAGCATTTCTTGAAACGATAAAACATAACTTGTAAGAAAATGCACAGGTCCGTGAGAAATCTAATGCAAAGTAATAATTGTAGTAAGCATCATAATAATAAGTAATGGTAGTGAGACTACCACTGTCAAAGAGGGAGCTGATGCACAGACTGCAACCTGTTAATCAGAATGGTCTAGGAAAGGACAAATTGTTTAAGAATTTAAGGAATATGGAGAGATAAGAAAGGCTCATATAAGGTAGAGACAGTGTTAAATCTTGGAAAAGGTGGCATGAAGGGTTACGTAGTTTAGAACTGAAGTGTGCGGGATGGGGACACTTGTCATTGAGAAGAAAAGTAACAACAACAAACATCATGCAATTAACATTCGTCACAAGTGACAGCGCAGCTTTTAAAGGCTAAATTGAAAAACCATTGAACTGTTAAATTAAAAGTGACAACACAACAGTCAGGTAGGACAGCACACGGGTAAGAAGGAGAGATCGAAGGAGAGAGAAAAGAAGCAGTAAGAAAGACATATATATGAAATGATTGTTAGCTTTAGCCTTATCTGGATTTGACTCCTCTACCATAAAACAGCAACTCTTTAGTAAAAATATGGAAAACATTGATTATTACTTAATAACCTTTTTAACCAAGTAAATTTAAAAAACATACTACTGTTACCTCTGTGCCAAAGGGGGAAAAAAAAGAAGAAATAAAAAAAAAAGGAAAAGGAAAAAGAGAATGACAACAGGGGGACATCAGGGTAGGTGGAATACTATAACAACATGGGGGGTATTGTTATATTATTCCACCCACCTTAATGCTGAGCCTTTGGGTGTCGCCACACCGTAGCCTTTCGAGTCGAGGTTCCCTCCCACTTTCATGGTGTCGCATGGCTTCCGCTGCTCGATGTACTCGTTCATGGTGGATTCGAGGAGAAAGGCAAACTTGCCTTTCGATTTTCGTACCCGGGCCACGCCATCGGGCGTGGTCTTAACAAACACTGAGGGCTCAGCAGATTTCATGTATGACCACATCTTCTCATACACTGCTATTTTGGATCGCTGTGCAGAGAAGAAAAGGAGAAGAGGAGTAGTTTAGAAATAAAAAAATCATTTCTGTAGGATGGGTTTTGTAGGATTTTTGTGCTTAATGATCTCATCACTTAAACTGTCTTTGTGAAGTATTTATAGACATCCAGGTAACTGGCTGTGTGATATCTTTAAATACTTCCAGGAATTATAGCTTATGGACTTATGGACGATCATGAAGTACAAAAATTTACAAAATCCATCTTTCCTTAGTTGTATTAATATGTTATTTAAACAAGCAATAACTGAATGAGTATCACACATCACCCACATGTCATGCAAATTGAGATTTGGGGAAAAAATATACTTAACAAAACCAAATTTGTGATAATAAATTGTTGGTAATAATGGTTTTATTTATTTTTAAATTGGAATATATTCAGAAACAGTTGAAAATTGAGCCTCAGAGAGTGAACTGAACCTTGGTTTATTGACCTAATTTAACTTGTAGGACTTATTACAGTCATTCATTTTAACAACATGGTTAATGAAATATCTCAAGAGTGACTCAGAGGCGTTGTGCAGAAGAAGCAGGAGAAGTGAACAACAAGGTAACCCATGACAAAGTGACAAAGGCGAGCACGTCTCCACTGCCTGGGGTTGGGCTTAGCAAGACTGTAAAATCTGGGGGAGTTGGGCTCTATCTATAATAAGCATCAATTAAATTATTCAGTGCTGCTGGATTTACTTTGGAATAGGCATGCCACACATCCTGGTGTGATCCTAGTCCAAGCAGCGATTAGCTATACTTCCTGAGTGACACTGTGTCCTGAAGACTTAACATAGGAAAATATACTTTCTTTTAGTCAGGGCCAGAAAAAGGCATTAAAGGATCTACAGTCAATCAGCAAGTTTGTGTGTTTCAAGAATGTAGGTTTAGATGCCTCAGCTATATTCATATTTCCCTATGCCAAAAATAGCATACTTCCACTCAGTTATTTTCTTTCTTTACTTTTCTTCAGCCTTCTGGCAACAAGTTATTAGTTCAGCAATAGCCACTTAGTTTTTTGTGATTGCTCAATTAATTGAACAAGACAAGAGACTTCAGGCACAGAGTATTTGGAACAAAATGCTAATGTGTTTATGAGTTAACACCCTCTAAAACACAATGCTAAGTTGTTTTAGCAGCAGAAACGACAAACCAGTCTTGTTTGCTTTATGAGTCTGATGAAGTTTTTTGATGCAACAAGATTTTTCAATTTGCAAAAGTTACTAAGAATCCCAAATTCTAATGTCCCTAGCTTTTCAGAGCATTAGCATCACAGTATATAACTGCCTAAGTCATATTTCAAGGTTTTATAGGCAATGGTGCACAGTGAATCAGCAGTTTTTGAAGAGTAGAGTTTGACTGAAATATGATTTAGGATTTATGCTATGAGACTACTGATGTGTTTTCTCAATTAATGTATTTTTTGGATTTCTGGTACAGTACCGGTCAACTGGTTAGGCACAACTTGTCCAAACCTTTCACTGTACATTTTGCAGGGCTAAAAGTATTTATTTAGTTGTGTTTCCATTTATTCTGATTCTTGTAGTAATTTCAAATTAGCATAACAAAAAAACAAAAAATCCAATTGCTGCTGGTTATTGTGTTTTAATAAAGGTCACACAGTCAATTATTAGTCCTAGAAAGAAAGATAAGATCCTCTATCATGCAGTGCTTTATCCTAAGATAAAATCAAATTACTTTTGAATGAGAACACACACTGAGCTCTGAGGTTTTGAGTTCAAACATCACAGAGACCCATTACTGACTTGAATTGAGAAAAGTTCTCATAACAACAGCATATCCATCTCTAATGCGTTTCCATTAATAAATAAAAGCATTCACCTTGACCTAACAAAAGTGCTTTACTGGCTTTATGCAATCATATACAATTTGTTGCAGGCATCCGTCACAATGTATCAGGGTGAGGTTAAGATGAGACAGCAACATTACAGCTATAAAAAAACAAAAAGGAAAGCTGTATGACAAATGTTCCCCAGTTTAATGAACAATACTGAAGTTGGGGTTATAGCTATTCTGTTGTAATGTAAATGCAACAGAAGGGTTGAGCAGTAGTCAGTTAGATGTAATGCTTTTGTCGACAATCATATTTTTATGTGTCAGACATAATGCAAATAACATCAGTTTCAAGCACATTTCCCCAAAGATGCGGAGCTCATCTGCTCAGCAGTGGGAAAGTTCCAGACGCCTTCTCAAATGAAGGAAAAAGAATGAATCTAGGCATTGATTAGTGATGAGAGAGTGGGCTGCCTCTGTGCTTTATTAAGTCAATTCATCAATATTAGAGCGGCGACAAAGTACAACCAAAACCTAAATAGGCCAATTCCAGTGAAACTAAAAGATCACAGCTGAGAAACTTCCAGCAGACATAGAGAGAAAAAAGAGTCATTGAAAATACCCAGCAGGGAAAAAGGGATATTTGATTATTGACTGCGGGCACACTAATATGCACTCTCACAAACACATGCACACACATATATATGCAGAACACTAATATGAACACAACACAGAAGTCAACTCTCATCTCCATTAAAATGTTATCATTCACATTCTTTTGTAGTCATTTGAAATTCAATAAGATGACTGCACAAGTCCATGAGCAATGAATAGACAATTTGTTGAGCAATTAAATACTGCCATAAATACAGCATTATACATATGGCCCCCCTTCACATTGTATAATGGCCCTGTTAGAAAACACCACTGTATTCTAAATGAGCTTCAGCCAATTAACAAGTTACTTCATTTTGTATCTATTTGAGAAAGTAAAAAAAAAAAAAAAAAAAAAAAAAAAAAACAGGATTTTACGCTGTGTAACTTGCGAACATATTATCCTCCTCCTCTAAGTGTCTTTAAAATCATTCTAAAGCAATCATAATGTTGCTGTCTTCATAATGGAGCACTTAAATAGTCAAGCCTCCTACTTCAGCGACAGTTACATCATCTGTGTAGGTGTTCAACCTGCAAATCTGCCTGAATCAATGAGTTTCCTGCTGTCTTGTAATAGTCATGAAGACAAGCTCTGGTCTGTTTTTCAAACCCTTTGACCTAAAATGAAAAAATGAAATAAACAAGACTTGCCTAGAGCAAAGACAGGTAAGGAGAAACCGATCATCAGCTTTGTTTTAGTATCTGCCATCTCTAGAGACTGTGTGTGGGCTGTTATTTAAGTTTAAGTACTAGTGTTTAAACTCAGTTGTTGACTCTTTGTGCCATAGTAAGACTGCAGATATAATTAAAAGGCTACCCATAGACAAAAGTGGCTTGTAAGGTTTATTTTTACATGAAGGTATTGTTATTCTTTTTTGCCCTATAGCTGTGAGACTTCATTTTTTAACTGTCAGACATAAAACTTCCATAACCGACTAATCAAATTGCAATATTTCAGTTGTTTATCTCAGTGTAATTCCAGCCATACATATTATAACTTAAAGCCTCAGTTTCTACCAATGATCCTGCTGTTGCACAAAACACTTTCAACAGTAAGCCTCATGCCTCACATAATGTTCTTAGATATTGGCTGCATTTTGGTGCCTGTTTTTAATACATACAGTCATTGTTGTGATGACCATTACAATTAAACAGAAATCCGTAGGCAAATTGTGGACATTGTCTTGAGCTAAAACATTTCTGAAATAACAGCTTCAACACAAAGAACTGGTTGCTGTAAAAGACGATATTGCAAACATAGAATTGAGTAAAAAAAAAAAAGAAAAAAAAACTTTAAAAGAGCTTTTTGTGTATTGACTAAATAATATTGTAATAATTACCTGCTATGCTTGCATTTTTTCCTTACTCCAAACTTAAGTTTCATGAGAAAAAAAAATCTTAATAACTATTTTATCTGGAGGAGTTTAAAAATGTCTTTCAAAAGAAAAACTCTACATAATGAACCCAACTATTTCTCTATAAGTGCCTGAGAAAAGAACCCTGCTTACACTAAAACAGGACAATCTTCAGGTATTTATTTGAAGTACTTTAAAGCCTGAAAAAGTCCTTTAAGTCTTCTGTGCAGCAAAGGACAAAAGACAACACTAGAGTTTTAGAATTCTGTATTTAAAGAAATCATTGGTTTACTAAGCAATTGGAGGTGTTTTGTTTGAGACTCTCCGACCCTTTCATTAAAATGTCCAAGAAGAGACGAGTGATTAAACTCTAAAGTCAGAGAAATTGACCTCTCCATTCTAAATAACCACTTAATCTGTATTGATTCTGTGTTACGCAGCATTTCCAGACCTCTGCCCACTGCCCTTCGAACTGCAGCCTATTTTTAATTTTCCCTCTGGCGTCGCACGGGGTGCTTTCATTGTAACCTCTTCCACATATTCTCCACTGCTTGTGCATCTAAAAGCCATCTCCAAAACACCCCACTGCTACATTTCATTCGACTTAACTTCCCTTCCATTTTGCTTGTAGACATCACCGCTTCTGTCCAATATCCTGTATGCCAGGACTACCTGTAACTCAATATGCAGAGATGAAAGTTGAAGCTCTTGGGATGTACTTTGTCACTGAAGTACAACCTGATACACCATGAATACCAATTGCTTGTCTTTGATGTGTGTTGCTGGACTCTATATCTCCTCTCCAGTGTCTGCGGGTACTACTCATCTTACAAGTTTGACGGGGCCCTCGGAGGAGACTGATTTTTCCTCAGAGGTTACGCCTATCTTGCAGTGAGTGCTTTTGTCAGCTTTTGCTTTTATGCAAACAGGCTCTAATCTTTATAGGAGCTTCCCTTAACTCAGCACTGTATTGAAACACAAAGTGACAAGAACTCTGGGAGTTGTGTTATATTGTGCTTCATATGATTGCAGGGCAACCTAAGGATTTCTTGTATAAATCTTCTTGCTGGCATTTCTTCATGCACTCGTGCTCTAATGCAGGTTGGCTCTGCATAAAGTGCAACTTATTAAACATTGTGTTGGACCATCCTGAAGCGATACTGTGTACCACAATAGCTGAGACGTGAAATTGATTTTCATGCTTAGTAAAATGTATTGGTTTTTGCATCCAAGCTGGTGTCCCCCATCTCCACCACACCTGCAGATCAGTAAGATGCATGGTGGTTGCTGTTGGGGGTTTGGGTAATGTATAATATTTTGAGAAGAGCAGAAAAGTATGCTGTGGTCTCATTTCTCTGTGCAATTATCATTCTTTCATTGTTGCTCTGTTAAATGAGGTGCATGAAGGGACAGTGGTGTGGTTGTCTTTGATGGTCTCACCCCAGTCTTTACACACAATTAAACAACCACATTACCACATTTTATCATCCCAGCCATTATTCTGATCCAGTTTCCTTCAATGTATGTCTCAAAGTGTAACTGAGCTATGCCTTTGAATGAAACAAAACCTCATCAAGAGGCTAAACATAGCCTCACTGGTACAACTCATCATTTTCTAATTATCTAAAACACAAATATCCAACTGACTGCATGAGAAGATCTGTGACAAGAATTAAAGTGATGAAGCAAGCCACAGTGGTGCAGTGGCGCATGACAGCTGTAACACTGAGGAAGAGCAGCACAATGCTTGAAGCTATCCCACACTGTCTCAAGATAAAGCAACAGACAGGCTGAAGACTGGGGAGGAAGGAGTCCAAACAAGCAAGGTAGTCTGGGGAAGAGGAGCCAAGAGTTGGTAGGACGGCACTGCCAAATGCCTGAAGTAATTCAGGCTTCCGCTGGGCACGTCAGCGGACTCCCAGCCCAGCTGTCCTTGTTGGTTAGAAGTGTCAGAATCTGGGCTTTGTGGGGGATCTACTCCAACATCGCTCACTTTGAACATTCCTCTACTGCTTCTTTCCATTCCCAAATGAAGACACACACAGTGAGGGAAGAATTGTCTCTGTCAGGTAAGAAACAGTATGTCTAATATGTCAGTTTCTTGGGAGCTAAGAAAAAAAAAAAAGTTTAGAATAGACATTTTCAACCACAGAAGACTATGGGACATTTTAACCAAATCATCTAAACAAGAGTTAGATAAGCTCAATATTTATTTTATGCCTAAAAATTTTCTTAAAATTAAATAAATGAAACTCCAGATGAACAACAAGATGACAACCTGAACAATGTTGCTATTTGTTTAACAAAAATGAACAAAAATGCAGAAGCAGTAAAAATCTAAGTACACTATACTGTAAATAATGTGAATAATGAACTTTTTATCATAAGGTGTGACTTAATCTATAAAAAGAGACATTTTGATAGTTCACTGGTCAGGAACATTCAGTTGTGTTAAAACAATGCCAAGGAAGAAAGATATCAGCACTGATGTGAGAGATGAAGATGTTGCTGTCCATCAGAGACTGGGATTCGAGTCTTAGACTCGGACTGTAGTTTGCATGTAAGTCACATTTTCAGTGACTTGAAACTTGACTTGGATTTGCACTCAAAAGGGTTGAGGCTCGACTCGGACTTGCAATTTGAGACTCGTAAACAACATTTTCAGTGACTTGAAACTTGACTTGGATTTGCACTCAAAAGGGTTGAGGCTCGACTCGGACTTGCAATTTGAGACTCGTAAACAATCTTATTTTTTTCTTGATCTTCTCTCTGTCTGTTCTCCTGTGTGCAATCATTTCTCCAGACATAACACTGACATAATGTCACACAGATGCGTCCGCAGTGTACGTGCAGTTAGTCAAAACGTTGACAACATTGGTAAATGGAGCCATTGTTGCAGCACCATTATAACTTTTGGGTATCAAAGACTTAATAAAACAGGACCAATATAAGACCAGCAAACTGGAATGTCTGTGGTATGATCATCCAGAAAGCCTGATCCACCACATCCACCTTCATCCACCTTTAAACACACCTGGAGAGGTTAGTCACTGTAATATAAAAGCTTAATGTTAGCATCTATGTTAGCGATGAGCTTAGAGGCACAGTAACATAAATGTTAGCTTGTAACTACTGTTGTACTAAAGTTAACTTCATCAAGTTGGCTCCACTGAATGTGTTTACAAGAAGAACAAGACATTTAATGAACAGTTTCCATGGAACCATGGAAAGCACTTTGTGCTGCATTCTTGTATGAAAAGTGCTATATAAATAAAGATTGATTGATTGATTGATTCCATAAACTGCTGACTTTGCCATAAACTGGGACCAGACCCACCACAAACAACATAGAGATGGACAGAGAGCATTTGCCAGTTTAAGCTACAGATCAGCGCTGTTACTAAATGCTGGTGGATAAAGGCTGAGTATGGATTTTAAATTTCTTGAATGTTATATTGCCTCTTCTAAGCAGACCTGATGGCACGCGTCGCATGGCAGGTTACTCATTACAACTAAAACTGATTTGTGAATTGACTTGGACTTGAGCCATAAGACTCGAGACTTGACTTGGAATAGCAAAAAAGGACTTTAAACATTTCTGCTGTCCATTGATCTGAAAATGGGCTATAAGACCATTTTCAAACTATCTAATTAAAAAATTGAAAGCATCCAACATAGTTTTTAATTTTCCCAGTAGTAGATGTTTCTGCAGATTTACCCCAAGAGCAGACTGCATAATCCTCCAAGAAGCTAACAACAAAACAAACAAACAAAAAAGCTACATTTCAGACACTACAGGCCTAAGCTAGCATGGTAAATCTTAGAGTACATGACAATGCAACTACAAATATGACTAAAAAATTGTAATTTGTTTTGAAGATTGCCAAACAAAAGCCTCTTCTCTCTAGGGCACACAGTACAGCTTAGGTTTATATATTTGCATCTGAACAAACCACAAGACTTCTGAAACAATGTCCTTTGAACAGACCAAAGGTGAAATGTAACACACACTACCATGTTAGGCAAAAAGCAACCACTGAATATCACGAGAAACACCTCATACAACTGTCAATCACAGCTGAGAGAATTCGGGATTGTCCTGCAGCCATAGGACCTGTTACTTTGTAGTCAAACACAAACAAATAGGTTAAATGTGAGCCCATCTGTCTGAAAGCTAAAAGTGACTCATGCAACAGAACAATGATCCATAAACGCAGATGCAAATCTACAACAGAATAGCTGAGTGAGAAAAAAATATGGATGTTGCCATGGCCCTGTCAGAGTTCAGAATTTAGCCTAATTGAAATGCTGTGCTGTCTGTGATCGGCCTGATCGTTTGCTGTCCAGCTGATCCAACACTATTTCACCGTGTTGCAGACATTTGTTCGCTGTGGTAGTTCAGAGCAGCTTGCATTTGTGATCCTTTGTCTTGACCTTGTGTTTAGGGCTTTTGAACTAAGTCAACTGTAAAGCTTGTTAAAAGTGACTTAATGGCGTTAACTAATTTATGTAATTAATTGCTTTATAAACTAATATATGTATACATTAGGGCTGTCAAATGATTTAGAATTTTTAATCAGATTAATCGCAGCTTTCAAATGAATTAATCATGAATAATCACAGCTTTAAAATAGTTAATGATTAATCACAGTTTACAAATAAATCATAATTAATCACCATTGGCGGGTTTTTAAATGCCTGACATTTGCCCGTTTTTACTGTGTTGTATCAACAAAAAGAGCCAATGCTTGAAATATTTACTATTAACTGACCTTCCCTAAGGTAAACATCAGATACCCAATGGTCAGTAAATGCAGCATGTAATATAATTCTATATGTTTATCTATATAATCTCTACCATGTAGATCATAATTCAGAATTCATATATCATCATCTCAACAACCGTCTCCATAGTGACAATTTCTGTCATAAAACCACCAGATGTGACAACTGAAGTTAAACAGCCAACATTGATGAAGAAACTCTAATAAAACTGATGATCTGAATAAAAACAAGTTTTTCCTTTTATCAGTGATTTGTTAGTGTTTTTGCAGCAGTGATAAAAGTCCTACAGCAGCACCACCCAAACTAAACAACTGTTGATAAAATAGATCACTGGCTGTTTGTTTTACAAGTTTTTCTTCATGTTTTTACATTCGAGGATCACTTTAGTTGTAATAATCAATTCCATATGTCATCAAATCTAGACCTAAAAAAAGGTCTCATTTGTGCCCCACTTTTCCTGGTCAGTGCTCCTGCCCGGCCCCCCCCCATAGCTGAAATATAAATCCTTTTGTCAGCTCCTTTGTTAGAGAAGGTCCTGCCAAAAACAACACTTTTGGGTAAATATGTGACGTGTGAACCATGAACTGCTAGTTTCCTCTTTCTCAGCTGACAAACAAATGCAACGAGAGAAAAGTCAATCAGCTGATCACCTACAGCCGTCACTGCACAAACGGAGACGACCAGAGAGCCGCTAGAGCAGACACGTTAATGCAAGACACAGCTGGACTGTCACAAGTTTAAAAAAAGAATGTGGGAAAAGTGCAGGTGTGGAACCCCCTCTCTCTCTATATATATATATGTGTGTGTGTGTGTGTGTGAGTGTGTATGTATGTATATATTTCTTATTTTACTGACAGAGGGTGGGGCATTGTTTCTTTTTCATGACAGAATTATATTATTTCTATTAGGGAGCTGTGGAAAATAAACCAATTGAAAGCATAAATAATTAAAGGCCAAAAGTGTCAGATGTGATGAAACATCTGGTTTAAAACATTGGACTTGATTTAAAATTTCCACCTGGTCGATGTCATTTGGGTCTAATTAAGCTTGAATGTATTTTCTGAAAACAGATCAGAAATAAAACTTGAACTCCTATTAATCAGTGTTTTTCTTTCCTTGTCAGCCCTCTACAGCTTTAATTAAAAGTCCCCTGGAATAGCAGTTCACACATGTCATTTCCTATTCGAAGACTTAAGGATGTAACTAGGACACTCATTACACAGCATACAGGAAAACCAGACTCTCCTATCACTTCTCAGATTGTTCTACCACAAAGCAGACCTTCAGAAGCTCAAATGCCAGGACGGAAACCTAATCTGCTACTGGAATCCGTCAAGCCCGTGACACATAACATACTGTATGGTGTACAATATACTTATAGAACCTGTGCAGCATCTCTGATAAAAAGTCAAAGCAATGACAAGCCATGTGAGGTGTTCTGTGGAGAGTAAAGTGATGCTGTCATACATGTTTTCTTGAATACAAAGTGTTATCTTCACTGCATTCGCTCTTTTATAACCAGCTTGAGAGTTACAAACTTGAAACAAAAGGATTTAAAGCTCAGCAGACACTATCTTGTCCTTTGTCTGAAAAAAACATGCATTTGATTCTGCATTTTGTTGCTGTGAGCAAATCAACCCAGGGGTAACTCAAATGAAGTGCTCTCTTTGCCAGCAGGCTGCAGCTGTGAAACATATGAATTGTTTCTCTCCTGCTGATGAGTAATGAGGGAGTGTAAGATAAAAGGCTGTCATATTGCCTTTTCGTCATCACAGGCAAAATTAACAGAGTGCTGTTTCATTAATTTGTTTCCAACATTGGCCTGCTATCATGGCCACGCCACAAGCTAAGATGTCTATGGATCTCACAGCAGAGGGTTGATCGCTGTGAATACATACTGCACTGTTTTGCATTGTGAGCATGTGGTTGCCTCTCACAGACTAATAAACTTTCGCCTCAGATTGAAGTTAATTTATAACTTAATTGCCTGACTAGCCCCTCATGCCAACAGACATATTGCTTATTCCTTCGAAAATGTCTTTCAGACTGCTCTGTTTGACCTACGGGGCTCTTCTTCATCAGGTCCAGCTAGCCTCAACCAGCTAGCTAATTATACTTCATGAACTGACCCTTCTGAGTTTGAGTCTTATGCTGGTGCTTTGATTACCGTCCTGTTTTCATCACCTCCCAGGCTTCTATGTTGTTATCACGCTTTCTGCTGACAGCCCTAGTGCCTCAAGGTTGCACACTGCAGTACTGCTGCATAAATTTGACATCCATGTCATGAGAGTTCAAGAACTGCTTCTCTGTCAACATGCCTCATTTGGAGCCATCTTGTGCAGGTCAAGAGTGCTGCACTGAAGATACAAAATGAATAAGCAAAAAGATTTTTTTTTTTTAAATCAAGGACAATATGTAGAGTGGTTTTTATGATATAGTATTTATTTGCCATTCCAGTGTCGCTGGATAAAAAGTGTAAGTGTGCTGACACCACTCACCCTAAAAAATTCTTTAGTGGAGCCTGAGTCCAGTGTACCGTATGCTATCTCGGTCTGCTTTGCCAGATCTTCGGCACTTTCTATAGGTGAGACCATTCTTTCCACAGTCAAAAAGGCGGCAAGGTTGGCTGTATACGAAGAGATGATGATGAGGGTGAAGAACCACCATACACCACCAACAATACGGCCCGACAGAGACCTAAGAGAGGGAGGTTAATGACAAGGAAAGACAGAATGTAATTATGGCGACATGTGGTGGCTATCAAACTGCTAAGATCTACCAGTTGTGTTTAATATAGTGAATTGCATCAGTCACCAGAATTTCCATGTAAATCGTTAAAACAAGTTTATGGAGTTTTAACGATTTACTCCATAACAGCACACTTCCAAGGAAAGAAGTCTAAATTGTTTAAATGAACTCTGATATATGTCATAACAGACAGATTTTTGTGAAGCTGACCTACCTGGGAGAGATGTCACAGCCCTGCTGCATGAAGGCGCCCAGCGAGAACCAGAGGGAATTGAAGATGCCAAAGTCATTAGGAGGATCAGGGGGAGTTTGGGGGTCTTTGGTCTCATCCTGTTCCTCAAGGTTCCACTCATAAGGACTGAACCGACTGACCAGGAACAGGACCACGCTCACTCCAATATAGGCAAACACTATACACATCCAGATTTCATAGGCCAGTGGGTCCAGGAAGGAGAAAACACCAGGCTTGGACTTTTGCGGCTTCTTTATCATAATGGAGATGCCCAAGCTCATAAAAGGCTTGGAAAAGTCTATCACCTCCTCTCGAACCAGAGTAATAGTGAGAGGTGCAACGGCTATATCTGCTCTCTGGAAACAGGGACATGCACAGCAAGCATTAGTCATGACCTGCATTAAGAAAATAGGTCATTTTAATGTGTTAGTGATTGGTGCTGTTTTTCTCATACAGTTTACATATGATTTTCAGAAATAAGGCACAAACTGCTACATTTGAAGACGAGCTGAAAAAAAACGATGACACACACAGGAAAAGCAGAGCTGCTGTGATTTTAGCCAATAAGTCTGAGGTAATGACAGTAAAATCAATCAAATTTTCACGTTGAAATGTTACTAAATTTAGAGATAGGAAGGAGAAAGAGCTCCAAAGGTTCTGCAAGGCCCTCAGAGAACCAGCTTGAAAACAGTCCACAAGTATTCGATCAAATGAGACACAGAAAATAAAACTTATTTTCATTTCATGTAAATAGGACGGTGAAGTTTACATTGAAATAAAAAGAAAAACGTGTTACCAGTCTAATTAAAAGTGTTAAGTTTTAATTTGCTGAATGTAAAGGCTTTGCTGTGTATATATAGAAATCAGAAAGCCTGGCTGTGCACACTTCATGCCAGTCAGAACTCCGGCTTTCCCAAACACAGCTTATTCTGGCATCAGCTACTTTTTTTTTTCAAGCTGTTTCTCTTTATCTCCCTCCTTTTGCTCTGCTACTTCAATCACATTATGCTATCAAAACACATCCGTAGAGGTGGGGCTGCTTCTCTAGAAATCACAATGGGTTTCTCTGTAAAAGCAGAAGAAAATAATTAATCATGTTAGACAGTGTTACTGCAGCCTGTGTGTATGCAATTAATTAAATAATGCTCCTCTTCAAAGGAGCCACTACGCAAAAGACAATGCTTTGTATTGTTGTATTGTACTGTTTTGCCTTTTTAATGTCAAAACTAAGACAACATTGGTTTGAAGCAGCACATAGCAGAAAATGTTTCTTACAAGGTCAGAGTAAGAACGACACAAATAGAGCCAATAAACATGATTGTTTTCTTTACCCTGTCAACACAACACAGCAAAGGGTTATAACCATTTAATCCTTGTGCAGGCGTAAGCAGTACTCAATCAATGGTGCGGGAAACAAAGCAATAAAGAGCAGCCTCGGGCCTAACCTTTAAAGACACTCAAAATCAAATTAATTTACTGGTCAAAAGGTCAAAATGTACAAAACTATTAGTGTTGGCCAACCTGCTGTAAAATTACAGGCCTGCAAAGACTTTACAGAAATGTGATGGGAATGTTTTTATATTATCCTGCCTTCCATCTGCAAGGAGTGGAGTTTTCCCATTTAAAAGATAATTTGGTGACGATTACACATCAAACCAAGCAATTTCTCAGGCTGGTACTTAGGATACTGAACAAGTGAGGAAGCCTTACCCTCATGCATTTTGTATTTGGCCCCTTTTCAACTACTAAGGCATTGGATAAAGGCGAGAAAGGGTCGAGGAGGAGGGTAGACAGGGTGTGAGTGGGGAGTGGGGGGGGGGGGGGGGGGGGGGGGTAATTTGGGAATTCTTAAGGTATTGCGAGAGCCCAAACTCTGTCAGATGTAAAACACAGCATGACCCCCTTTGCTAATGTGAGAGGTTTAATCTTTGTGAAGCAAACCACATATGGATCTAGTTGTTGCAAACCACAAACCGTCATCTAGCTGTTGATTCTAAAGCAGATTTTCTCAGCTGGGAATGTGGCATATTCATCAAATACATGAAACATTGAACATAATTACACAATCACTTCAAAGGCATACAATCTTTCATTCATCAAAGTGATTACAGTGTGTTTGCCATATGGAGTCATTGTTTTCATGTACCTACCTCTGTTTCGACTGTAAGAGAGAGAGTTGTCTAGGCTAAGCAAGAAGGATTAATTGCAATGAACAGCACTGAGAAATGATTTCATTTTCTCCGTCTCAAGATGATCACCAACTCCCCAATGCTTGAGGCTGCATTTGACAAACTCAGTCACAGCTGAGCTTTCTGAAAGCATCAGACTTTGAACTGGCCAAGAGCTGATGAGCTCACAATGGGTTGGTGATAACCTTAAGACAAAAAAATGAGATCTCCTCTCATGTTGAAGTTCCTTGCAAACTGTCATGTAATCTGTGAAATCGAGACTCCCAGTACTCACCCCATAGACCAGTTCACCCACCATCCCGTTCCACGTCTTGGTCTCAGGGTCTCGGGCTCCGTATTTTCCATCCATTACTATAGACAGTTTGTACTTAATTCCAACATGTTTGGCAATCTCAGATGCTAAATCGACGCAGTAGCCTTCATATCTGTCATTCCCCTCCAGATGCATATAATTTTTCTTGTACATCACATAAGGAGCTTCCTGTTGATTCAAACACACACTGGTTTATTCACTCCCATGCCTTTGCACACATTTAGCTTATACAGAAATATGCATCCATGCATTCATATGTTATTCATGCACAAACACACACCCAAACATACACAAGTTGTATTTCCATGGCTTTACAGAACATTAATTTAGAGTTGCTCTACTTTACCCCAGCCCCTACCTTTAACCTAACAGTGCTTTCCTAAGCCTTAAATTTCCCTATAGACAACTTTTTCTCATTCTCAGTGTGTTTAATACTAATGTTTATTTGGGCTTTTTAACATTCTGTTTTATTTCTACTTTTCTTCAGATTTCTTGTCCCTGGAAAATGCCTTCAGAGAATACATTACATCTACAGAGGCAGTCCTAGTTGCAGCCAGCTTGGGTTCCAGTGGAGGTTATTTTCTTCTATGTCACTTCCCCTCTATAACTATTAACTTCCAGTCTGCTTTAACTGTTGCTATCAAAGAAAGACTGAAAAACCCCTCAGAGAAACGTTTCATCGTCTCTACCTTTCAGAGAGCAAATTGACTTGGTTAAGGTTAGGGCCCTTAAACACAATGCCAACAATGGGCTGTCTGGCACATCTGGAGTGTTGGTGGGTGTCTGTCTCTTTCGTGTTTTCAGTAAGTAATGCATCATTGACCTTGTCATTCTTTGTCAACATTTTTTTTTTCCCTCTTTCCATCAGATTAAAGGTGTTGAGTGGACATCGGCTATGTCAGCGAGATAGATCTCTCATTGTGTGTTGAAAGTAATGAATGAGTGCAGGAGAATGGAGGCAGGAGTGACGACAGAAAGCAAGTGGCTAACTTAACATGTCATATGTAGTCTCTTCTCATTTGTCATCCTCATTTCTCCAAAACAAGCAATAGTTTTCACAACAGTGTGACCATTTGTAGTAAATAAAACTGAAAATAAACTGATAATCATGATGAGAGAGAAAAGCTCTATTTAACATTATTGGAAAATACACACAAAAAAAGCATTGTTTGTTTACATTTTCAGCACATCTATGTGGTCTGTCGGTTTTCCTTGTTGTAATTTAATGTAAATAATACCACCCTTTTCTGCATTGCACAAGCTATCTCTTGTGCAAGTGTAGATTATACGCTCTGACCTGCAGTTGGTTGGAAATTGTCTTTACAGTGTGCTTAATTGTGCAGGCCACGAGAGGACATACAATAGCATCGCCTGTCATTGCTCTAGTTCTTCATGTTGGTTTTGTGTAGAAGAGCCCTTCAAAAAAGATAAAGGTTTGGTTTAAAATAACCCTTTTACAAGTTAATGCTTCATATTTAAAGAGCATACCCAGTGCACAACAAAGTGACACCAGAGGTCCTGACTAAGTGACAGAGCTTTTTATCCCTGAGCCTTAAAACAGGTCTTTCATTTAGAATTTAAAGATTTAACTCATTTGTACTTGCTTTTTGCCCATAAAAAGTCATCATAATGTGACCAGACAGTAATACACACTGACACATGCACAGTCACACACACACACATTCACACACACAGAGTCAAAATTTCATTAACTGCTATAACTGTATCCATGCAGTCGTGCATACACAGATGATGCCCTGCGAATGCACAAGTATGCACTGATAACAGCAGCATGATCACATGGTCATGCTGCTCTCATCAAGCTGTGGCGGCCAGCAGACACCAGGCCTCATGTACCCAACTCATTTTGAGCCCAAGGGTGCAACTCTGGCATGATAAAAAAGGTTTAGAGGGAAGGGACTGTAACATGAATATTTTCTATTGCAGAAAATAGTTTAAAAAAAGTTTGTCATTTCATTAGGAGAACATAAAAGGCCACAATATGCTTTCAAAGGGCCAGGTATAGGCAAGGTGTGGGTCAGCTCAGCGGAGGGTGGGAATGGAATGGGGATGGGTTTCACAAGTAAATGCTAGTGACAGGAGAGGGATCAGAGAGTGCCCTTAGTATCTCAACATATTCAAGCACATTGCACCAATGCGCAGCTAAAGGCTATTTCATTCCAAAAAAAAAAAAAAAAAAAAAAAAAAAAAAAGAAAGAAAAAAAAAGTAAAGGAGCTATTTGCTATTCAGAATAATGCAAACTAAAAATACTCCATAACATAAATAATTACAACAGGAGAGCATGAGCGTGCTAGTGTTCCTCTCCTTTCAAAACACTGCTGCAGCTTGTTCTTTCTCTTACTGAGCACGTCATAAATATCAAACAATAGGACTGCTCAGGAGAGCACGCATTGTCATTGCAGCCATTCACAATTAGAGTGCAAGTACGAGAGCAATGGTTTGTTTGTTCTGTGCTGAATGTATCCCCTCACCTTGGATCCATTGAGTACCCCCCCCCCATCGCCGTTAACACATGTTTACTTCTTGCCTAGAGATGTTAAATGTTTCCTCTTGCTACTGAGTGAGTGATTTATATAAAGCAAATTCTAACTGTGCATATATTCCAGAGATACTTATTGCTGTCTAGACACTTTTTCTCCATCATTTCAAAATGTTTGTTGGCCGAAAATAGAGTACTGCATGCAGGATATTACAGTGTATTTATGCAGTCAGTAAATACATTTGCGAAGGAAGCCATTCGATGAACCTGAAATACTTAGTTTAATAAATACAGTTAAAATAAAATAAATCTAAAACGTGTTGTTTATCAAAATGTGGTTTGCTAAAAATGATAAGAAAATTGTACTCTAAAGGAAAGTTATTTATACTTCAACACAGAACACATGGAGGAGCAATACAAAATCATTTAGAGAAGGGATGATGAGGAAAAATACCACCCCTTCCAATAGGTTTTTTTTTTTGTTTTGCCCAGCTTGTAAAACCATTGCAGGATCATTCTCCGGTCATTCTGAAGCCAGTCTGTCCCAAGTGTCATTGAACATTTACTTGATGAGGACAGACAGGTCTACTTACGTATGCGTTTGTATGCTTTTTGCAACTGATGGAGTCAACCATTATAACTTATACCATTTATTGTGATGTCACTGCTACGACAGGCCACTGAAGTATGGAAAATCAAAATGCTTTGACACCCACACGGATACAGTTGAAACACTCCCCCGGTTTGGACCGACTGTTTCAACATGTAGTGAGTGGATGGAAAGCAACACAAAAAAGATGTGGTTCTACCCGCCCAGGACAGAATGTATCACTCATTGGAATCAACACCATGACCTTGAGTGGCAGAATACGTGAAACATTTAAAACTGCATGGAAAGTGTACCATAATAGTAGTGACCACAATGGTTCGGTTTTCCACTGAGGAGTCGTTGGAGACCTGCGGATCCATAATATTTACAAATCGCGAGTACTCGTTCCAATACCCAATCTGCAAAGAGAAAAAAGCTGTTAGTGATGAGTTCCAACACATTGACAAGATAAAAGTGAGCATGTAGATGGTACAAATATTACTAGGGACTGCAGTGATGCAGATTTATTAAAATAATGCAGTAGTTCCCAGAGGCAGTCTCTGACCTGAAGTTCAACCAAAATAGCAGCAAATGAGCAGAATCCTAATGTGGACTGGACAAACATACTTTATGTTACCAAAACATCCAAGCATAGAGAAGGGACTTTGTTTTTTTCATTCAAAATGCAACTGAATGTCAAAATTGCAAATACACTAATGACTTTTTCTGTTTGTGGGGAGCTGAACTGCTTCTGTGCAACATATGAGCATATGGCAGACAACCTAAATTCCTCCCACCTCCAGCTTCCCAGGTTTTACGATAAATAATTGATATTCAGACCTGTGAACTGCATATACAATTAATAATTAAGCATAGCATTCCAGTGGCTTCACATCTTCTCCTGCACAGTCCTGCCATTGCAGTTACTCTGTATTCTGCTGAGCAGATGCTTAAGTCAAACCACTGTCAACTGTTTGTTTGCCCATCTGAAATAATGGCTGCTCTGGCTTGTGATGAAACGTGTTGCATATGTTGTTGCCAATAGTCTAACTGTTGCTGGCTAAGAGTTCCCCCTTCACATATGGTCTACATTTCTTTTGCCTTAGATCTTTTAATGATCAGGGCAAGCAGGTGTACAACAGTGCATTAAGTTTAAGAACCAAGAGGAGGTGCTAGTAAGCAGCTAACCTCTCTAACTAGAGCTTCATTTTGTGATTGCAGCTGTGTACTTAGTGAACTTGCTATACTGAAGAAAGCTCTTAAAGCTTGTTTTTTTTTTTTCTCTCTCTCTCCCAACTCTTGTCCGACAGTGATATCTGAGAGGTGCTTCTAGTGGGACAGGACTGTTAGGTCTTGTGTCATAGAGTGCTGCTTCAGAGGCTACATCCTGATTTCACCCCAAGCAGCTGGGACAGATATCAGCCCATACATCACTCGTGACAGTCACAGCTAAGAACCCTCATCCTCTAACTGTCACTGGGGTGGCAGGGGCTGCAGGTCCTGACAAAGTGCTGCCCGTCTTGTCTCATCTTCCCTCGCTCCTTCACTCTCTCCAGCTGACCTCCTTTTTCCCACACTCTCCATCCATCTCAGCTCTCTCTTCTCTGTTCGGCTGTGTGGGGATGACTGTGAGGGCTATGCAATGCTAATTGAAGTGTGGGCTTTAGACGCCTGCGAGGCAGGCAGCATAATCACACATCATATCAGACTGAGCCCACACTTATCCAGCTAAAGAGAAATTCACAGCTGTCTCTTGGAACTCTGGGAGGTTATGAAATAAAACCAGAGGTCACCATATGGTACTGCTTATAAAAGGAATGTTCCACTGGGAAATACCATTTTGAAGAGGATACAGAGAAATTCTTGGATACCCTTTGCAGTAATTAGTTATTGGAATGGTAATTGCTGTCAGGAGAGACCAAAATCATATCTGCACTATTCTATGGCAGCAACAAAAGTCTTATACCACTCTTTTGATACAAAAGCTTTAGTTAACAGATTACAGGCTCTTTATGATTTATAGATATTGTAATGCTTGACTTTAGTTCATCAATGCTGCTACCTAACAGCACAGAGGTAGAGAAAGGCAATCAGCTTTACTTTGATTCGACCGTTTAGCCACTCTGGACCCATACTCAGAATGTATATAAAAAAAAGAAAAAGATGGATGTGGCTGCAGTTATACTTTTAGGCAGCAGAATTCTCATATGATTTGCAAGATCATGACCCTGACTTCAAGCTGTCCATTCAAGGCCAGAAACAATAGTTTGGACTAAGGGCTCTTACACACTAAACCAGAGGTGACAGGAGGAACCCATGCTTCATCCCCAGATGTTGACAGCATCTAAGAAAAGAGATGATCTCCAGCTGGAAGCTATGATGTATAATTTACATCTGCATAAGATGTAAAAGTCCTTACAATCCTACACAGTTTTAGCCAGGTTAGTCAAGAGTTTATAAATTGAGACAAAAAAACAAAAAAACAAAAAACAAACAAACAAACAAACAAAAAAACAACTTACTCATATATTTATATTGTGTTACTTATAATTTACTTTTTGGAGATTAATGAAGTATTTTTTAATTTCCTTTACATTTGGATTATTCTGTATATGCAAGCCTTTATTTAACATCTAGTCATCATGCACTGAAAGATAACCTAGTTAATGTCCCATTATTGCACAAGACTTCATTTACTTTGTCAAAGAGACAGGGGGATCTCTAGGGACAGTTCAGCATGTTGAATCAGCCAAATAAGATATCAACAGGATCTGACAGAGCACACAGAAAAGACAAGAGAGACAGACGTTCAGATGTTCTGAAGTCTGAATGTTGATTTGGTGTGTAAGGCCCTTAATCCATTCCCTGTCCTGGCAGTTCTGGGCGGGCTTTACATGTAACGAAAGCAGGACTCTCTGTGTTGGTTCATGTTTTTGAGACTCACAAATGAAACATTAAGTTACCATGACGTCAACCATTGGTTTGTGAATTGTTACAACAGGGTAGTTCAGCGTAGCAGCATGTTAGCAGCACAGGACACAAGCTCTGCCATAAAACATATTCAGCTTCACAGTCTATAGGATTACAAATGGGACCATTTCAAAAAGGGTTGTCATTCTTTAGTAAAGAATATAGAAAACCAAGATTACAAACTCAGAAGAAAATTTCTAAAATTTTAAGAAAATTTAAAAAAATTTACAAATTGGATGAATTTAAAGGAAAAAAATAATAAAATATGAGGAAAGATTATTTTCTTATCACTTTAAAGCCCAACTCAAGAAAAAAATGGGGATACAGGTCTTTTTTTTATCTGAAGTCCAAATGTAACAAAAAGAAATTAATAAAAATAATTATTGTACATTTTCCATTTATTACTGATGTGTCAAAATTACCACCAGCAGAAGACAAGTGTCAGATTGTGTACAACAGGGTTTTAAGCCACATTTTTACCATAAAATGACGCAAAATGTCTCAGAAACTTTAAGTAACTGAGTTTTTTTCTTCATCATAGAACATGAAGCAAAAATGTCATATTTTATCAACTAATGAACCTAATTGTGGATTATGCCTGCTGTTGCATGTGTTTGAGAAATGTCAGACTGGTTTTGATTCAGTTTGTTTGTGACAACTGACAGATGGGAGCTGATGCAGGCCTTACCTTCCTTGGCCCACCTGTTTTCATCTCATAAACATCAATGGTGTAATTGGTTCTGCGGCCATAGTTGTCAAATTGGATGTTCCCAGTCATACCCTGCACTTGGACCTGATGGACAGACAGACATACAGACACAGGGGAAATGTGCAAGAGCCATCGTTTTACATTTACAGCTTGAATTAAGGCGCTTGTGTCTTTTGCGTTACTAGAGCTCTGTCAGTCTGTTAATCAAATGATGAACTGGATGAGCTTTAATAAAAGATGTAGTTTTATGGAAATGAGGGTCTGGATTTGAGTGAGCTCTGTGCTGAGATATCTGGAGGCATAGAGTGGAGAATAGCTGTGCACTCTCTCCCCTTTCTCTCTGTCACTTTCCATCTTTATCTGACTCACTTGCTATCACTGCTTCACTTCTCCCAGCCTTTTCTTTAGGTTTCAACTTGCCACTTCCTCCCATCACTCCTTACTGTTTTTAGCGCTCTCTCAATGTCGATGCCCTGGCTCCAAGGTACAGCAGGATTGGCCAGACAGTCTCCCGCGCTACCTCGGCGGGAAACATCCACGCGCTGGCGCCGCAGGTACCTGAAGGCCTCTGCTATCACCAGGATGGCATCATGGGTCAGTGCTGAGGTGTACTGCACCAAAAACAAAAAAGAAACAGCTAAAACAGCCAAACACCATACTTGAAATTATTATTTCTGTAGTATACCTGAGAGGATCTAGCGTTGACACTTTGATTTTAATAAAACTGGTTTTATTTGACAGATTTGAATCAACAAGCCCAGACTTGTCTCAGGGTCAAAACCCTTTTTCAAAACTTTTTGATTGAGCATTGAGTTAAAGCGTAAACAGAGAATTAAAGCATGATTTAATCTCTCACACACTTCCTCCCCAACTTCTCTTGACCTTTTTACCAGAGGGCTGAGGCACTTGTTTGTTGACCACTGCACCATGGCAAAACCTAATTAAATGGCATTTAAATTCCATTTCTTCCTTGATCATTGTTTAATTAGATGTAAATTGAAGCTGCAATATAACCTTGGCTCGCACTGCCTATCAATATATTGATTCCTCAGTAAGATGCAAAGACGGCGAAGGAGACGAGGAGTGGAAGGGTGAGAGAATGACAAAGGCAAACAGGATGAGAGGAGAAGAACTGATAGAAGCAACTTCAGAAGGGACGATTGCTGTATTCTGCAGGCACAGTGTAAGGCCTTTCAAAGACTTATACCTTCAGAGGAGCATTTCGAGCTTCTGGGAATTCTCTTTCATCTAGCCGCTCCCAGCGCTGAATGAACTGCTGCACAATCTGGTTCTCAGGGTTGACTATCTGAAACCCTGAAATGTTGGCTCCACCAGCGAAGACTTTGTCCAGGCTCACGTTGGAAAAGCCCTGACATGAGACAAAAGAAAAATGGAGGAGGAGGATGAGATTTATGTAGCTTGTTTTTAAATTGGATTTTTAAAATTTAACCTAAGGCAAAACACTGCAAAATTTTAGCAACTACATAGGTGGTGCGTTTTTACTAAGAATCCTATGCTGTGTTAGGAGACACTATGTTTCCCAATGGACATGGGCAAATATTTCTCTTTACCTGAATTTATTTTCAGATAAATAAGAAGGAAGAGTTTGTGCTACATCCTTTAACAACTAACTGTTTCAAATGTGTTTAAAAAACCTACGCTGCTCCAGCCGCCTTAAATTTCTTTCTTTACCCTAGAGCCATCACAGTTATTTATCTTTTTGGTGGAATTGCTATTTTTCTAAGTGCAGCATTGTGTCAAGGTGTGCAAGGACATGTGTCTGACTGCTGCATAATCACATCTTCTACAGCCAGAGACACAGCAGCAGACCAACAAGTGAGAGCATGGTTGGCCTTCAGTTTATAATTCCCATGCCAACTTCAGGAGTAACTGAGCAGTTTGACAATGGGAAAAGATTTCTGCCCTCTAAAGCTGGTTTAAAAAAAAAAAAAACTACATTGTTTTTATCAATGTCAGAACTAAAATATGACAATGTTAATTAAAGTTATTATTCAGCATAAAATGCGTGTTTTTTTGTTTTATTTTTTTTTTAACAAATCTTATGCATAAAAAACTACACAGGCTTGGCTTATTTTGTCTTTTTTCCCTCTAATTTTGTGCAAAAACCCATACACCACCTATTGTTCATGTATATTTTCTCCTTCACATGCATGTGAAAAGCAGGTTCGATTCCCTCTCAGGGGGGCAGGATGGTTATTACTCACCAGATTGGCCAGAATGTAGTGGTAACCACGACTGTTCTTTCCCAGGGTCACAACCTATAAGAGGAAACATATCAATACAGTAAACCACCCATGAGATGAGAGCTAAGAGTCATGGCTAATGTAAGCAGCTGCAACAATCTCTGTCAATGCAGAGACGACCTGCAAGCACACAGGATGTCACGGAAATTTAAACAAAGCAAACTCTTTTAATGGAATACCAAAGGGGGGGGGCAGTTAGAGGAAGTGTTCGTTAAAGAAACGATAATGAGAGAGAAGCAGGACCGATGTGGAACATCCTTGAATATTTTTGCTTACTTTGAAGTCATTAACAGTGCAGGGATGAGTTCTCCACAACTGCTGGACTGAAGGTAGAAATTGGAAAAATATTTCAAAGGAACTTACAGTGAGATGGAGATTTGGATCTCTCCTTTCTTTGAAAATATCACACCTTTGTGGCAGAACAGCATGTTTCAACCTACGCAGCTTGTCTGAAAATAGTAAGTGGTGTTCTAGGCCATTTCATCACTGTGATACAAAACATATGCTGCCTTTTATCCCAGATTTTATTCGTCATTTTGGTCTGCAGATAAACCCAACAGCTAAATGCTAAATTGTCTTGGCTTTCTGCACTTTACATGCTGGACTGGATTTTCGACTGGGCCTTGTGAGGTTTGTTATTTATGCGTTTTCAGTCGGTTGCGATGGACTTCTGAGCGGCTGCCATGGAGAAACCTGTCAACCATGTCTCGGTTGTCATCTGTGCTCTACAAACACAGCAACACAAGTTTACAGCAAAATCAGCATGTTTGCACATGTTCTGGCTCTGGCTCTGTCACAAAAACAAACTGTCAGTTTATCTCTTGTTTGTGTGTGTGTGTGTGTGTGTGTGTGTGTGTGTGTGTGTTGGACTGGGGACACCGGATATTTGTGACTGTGTTTCATTTATGACATTCCAGCTGAGTGAGGGAAAGCACCCGTGTATCCCAGAATGCAAAAATTCTTTGGACAATATTTAAAGTTTTACCTCTCTCTGCTGCAACAACAGTGAGTTTAACTTTGCTCATTTTAACTGATCCTGGTGCATTGGTATGCTGTAGCACCTAAAACCTAAACAATGCTTTTGCTTAAACTCAAAACTCTTGTGGGTATAACTGTCTCCCTTCTTAACGACATAAGAAGGTTGTTAAAAATAAGGAAAGAAGCTGTCAGTGCTTCTATAAGAAGCAAACATGATGGGGCAGGACCACACAAAGCTCTACAATCATACTATCAACTGTATGGATAGGTCAGCATTCTCTTTCAGCTTCTACATCAGGCTTAAACCTCTAACAGAGCACAGGGACAGACTGAAATGAACAAATAAAGAAGCTGAAAATTAAAATAAGGAGGAAATGACTTGATTGCACAGCAGAAATAGCGAGAGTGGGCTTTTAAAACCCATGAGTGTGATTCTAATGAATAAATGTCAGGAAGGATAAAAAGAAATTTCTGCAACACTTTTACTGGAATGATTTCAGGAATAGACATGGAAAGGTGACTGCTCACAAGTCTGGCTTTTTAAACTTGGAGCACTGTTGTGTTTTCTTGGACAAAATGCCCACACCACACTTCGTCACTGTGCACTAACCTTGACTCTGGCTGTAAGCCTCCTAACACCTGCCCTGGAGCTGGGCAGAGAAAGACCTTACCACCTGCCTACAGCCTGCAGCTCACAGCCAGTCTGGCAAGAGCTACAAGCAAAAACCTCGGGATGGAGCACAGTAAGACACTGATGACACAGAGATACACAGAACCTCCAGCCAAACACATACACCTTTCCATTCAAACTCCTTTATTAAGCAGACGGACACTCTGTCTCCAGTTGGGATGGACAGATTTCTTTGTTCCTAGTTATGATGCATCACTGATTGTCTTGAGTGTGATGACCATCTCTGAATGATAACCATAAGAAATCTTAAGTCTTTTTTCTGATATATTTATTTCAGTAATCACACATTATTGCCACAAACAATATTGACTTAGAATAAACAGAAAGAAAAATAATAATTGTATAGTTTTATTTGCTACGTTATGCCAAATCCCAATTCCACTCTTTGGCCCTACCCCTCTGTTTTTCATTATCTAAATTAGCATAGGTTCCCCTTTTCAAGGAGAAATGCAATGTAGTCATCCAAACTGTAAATTAGTTGAAGCTTGAATAATAAACAATTGGATGTGAGTCTCAAAAGTGGTGCTAATGCTCAAGTGTGTTAAAATATAAATAAGTAAAAGTATTTTAGTGAGTAAGCTTCAGAAGTTCAAGCACTTTCCTTACACTGAAGTCGCTCATTTTCTTCCATTTTCTTTTCTTTAAAATGTTTAACTTTGCTGCTATAATTTATAAAGTCGTCCTCAGCTGTAAGTCGGTATTGACTATGAGGACAGTTTATTTTGTGTTAACTTTCAAAAATTATTCAGACAGCTCAGATTATCATCATCCTGCATTATCCAATTTTTTACCTCCCAAGTGGTTTCCCTTGCTACTGATCGTCTTTAGATCACTCACCAACAAATACTAATCCACTAAAAAGTAATTCAGTTTCCCAGTGAATGGTGCGGTCTCACTTTTTCATACACTTTTCTTCCTGCACATCGATCCACTAGCTGACTCCACCACCTTTTATTCTGCAGCTTAAGAAGATGGTGCAGTTTGTAGACTTTCCTTTAAAGCCTGATGGGGACAGACAACTAAGATGACCTTGACTTTACCCTCATTTGGTCTCGCTATGCTTCGACCCCACCACACAGACAGTTCTGAATGTAAAACTAGCTTCAGATTTTTGATAAACGTTTTCCACAAAGTATGACCTTTCCACTGCAAAGCTTGCCATGACACAGGAAACGACAGGCGAGAAATGATTACCAAGAGCCTGTAAATATCACTAAGGCACATGAAAGATGAGCAAATAATGATGCAATTATTTTTAGTCTCCATTTGAAATGTGAAAACTCAGAAACCACAACTTGCCAGCTCCCAGCTAAAATAAAAAAAGGGTTTATTTTTTTTTTTGCGTTAGGGCTTCACTTGATTTCATATTGTTGTAGATGGTTGATTATTGGTAGGTAGCTTTTTTTTTTATAAAATTAATAAAATAACAGTAAAAAAATAAAGCTATGAACAGCAACGAGGGGGGGAAAGCAGTTCAGCAGGGCACAGTCTCCATGGCAACTTGATCAGATCATGTTAAAAGCATGGCTGTAGGAAAAACAAAATGAATGAACACATAATAACACAACAGAAAAAAAAAGAAAAATACAAATACTTCCTCATTTGAGGGTCGGTGTGAAGAACATTTGCAGTAATTCTGATGAAAATTGTGGTTTAGAAAAAAAATAGTAAACTTTTGGAGAATCCAAAAAGTTGCATCAGTTAGGTTGACATGAGAGGTTGACAACTTGACCCTGGGAACTCACCTGCTATGATGACACAGAAATTTAATTATTTTAAGGACAATATATTAACTGATTATTTGGCAAAACACACTATTGCTTAATGAAGTGGCACTAATGGGTGAATACTTTCACTTGTTCAGTGATTCATCAAGATGGGATCCAAAGTCAATGTACCATGAGTGTGATCCTTTTTCAGATCTTAAATCTGTTTTGCAGGTTCACCAGTAATCTCAGTTGGCTGTGATGGACAAATGCTTCTAAAAATAAAAAATTCTACTGGATATTTTGATCAGGGATTTTGTGAAAGATCCTTCTTAAAAAATGTATGAGCTGTGAAAAAAAAATGTGTAGCACATTAAATAAAATAGACATTTTTTTCATTGAATATGAAATCAGAAAAATCAATACAATGGAAGTTGAATTAAGAGTGTCCTTAAAAATTGGCTTTAATACAGGGGATACAACATTTTTTATAAAAAAAAACAAAACAAAACAAAACAAAAAAAAAAAAAACACAAAAAAAACCACAATGTACAGTGTACCCATCTTCTGTTGGCTAATACTAACAGAATATTGCATCATCCCACAAAGACCAAATAATTTAAAAAAGCTTTTTTTTTTGTAAGTTAACCATGAACTCACTATACTCCAATGGCCCACAAATCTAAATCCAATCCAGCACCTTTTGGATGTGGTGAAATGGGAGATTTTTTTAGCATGGATATATGGATGTGCAGTCAACTGTGCAATTGGCTATCAAGTCATTATGGACCAAAATTTCATTGTATGTTTTTAACACGTCATTTAGTCTATGCCATGAAGACTTAAGGCAGTTCTGAAGGAAAATCCTGCTGATACATTTTTAATTTAACAGTGTCATTTTCACAATAGTGCAACCAGAATCAAACCCTTTGAATCTAAAGTATAAATCAAATTAAAATTATTAATCAGCGTTTGTGGCATGGTGAGTTGATTGTTTGATATCTTTTTGTCATGCAGTGAAATACCAAAGTGCTCCACTTGACGCAGTTTGGGACAATGGGGTAAATTTGATCTCTTACATGTGTGTGATGTAAAAAGACTTTCCTCTCTTCAGTCTCCATTTTTACTTCAGGGCTCTTGTAGAGGTGCTTTAGGTTGAGCACTTTCTAATTTACAGCCGGTGCTGGCTGTGGCTGAGATGCTTTTCTTGGCAGCAATGATATATGACCCTGAATAGAGTGGCAGAAGTACTGGCCTTCTCCCAATTGCAGAATATTTTAGAAACACCTGACTCATATTCAGATGATAATGTATTTCAATTGGTCAGAGATAGAAGAGCCCTTTGAGACTTAAAATCTTAAGAGGAACCAGTCACTGACACTGCAGTAAATGTTTGTGAACCAGAACTTTGAAGTTCTAAGATAGCCTATCTTGTTTTTACTGAAAATGATCAGGGCAATTTTGCATGATTGATATGATTGATGTTCCTCTGGTTTATAGCAATGCACAGTTTAAAGCTGTAAGCCTCTATTTAAGTCACTGAGTCAGCAGGTCACATTCTATTTAATGATAACACTTAAATCTCATTTAATTCTTTAATCACAGTAAGTAAATGGCCCTCAACAGCAAAGGTTGGTGCCAGGGATTTAAAAGCACCATGCATATCCAGATTTATATCCAGCAGGAAGGACTCCTCCATATTTTTTGAACCCCTCCTTTGAGCAAACTAGGAAGAATAGGTTGATGATGAGCAGCTTTAGTTTTTGCAGAGATTAGCTTACCATCTTCCCCCTTTATTCCTCAATATTTTTAGCCAAAATGAAATATATGACAGGTGTCAGTACTTCAAGACAAATAACCACAGTGAATTATTATTTGGCAGATTTTCTTTTCTCTTAGAAATCAGATACTACAAAAGTAGGTTCGTCTAGATTTTATTTTATATTTTAAGACCTCTGTTTCCATCTATGTTTGCATCACAATATGTCATCCTTGGGTTTACAAAATGCTGATGCTGCTTGCTGTTCTCATTGTGTCATCCACAACATTGATTAAGGACCTAGATTTTATTGCTGACATTTTTTTATCTTCTACAGTAAATCCATCATCCATTCCCTCTTTTTCCTGCGACTTCTTATCTGCTGTGGTCAGATTTCCACCCATTTCTTAAATTTCACATCACACAAAGGTTTTAGTCCTGTAATACATCCAACTGCAGATTTCCTCAGAGTTCTCAATTCAAGAGTAAAAAGAATGGCATTAACAACCTCCAGTTCTGCATGGGGAGGCAATATAGCCACCTTTAATGCCTCTATAAGCAACAGAATGTTGTTCTAACAAATCCCCAGATGCATCTCTCTTTCTTTATGCTTTTCGGGTGAATTCAGTTCACTTCTTATTGTATTTTTCCTTGTATGCAGCTGGCAGAGTGCTCATTGCCAGCCTGTCTTTGAACAGCTTGCTCGCCCTGGGCCTGTCCCAGTATTTTGCTTTTTGTTTTTTTTTTCTTCTTCTTCTTTTTGTCTGCCTCTATTTACACTAGTGATGAGCAGGTTGTTGCTTCTGAGCCGACTCCAGCACAGAAATCCCATGAGGGAAGAGGGCCAGCTAGGAGCATCTCAACGGATATGAGCAGTCTCATAGATGCGTCAGATTAAGCCTGACAATACAGATGGCCAAAGAAAAGAAAAAAACACCCAGTCTGTATTATTACAAGCAATGTTATGACAAGCAGAGGGAGCAGAAATATGATTAACTTAAACACAGTTATTTTTCTGGCTTATAGTCCTTCTTTAATGTCACAAACATTTTATTCCACATCCAACATCATGAACCTAAATCGTTCAATGAAAATCATCGATTGGATATGAGAAAGCAGGGCAGCCAGAGGCTTCCTCAGTTTTGTTGTAGGGGAAGCATTACACAGGGTTAATTTATCTGCAGTGCAGTATTGATGGAGGAGTCCTATAGGCGGTAAATCCTGTGTGGTTGTTACAGCATGAAATGATAATGGCTTTGGTGTAGCATTCTCCTCAGCATCCCAATAGAAATTTGCAGGGAAGCTCGATCTACTCTTAAACAAAACTCGACCTGATGCAGCAGTATGCAAATACTTGTCTTGGTTTGTTCTCACATCATGTCAAAAATAAATAAATAAATTAAAAATAAAAAATTGAATCAATACAGGTGACATAAATCTGGAGATGCAGCACATTTTCTGTTCTATGTACACTATGTGTGATTAACTTTTCATCCTTCATTGTAAAGCGTTAGAAATAGAGGAAAAAAGAAACAAAAGAAAAGATTCCTCAACTGGTTGGTTTTACACACACATACAGCACAAATTCACGCCTTGACAGCAGTCAGTCATTCAAATATGGATTTTTCTGCAAAGATGCTACAAATTTTCAAATGAGGATGCTACACATAGATTGTAAGCTGGACAGGACAGATGATTGATAATTACAATTACAGTTTGAGATTAGTGCTACTTATTCTTTCTATGGTAAAATATGAAATATAATCCACAATTTCATCCCTTGTTCCTGAGTTATTATGCTGTAATTGTAAAATATTATAATGTTAAATAAGGCAAGAGGCAGGATTTTGCTGAACATTTTGATGCTAAAGTGAAGACAGCCTTTGACCCCGAAAACACACATTTTTTAACCCTTTTTTTCAACCTTTAATTCTCAAAGTCTAATCAGTTAATAGTTGCGTTTCCATTACAGTTTTTCACAAAATAGAAGCAATATTTTTAAAAAATTTGGACAAAGTACAATTGAGATTTGCAGGTTCCATTTAATGGCATTTAGCGCATTAGCTGTAGTTCTTGTAAAATCTTGTCCTGCAAGACTCAACATGTTAATTTCACAGATTAATTTCTTTGCATTACTGCATTAATTTTGACAGCTGTGATAAAACTCCCAAATTTATTTGATAGATATAGGCATTGTTTTTACAATGATCTGGTGACCCCCTGAAAAGATCCTTCATGTCAGGCCTCTGGCCCCAGAAGTAAGTAAGTAAGTAAATAAATAAATAAGCCATTTAAAAAAATCTCAACTAGTCTTCCTAGTTTGTCTGTAAAGCTTTTCTCACAAATCCTCAAGGTCTCAAAAGGAATTTCCATTCTAACTCATCAGTGTGCCAGCGATTTTTCTTCAAATAGAACCACATTGCTAAAGATATGTATCAGCAAAGTAACATCAGTCAGTCAGCTCCTAAGGATCACTCTGCATTTCAACTCTCTTGTCACTTCTTGCTTCAAAAAGATTAACATGGTGACGGCTGAATTCTGAATCCAAGCTTTCAAAACAACTTTACAAACCAACCAATGGTGTTATGGTGGCTCCATCCATCTTTTATTTACAGTCTATGCTGAGCACATGCAGGTCTTTGAGACGAATTCTACATCAGGAATTTAAAAATGAAACCCTGTGAAACCTATGTTTATGCAGACAGATAGACCAGCTTTTGTAAAATTTAAGTAAATATGTACTTTTTAACGTCCATAAAGCTACTTTGAAAGAAAACAACAGTTTGAAAATGTTGCTAATGAAAAGAAGCAGATTTTTGTTCTGCAGAACAACAATACATCAAATAACAATACATCAAATATTCCAAGCTTGATGCTTGCCTTTTCAAGACAACTCCACACTCCATGAGCTTCATTGGCTGATATAAAGTCATTCACTCTGCGGTGGGATTACTCAGAGTGAAATAATAAAACTAAGCCACTGAGCTGATTCACATTTCCCCCAGCAATCAGCTCGCTGGATCTGCCCTGCTTCATGATTCCTTCTCAACAGCCAGTGACCTTGATGGACCGAAGCGACATGCAGACATTACGCCATGTGCCCTCAGACTGCTGTTATTCAAACTCTCCCACCAGCTCACCACAAAAGTATCTATATCTGTCTACAATCGTCACTTAATAGAACCACACCAGCCGGTAGAAGCAGCAGGTTTTCACATAACTGACAGTGGGTGCCATTTTTGGTGTGATTGCCCTCATGGGAGACAGTCCATTCCAGTTTCAGTGTATAATAGGTTGGCTCAATAGGGGGCAGCTACAGAGAGAAGTCCAGCAGGTTCCCTGAATGCCTGTGACTCATTCATATTGGCTGTGCTGGCCGGATTATTCCAATTAGCTCGGAAAAGGGGGAAAAAAAAAGATGTTCCATGCTGAGGTTGTCACTGAAATTAGGGACAAACCTCAGGAACGGGATGCTTTGAAGGTTAATTGCTATAAAAGCATTATTTTATCTTTCTGAAAAATAACAGTTAAGATGACAAAATATATGATGATGATTTGGGAGACTGGGGGGTTAAGAGAAAAAAATAATTAAGTCATTAATGAGTACACATACAGCAACGGGAGAACATCAAGCAGATTATTGCCCTGCATCCTTATTGTTTGCAAGGGGGGGGATTATAGACAAAACCATTATGCCTCAAATACGATTTACAATAAATATTGTAAGCTTTTCTTAAAAGCTGATGCTTGTTGTTAACAGAAACGGGGAATAAATTCAGTCAAGTCCCTGGATTGTAAAAGGAGGAAATTCGCAGCTTAAGAATTAAATTAGACACAGCAAATTAATACTAACAGCAATTCTGCTTTAAACTATGACACTGGGATCAAATTAGATTCATAAAAACAAGTGAAACTAACAGTCGTTGAGGGGATATTGTGAGGCTAAGAGAAGCCAATATCTAAATGAATGTTAACGAGCAGAATCCAATTCTGGAACTGATTGCCTTATAAGCAGGCAGTAGCAAGCAGGGGTGTACAGGGTGGAGTGAGGCAAGCGAACAGAGGAGATGCACTGCATAATAGCCACTCATCTGTTCATGGTAATTGTATTTCCCCTACTACAAGGACTGGTGGACCTTTCATTTGCTCCTCAGGCAATCGACGTGATAGAAGAATGGAGGGGTTCTGGGTTGTTAGAGAGGGATTAAACAGTCTGCATCATCTGTGGGTCTCTCCAAATAGCTTCTAACACTAAGACTTCTCCTCCTTAGGCTCTCGGGCTGCTTCAAGAATACATTGATGTTAAAACAAGGCAGCAACAAAGCAATCACACAACATGAAACTGACCTCCTCAAACAGGTAGGATTACTGCTGGCATCTGTTTGGTTTGGCAAAAAACAAAAAATAAATCAGTTTATGCCTAAATTAAAATCCACACACAAAACAGTTTTTTTCCGTTTTTTTTTATTTTTTTATCCTGCATGTAATATTTACTGACATCTCCTAATTTTGTCCTTTTTCAACAAAATTTATATCTTTCAAAGCAATTTTAATAGGAGTCCACAAACAAAAACATAGAGATTTACTACATTCCCTTTGCCAGAAACAGCATGGCTAACCTCAGTGTGCTAGCACCTTATATTCCAAACCAATTATTGCTTGCAGAGACAACCAGGCAGTCTACTACAGCAGGACAGGATGGCATCAGTCATCCCTACAGGCTGAGCCCAATTTCTAATAAGCACGACATCATGTGAAACCTTGTTTAATACAGCAGGAATGATGGAGAACCAGTAGTTGTGCACACTGGTAATCTGTTGGTTTGTGCCCTTGTGCCACATTTGTTTTTAACTGTAACTTATTTTAAAACTTTTTAATGCTGTTGTTGAGGCTGAGAGAAAGTTTCTATCAACACCCAAATGTCCCATTTCCATCAGGGTTAATAAGACTTGAGCTTAATAAATACCCACAAATACAACTATTGCTTTCTGACCCAGGATGGAATATAGATAGAATCTTTTGTCAATAAGACAAATGCCAAGTAAAACCAAATAAAAATGGATGTTGGCAAGTTTTATTTTTTTATTTTTTGTAAAGGTAGAGGACCTCCTTATACTGAATTATATTGTTGAATCAATGAAATTCCGGAGTTTCCTGGAATTTTTGTTTTCCTGGTTATATCTGGGCATTTGTCGGACTACCAATCTATATAGCTAAAAACAGCTGTAGTTCAAATCAAAGCTGATAAGAGAAAACTGAAATGGTCACTTCCTGTTAGTTGTTATGTGCTTGCAGTGATTTGACATTAGATATGATACATTTGGGGTGTTTGTAAATATATGTTTTGTTTCTAAGCGATTTCTGAGAGCAAATTTAAATCTAATGTTATATTAAAGGTTTGTCTCTGTGCTTTTGAATAAGTCAAACCAGTAAGCTAGCTACGCAGCTAATGCTAGTGCTATATAAAAGTTTGTCCGTCAAGAAGTATAACCAACAGCTGAAATCCTTTAAACAGACACGTAACTTAGCTGTGGCAGCTTTTCTTACTTTTCTCCATGCCTGTGTGTTTTCTTTTTAATCCGTTTGGTAGAGTACAGCTGTTATCATAAAGCTTTGGGATTATATATTCTTGTCGTGCAAAATCATGTCTAATTGTGTTTTTCTGTTGACATTTTTTAATCATACCACCCACACAGTTCAGGTTTAGTTTAGTCTGAACACAATATTATGGTCAGTGGGTTCAGACGTTCTATAAAGATCTTCTGGTTGTGTTAGGTTAGTAATCTGGGTTGGGGCCTGCTGTCCGCTGGTCCGCCTGGGGTGTCCCCCACGGGGCATGGTGGGAGGGTTGTGTGTGGCGTGATTGTGTGGTGGTGAGCGATTGGGGGTGCGGCACGGGGGAGGGTGTGAGTGTGGGGTTATATGGGGTGCAGGTTGAAGTAGATGGGGAGTGGGGGGAGGGGGCCGATAGCACCCTGGTTCCTGGGGTGTGCGGCTGGAACATCGGGGTGTGTGCTGGTCTACGCCGGGAGGCTGTCTGGGGGGGCCTGGTCCTCCTAGGCATGTTGCGGGCCCTCTGCCTTTGGGGGGTGGGGCGGCCGCCTCTGGGCTCCCGGGGTCCTGGGCCCTTCGCTTGGGCTGCCCTGGGTGGGCCGGTCCCTGGCGGGGCCGGCGGCTGCTGATCTTGGCCCACTGGGGCCTGTGCCCCGGGACCGTGGGGGGCTCTTGCTGGGGCTCTCCTCTGCCGCCCTTTGGGTGGGGCTGGAGTTGTCTTTGTGGTGGGGTGGCATGGGTTGGTGCTCCGGGTCTGCTGCTGAGGGCCCGGCCTAGGCCCTGGTCTGCCTCTGGCCTCCGTGGAGGCGAGGTCGCATTTGCATGATCTCACTCACCACTCTTCATCACTGATCACTCCTTGTTTCTCATGCTCTGCATGCTGACACAGTCACTGAGTTGTCTAGTGGGTTTTTAATATTAAGCGATAATTATTAAAGAAGGAGAGAGAGGAGAAAGGAAAGGAAAGGAAAAAAAAAAAAAAAAAAAAAAATTGTATTTTTCCTGTGAGTTAGTATCTGGTTGCTGTTATGTCTTTTTGATTTGATTTGGTTATTATTTAAAAACTCTTAATGACTGGCAGCCCGTTTTTTTTTTTTTTTTTTCTGTGTGTGTGTTTCTGCTTTTGTAAAAGTTGTAGGAAATTTTCTGGTGTGTTCATGTACAGGTGTAACAGTTTGTTGTCTGGTGATGGTGTGGATTGTAGGGTCGTTTTCCTTCTGTCTGTGATCTTTTTGTCTCCTTTCTTCTTTCCCTTTTGCTCTTTTTTTGCTATTCTCCATCTTTTTCTGTCCCCTCCGGTCAGGTCCAGCAAGATTACATAGATTCCGTGATTCAAAGTAAATAAATAAATAAATTAATCACATTATCAAGAGGAGCCTTATCCATAGGCCTCCCCTTGGCAGAGCAAATTTGTTCAGCACGATACAGCAACCAGATTATCATTTTGCTTGCTATGATGCTGGACAGGACAAGTTAAAAAAAAAAAAAAAAAAAAAAAGGTTAGTAATCTGTACTTGTTCCCAGTGGTAGCCAGGACAGACAAAAAAAAAAAAAAACTGGTGTCGAAAATAAATGAATGGCGTAATCTTGATTTTGTTGTGATTGCTGGTTTTGTTAAGCTTCTGTCACACATTTAGTTTGTAGTTGGTACCACCTTTGTGTGTGATGTCTGACTTCACATATTTCTTTGTGATTGCTCTGTCCTGCTTGTTGCCACCTGTGTGTCATCAACTCCTGTGTGTATACAGTGTCCTGTTTCTTCCTCTTCCTTTGTTAGTCTCTCTGCTCTCCCAGCCTCTGTCTTCCTTGCCTGCAGTGTACATGCCTTGTAAATCCCAGGATGCCAGTTTGGATTTTTGTCATTGAGCTTGTTTTGGAGTTTACCTGCTTCTGTTTCGCTTTTGGTTTTTATATAAGTTTGCCCTTTTAAAAGTCTTCAGTTCGCCAGTTCTGCGACCTATTTCCAGCACCCAGCACTCACTCATAATCTCTACAAACTTAAACTTCAAAAAGATAGGATAAAAGGAAAGGAAAAGGGGGGCAAGTGATTCTACATTTCACATCTTAATGTCCCCCAGTTTATCTCACCACCACACCTCCAAGCTGATGACCTCCAAGCTCCAAACTGATTTTTTCAGTTTAAAGTGGTCTGTTGGGTAAAACAGCACATCCTTGTCTTACGAAAGGATTTGTAAAGAAATGTTGAGATACTTATCCACGCTATACTGAAATGTAAAATGTTAACTTTGACTCAAAAAAGAAACAAATATGGATCATAAAGGATCAAAATTGCTGTTAATTTAACTCAAACTTAAGAGGCAGATCTGCAGTCATCAGTAGTTTTGTATGAATACTTCAAACACATTTGTTCACACATTTGTTGATGTTCTTTGTATCCCCTCCACCCCCAACCTCTCAGATCTTTTAAGCATTTAATATCAATAACAGACTTGAGAGAGATAAAAGCTATAGAGCATTTCTTCAGCAAAAATACATCAAGTCACCACAAGCTAATTGTGCAAACTTTAACATAATTTACAAGAGAAAGAAACTTGTTTGCACGACAGCTGGAACTGCTTGATAAAAGATCCGTTGGATGACTCTGCTATAAAGTCTGGTGAGAAATCTTGCAGTGTGTGACTCCCTGCTGCAAAACAACCACGTAATGTGAACACACTTCAACAATTGTAACTTTAACAATCCTAAATGAAAAAGAAACACTTCTTGAAGTCCAAATCATACAAATGTCCCTGATAATATGTGTAAACTTGGCTTCAACAAATTTTTGGAATGTGAAAGTTGCAGCTTCAGTCTCTCTTAGAAATTGATTACACAAGAAAAATTGTGTTTGCATCATCTTTTAAACATGCCAGACCTCACGTGAAAGGTAAATGTGAGACTCACCTGCTCTAATATAGTGTTGATCCTGTCAACTTCGCAGTCGATCACATAACGCTTCTCCTGCCTTCTGTCCATCTCCTCAATGATGCGCCTGAACTCTGCTGCATCGGTTGTGCTGCTGACAGAGCGAGCGGTCACCTGCCAGTTGTTGGCTACTGCTGCCTCCATGATGGCCTGCAGTATGGAGAAACCTAGAGAGAGGGAGAGGAAGACCCAGAGGATTAAAACCAAACGAGACTGGCACAGATTAGCAGTTATGGAAGAACTGTGTAGCTTCTGAGGAATTCTAAAGAGGTTTGCTGTTGAATCCAGAGGTTAAAAGCCATCTCATTACAATCTAAAACAGTATTCCTAAGTCTGCAAGCCCACTAGAATATCGTCTAGAGTCTAGACCTTTTTATGAGTATGTGTGTGTGAATTTACATTTGCATATTAAAAAGAAAAGTAAGGACACAAATTCTATCTCCATATTTTAAAAATGATTACTTGGTGATGTTATTGCACTTGGCATCAATTAAATTATGGCATTTAGCTCAGTCACATGTTAACTTTGACAGTGCTGGGGAACACGCTGCCGTCTCTTTGTCCTTGGAGGATTGTGCCAACACATTTAAAGATAAAGACGATGAAAGATTCATCCTGGCCAGTGTTAGAAAGAGATCATTATGCTACGAGAAGAATGGAGAATGAGCCCTTCTAATGATTAATTCACACGTGAAATATTTTCATTTAACAGAGAGCTCAGAAACACTATGGTCAAATCGCATACCACAGTATGAATAATGTAGACCTATTTCTAGAAGGATTTACTGCATGTAGCACAAGCTGAAATAAAAAATGGCTTAACGCGTCTCTAGTGTTGAAGTAGTGACGGTGAACTTGAAGGTTATTAATGAAACTCAAACACATTGCTAGTATTTCATTAAACCAAGGACAAAGCAAAAAATGCAAAGTGAATGTCCAATGAGCTTTTTTTTCCATTTGTTTTATTGCATGTCTTGTGGGTAACTGATAGAGAGAGAGAAAAGGAAAAGAAAGTGCACCATTACAATTTTTGGCATATACAGATTTTGAATAATGATTAGTAAATCTTGATCTAACTGTGTATTATGCAAATTGCCTGCCACAGTCTGAAGAGCAATACGAAAAGTAAACATTTGACACATTTATTTATTTATTTTTTGTGTGTGTGAGCTATTTCTCTTTATAACCTTATCTCATTGAGCCGGCTGCAGAAAGCCAACAAAGTCAACAACAACTATAACAAGGAAATCGCTATATGACTTTTTTAGTTCTCTACTTTTGCATGTTCCATCTGCTCCAACCCTTGTTAATACTCTAAGACTCCTGGATAATGTGCGTGTGCATTCCTCGTGTGCTACTGCAGCACACAGCAACATCTCCACCAAATGACCTTTTGCCACACAGCACAGAGAGCATGGGTTATCTGTCCCGAGGAGTAGTGGTATACTGCCTGGAGACGTCTCCTTTACTGGACCTCAAAGTTATGAAACAATCCAGTTGTCAGGTTGCATCTCTAAGGAGATAGCCGGTTCGTTATGAAATGTAACTTTATGAATGTAGCACAAAAAACTCATGTGTGCATTGATGGTTTGGGGAGATATGTGTGTACAGAGTTCCCTCTGAGGTTTCTGGGTCACAGGGCTGTTTAAGAAAAGCAACAACTAAACGCTGAAAATACAAGATCTGAGGCAGTACACGTAACTGGTATGAGATCAGCATATAAGGGGTTTAAATGTTAAATACCTAGATGTTTTACCTTTAATGCAATATTTATTCTTCCCACAATAAATTAGAAAACTATAAGCAAAGCAAAGAAGCACATGATGGAAAGTCACATTTCCTTATTAGATGAGAGGAGCAGCAGCAGCAGTGTCTCATATGGTATACTTCGCATTTTTTCTACCTAAAGGAAAAGTTAGAGAAAGCAGGTCTGAATAACATGGATGCATTATTCATTTTCCTAAGGCATATGCTCAGAACCTCACCAACCATAAGCCAGCTGGATAGCATGGCAGTCTTCCCAGCAGTAAAAGCTTCTCACATTAAAAGGTGTCACGCAGATTAACTGGGTCAAAATGGTCTCTTTTGGTTTGAAATGTTGAAAAGGCTGCAAAAGGTGAAAAAAAAAAAAAAAAAAAAGAGGCAACAAGCCCTTTAGAAAACGTTAATCACATCAGGTGTTTGACATGCAGAAAGGTTAAAAAGATGAGACATGATTGGATATTTGTGTCAGAGATGTTGAGGCTGGTTAAAAACTGATTCCTGTGCTGCTTGACAGGCAGTATTATGTATCTCAGAACATTTAAAATGACAAATAAAATAAAATACTCAAAGGGGAGCACTGTAGGGATTTGGGCTTCTCTCTCTATCTGTACTATTGTGCCTGAAAATGCCCATTTTCTGTGGCTTGAGGGGCAAGAAAAACTACAAAAATTGGAGGAGGGAAGCAGTGTTTTGTCAATCAGATTACGATCACAGAGGGTTTTTTTTTTTGTTTTTTTTTTTTTTATAAAAATCGCTGATTTGTGCAGCATTTGTCTCCTCCAGCAAACCCTGAACTGTGCAGGAACAATTGGATTCATTTAAGATTCACAGAAGATTCCATGCCTGCCTAGTTTTACATTTGTATGGTAATGAAGAGATGGAATCTGGTGGTGGTAAATAGTCTGTGCAGAACTGGATTACTTTTACTCATGTTTTTCTTCTTCGTTTTTTAAGTCAGCGGAAAAGTTTTTCATTTTTTATGATTTAGACTTAGAAAAAAGGAAAAACATCCTTTGAGTACTTAACTTAATCTGACAGCACTGACAAAACCTAAAATACCTTCCTTGTCTTCACAAGTGAGTAAAAAAAAAAAATAAAAAAAAAACGTAAATCAAGTTACCTATCTGAAAAGATTTACATCTGCCACTCAACTTTCCTGGACCACAATCTATTCCCAGCTTGAGCCAATCAATGAATCCATCCTCCTAAACAGCACCAGAGACCCCATAAACGCTTTTGATAGTGATATTTATTCCCAACATGGAGGAAAGCTATAAATCCCATGCACCACTTTGCCAACGGGAGCCCCACAGCTGTGTTGCATCTGAAAATGTAATACAGTCAACTACATAAATTATAGAAGACAACAACATGGTTTCCTTATCACATCCTATAAATTGCTGTAAAACAAATGCAGCAGCTTTTGCTGATCAAGCTCCTCAGAGCTAATCATACCTTTGAGACAGAGAGATGTTTCACACGCAGCCAGTTACATGATGTACTGCAAAAAAAACAGTACAATGCAGCCAACATGCATTATTGTATGCTCTATAATACACTATATATGTGTAAACTTAAGCTTCCCAATCACATACAGATGTTTGGTTAGGGATTCTTTATATACACAGGGTACTCTTTATCTCTCAACATGCAATTTGTTATTATTGCAAGATTATTTTCCCGATTGTAACCAACTTGTTGTTGTTAAACCTCATCAAAACTAAAAAGAAAACCACAAAGCTAGATAATGATCTGGCGTGAAGCTTAAAGTTTTGACTTTAGGATCAAAACCATTTAACTTCCATTATTTTACTCTACACATCATAAAAAAAACAAACAAATGTATAGTGAACATGTGCAGATTTTGTTTATGCCAAGTCACGCCAGATATGTCAAGTTAGGAATGAAAAATAACACAAGAATGTGTTTAGGAAGCATTTTGTTTTACACAGCTTGAATTTTCCACATTTCTGCCATGTTTGGCTTTTCACATTCAGTCTAAACAAGTCTGGACATGCACTCATTCAAATTTAATGGGTAGGGATGTCTAAACTTTTGACTGGTGTTGTAAATTAACATAATCTACTATTCATATATCTAACAGTAAATAAGTTGATAGTTTCCATCATCATCATTTTTCTTCTGATACACAAGAACCAAGACAACCAAATGAAACAAAGGACAACAAGGTTAAAGTGTGTCAGCTTTTGTTTTTATCATTACCGTGCCAATTCAATTGTGGTGAAAAGTTCAATTTTAATTTGACAATAGTCCATTCATGGCTAAATATGGGAGGAGTCAGCTTGTGCACAGACAGATCAGACCTGATAATCCTTGTATTTGTATTCTGAGTAAAACAGATGGAAGAAAATCTCACCAGTAGTTATGGTGTATAATTTAACAACCCTTTTCCACATTTGAAATATTATTTTTTAATTTTTGATGCTTGTTTTTCTTCATTAAAATCCTTATCATTAGACTATATTTTTGATTAATTACACAATATGCTTATATCACTCCATTCTTTATATATATATGGTAATAACAGTCTTTCAGAAGCAGTGAGTAAAGCTGTGGATCACTAAAGAGTAAGACCACATTAAATCAAATCAAATTAAATCAAATCAAATAAAATTTTATTTATAAAGCGCTTTTCATGCCAAAAAGCAATACAAAGTGCTTTACATAATAATAACAATAATAAAATAAAACAAGCCTTCACAGAATAAAGTATAACAAAGTAATTTAAAAATATATTAGTTTCTGTCTAATGCAGTCACACATGCGTACACACATACACACGCACACACACACACACACACACACAAACACAAATACCCCCACACCCCCATTTCCTCCAGTTCTCCCTCCCTCTGTATTCAATCCAAACAAGAACTCCAAATCCACTTTTCTGTCTCTTATTCAAAAGTAGGTATAGTAATACTAATAAAATAAGCCTCTGGCTTGGTGCTGCTGTGAGGAAACAAAAAATTTGGGGGATCCATCCACACCCAGAGCCCACCCATCCATGACCACAGGAAGCGCCATCACAGGAACCTGCAGTGCAGGACCGCAGCCATCCAGACAACAGCAACTTTGCAGGCCGAACAGGCAGAGCCCCAGTGTGGTGGGTTCCCATGAAGAAAACGCTGGTGTTAAAAAGTTAAAACAAAGATCAAATAAACCTAAAAACAATAACAAAAGCAGAAGTTTAAAAGATACATAACAATAAAATCCCAAAGAACAATAAAAATAAATTAAATTAAATAATTTATTAATCCCCAAAGTAAAAACAAGGCAAAGTGGTGGACAACAGACTCTTTATTCTCCTGGAGTCTGAGGAAGTACATCAGTGTCTCTGCTAGTCAGTGTTGCCAGGATACAGTAAATAAAATAACAACAGCAAAACTGAGGCAGAAAACACACTTGGATTTGCTAAAACTGAAATAGCACTGTTACATATACAGGTAAATGTGTGTGTGTGTCATCTCTGTGTTCTGTTGCAACGTGTGCAGTATGTTTACAGAAGTCTAATTTCAACCCATGTCATACAGGTTGACTTAATCACAGTTAATATGAAGGAAGAAAGCCAAGAGGAGAGTAGGAGTGTCAGTGCCAGTGGCACAACTGCATGTCCAGGCCCAAAGTCACTTTCTGAATTTGTTGGGGGGGTGTTTTCACGCTTGAATGGGGTGTTTAGTTGCTCCTTAATCCCAAATACCCCCTTGAAACAACTTTAGGCCAACAGTTTGTGGAACAGTGTATAAACAGCTGTGATGGGTGAAAACTCAATTATTCCTACATTTTCCTGCTATCAAATCCAGATGGAGCCTAAAGACGCCCTGTGTGCTTATAAATCAGAGCTGTTGCGAATGAGATGTTGTGGCAGTGTAGCATACAGTGGCTGAGTGAAAGCCGCAGTCCTCTTCTTCGTCTGTGAACCGGATCTTAACAGGATGAGTTTTGAAGCGTCACCCGTGGCGGCTCAGCAGTAATTGAATTGAGTTGCATCTAATCTCATTGCCCAGCTCCTTTGGTTCCCTGCCTCTCATTAGGGTTTGTCGCAGAGTGTCACAGGCCTCGGTTTCGCTGTCTCTCCCTATCTCACACCCCTTCCTCATATCTCACAGCTGATCTGCACTAACTAGGCAATTGAGAGAAATACTACAAATTCCACTAAGCATGAACCTCAGTTTTATCTAAAACTGCCAGCTTTAGAGAAAGTTATAGCATTTGCTCACATTACCTTCTTATCATTGGCTTTACAGTAATCCTGCAGTCCAATCTACTTATCTAATTAAAACAATTAAATGTAAGTAAATAAGTCATTATTAACTCCATTGTGGTACAAAATAAATAAAGGAAACCGCAACATCCTTAAACTACCTGCAAGGAGGGAAAAATGAACAGCAAATATGATGTAATACCCATCAACAAAAGATCAAATCCGAGAGGGCACACCAGAAAAAAAGGTACTAGCCACTGAGCCAACAGTAAATGTGGCTGCTCTCTGCTCTAATGTGCCAATCCTCTGGTAAATGATGGTGTCTGGCAGCCTGAAAAGCCCTGCCAAGCACTGTCCAGGGTCTCACATGGAATCAGAAACAACTGAGCTGAAACCAGAAAGATAACATTTTGTGAGGTTGGCTCGATACCGAGTGAACATCAGCACAGTGATGCAAATTAACTTTGAAGATGCAACACAATTACAGTCCCCTTAGAAAAGTTCTATTAGAAAGCAAAACAATCAGGTGTATGATTTTTTCTTTTTTTTTTTTTTGTTTTTGTTTGGGATGCTCTGAGTTTGGAGAAGACTTGCCAGAACATCCAGTTCTGGAAAGATTGGCATCAGTCTTGAATGTTTTTCACTTTCTTACTGTAGAATAATAGACTTCAAATAGTTTGGAAATGGCCTTGAAATCCCAGATTGAAGGACAACGAAGAGTGCTCAGCTAAGATCATTGTTGATGTCTTTCCTCCTTGACATAGACCACCAAACTGACAGAACGTCTGCTTTGAACGAGGTGCTCATTCACATTGACAAAATTAGTGGGATTTTATTATTATTATTATTTCTTAATATGTATGATAGAGTTGAAAAGATGTGTACTTCCTTTTTCACAAGGCTGTACATATAACTTCAAACATATATCTTACATTGTGATATAGAAGATTTAGCTTCAATTAAGTATAATTTCCTTTAGTGCTAAAATAAAGATAGATTTGCTTTAATTGGTGGCCTTGGAGCAAACAGGGGAACTTTGAAACAAAATATGAGAGCTGTCTTTTGTATAAGAACACACACACACACACACACACACACACACACACAAAGAAATTTCTATTTGAAATTCTCAAAATGTAAAAATCTTACCCCTTATGTTTTAACGACCGTTTTTTTTTTTTGTCTTTTTTTTTTTTGGTAGCCAAAAAAACAAACAAACAAACAAACAAAAAACAACAACAACAACAAAAAAAAAACCATCTTAGGGCTTGGTGAGTGAAAGTGCCTTTGGGTTACATACGCTCACAGGCCTCTAAGGGCCCCTAGAGTAGGGATCAAAATCTTGGGCTTAGGAAGAACAGTTTTATATGAAATCCTGGTATTATCTAGCATATATCTGGCATAGCTCTAAGACCAACAGTCTTTCTAAAGTAGACTTACATTTACTAGCATTATTTGACTTGTATTCTGGAGTCCACCAGCAAGCTACACTTTAAACACCAACATCAAACAGAAGAGAGTCAAGCTGATGTTGGATAATTGTCTCAGCTCCTGGCAATGAACTGTGCAGCAAAAACGACTTAGAAACAGACGGATTTAACTTAAAGGAAAAAAAGATGTTATGTAGAATATGTAGTATCTGCACTTCTAGTTGCCCACGGAAGAAGGGTAAGTCCATTACAGCAGTGGCAGATATGTAGCATTCCCCCTGAAGCAAATGGCAAAGTAGCCCAAAAGTATGTAGCCACAGCTTTGATGTGGTATTTACAGTGGGCCTACAACCAAAACCTTTTCACTGCCAAGTGTAGTCTTCATCAACAAGACACCGCATGTAAAACCAAACAGAGGAAACATGCTGTCTGTAGCTTCGGAAGTGCATGCAAGGAGAGGAGCACATTTCCACTGTGGAAATCCACCCACAGACTTTTCAGAACCCCTCCATCTTTTCCTGTCAGTTGTTGTTCCCTCTTACACACACAACATACTGTGACATATTGGCACACGCAGCTCACATAGAGGGGACATAGGCACTAACATACACAAGCACAGTTGTGTGTGTGTGTGTCTAAAGGGACTGATCAAGTGCTGCATAAACGTCTCTGGGCAGGTTTGGCTAATCAGCTGAAACACAAAGAAAAATGGCAAAATGAGGGAAGACCTTTTATGAAAACGTTCAAATATTATTCCACTATTGTGTTTGCTCTCAAGGATGACATATAAATGTTATTTGTTCTTTCACACAAACAAATTTTCCTTCTGACATAAAGTAACATCAAAGCAGTCCTCCTCCACTACGGTTGCTTGGAGGAAAGGCCAGGACATTTTGTAATAATGAAAAAAAGAAGCTCTCAGCTGTAATTTCATGGCCGTTGAAGCTAACAGTGGGCAGGTGGCAAAATGGCTTTATTCCAGGTTCAGTTAAGAGGACACAGAGAGAGCAGAGGGGTTTATTGTGTGCTTATTGCGACACATGATAGCTCTCATATCATGTTTTCTAAGGCACAGGTGCTTGGCTGGTAGTTTTTAAGGGGTTACTGAATTACGCAAGTTGCCACTGCAGGTTGGACACTGTATATTGGGATGTCACTTTGGCAGTAATACCAGTTTATGTGTGCAAAATAAAAAGAGATGGAGAATGCCAGTGATGCATAGCTTCATCCGTATTTCTTTAATATTATTCTTCTTGTGCATTTTACGGCTTCTCTGATGTGCCCTTCCTTGTCAGTGTGTCCAAGCTGATTTATTCTTCTGATGCATGCATAATTTAGTTGTTATGAAGCCGCTGTGAAGGAGAGGCCCCCACTAAAGCACAAGAGGCATATATGTGTGTGTGTATGAGGGTAAAATCTCAGCTGGGTGCAACAGATATACCATTATTGTGGCTGTGATGGGACCACAAAGCTGAGGAAACAAACCGCGGTGTGTCATATAGACACGGTTGCAATAAGGAGCTGGCATTCACACTTATCTCACACTGTGAGCAATAAGAATAAATCACACTATTGTGGGAGGCAATGCTGTACTTAACAAGACATTATTTGTGTTAGCATCATAATGGCAGAAAAAATTACTTGTATAACTAATTGAAATTGGATAAAAAGTAGCTGAAAACATGTAAAAATGTTGCTTCGGTTTCTCAGGCGTCTTGTAAAAGATAAAGCGCAAATTACAGAGGGAGGACCCATAAAAAACACCTCATCCTTTAATGGTTATACTGGAATAAAAAGCAGCTGATTCATATTCTTTATGTGTTAAATCACTTTAGTTTGGACATCTTTTTAGTAATATATCAAATGCCTTGATTTTTTTCATTTTATTTTTTTCTTTAAACTGTGCACAACAGAAATGCGATGCCAAACCACAACAATCTAATTAAGGGACAGACTTCATTTGGTTTCCCATCAAAGCTATCCAGGAGAGCAGCGGGAGGCATGTATTGTTTGACTCTTTTAGGGAACAAAGGCAACTGTCTCTGGATAGCCAATTAGAGGGATTGCTGAAGGATAGGGAGCAAAGTTTGCTTTAGTTTTTTTTTATTCCTCCACCACTCCATATCTATCTTTCCATCTTTCTCTTTAATGTACTGTAGCTTGGCAGAAACAATAGGAGGTCAGATTGACTAGGTGTGGTCACCCTCCCATTCACAAGCATCCTGTCCTTGCTGGCACATCATTCTGCCAGGAGCCATGTGACGTTACAAGGGTTTAATGAAAAGCAGAGTACTTCTAAATGATGCAGCCAGACTACCATGAGTGGGCGATTTATTTTCTCCAACTTTCTCTTTCTCTTTTTCTTTTTTTGTTACCTTTTAGGAGTTTTGCAAAGGAGTTAAGTACCTGTCACTGACATTACCAGCTATTTAAAAGGTTAAACCACTGTGGGCCCACTGCTCTCTAGAGCATCTAGAGATGGGTAAGTAAGCAAAAGTTATTATTATTATTATTATTATTATTATTATTATTATTATTATTATTATTATGTTACACCCGTATTAAGTGGGCTACCTATAAAATAAAATAAAAAAAAAAACATTAAAAAAAAGACTGCAAATAAATGCTGAATCTTTTATCTGTTTCCAACACCAAATACACACATGATAAACAGGTGTTCTACAGCAATTATGTCTAAGTAAATTTTGAATAATCTGGATGACTCCACTCAGCTTTAGTGTTTCCGATATCAGCCACCCAGGTACTGCACATAAACATCTACACATGCTGCAGTCTGCAGATCAGCAGTGTGAGCATGTCCTCTGTCGGTGTCACTCATGCTCCACTCAGTCTTTTCTGTCACATGCAGTCATTGTCTTCTGACTGAGGCAACAGACTGTCAATACTCCTAAAAATGACCCTTTTATCATTTATGATAAAAGGTATATCTTTTATTATTTTATCATGTTATTATCTTACAGTCAGCACATGATTTTTTTTTCTTGAAATTTAGGAATTACCACTGCCACTCCAATGCCAGAAATTTATGGGAAACATTGCTTTCCAATAACCTCTTGCTCAATTCCACTCCACAGAAGATGGGTTTGACTTTCTGAGACACTAAACTTTCTTTTGGAAGCCGTCTTTTTTCAGTTTGTTTGTTTTAAAACAGCAGAAAATAATCATTGCTTCCATTATAAAAGTCCCAGATTGCCGTGTTTGATCTGGGTTTAGGCTCAGACTGTTGTCTGGGAGACAGCTGCCTGATTGAATTACTTTTTTTCTTTCTTTTTTTCTTATAATAAAAGTAAATGCTTTCTTCAGGGCAACTTGGATGTTTAACTTTCTCTATTATATAACTGTCCAAGCTTTGCTCACAAACTACTGTGTTTCATAACTGCACTATAAATCTCCAACACTTTATCAAGAAAAATAAAACACAGTTGCTTAAATATTTGCTATGCAGACACCATCTGAGAACATACAACAGTACACAACTTGCATATCTGCATGTTTTATAGCAACTCTGTGGACAAGTACTGCAGTAACCTCTTAAGACCAATACTGTGCATGGATCTTACTTAGCACAAAAGTTTGACAACTGTATTTAGGATCACTGGAAACATTTGCTGAATAAATGAATGGCCCTGGGGTCTCTTAAAACTAAATGCAGATTACAGCAGATTTGTTTGAAGAACATTTGAATTTGTGGTCCTAGAACAACATGGGACATTTTTCCAATTGCCATTTCATATGGCAACAGTTAAAAAGTTAAAGTAAATAACTGTATTCTCTGAATAGCCACTATGTGCTGGATCATTGTTCCTCTGAACATGATATTGAGAATGCTGTCAGAGGAAATGATGGGAACAGTGGACCCAACATTGTTCTTAATATGTTGTCAGTGCCCTTATGTGGCAATGAATATTTTCTAAAATAGACTCAATGCTTTTCTCTCAACACGATGATAACTAATAAGGTGGAGGCTCTAGGCTGTAGCACAAAACATGAATTGAACTGCCCTCTGCAGACTGGTTTCACAATCTAACTATATAACAAATAAGTGTCTATACACTGTCAGAAGACTCAATCATTTATATTAGCATCTGTATTTATGAAACTTGCCTTCTGCCTTCCAGCTTAATTCTAGGAAAACTGTAGATTTTTAAGCTTGAGAAAAAACTCTCCATAAGAGACAAGGCAGTGATGTAAACACTGAGAGCTTAGTGATTACTTGATTACTGTAATGATTTAAAATTTTCCTTCAGGGACTGGTAAAGTATATTTAATTTAATTGTATAATCAGAAGAGGATAGACAAACACTTAAATAAATAATTAGAAGTACTTATAAGTATTAGTTTCAAAAGTTGAAGCACTGTTTAAAATGTAAATATAAACAGAATACAATAATTTGCAAATCTCATAAACCAATTTTTAATTCATAAAAAAACAGAAAACATATGAAATGCTGACAGTGAGACATTCTGAATTTGGCAGAAGCAATACTTCTAAAAAAAAAGCTGAAATGGGGCAACTGAAGGATGTCAGTGACACGACTGAGTATCAAAAAAATAACTTTAGAGAGGCTGAGTCTCTCAGAAGGGCAGAGGTTCAGCAATCTGCACAAAACTACAAAATGAAGAGCAAATTTTCAATTAATCAATTAATCAATCAAATTTTATTTATAAACTGCTTATAAATGTACAAAGCAACACAAAGTGCTTTACATAATAAAAACAAATTATGCATGTTGAAAACAAAATTTAAAAGTCTTCACACAGCAAAATACATAACAGGACATTAAAACACACCTCATTGTAGTCTCTTTCACACACAATCTCACACACGCATACTCACACACATACAAACAAAGCACATGTACACTCCCCCCACTCGCCCATACCACATTCTGTACAAACATGAACTCCCATCCCTAGTTAATGTCTCTTAATTAAATGTAAGTATAAAAAAATCAATAGAATGAAAACATCTGGCTTGATGATGATGTGAGAAAACGGTATCTAGGGGATCCAGTCACACGGGAAGCCAGCCCACCCATAACCACAGAGGGTGCCGCCACAGGAACCACCCAGGTCAGGGCAAGCCGGGGTCCACACCACGTCCACAGGGCTGCAGTGCAGGACCCCCAGCCACCCAGACAAGGGCAGTCACCATGGCAACAACATCCCCACAGACAAAGCAGGTACAGCTACCGGTGTGGAGATCACCAGGAGAAAAACACTGGAGTTAAAAAGTAAAAACAAGATTAAATAAACTTATTAACAATAAGAACTTATAAGAGCTACAAGAAAAATACAGATAAAAGAGAAAATGATCAAATAAAATAAAATAAAATAAAATAAAGGAGTTTAGAAAAACTGTACTTATAAATCTAAACAAAATCCAATAAAATTTAGCTAGAAGCTAAGCTACAAAGAAAGGTCTTGAGCCTGTTTTTCAAAACAGCAACAGTCTCTGCAGCCCTGAGGTTTTCTGGAAGGTTGTTCCACAGTCGAAGCCCGTAGTGGTGGAGAGAGGCCTCACTTTAAGCTTTGATTCTGACTTTGGGAACGACTAAGAGGCTGGTACCAGAGGATCTGAGGTCATTTACAGTCTGTCAAATGGCCGTCTTAGTACTGTGGTTTGTACTAAAGCCAGATTGATATTTTTCCAAAATATTGTTTTTTATCCAAAAACTCATTTAAGTGAATAAAAACAAAATTTTCTATGATTTTACTTCAAAAAGGTAGCTTGAATATAGGTCGGTAATTATCAAAAACAGTGGGATATAAATGACTATTCTTCAGAAGGGGCCTCCCCACTGCCACTTTGAAGGCAGATAAGAAAACATCCATCTAAAGAGAGTAATTTACAATATTTAAAAGTTCATACTCAAGGAAACCATAAAATGTTTTTAAAAGTGATGTGAGAATTGGGTCTAAAAGGCAGATTGGTGGGTTTAGTTGGGAGAAAACTCAGCCAGGCATCTTTGCATCAAGTAGGACAAAACTCCCCAGTGTTTTGTCGGGTAAAAGCAGAGTGTGAGAAACATTTGAATGATGTTGCCCTACATCAAATTTTGAAGAACTAATATTTTGTTATCTGTAGTGCATAATATAAGCAAAAAAATATTCTGTTGTGAATAAAATATGGATATATGAGATTTGTAAATCATTAAATTCTGCTTCCCATCTTTTTTGCTCTATACTGTAGAGCATTTTGTTTCTGATATACAGCTGGATACCGTTTCAGAGTTGGGTTCTACAGACGGTCAACTGACTTTTATAACAAGCCATTTAAAGAAGGGTAGTTTTTAAAACTTTTTAATTTGGTATAATTTTTCTGCTTTTAAGATTGTAGCTTGACTAGAATACAAAACAAAGATATTTCATGTTTCCATGTAAAGATGATTGGATCGTTGCTGTATGAACTGTTCTGCTTGTGGTCACCTGTTTTAACCATCCATGCAACCAACATTATATTTTTCCATTTCATTTGGTATTTTTAATGCTTCTTTTACATGCTTCCAATTTTAAAATGGAAAAAAAAATGAAGGTTAATCAAAACCCATATTTCCAAATAACGAATTGAATTAGCAGGTGCTTAAATAGGTAGCTGAGAAAATAGGCCTAAAACAATTGCCTTTCCAGCCAGCAAAACAAACCGCCCTTGGGTATGAGAAGTCTGCTTTTGTACACCTCTGCTTCTAATGCAAGACCCATTGCATCAAAAATTCCTGACTCCCTGCAGCATTGACATTCAAGTTAACTGATCCTGAAAATTCAAATTTGTTTCCTGGTGTCAAACCAACAATACATTTTCTGACTGCTTGTGATTTGTTTTATAATTCATCTTTCTTTCTACATTTGAGGGAGGTAAGGTTGTGAATGCTGTGCAACTGCCACAGTGAGCGCAAAGATGGGAGAAGGTGACATAAGAAAAAGCAAAGGCATATAAAGAAGAGGAATGGGGGGAGTGGGAGAAGGAGAAATAGGGTAGAGTGACTCATAAATCAGCAAGAGGTGAGACTGCTGAATCAGGGTTGATTGTGCCTGGGAGAGACAATAAAGCCTGTAATCATCTGTCTCTGCTGCACAGACCTGGCAATTATCTGCCCATACCTGACCACCAGAACAGAAAGGGCAGGATCCATCTACCTTCACCCCAGCACCCTGTACTCTTCCAGTTTTTAAGCGGGAATTTGTGTGAGGTAAAAAGATAATATTCTGAGTAGCAGACCTAAGGGTAGGGAGAACATAAGACATAACTGAAGAAGTGTTGGGGGAGAGAGTTTTTTTTTTTTTTTTTCTGGCTAGTCATATGTGATGTTCGGGAGGCATAAATCAAAGGAAGGAGTGGTGATAGCTGTTTGGATCTTTCATCTCCCTCTACCCACACTTACAGAGTGTTAACACACACACATAAGGTAGCCTGTCAATAAATTACTACAGATAAGAGGAGAGTAGCCACTCATTAAGCTGGTTTAACACAACCTACCGAAGCTCCATTTGCTTCCGTTGCTGTTCCTTCCTCATAATGTCTGCTTTCAAGCAGCTGTCTCATATTGGCATTTAGGGTACAAATTTCCCTCTATTTCTCTCCAATATATTTGAGGCTGAAGCATACGGACAATCACTCTCTGACTGAAAGCACTGCAACAAGCCCTAAAAGCATTTTTTTTGCCAGTCTAATAACAGAGCCAAATGAATAGTGTGGCTGTAATTAATCTTTTCTATTGACTGAATAAAACCTCTTGGTGGAACTCAGCTGCTTTTTTTTTTCTATAGTGTTGTGTTTTTCCTCCCTAATGGGAGATTTTGTTGAATAATTGCAAAGCTGCTTCCAGTGCTGTGGATGATCAATGCTTTTATCAAACACAAATTAAAAAGCAAAAAGGCACTCAAGAAAATAATAGATTGCAACAGACGATTTGTGTTGCACATCCTGAGCTGAAGGTTATCTGTAATTTGGGTTTACGTGTTTCATTCAATGTTAATATACAAAGAAACCAGAAAAAACGACCTGCAGACAGGGCTGTGAAATACTCATATAGGTGTTTCTCTCTTGCTTATGTCCTAATGCTGTACTTGTAGGTGCACTAGGATTTTCTAAAAAAAAAATCATCTCTGTTTCCAACCCTCAGGTAAAACAATGAAATTCTGGTTATCTTTAACAGTGTCACTTTGCAAGAATAAAGTAACTCACATCACTGATTCCCAACAATTGCCATCTGTACCAATGAGGGACATCTAGGTTGTGAGAGGGAGCCTGGATAGAATAATGCCATGTTACACTAAGAAGAAAAAAAGTTCTGACATAAAAAAAGAAAACAAAACCAAAATGTACATTGAACATCAATAGCCAAATAAATTCAGAAACTAGAAGCACTGAGAAAGCACAGACCTCGGCCAAGCCAATGTTTTGTGGGCATTATTTTTGAGTTAGAAGCTCTAATGACAAAATTATCCCTATCTCCCCAAGTAAAGAAAAATTAAAAAAATTCCTGGATCCATGCAGTGATCTGGATCACCCCCAGAACATAATGACTTGTTCCTTATTCCATTTCTAAGATTTCTTGAAAATTTATTAGGAAATTGGGGGGAAACACCAGCGTATCTTATCTTGGGGGCCGTGGCTTAAAAAGTTTGGGAACCGCTGCCTTGAATAAACAATAAATTCTCATTTTTATTTGACCTTAAAAAATTTATGAGAGTAATGAACCTAAGATGGAGATAAAAAATTATAAAGTTTGGCTAAAACTGGGCTGTAATAATCTTTTACTAGTAAGCCCTGACTTCACATCAGAGGTAGATATTTTCTCCCACACTTTTCGCTGACACTACTCTTTAAGTGGATTACCAGTATGGTTGAGGTTTTCCTTCTGTTTTTTTATGTATATCACCATGTTTTATATTTTTATAAAACCTGTCTGGTGGCTAGATCAGTGTGCTATAAACAAAGAATGAGTAGCTCTTTGCCTCTCAATCATTTTTGACCTAATAGTAGTGGTGTGCAGATCAATACTGAAACATCAATACTTCCGATAACAGCTTTTTATGTTCTAAAATCAATTTTCATGTTAGAACATCAATATTTTACTCATTTGGGGTAAATGTGGAGTGTATCATGAACTGGAACACAGTGTAAAGTACTCTATTGTCAGGATCTTGTCTAAATTGTATCCAGTTGGTAGGAATTACTTTTTCTTCCACCTGCCATAGTCACATGTGAAATAAGCAATGTGAACAGTAATGGTGCACTGTATGATGTGTGTGGGAAGACATTGAGGTGTTATAGCAACACCAAAAAACTTCTGAGAGTCAATCATAATACAGTATATAATGAAATTATGATAAGGAAGAAGGGGAGAGGGACAGGTGCTGCAAGGGTGAGACAGATGTCACTCTTGGAGTTCTTTGATGCTTCAGGCAGGTTTTAAACACTACTCAGGTAGCTATAGAGGGAGAAAGTGTGGTGCTGTGTAGCACTGATGCCGAAATTTGGGAAGGTGACTTTCATCTGTCTGCAAGGATCAGGTTTTTTGTGTGTGTCTGGATGTGGGTATGGTGGTGGGGGAGGGGGGACCGGGGTAAGTGATGGCATATCAGAGGATCAGTCACACATTGTATAGATATAAAGATTCCCACTGGTTGCAGAATCTCATCTCAATATCTTTTTTGCATTGACATTTCCTCAAATGATGACAAGCCTGTTTTTTCCAGCATGGGAGATGTCGCCCCATCACACTGCCTCCACCAAAACCTGATACCCCGGCGGTGCAGAAATCTGCACAGTGTCCTCCACATGTTCTTCACACTTCAACCCTATAATCTCAACTACCATAGGCAGACTCTGGACTCATTGCTGAATAATAGTGTTCCTCCATATGTCAGAGTTCCAGTGCACATGTTGCTGACCCCAGCGCAAATGGAAAGGACATTCTTAGCAGGCCTTCTGGCAGCCCTATAAGATCAAGGTTTGTCTGTATGTAGTCTGGTTGGGATTGTCTTTGTAGAGAGCCGTCGGCCATATCGTGCTGCAAACCTTGACTGCAAATCTGTAAAAGACTGCTTACGTGCTGACAGAGGTACCCGAAGCTCAAATCAAGAGTCAATAGCAGAAAAAGCTGTTTGGCATTGGCTGAACAAATTTGGAAGGTTTTTCATGGGCACAACCCACATGCTCAACTCTGCTACTCATTCCGCCAATGCATTTTCCTTACAATTATTGCACCATTTAAATGGGAAATAAACAGACTTTCCAACATTATTATCAAACAATAAGAAATAATCCAGCAAACACTATTTTTCTTACTTTTAGTTAATTCAAATGATACCCAGTATTATTAAGTCACTCACAGTCAGTTTGATTACTGATTTATGGTTTTCATTAAGGAATGAGTAGACTTGATCAATTCGGGTTGTCCAGAATGTGAAAAAAACATACAAATACAGAAATAAATAAAATAACTCAAAGTAATAGAGTGAATTGAGCTGTCTTAGTTTTCCTTTTGCTTTAAAGCTAGAGGGTGAAAAAAACAAAAACAAACAAAAAAAACATGCACCCTTAAAAACCATTTTCCCCTAACACTCCTCACGGTTTAGCCAGCAGTCAGTGTCCATATTGCCAGGGGAGCTGCACTACCTGATAAACGGAAGTAGAGGCTCTCTGACACACATCTGTCTGCTTGATGAGCCAAGTGTCAAAGCCCCCCAAAGTGTTGGATGGAGTGCATCAATAAACGACTTTAATCCCCTCCTGGGGCCAATGTCCTCCCACTAATAAGGGATTGTCTTACACCACTGGCAGTAGGGAATGAGGTAGAAGTGGTTTGGCATGGGCCTCAGCACGCGGATGTGCTCTATGCTGGGAATTGTCTGTACACAGGTAACAGGCTGTAAATCACAAGCGCCTGCTGTTGCCTTAATTGCTGAACTGAATTGGTGTTTTGTTTCCTACTCTTTGTTTTCTCTCCCTCTGTTGCCCTATGTTGCCCTTTTATCTTTTTAAAGAACACGTCGGTTTGTCATCTCTACCTCTCCGTCTCACTAACACCTCTTCACTTTTTGTATTTCAGGCTATTTTCCCCTGCAACTGCTCTGAATCCAATTCTGCCCCAGACAGTCTCACTTACCAGACAGAAGTGGAAAAGGACGGGGGTTGAGCTGTATTGGTTGTGCTGAAGGACATGTGGGTTGCTAGCATCCGCAGGGGAAGATGCAGTGAGTGTCCTAGTCAAAATGACCCTAATTAACCACATATTATCTGTAGGCTGTGTGGAGGATTAAGGCCCTCAGCTCTAGACCCTACAGGCCTGGAGACCCATAGACAGAAGACTCTTTGCTTAAACGCTCTACATATTCTCCCTCAAAGTGAGACAGAGAGAAGCGGGGGCGTCAGGCTGGACCATAAAAAACAGGAACCATGCAAGAGAGCAGAGTGCATGCTGCAGAAGAGACAGGTGCCTTGAAGCATATCTGCAGGTCAGGACCTTTCTATAATGAACAAATAAAGAAAGAAAATACAAACTCTGCTTTGCAGAGCATGAGAAACACACTGTTTCTGTAACCCTCACAAAAAGGAAGCCATAATCTGGCTTTGCCTGGCATGTTATGAACTTCTCTCCTGCCTTGGTGTTGTTTGAACAAACTGAAGTTACAGTAGGAACAGGATTATTATTCGACTGAGCGATAATGAGCTTATTTTCTAGTCTGACATTAGAAATCCAAGAAATGAATATGTTGCTGTGTTGACAGGTTGTCATATACAAAGATCCCCCATTGATGCAGCACAATAAGCGGCCCCCACAGGAAGGCAGAGACTCTGATTTCTGTTGAAATCATTTTAGTAGCAGCTGTGACATACCTCATTCAAGATGAAACATGAGTCAGTATCAACAACACGATTAAACGGAAGATTAACTGACATCAACTAGTCAACTGTTAGAAGAATACAAAGCTTATTGCTCCCAGTGCATGTCAGTGCTTTGAGTATGATGTGTTATTACAAGTGTAAAGCACTGCTGGTGAATACATTTTACATTTACATAAAAACAATATTGTATAAAAAGTGCAGTGTTAAAAGTTGAAGCACTTACAAGGCTTTCATGGACAATTACAAGGTAAATGTGTCCTTTGCTAGCCCTGCTGTGCATCAGCTACTCATGGTTCCATGCTGTAACTCAAGCTACATAAACCTCGACTCAAGGCTTGCACTTTAACTTACCTCGGTCAGTGTCGTAGAGGTAGACAAACTTCTGCCATTTGTAGTGGGAGAGCAGGCTGAGGACTGCACCCCGGAGGGCGGGCCGCATCTGGATGACAAACTGCACCTCATTATCGGTGGGGTAACTGGGCGTGACAAAGGAGGTGTGCAGAGCGCCGCAGAAGGAGGTCAGGGTGTTCATGGACTTCTTGTCGTAGAAACCAAAGATGGCGTACACCCCACGGGAGAACTGAGAGCAAACTGCAGGGACAGCAGAGGGTAAGACACAAGTGTTAAAACGGCCAACAGCGTGTATGCATTTTCAAAAGTGTGAGCCTCATCACTTTAGGAGGTAATAGTTCATCTGACAAACCACCAACAAAGAATCAGGGATTTTTGTGGCTCTAAATGATCCTTTGAGCACTTGTGAATCACTGACAACATATGTTTGAAATTAAATAAATAAAAAAATTCAACAAGTTGTTTCTACAACCTTACCTATGACACATCAATCATACTGTAGCTCCCAGTTTAAAAAAATACCAAAAATGCTGTATTTATTAAAAATAAACTAATTATAAAAACGTTGGTAATTTAAGCTTTTGCAGCATATCTTTGTGTTTTGTCAATTTGTGTTTTCTGAATTTTCTCACTATACAAAAAAAGCTGCAAACATAGTGAAATCAGGTTGGGCTTAAGGAGCATGATGGACATTTTCAGAAATTGTCATTTATATTTTCTAAAGCAAAAAAACAAACAAAAAAGACCCAAAATATAGACAAAGCATTAGAAAAGAAAAGTTTTAAAAATATGCACTGTAATAGCTTTTACCAAGTGGACACAGTTTGGACACATTTACCTATTATGTTTTATGGGAAAGTGTGTCAACAATTTTCACTGATACTGTACAGTCTAATGAAAGACGCCTTTGTAGGTAATGTTATTATTTCTATTTAAGATAAGTTATTAGTGAGTCCTTCAGCATTGGAGTACCGTTTTACCTAAAACATTATCAGCAATGTCAACACAAAATTAAGCTTATAAAGCACCTTAAAAAAATAAATGTTAGCAGCTCCACATAATGTTACTCATCCCTTGTGACTGCAATACAAACCCTCTTTTTCACCCAGTATTGACTCGTTTCACTCTGGAGGTCCCTGTTCTGAGACCAGGCCATATCTGTTATTAAAACTCACCCCCAAGCATTTTTATTAGTCTTTCGAGCATAGCGCACTCAGCAAAGAGCTCACTTAGTGCTACTAACCAAAATGAATGTAGTGTTTCTTGAACATCCTGTCTGTTTTAGTTTAATCCCATTTTATTTATAGAGCACCAATTCAAAGAGCCGGCCATCAATTCCCTGAGAGCAAGCACGAGGCAACGATGATGAGAAAAAGCAACAAAACAAAACAAAAACTTCCTTTTAACTGGAGGAAACTCCTGCAGATCCAGGGACGAGGAGATTTACTGTAGTTCAAAATCTTTCCATGAGTCCACGGATCAAAGAAAGCACTGAGCAGATGAACATTATACATTATGGACATATAATTGTGGGGCTATTAAAGGAAAAAAAAAAGAAAAAAACCATAATGATGAATAATGTAAAATGTTAAGTGATATGTACATAATTTTCTGTATCATGTTCTGTATCTGCACTCTGGATAAAGCCATTTTTAAAATTCTTGTTACTTTTTGTTGTTATTTTAAAGTAAAAAGAGTTTTTAAGAGGAAATTTGTGATATTGCAAAAATGTTTTTGTACTAAAATATTCTCTAAATCAGGCCATAAATAATGTAGGAACAAACTAGGGGTGTGTGATGTATCACATATTCTCAAGGCTTCCTGAGTTGTTTGATGTGATATATCACCCCAATGTTTTAAGACATTTAAATGTGATTTTCTTCGTAGTTTGGCTTCTCTCTCCTAATGTCCATTTAACAGCCGACAGCACACTCCCCCACCCATTCAGAAAACTGTCCTACACACACTTGTCTTGTTGTATCCTCACAGACAGAAAAAAAGCATCGACAGAGGCAAAAAGTGCATGCGCCGAGCAAGTTTAGCGTTCAGAGACAGAAGTTGAATGTGAGATGGACGGTTTGGTTCAACAAAAACAGCAATCAACGAGGATGTTAAACAAAACGTGTTTATCAGCAAAATATGCCATGAAAATCGATACGTTGAAGTCATCCACTACAACATGAAGAATGTCTCAATAAACAAATTAGGCAAATTATTCTGGCCCCTTTTCGAAAAAACATTTGCTGCAGTTTCACAAGCATTTGGGGGGATTTTTGAAGTTGACTAGTCAGGCCTTCAAAAAATGATTAGTCAACTATTCATGACATCATAGTGACATCAATAAGGAATTTTTTAAAAATACAATCTCCAACAGGAAACTGTAAAACGTGTGAGATTTTATTTATATAATGTGTGTCCCATAAACAAATGTTTGCTTGTTTTTTATTTTGTTATATTTTTAACACTCTGTGGGCTCTAATGTCCTTAATTGTTCTGTGGGTCATGGAGACGCAGCCACAGGAGCATTCAGCTACAACACAAGCCAGTTATTTTCCCCATCTATCCATCTGGTCTGTTTGCTCCTGAAGCACAACATTTCTGTGATGGTTTAGCTCTGGTCTGTTGCCTCCAAACAGAGGTCTGGAGGTGGAGGAGAGGTGATTCCTCCTGGGTGAAGCTGCAGCCTTAGCTCCCTTTACTGCGCCCAGCAGTGGTGAAGCAGACATAGAACCCTGCTGGAAATAGAAGAGCTGTGTGGTGTTTATTGCTAAAGCTGGTAGCACAACATTCAGCGCTATTTTTATATATTTTTAGCTATGAGTTTATTTCTCATAGCTAACTGTGTCTGTGCCAACGTCGCCCCTACCCTCCTTACGCCAAACCAGCTGATAACATGCTATGTGCTGTAAACAGCACCACGTCTCTGTGCAATGACACATACCTCTCATCAAGGCATTGGTTGACTTTTAAAAACAGCTGTTGGCCTTGTGCACCATTTCAACTAATCAATTTGTTAAGATATATGTCTAATGCAATTTTCTGGAATTTTATATTTAGATGTGCACTTTTGTCACCATTTAAATGCAATACATCACTGATTTTTGTAGTAAAATAAAAATAAAAATCTTATTTTAAAGATTTTTTTCTGCAGTGCTATGCCTTAATAAGTTTTCCCATGTTTTTTTTTCCAGGAAAAAAAAAAAAAAAAAAAAACAGCCTTCTACAGTGCTTAATGGGCTAACATTTATTCATCTGTATCTGTGTGCAATGTACACTAATGCAGCATGCACACAAACATAGTGTCCATTCCAGCAGAAGGAGAAAGGATCTGATGATAGGAGCTCACAAATGGAGGCAGTGCAGCATGTGTCTGCGCCGGCAAAAAAAAAGTGGCAGCCAAAGGATAGAAACGTCACGCCATTCACTGAAGGTCTCCTGCTCCCACTAGGAGCTCCCACCAGTTATCTCTCTGCTCCCTCATCCAAAGTGAACGACTCACTGCAGCATTCACAGCAGCTGTGAGCGCCACTGCTGTCTGTCCTCGCTTCAGCAAAAACGCTGAAAAAGACAACTCTTTCAGCCTCCGCTGAAAGTGAACACAGCTTCTATTTCAGTGACCTTATGAAAATGTTTCTGTTGATGCTGCAATGCCAATTAATGCCACAGAGTTGTTTCCATTTCAAATGTCAAGAGAGTTCATGAGATTATACACTAAAAGAAAAAAAATCTTTCTCTACTAAACAAAAGCTTTTATTTGATCAGCAATATTGCAATCAGGGATTAAAAATCTAAGTAATACTAGAAACATTTATTATTATTATTATTATTAGTTAGCATGTCCATCAGCAATTTTTTTCAGACACAAAACATGATTTGTATACTCATGATGTACTCCTTTTGGAGACCATAAACTGGAAAAGGCTGAGACAACTCCCATCAAGTCAGAAACCATCAATGTGTAAACCAATATCAAGAGCAACAGGTGTGTTTTGCTTTCCTAGCCCATCGTGAATGGCTGTTCACATATTCTGATTGACTCTGAAGTGTTCCTGCTGAGTAATCAAGCATTCCCAACATCCGTAAACACTTTGACTGTTCCAGCATGACGGCTAGTTGACAAGGGAGATGGTTCTATCCAATCTTTTGTAATGACTGTCAAATGTTTGTTCCTGATTGGCTGAAGGATATCCACTCAAGTCGCTTGCGATACATGAGATGCTGCTTTGGCTCTTGCTTTAAATAAAGGGTGTAAGTATCCTCTGAGCTGAAAACAATCCATCACCGACATGACAGTTTGTATTTTGTGCCCCCATCCTAATCAAGCATGCAATCATACACAGACAAACACACACACAGATGTTAACACACACAAAAGAACCTTGTTTGCTTTTTTATTTATTTTTTCTTTCTTATTTTTACACCCATGAGAATTAATCTGTCTTTGTGAATGCATGTGCAAGCCTCTGATGCTCAAAGGACAACATGGCAGTTCTCATGTATTTGGCTCTTAAGCACAATTGCTGCGTGAATAAGAGATCTAGTCACTGGTGGGATTTGCATCATCCGCTTTAATTCTATTCCCTCCCTATCTGTCTCTGTACAGGCACCTTTTTAACGGTATAGGCATCCTTTCACAGTCGCAAACACACACATAAGCCAGCGCACATGCCAATGCACACATACAAGCACATAGACTCACATACACAGAACAGAGCTTCTTGATAAGTGAATCAACAGATGGACAGCAGTATTGTGGGTGAGTGCTGCAGGGTGAGTGGTGCAATCTCACACAATGAATGGGAGCCAGTAGGAGTTTCAGCCCTTGTCAAGGCCCAGTTTCCTCTGCACTCTTTCTTAATTTGGGCCAGCACTGACACAAGACCTATCCTAGGGGGATTGATCTCCCAGCCTCTTTCTCTCCGCTGTCCTCTGGTTGTAAGGTGGAGCTTTGAGCGAGACCAAACTTTAGTACTACGCCATCCCCTCTCAAATGTCTTCTAGTCTATTTTTTATTTTTATTCTTCTATTCTTATTGTCACCCTTTTTAATGAAACACTGTCTTTACTAAGTTGACCACCTTAGTGCTGTGAACAGGTTTTTGTGCTCTGCAGTGATCCCATGAGTAATGCTATGTGGAGTGATCTGAGCTCTGTGAAGGTTTTCTTTTGGCAGTGAGATTTATGAGCAGTGTTTTCCCTACCATTACTAAAGGGGGCATCCCCGCTACCCCATTGGCAAGCCCCTGTCCTCCCAAGAAGGTCAAGTTAATTCCTTCCTCTATACTGCGCATGTCTTTCCCCCTCCGCTGCCGCCATTTGACAGCAGCCACCGTCAACTGGCCGCCGCCAGAAACCTGGGGGAAACACAGATGAGGATGTTCCAGACAAGGACTGATGTGTTCTGTTTTGGGGGTAAATTCTGGTCACTCTCACTTCACTATATCTGCCAGCACCCAGCAACTCTGCCTGAAGTATACACTATCCTGTCCTCATAGTCTCCTTCTGCACCTCTTTCTTCTCCATAGTCGGTCCTAATGAGCATCATTTGTGACATCTTATAACAGGACTAAGACTTGCAGTCACATGTAAGAATTACCCTACAGACCCAGCCAGGGTCAGTGTAAAACTACATACAATTAATGGAAGCAGTGTTATTGATTTTCAGTGGAGTGCCTTAAGCTGAGCTGTGAAGAAGTGTCTTGTTTTCTCACTTTTAATCACCATTGACCCTTTTCCATGGTTAGAGGCCAACCACCATTGATACTTTGCGGTTGCAGGTTTTAGCCTAGTAATGTTTTGAGCTGCATAAACATCAAGCAAATCTGCAGCTGCAAGGATTAAAAAAAAAGAAAAAAAAATCCTCCTTTTATTGTGACAATTTTTATTTATTGTGCTATTTTTGTGTCTTCTTTTGAAGTATGTTTTTTTGTAAATATTTTGGTTGAATTCAATATGAAGACTAACCAATACAGTTCTATATTTTTTGTCTTTTTTATCTTTTATTTTTCTTCTGATTTGCAGTGTACAGAAAGATGTATGGTTGCAGCATCTGGGCTGTAGACACCAGTCAACAGCAGCACGCAAGTGTGATTACTTGAAGAGTTCAAATCCCTGTGATGAGTGTGTTTAAGAATGTAATTAGTGGGAAAGAATTTTTTTGCCTTTTCACTGCATTATTTTGTGACTGATTGCAATCTGTCTTTAACTTACTAACATCTCAGGATTGTTATGCTGCATGTGATGGCGACTGGGAACGCTACACTAATAGTTTAACTAAAAGGTGGTTTACACAGTACATTTTTATCTCAAAAGAAAAAAAAAAACAAATTCTGTTTGTTTTCCTCAGTTTCTGAGGTTCAGTACTATATGAGCCAATTCTAATTTCCTCAAGAAAATTAAAATGTTGTCTGTTATATTCAGACACAGCAATGTTTCATCTCTTTAGTTCAGAACCTGTTTTTATGTTTGAATGATTTATAGGCTAGTGTTATGTTGTTTAACAAAGAAAACAAAGCATTCATTTTAAAATAGTCAAGCACAAGGACTGAAGATGAATGAAAAAGCAACCAGACAAACTTTGGAAGAAATTAAGAAAGACTAGAACTATTGCTCAAGATCGCTTTGCAACATTCTTGGAAGCAAAGTAAAAAGAATGACTCATGACTATATTGAACATTAAATGTAGTCTCAATTTGTATTAAAGGGGAGAATGGGCCAAGGTTTTGAAGCTCTGTTCCCAAATTCAAGTATGTCTCAAAGTTGCAGATTCAAGTCACTGATTAAATCTTAAGGTTTTGGTGTTTTGTTTTGTATCTTTGTGTTTATGTGTTAGCTGAGTTATTGTTGCATTAATTACAGGAAGCAAAACACTATCTCCAGTTTTGGACATAATGACTTGGTGTGAGTCACAAAAAACAGTCATGATGATCTGCAAGAATATGTATATTTTAATATTAATTTCTGTTCTTCTTGGCCTAAATGAAAATGCATGATCATCCTTAGATATAAAGGCTTTTCTCTTCTCAGGTTACATTTCAACAGACCGTCCTTGTATTTCTAGTAAAGGTAATTTTACTTTGATTAAACATAACATCCCAGTATTCATTTCACCCCTAACAGCAACAATGCTTCTGCTCAGGGTTAATAAATTAAACACGTATTCTCATCGATAAAAGTAATCATTATTTTGGCTGCAAGGTTTAAACATAAATTCTATAAAGTGCTGTGAGAAAAAAAAATGACAACCAATTAATTGTTTTTGCTGATGCTAAATGAGGAAAAAAAGAAGTGCTGACTGTTATCACCAACAGCAGAAAAACACTGTGTAGGACAGGTATTATTATTATTATTATTATTATTATTATCATAGATTTTTTTGTCATACTCAAACTTTGTAATTAAAGTTTTTTTTAGTAGACTGGAGTAAATACATGCACATTGATGCTTTTTTATTTTTAATCTTATTTGGCTTTTTTATCTATTTTTAAATACTTTTACCTACTGTAGCGGACAATATACATGGAAAAAAATCTTGATGTTTGCTTAATATCTGTGTGTAACAGGGAAATAATTTAAAGTTGACAATATTTCTGAAATATTCCACATATGGAAAGTTCTGGATTATCCTTCTGAAGCTCAAAAGCTCAACAGATCCATGCTCTGTACAGTGTGAATTCTACTTTCTGTACCAAAATATCTTTCCATGCAGTACTGATTTCATCTTCCTTCACTACCTCGCTGTCTTTCTCCACTTTCTTCTCTTTTATCCTCACCACTCTATTTAACCTCTTCTTTTGTTGCTTGCTTTTTCACCTCGGCCATCTGGTCATCCCCCAAAGCACATCCTCTTCAAGCATAGCAGTACTTCTCTTCACCTGAGTGCCTCTCACTTTCCCCTCTCAGATTGTTTCACCCATAATTTCGCCTGGCTCCATCAGTGAACCACAGGCTTCTGTTGGGCTTTGGGAGAAACAGAGAATAGAGGGCGCAGTCTAGAGCGGAGCTGCTGAGAAGAAATACTCTGCCCTCAGCTTCATCTCCTTGTAATCAAATAAAAGAGAAATAAATGTTTTGCTCCACATGGAAATAAAGGCGGCTAAACCTGACTGACTCTGAAGAAATAATGCATCAGTTTTAATAAGATTCTGTGAGCAGCACGGAATTTCAATAATGTTAATTCACTTAAGCCAGAAAACCACATGCGTGCAGGTAGTTATTGTAGAAGCTTGTGTTTGACTGAGTGGTAAAGAACACAACACAACTCTCTCTCTTCTGCTTCCTCTATTTTCCGTCTTCCTCAATCGCATTTGATCTTTTCTTTTTTTACTTTCTCTGTAGCTAACTGTGCCTCTTCCTCCACCCCCAACCCAACCCTCTCCCTCCCACTTCTGCTGCAGGGAACCATGCATCCCATCTCCAGTTCACTGGTCAAACACACAGTGTGCCGCCCTCATTCCCTTCTATAATCAGGACACTCAGCAGTGCTACAGGGATGTTACATTTCCGATGCATCACTTGAGATGGCTGGCCCGGAATGCCAGTTAGGAGGGATATGTCTTGTCCTGCAGGCTGAGCTAATTCATAAAATAATAATAATAATAAAAAAGAAAAACAAGAAGTTTTCTGCACTCATAACATTTAGGCATCCATGCTCTTTAGCAGCCTGTGAGCCAGAGTCTTGTAGGCCCTTGGGAAGGGGGTAAATGTCAATGATGATCATATCTCTTTAGCAGTTTTCCTCGCCTTTGTCACAAAATCCACATTCCCAGCTCAGATTTTCATCTTCCAAACCACTTCTCATCCATTTTCTGCCTAAGTTTCTTTTTTCTTCTTTCTTCTGCCCTCTGGTCCTACTTGCTGCTATTGCTGGTCCACCCTCCTCCCCCCTCCCCATTCAACTCGCTTATATCAGGACCGGCCGTTCCTGTTCTGAACTGAAGAAGGAATGCTGTCACAAGGAGACATCTTGAAAGTGCCCAGGGGGATTGCATCATGTCTTGTCATACATAGATGTGAAGTGTTTCAAACTGTTAACTCAAATGGCAGACCCAGATTCAAGAACCATCCGACTGCAGTGGTGCCGTGAGACTATAAACGGAAGCTGTTAAAAGTCTTGCTGAATCAACTTCTAAAATCTATTTATACTTCAAATTATCCGCTTGATTAAAGGACACCAGTGTGCACAAAAACACACATGCACATACTAATAACATACAATGTATCCATCAGTTAGTGTTGTATGCATATATTTTAATATTATATAATGTTACCCTTTGTTCTTTGGAATTATGTGGCATAATCATGGTTGCATTTAAAAAACGTGACTTTGCACAGTTGTTCTGAGAGTTAAACCTACTGCAACAAGACAAAGCCATGCAAATGTGATGGCATTAGAAGTAGAAAAATACAAAATAAAAAAAGTGAATTTTTATGTATACAGATGATATAGTCCAGAAACCTGCAAATGGCTGTGAACAACAATGCTGAGCATGCAGAATACATTAAGGCAGAAAACTGCTGGATAACGAATGATACAAGGTACTTCACAGGGTACCTTTGGAAACACACATGAAATTTATTGCAAAGCAGCTGTTTCACAGGTGATCACATCTAAAGTTCACTTTGTTTTATAGAGCAGTGTTTTTTTTTAATTGAACTCTGAATTTGTCATCTGCTCCATCATGTTCAAGCAGCCAGGTTGAGAATTCCCATTGCTCAGTGCCTCATCAGCTGTTTGGGCTTGGAAAAAAACAAACAAACAAACAAACAAACAAAAAAACAAGTTAGTCACCAGTGCCTTTGGTAGATTAAGATCTGCTTGTGCATCTTTTTAAATGTACATGAGTGTTGGACTTAAGCAGTGCATCATGGACATTAGGACAGAACGAGCCAGGCCTGGAGAGGCTCTGTTGAAGAGGATGATCTGCTTGGAGCTGAGCTAATGTAATGATACTGAAGGTACAGAATCTGTTCTAAAAATGATTGAAACTAAGCAAAACAAATGCTTCCTTTGTTTTACTCATTGTAGTGGCAGTACTAGGCAACCTATTCAGTAAATTGTTTAAGAAGAAGGTAAATGATTTTAGCATACAGTACATAATTAAATTCCTAGGATCAAGTTTCATTAAGCTATCTGAATTCTGAACCCTCAGTTTACCATTAAAGATGTCTGCCACATCAAAGGTTTGAGAGTAACTGTGAACTTCTATGAACATATTGTGCTGGGAATGCGAAACAGACCTGTAGAGCAAAGGTCAGATCTGGCTCACGTGCTCTACTTCCAAAACACTGAAGTTCATTTCTTATTCTCTTTCCTCTCTTGTTTTTCTCTACAGCCCTTCAGCCATGAGCTGCCTATCCTCTCCACCTGCCATCTTGATGATATAGTCATGTACTTGTGGCTAGTGAGCAATCCTCAAGGGATTCAATGACTCATCTCCATCTCCTTCTGACAGATATTTTCACCTTCAAGGTCTTACCATCATGCTTTTGTTTCAACACACAGCAACACACTGGACTGACAGCACTACCAGTCAAAAATACCTACACTTCAGAAAAAGGACCTTCACATGTGGGGATGTCTACATTACCTTTACTGCTTTCTCATTATGCAAAGAGCAAAAGAGCAGGAGGTTTGAACAAGGATGCTGTTCAAATGTTTGATCCAACACTCCAAATGTTCAGATAAGTGTTGTGATGCAGATGTCAGATTGGGTGACTTGCTGAATAACTCTGAGTATAATCAGTTTAATACATGCAGAAACATCACTTTGCACACTCCAATCCGCAGCAAGTCATCTCATTGACACATGCAATTAAGGACTATCTATTTGAACAGATAACAGAGCTAACCCCTTTGGCCCTAACTTCACCTCAGCTGACATACACTGAGATCCCAGCACATTGCAAGGAGTAAATAACTTCTCCGATAGGCTCGTGCAGTCCACCATTTGCTGCAATGCAGAGGCAAAAGGAGTGCTACAGGACTTGTCTTATCCTTTCAAAGATGACTGCTCTTCTCACCTTGTCAGTACAGTATACAGTGAGGACAGCTGCTAAACGCTGACCTTTTGAGTATGGCAGTGTACATTTTTAAGGAGGATTCAGCAGAGTATGAAACATGTAAGGCTTATGATATTCTGTAATTGGATTTCCCAGAAAGCTGGTGACAAAGTCGCTCACACACCACTAATCCTCCCAATCACCACTGCGGGCATAAAGTGTGCTCGTCTTTGCAGATGAATGTGGAAGAAGAGAAGAGAATGGTGCATGAAGTGTAGAAGAGCATGGGGTTTTTGTGGATGAAGAGGGGTGTGGATTGCAGCAAAACTGAGCAAGGACGGACACTTAAGGTGTCCCAGTGTGTCCTAAAAAATCAGTCTTATCACCAACTGTGAAATGGGTGTGTGGATGATGGGGGAAGCAGGGTTCCAAGGACAGTGAGGAAAAGCAACAAGAAAGACAGAGTTCAGCATGTCACATCATAAAAGCAAACATTCAAAGTGTTGCTGTCAGAAGTGGTCTTGGCCTCTGCCATCACAACAAGCAGGGCAGATTAGCTCTGCTGAATCACAGGAGACAGTTCACCTCAGGGCTGCCTTGAAGAAAGAAGATGCAAAGAAAAAATCTCAGCCCCATCAAAGAGATTAAAGGAATAGTTTAAGAAGATGACTAAATTATTTGACTTGACTACAAGAGTGCTGTTCTCGCCGGAGCAAAAATTCATGGTGATATTTCATGGATAGTGTGCTGCACCCAGCTGACTTGTTTTGAATCCAATTCTACATACACAGCAAGAAGAACCTGGAAGCTGAAAACCTTCCCCTTACCTGCTCTTATTTACTCTTATTTGAATGACTGAAAAAAAGAAATAAAAACAAGCATGGAGAGTAAACTTTGTGGATGTCTGCAAGCCCTGGAATACTAGATTTTCCACTGCCCCCCTGTACACATCAGTTCTATTCGTAGTCAGCTGCAGCAAAGATGTCTTGAAATTTGCATTTTGCATTTCAAGTGCACTCCATTTAAGTCTAATGCTTCATGGCCAGTTGTTTCCACTAATTCCAACCCTTATATCTAATGCAAAAGCTAAATGCACATGCACTGTTCATTTTATTCTTAGTCAGGTTCTATAAAGTGCTTTATGGTGTCTTTCTTTGTTCACACGGACAAATACAAGGTGCTGGCCTGTCATTTAGAACAACTTGAGGATGAGCATCGTGCATGTGGAAGGGCCGGTGATCAAACTGTGGGCTTAGAGAAGAAAATTGTCTGCCAACTGAGCTGCAGCAGCTATAAATGCATGGCTTAGATCTGCAGGCAAGGCCAAGAGTGTGCTGCACATGGACACAGAATGACTATCTACCAATCTTAGGAGTTATTCTTCCTGCCCCTGTAAACTGAGCCCTTGCCTGATCAAATTGCACATATCCTTCATATCCTGTGGTGGTGATACAATCCAAGCATTACAGCTGAAGGATTTTCATGGTGAAGCTTCGATACAGGGCTGAATTTAAAGACAGAAACTCTCTAGGACCAGTCTGTACCAGCTCTTTGTCAGTTTGTGAGAAATAATAAAATAAGTAAACCAGGACAGTAGATGGCATCAGTTTTTTAACCTTAAATACATCAATTTGAGTGGTCCCTTTCTTTCTTAGCCTCAAAGCAGACGCGGTTAGGCATGTAGAGTCCAGTGCCAGTTTTCATCTCATTAGTGCCCTTGCTGAAATGGTGTACTGTCCTGAATGATAATGCTGCAGAGGGTAGCAGAGAGACATACTGTATATGGAAAACAGGGGGAGCTAAACAAGGGACTGAGATTTAATCCAAGCCCTGACCAAGCAGACCACTGCAATGTGCCACATATATACTTATTTATGCTTTTCCAAAGCAAATTTCCCCCTAAAAAAACAAAATTTTCAGCATGCAACTGCACCAAAGAGCAACTTAATTTATATGGAGCGAATATGACACAAAGTTTTTATGCATAAAATCTAGATAAAAAACAATCTACAGTCATGGACAAAATTGTTGGTACCCTTCGGTTAATGAAAGAAAATATCACAATGGTCACAGAAATAACTTGAATCTCACAAAAGTAATAATAAATAAAAATTCTATGAAATTTAACCAATGAAAGTCAGACATTGCTTTTCAACCATGTTTCAACAGAATTATTTAAAAAAATAAACTCATGAAACAGGCCTGGACAAAAATGATGGTACCCCTACAAAAGACTGAAAATAATGTGACCAAAGGGACGTGTTAATCCAAGGTGTGTCCACTAATTAGCATTACAGGTGTCTACGATCTTGTAACCAGTCAATGGGCCTATATATAAGCTACAGGTAGTCACTGTGCTGTTTGGTGACATGGTGTGTACCACACTCAATATGGACCAGAGGAAGCAAAGGAAAGAGTTGTCTCAGGAGATTAGAAAGAAAATTATAGACAAGCATGTTAAAGGTAAAGGCTATAAGACCATCTCCAAGCAGCTTGATGTTCCTGTGACTACAGTTGCACATATTATTCAGAAATTTAAGATCCATGGGACTGTAGCCAACCTCCCTGGACGTGGCCGCAGGAGGAAAACTGATGACAAATCAAACAGACGGATAATACGAACGGTAACAAAAGAGCCCAGAAAAACTTTTAAAGAGAATAAAGGTCAACTTCAAGCTCAAGGAACATCAGTGTCAGATCGCACCATCCGTCGTCGTTTGAGCCAAAGTGGACTTAATGGGAGACGACCAAGGAGGACACCATTGTTGAAAACAAATCATAAAAAAGCCAAACTACATGTTGACAAGCCACAAAGCTTCTGGGAGAACGTCCTATGGACAGATGAGACAAAAATGGAACTTTTTGCCAAGGCTCATCAGCTCTATGTTTACAGATGGAAAAATGAAGCATATGAAGAAAAGAACACTGTCCCTACTTTGAAACATGGAGGAGGCTCTGTTATGTTCTGGGGCTGCTTTGCTGCATCTGGTACAGGGTGTCTTGAATCTGTGCCGGTACAATGAAATCTCAAGACTATCAAGAGATTCTAGAGAGAAATGTGCTGGCCAGTGTCAGAAAGCTTGGTCTCAGTCGCAGGTTATGGGTCTTGCAACAGGACAATGACCCAAAACACAGCTAAAATCACCCAAGAATGGCTAAGAATGAAACATTGGACTATTCTAAAGTGGCCTTCTATGAGCCCTGACCTAAATCGTATTGAGCATCTTTGGGAGGAGCTGAAACATGCCGTCTGGAAAAGGCTTCCTTCAAACCTGAGACAACTGGAGCAGTTTGCTTATGAGGAGTGGACCAAAATACCTGCTGAGAGGTGCAGAAGTCTCACTGACAGTTACAGGAATTGTTTGATTGCAGTGATTGCCTCAAAAGGTTGTGCAACAAAATATTAAGTTAAGGGTACCATCATTTTTGTCCAGGCCTGTTTCATGAGTTTATTTTTTTAAATAATTCTGTTGAAACATGGTTGAAAAGCAATGTCTGACTTTCATTGGTTAAATTTCATAGAATTTTTATTTATTATTACTTTTGTGAGATTCAAGTTATTTCTGTGACCATTGTGATATTTTCTTTCATTAACCGAAGGGTACCAACAATTTTGTCCATGACTGTAACAGTGTCTTGCTTCACTTCAATTTACTTTTTTATGTCATATATAGGAAATTACTACAGAATAGAAATTTTGTTGCAGCATTTCATTGTGAATATCTGTAATAAAGGTCATTGAAAACCTGAATGCAATGCAGGAATTTACCAGATATAAAAAAAACTTGAATGTGAGAAGTGCCAAAGTTGCTGCTTTAGTCCTTTTTTTAGTTAGTCTTTAGCAATAATTATGTTCCCATATGGTTATTCCCCAGACTGGCATCAATCAAACTACCAAAAAATAATCTTACTTCAATCTAAATAATTCTTCATTGGCATGAGATGTAACCACTTCTCATTTGCTATGTTTAAAATATGCAGCTACTCCCACTTGACTCATCTCCAATACCGCAAACTGTTTTATGTCAAACAGCATTAACTTTGGTAGAATCCAACCTTTACTGTTCAACTATTTCAGATTAAACACAAGAAGGGCGAATTCCACACAGTGTAGTAATGCAATAATGTATTATTATTTTCTTGTATTAATCAGATTTTACAAACACTGTGCTACTATGTGAGTTAAGCTTTTTTGCTGATTACTAGCTCTGTCAAGTTCCACCAAGAAAATGGACAGGATTGGTTTCTGAGGTTTGTTACATATGAAACTCTTGAATCCATGTAGTGAAACTGCTGGTAGGCTGCAAGATGGAAATGCTACAGATGAAAACTGCTGTTATTTGCATGAACATTTCATGAAGTCTTTAAGCATCTCTTAACAGCACATTGACATGTTAACACAATTTAAGAATTGAGTTGAACTGAAGTTTTTTTTTTTTTTTTTTTTAATCTCCAACAAGTATGCTGACAAATCTAAATTTCATGAATTCACTACTCAAAATCATAATCCCACTTATTTTGGTCAATATTGAAACTTTGATTTTTCAACATAATTACTTATTGTGCTGAGGTAAGACATTCGTTCATGGCAGTTAGTCATTTATCTTTTTTTTTTTTATCTTACATGTATACTATGTAATGTGTTGGTTTGGTTTTTAATCAGTGTTTTAAAGTAAAACATGAACATTTTTAACTTTTTACATGTATGTGTCTATAGTCTACATAGACATCATTAACATCTGACTGACAGTCAAGACAGGATTAGCCAGTGGCAGCCTCTCACATGTACAATTCATTTTCAGTCTGAATGCATTCTATTAAAGATATTTTTAAATTTCTAAAAATATTCAAATAGAAAATGCAGTTTATCTTATTTGATCTTTTTGCCTCTGGTTATTGGTTTAAAATATTTGCTGAGATCATGGTTATTTTTATAAGAATTAGTCCAAAGTGGTGCATAAAATATATATATATATAAAAAAATCAAATATGATCCAAAAAACAGACTTCAGAGTTCAGAAGCTTATTTAAAATTGACTGTTGTGAAATTTTAACATTCGACTTTGCTTTATCTTTCAAGTGTACTTGTCTAACCCCAGGCTTTTTGTCAGTCGGTACAACTGACTGCCTTGGTTTGCTGGCCCATTGGATCTATTTTTAGTCATACAGCTGTGCACTCACAGATTGCTGAGATCTGTTGATGTACCAACATAACTTATGACCTAAAATGGCAAAACTGAAACTTTATCGTATGCTCTTAAAAAGTGTTTTTTGGGCAGTTGTATTATACGTTAGTTTTTTTTTTTTTTTTTGGGGGGGGGGGGGGGGGGGGGGGGTATACAAAAATCAATTGACTTTTGGTAGTAATCAGCAAAAAAAACTGTATCTGCTAGAGATCTGTAAAAATTACCCTGTGTAACAAGTCTTCATTACTCCTAAATATTTCATTCAGATAAATGGTGCCAGACTAAAAAAAATAAGCTTTACTCAGGGAAGAACCCCTGAAATTGGGAGTGAAATGTTCACTGACTTTTCATAAACTTTGGCCACTTGAGAGCAGTTTGAAAACTTAAGCTTCTTTACACATAAAAGATCCAAAGTCTATCCCCTTACAGCTTAGGGATGGTTCATGTACAGTAGCGGCAGCAGCTGCAGGAGAAACACTACAATGGGCAGGAAAACACTTTGCACAAAACCATGAGAAGAAGGCAATAGAATATAAAGTGAGTGGGGTCAAACCTGACTATGCGCTTAGCATGTTTCAGAAAAGTTGTGTTATTTACTCTTACTGTTCATTTTCACCAGAATATTTGTGTTAAATCATTTTAAAGGTCCTTCTTTTGGACACTTTTTATGTCACTGCCATTGTGGGTCTGCTACAGAAGGCATGTAGCTCATCCTAGGCAATATAAATCATCACAACATGAATGACAGCATTTTCTTTACACTGAACTTTAGCATAGAATACCTACATGCCTGCAGTTCTGTTCATATGTGCATACACAACCAGGGGCTACTTCATCTCTTCATCTTACTGCTGTGCCGCTTTCCCTCACTACTCCCTTCTTTACTCCCTTCTTTTATAAACACAGCTAAGCCACTGAACTCTTTTGTGTCCTTTTTCATCATATTCTAGCACCGTCAGGGCTGCAAAGGGCACCAGCGTCAGAGAGAGGTTTTCCATTGAGGCCTTTGGAATGGATTCTCTCCAAACGGCCTTTTCATTCTGCAGCTGCAATGGATTAGCTCTGTCATGGGTCCAGATGAGGTTCGCTTTCCTGATCTGCACACCACGCTGCAGAAAATGAAGCTACAATACTGATATAAAGGAGGGCGGAAAAATAAAATTAAGAGACAGGGACAGAGCAGACGGCTACCCGATGGTTGATCACAGAATGATGGACCACTTCAATATTTCAACGCCACAGTCATGCATGGACACACAAACAAGAGCAGCGGCCTGAGAGCAAACGCCCACAGGTTTTACGTAGCCATGTGTGAAATGGCAAGAGCCACACAACAGCACTCTCTCCGAATTAACCATTGGAGGGAGAAACAGAGGAGGGTCATGGTTGAAAGAGCACATCATGTTTGCTTAATTTTCACTCATGAGGATAGTGAGCTCAAAGGACAGGACAGCAAAGGTAAGAAACATGTGAAGCAAGACCACACATAGACATCATATCAATATAACTTCACTAAACTGAGGGACAAAGATGGTGACATTCTTCTTGACAACCAAGCAGCAGGCAAGTCAAAGCACCAATGGAGCATTATAGTCCCCTACAACAGCATCAAAGCATATTACTCATGGCTGTTTGGTTTTCATCCTACTCTTTACAGCATTCACGCAGAACTGATCAAATTCATGCATTCCGTGTGAACAACCTGAAATAAACTTATTGTGCTGACAAAGCCAACTAAAATGATTTAGGAGGATTGGATTATGTTCATCAGCCTTGCCAGAAGATATTTCTGCTTCCCTGCCATTAACAGTTTACCCCATCACATCAACAGATCCCTCCATGACACTGCTGAGGAGGTCTTGCTCTGCAGCTGCAGTCACAGTTGCAGTAATTGTATAAATTCACCCCATCCACAGGAGTGTTGGTCTGCATTATGTCTTCTGTTATATAATAAATGTTTAATATTAACCATGAAGGCTATTCATGGCACAGCATGTCTTATTTGCATCTTTGCATCACTGCAAGGAATATGCTAATATATATAGTTTTTCCTCCTTGTCTCATTTTGCCTGTATGCTAGAGTGCCCATCCACTAGTTTCACAAGGTTATGATGCTTCAGTGGCCCAGCGACTGTGAACTGTCACAAGCAATCACTTATGATGGAGCCCTTGTTTCTGCACAGACATGCTGCTTTGGCAGAGCTCTGCTCGCGCCTGCCTCATTTGAAACAGCCTAGAAACGTGCAGATCAATCTGCTCAGGCGGCAGACGGAAGGCTGCAAGCTGGAAGCCCCATTGCTCTGTGATCCAATATTTAAAAGTTGGGACTCTACACTGTGACACTCCCTGTTGGTGTTTTGCATTTATCACAACACAACCATGTTGTCCCCTTTATTTTTGACCATTTTTTGCACAGAAAAGATATGCAAGTATAAAGCAGAAAATGATATAAATATACAGCTGATAATGTATAGTCCAACTGGTCCAACAAGATTAGGCTGCTTTTCTTTGGAATCTTTGGGTTCTTCAGAGATAAAAATAAATAAATAAATAAAATGCTGTCTGACCTTGGTTTGGACAATGTAGTCAGCAGCTCCTAGTGAAGAAGGCTACAGAGTTTCCCTTTTTTCTTTAGGAACCAGAAAGGCCGAGCAATGCAGGCACGATGCGGATGTGCTATTCCAGCTCAAGTAGGGGATTACTGATTCAGTGATTACGGGTATTGTAGTGGAGTCTTGTGAATGGCCAATAGCAAGCTGAATGTGACTGCATTGACTGTGAGAACATAGCTGTGATGAGCTTTGTGGGGAGAGATTAAATATATATAAAGTGGGCGTGGGCAATAGAAACGAGAAAGACAGGCAGCGTGAGGAAAAGTTGAAAATGCTGACTGCAGCATCAGAGATGTTTACAAGAGGCAAGTTTTGAAAATGCTCCTCTTTCCCTCTTCTTCTACACACCCCCACCCTGCCATTTCAGAAGCGGTGCGTGAGGGTAAATGGCATTTTGAAATGAAAAATAATCTCTAGCACAAACAACATAACCCACTCGCCTTGAGAGGTTTTGCTCACTGAGAAAACAAAATGGAAAGCAGCCATCACACAGAGCCGGACTGCTGGCTTGAGATGAATAGTTTAAAATCATAGCTTGCCCTTCGTTCACTTAACTTCAAATGCACAACAAGTAGCGCTTGTGTCTTATCAGAAGCAGTTTTGCTTTGCACAGAGAACAGCGGCGGATGAGTTTAATGCACCGCTAAAATTTTGTGTGCGTCTTGCTGTGTGGTTTATCGCTGGTTTTTCATATGGTCAGCCAGCTCCTTTTGTTCATCACAAGGCTGTGTTGATATCATCTTCAATAAGGGAACACAGACTTAGCCTGTCATTGTTGACTTATAGTTCAGACCCCATCTCATTATTTGAACAGGGGTGAACAGATGTGTGGAGCAGAGATGAGCTGTCATGTTGCATCAAGTCTGCTGACGAAAATGGGAGTTTGATCTACGCCTTGCATTCATGGCTTGCCATAAAGCTCACATATGCATCACTGTTCCACATATTATACTTGAACCTATTCTTGTTAGGTTGGTTAGGAGTAGCATTAGGGCTTAAGCTGTAACAAAAATAGCTTTTTATAGAAGTAGAGGTCTATTTGTGTCATAGCTTTGCTTGTGGTATTTCCTGAGGTATGTAAAGCATTTGTTTTCCCAGAATTAGTATACTGTATATACACTGTATATAATCTGCTCTGCTCTTATGCTTATACAATATTAGACACAATATTTCCTTTTTGGCTATTTTTTTGGTGACAGGCTGTAGAATTATGATGGTATCCTCAGGTTGCCAGGACTTTCCATCCATAACCATTCCTTTTAATTCCACGTCTGCCTTGCAATTTCTATCTGCCCTATAAAACTGAGCAGATAGATAAAGGAAATCAATAAGAAATTCAAAGACCACCCCAACCCTACAGAAGGCCTGAACACACCATAAAAAATTGATAAAAACCAGGGCTGACGAAATCTTTAAAATTGAAAATGTTCACTGATCTCTGAAATCAAATTTTTTTTCCCTATACTACATATTTGTCTCACTTCATGACTGCTGAAAATGGCCAAATGCCCAGTGTTTGCTAAAGATGTTATAGAGATTTGAAGGCACCACAGTAGCAAAGGAGGAAATCTGTTGTTTTACCAAACAACATCTGCCAGCTTTACCGATTCCAAGACAAATAACTCTCTGACAGCAGCACTTCTCCTTAGGTTGGGTTTAAGAGGCTCTTTGATATTCTGATTAAAAATTCATTGTGTTGAATCTGCCTTGCAGTGTGTACCATGTTATTTTTTTCTTTATTTTGAATCTCATTACTGCTTTGGCAATGTGCTTAACTAACAACAGAGGGCATCTCATGGGCAGTAAATTAGGTCAAAAATAATGTTCCCTTCAGAGGTTTGGCCTTTGGAATTTTTCCAGCTTTTTATGTGTTATGTGCTGCATGAACAACTTGAGCCTCCTGTCCTCTACAAACTGCATCCATGACTGTAATAACGCCAACAAGATTTCATGGATTCTTCCAAGAAATTTACCAAAATCGGGTTTTTTTTTTCATTAGAAATAAAATTTAGTAAGATATAGATCCAGGTGTTGCTGTTGTGTAGTTACTGTAGCACTTGCTTAAACATTTGCAAGTAGAAAAATGAATATTTTTGGCTAATTTCAGTTCCTTCAAGAAAAAAAATCCTATGAAACAATCACTGTGCTTTGTTCTTTTGTATCTGAACTGTGTTTATAAGTCACCCCTTGTATTGACTTTGTGCTGGCCTCTCTGAGATTTTACAGCTCCCAGAGCATGTAACCCCAGCACTGCCTGTTACTGTACTACTTATTTGAGTGAGACCCATATTGAGCCACTTCAACAGACCACCTAGCCTGCTGTCCTCAAAATCTCTCTCTTACATTATCGTATTATGGCTCATGTGTCACGCTTTTGCTGTTTTATAGTGCTTATTATTATTAAATGCATTCTTTAGTTTTTTTTTTTTTTTTTTTTTTTTGATATGTATATTTACAAATCACATTTTATAGTATGTCTTTTTAACAAAGAGGTGAGCTAGCTATATGTTTTTACTGTGGCCTTTACTTTGGAGGAATGATGAAGTGTATTATGGAAAATAGATTTACTCAGTAAGAAATTTTAAGAGGGAGGCATGCCACTGCATACAAAAGTGCACTCTGTGCATATGTCTACACACTTGCGTGCAAATGCACATGCCTGTGCATCCATAAACAAACCTCCATCTGTGCCTCCAACACAGCTGGACTGTGATGTCCCCGTACAACCTCCATAGCCTGCAGAAGTCTTTAACTCTCAAACAAGCAGTCATGCGCTCATAAACACACATACCCTGAGCAACCTTTTAAAAAAAGAATTATAAACTCTAGCTGTTATTCTTTATCCACTAGCTGTTACTTACTCTTTTCCAGTTTCCCTAAACATGTTTCCTTCGTCTCACCTTTCAAGCTGAGTTACACCTTGCAAGAACAAGAACTGTGGCACAACAACCATCACCTGAGGAGCTTCTCCCAACCATAGTCTGTCTCTGTCAGTGCTAGCAGGCCAAGCACTGTTAAAAAAAAAAAAAAAAAAAAAAGTCTCCCTGTCACTTTGTTTACAATCTACTCATGCAAGACCACAATAACAACAGCCCCAAAAGCTGTACTCAGCAACGCATGCAAAGATTTGGTAAAGACCCCTTCATCTGGGATTTGCAGCATATGCCATTTGCCACATGTGCTCTGTCCCAGTGTAGGCCGCTGGTGTAAAAAGGTGTTTCTGGGCAACATGTGCAGATCCAGCACTCTCTGAGTGGGTGTAAAGGTCAGTAAAGATGATATTGTTTAGGTTGCATGTGTAAACAAAATTTGGGCTTCTGCAATGTGTTTTTGAATCTTAATAATGATCCTAATCAACTAATCATCTGCAGGAATTCTGTTTAAGTGGTCATATTATGTTTCTTGTGTTTGAAAAGTCAGGACTGTGTTGGAGAGAATAACTTTTCTTCCATGACTTTCCCAGATTACCATGTAGGACATGTAGACAATGCTGGCCTAATGGCTGTGCATGCCTCAAACAATGAATGACCAGCTGCTTTGAACTTTGTCATAGTTGACCAGTCCTTTGACTAGACCAGCCTGTAGAGACAGTATCTACACTAGTGCTTCAGACAGTAGAATATGCTCCTATTTTTTTTTTTTTCTTTTTTTTAACCTGTAAATGATTGATAATATCCCTTAAGTGGGCTTCTCATAATGAACCTATTGCATCACTAGTCATATAGTATCAGAGATCATCCTGCAATATGTCCAATTTAATTTCCAGGAGCTATTTAATTGCTCAATCAGTTTGAATATTTTGAAGAATCACTAAATCCATATGACTAAACACAACTCATTATGGAAGACTTCAAGATGTGGAGTGCAAATCCAAGAAACAAGCAAAACAGCAAAGAACAGATTATTTCAAGGTGGGAAAAAAGTTTACAATGAGCCCATTACCATGCATACCAAAAATCTGATCATGACCTGATTTACGCAGTTATGAGGTGATTCAAGTAGTCATATAAGCAACTAAATCTCTTTTATTAGATAGCTGCCATTATCAGATTATGAGAAATTGGATAAATACATTGATTTCTCACCAATACTCCAATGTCATTGTGCATGTAAATCCATTAATCTGATTTATTTTGTTTTTTCCACATATACACATGTTCAAAGAGCTTCACTGCTTCCATCCAAAATCAGCTTCTCTCGTCGAGATGAGACCAAATTTAAATTTTTTAAATAGCACTCGTAATAACTTTGTTTCTGGACACCTGATGATAAAAATTCTAGATGGAAAGTAATCAGACACTTCATAAATAGGGAGGATAAAGTGTTTTTTGCTGGATTATGTTCACAGCTGTGACTAAGGACTTATTTGTCCAAAGTCAACTTCTCTCATCAAACTAATGATTGTTAATATGGCATTTTAGTTAAGATGAAGGTCAGAATGCAGAGTAAATTTTACAGGCGCTTTCAGGCTCTGTCAGCAATAAGAACTATCCTGACAGAAAACCTGGCAGGACACTTCTCATTGCTGACAGAATCAAACGTGCAGACAGTTGATATCACACATGTTGTAACAGGTGTTGTGTCTTTAGGTTTGGTATTTAAAAGTCTTGTTTGAGCAGAAGTTCTGAACTCAAATATAATGCAAAAATATTGTCTAAAAGTCTAAAATTTTGTCTTCCTTTCAAAACTATTTTTGAAACTAATAAATGATGTAAATTGTTATGGATTAATTTTATTTTCATGTAATAATATTTGTTTTAATGAGCATAATCTTGCTATTTATGCTCTTAACTGAGTTCATGACAAAATCAAAGTATGTTCACTACAGTGTGATCATCATTTCATCTTTTACAAAGATGAGATAAGTCACCAGACAATCCAAATATTTTAAAAAAGAGACCATCCAGCCATTTCTACAAATCTGTTTTAATTATTTTGTATCTCATCAGTGCTCTTTACTAAAGCAAAATTATTTCTAAAGCAATTATTTCTATAATATAGTGTATAATCAATACAATTACTATTGACTAAAGTAGCAGCAGCAGATTTAATAACATCTAGTCCGAATGAAACAAGTTGTTTGTCAGAATGATGGCAGAGAAGATTTATATCATTTCTGTGTCAGAGCTACAGTAGAGCCAGCAGCCAGTTAGCTAATGGAAAAAAACAAAACAGGTAGCCTGGCTCTGGCCACAGGTAACAAAATCCATCTACCCACACTGCAAACAGCTCATTGATAAACATATATTTTGTTAGATACTGTATTTATGAAAAAAAATAAAGTAAGTATGAAATTGTGGATTTTATTCCGGCTTATGTACCAGAACTACAACCTCAGCTGGTTGGCGGCTGGTACATTACCACAGTCATTCTGCTTTTCTCTCATCATTATAAAACACGAATGCAGTAACGGTGTCCTGCTTCATTCTGTGTTCTTATTCACACTCTTACCGTGTGGAGTGAGGGAGTTTTGTCTACAGCCAATAACTGTGGGAAAGAGTGGGAGAACAGAGAAGCCAAAGAAGCATGTGCTTCTGCCAGGGTTTAAAGACCTGGAGGATTCAATAAAAGAAGAGTAGGCAGATGTAAAAAGGCAGGCAGAGAGGACACAGACCATTAGCTTAATGACAGAATGAGGAATGAGGACTAGTGAGACCAGATTCAAAAGCCAAGCAGTGCAAAATTTGCTTTTAACAAGAATCAAGGCAAGTAATCTCATAAATAGCAAAGCAAGGAGTGGCGTTAGGGGTCTTGATGGCTTTCTTTTTTTTGCCTTGGGTAGAGAAAGTAAAGAAGAAGGGTAAACAGGAAAGGAAAGGATGGCAGCATCATTAAGTTGGCTAGCCATGACCATCAGCAACATTAAGGCTGTCTCCTCTGCTTTCCTCAAACTGGTACCATTTGCTTTGAACTACTTCTACGTTCTCTGTGAGCCTACCTGAACCTCAGCTTCCAGAGCTTTTTTGGACCCTGAGCTGGTAATTACACATTTCACAATTACTTCTCTTACTTCAAAGCAACAACAGTCTTGTCACCAAAGCACATGCCATGCTGCTGTGGTACAAAGCCAAAGCCTCGAGGATTACTGAAGCCATGCATTGTTTTTCTGACAGTCAGTAATTCAATTAATAGCGCACAGCTTTAAACCAACTTGAAAGAAATTAAACCGACATAAGACTTTGCTTTTATAATACCTAAGGATTTTTGTGTTTTGTTTCTATAAAACAAAGTAAACTTAGGTTGAATTTGAATGTATTTATGCCTTCTACGTGCTGTGCCAGACTCATTTTAGCAGATGTACAGCAAAAGAATGTAACTGAACTTTATGAAGAGTCAGAGTAGAGGGTATTTATATTAGATGTGCAAGAAGAGAATAGATTCCAAAGTAATAAAAGAGGCATAAAAAAGGGAAAATAAATATCTAGATCAACATCATCTTGATCAAAATGAAAAATCTTGTTTTAAAGCAGATTTATTTTCATGCCAAACCCATACAAATTCCACTTTTGTAAAACCTTGACCACTCACATAGTGGAATATATGGTACTGCTGATAAATGCCTGAGTCATTCATAGAGGTCTATTGATGACATTGTTACTTTGAATGTCCATTAAATGATAGTGACAGTTTACAGACCAAACAGCCACACAGTCAAATGTAAAACAGAACACAGGAGGCCTTCCCTGCCTAAAGGCACAGTCTCAAAGGCCTGGAAGTCAGCAGATAAGTGATATTTAAAAACAGTCATCTCTGCTTTGCTCTGTATTGGTAGAGACAATTTGAGGTGCTTGTGGACTGTTGTGAGCTCAGCATGAACTGTCTGCAGTTTGCGAGCTCAGCTGGATAAGAGTCTCAGGGCACTCTCTGACAAAAGTGTCAGCTAATACAGCAGAACATAAATTATATTCTAAAGAAAGCTACATGTTGGTCTGATTTAACAGTATTACTGGATCAGTATTATTGAAGTTTGTTGGTTATTTTACAGTTAGAAAAATACTTTATGTGTTGTACATTTAACAGATACACTGAGGAAGTCTCTGGCCAAATATTGTGCAGGTACCTTTGTGCTGCCAGATCTGCTCTGACCTGTTAGGGCCAAGCAGAACCCATTTGGTTCTCGTTTGGTGACTGCTATGTTGGCAGCACATCTCTTGGATCTCCATGGATTGGACTCATTCCAGTACAACCCTAGGATGTTCTATTAGACTGGGATCTTGTGAATATAGAGGCCAGATAAACATGTAATTATGTGTGCATAAGTGTTGTATTTTCCTATTGAATAATAAAATAAAAATCACAATAAAAGGATGGTCTATCTTACCAGGTTTCTAGTGACAGTATATGTTTGTGCTCAAGGCTTCAAATTAATAAAAAAATAGCAGCTACTGTTAAGTTTTGATGATAATCAATAAATAGATAAAGATGTTTCTTTGGCAATTGAACAAGATCTGAAGAATACTTTCTTATTAAAAGACATGCAAAGACTGAAAGCTTTTCTCAGTTTGTCTAACTGGCAATAGCAAGAGTTTGATTTACCACTTGGCTTCAGCTGCTGATCATACTGGCTGATCTATACTTTTGAGAGGCAATGATGAACAGATTGTCAATCCAATCACTTACTTGTTGGGGTTTCTTTTAAAATGCTTTCCTTTCTTTGATCCTCTAAGTAAAACTACACAGATAATTCTCTGCAACCAACAAAGTCTTTAACTCGTTGTGTTCTTTGGCTGCTACTGAGCAGTTTTTGATAGGCGGTGGTGTTGATGAGGAGTGCCTTCGCCATCTGGGGGCACGCTTTGCTTGGTTTGCAACAATGTTTAACTATTACGTTTCATATTTATTTGATTGCGAGAGCCCAATGTTTCTCAGTGGAACACTGTATTTCAACTAGGTGATCAATGTTTCTGACTTCACCACTTGTCAGCGGTTTGAATGTTGTGGCTGATTGGTGTAAAACTCCTTTTTGTGTACTGTAACATTCCACTGGGGCAGAATTTCCCAGCACTGCAGTTTGTCATTTTGCATGCCAGCAGCAAAGCAGCAGCAAACATAAAATGACTTTTTGTGCTCATACTCTTACATGAGTTTCTTTGCACCATTAAAGGCTTATGCTTCTATAATCTGAAGTATATCGCAGTATTGCGACAGTATGATGGAGATGCAAAGACATGGAGCATGAAACGGGGTCACGGCTCCCAAAGGACGCTCTTACTTTTTGCTGAAGCTCAGTCTGCCCCTGAATTTAATTAGATTTTTATATCAAGCCTTTTTGCTTCCCTTCCTATTCAACATGCATGAAATTGCTCAGCATTATCTAATATGTAGTCACTCTCATTTACTTATTGTTTCTTCTGGATGCCTTCGTTAAGGCACTTGCAGCTCTGCTGCCTGTGATATGATGCTCTGCTTCATCTCCTTCACTGCTCAGGCCCACCTCCTCTGCAGGTCTGAGTCCAACTCATTTGCTGGCGTTGGTTGGGGAGCTATGGATTTTTTTCCTCTTTCACCCAATGACAGCACAGTAAGGTGCTATGAGGGCTGAGTGCTAATGAGCTGACTCTGCAATGCTGGGGAGATGCTCTCAAACAGAGGGGGAGTCAGAGGACTGAGCAGGCGGAGACGCTTTGGCACACCAGGAGTCAGGGGGCCATTATGACCATGTCATATAGGGGTTAGAGGGACAAAACCACACCAGTCAGACAGACAGAGCTGTGTGCCTACAAAGGTGGCTATTTGGCCAAACTGAACTGGCGTAGGAGAATGGCATTTTGGTTTCAATTAATTCTGATAATGTCAATTTGTTCACTGTTATAGGAATCTACAGCCACAAGGGGTAAAGATGAAGTGGTTATTCACCACATCTGCCATACTAAAGTTATACCAACTGCGGATGATCAAAGCAACATGGTAGATTAAACAAAATAAAATAAAATAAAAAATAAGAGAGGATATCAAATAAATTATCATTGTTTTTATTTATTTATTTATTTATTTTTTGTTTGTTTGTTTTGTTATTTTGCTCCATACAAGCTATTCTTTAGAATCAAATTTGTTATTTGCTGTATAGTCCACTTTTTGCTAGAGTATGAATTCTTCCTTCAGGAAGTCCTTGACACCCTATTAATTGAGGCACGTTCACTGCATGTTACTGTAACAGCAATCCACAAGCACAGATGCTATAAATGTAATAACAGTGTAACAATCCTAACAATGGCAACTGTGTGTCTGTAACGATCTCACTGACACAATTATGATATAAACTACATTTTAAACAATGAGGTGTGTGTGTGTGTGGGGGGGGGGGGGGGTTGCATGAAAAAAGGTGTTCTTTAGAGAAAAATAAAAACATATTTGTACATGTTTCTGTTATTTCCACTGAGACTTTATGAATCAGAGCGAGGTGACATGAACTTGTCTGCAATGAGCTGCCTCTATAAGCTCCATAGGAGTTTGACATAAATAATTCTGCTCATTCTTGGTGGACAAAAGAAGTGGGACTCAGGACATGACTGACAAGTAAGCACACTTACATGCATGGGTGACTGAGAAGCTGTTGGACGACTCGAGGTTGTCGACATTGTAGTTGAGATGAAAAGGCTTTTCAGTGGTGTTTTGATTGGTGTTGTAGAGTTGGACAGCGAACCTGAACGCGCTGTGCTCCTGCACCGTGGAACGCATGAACAGTCCCCCTTGAAGAGATGAAAACCAAGATCAGACAACTCTCTCTGAGTCGCACTCAAGCTGCTGCCGGTTTTTGCCGTTATTATTTGAACGGAGAATTCTGCGTTTTGGGTTATAGACAAATAAGCTAATTGATATTTGACAAAATAACTAAGGCATCGTTTACCGGCGCGCCTGTCTGTAACTCTTCGCTTTGAGGGGGGTTCTCAGTCTCCCTTTATCTTTATATATATATATATATATAAAAAAAGCTGCCTCCTATATTCAGGCAATTGTTAACCAGTTATAACAGTGTCAACAATAGACGTAGCTATAATTTAGTTATCAAACCAGCGGCTTTAATCATGTAGCAGCCTCTGGAAAAACAAGTTAGTCGGCATCATTGCGCAGAGCTCCGCGCACAGTGACCGGCATAAAAAATTTATATAATTAGCTCAAACAAGGTACAATCTAAAGCCGTTTAACGTAGTAGGCTACAGCACTTACCGATGTTAATCTGATTGGGAAATCCTGCGAATGACCGGTCAAAGAACCACAGCAGAAAGAAAACCATGCGCTGTGCCATTTTCTCCGACCTATCTGTTCAACTCCTCAAAAAGGTCTGTCTGAGCAAATTCATATGTTCTGGGTGAAAACCGGGAGCAAATGGAAATCCAGTGGATAGATGATGGTCGCTCACAGTGCACCAATTCATTCATTGAGGTGCAGCCCAGCTGCAGAGCTTTTTTTTTTTCAACTAAGGCAGGGAGAGAGAGGAGCGGAGAGAGACGGAGAGGGAGTGGAGGGGTGGGCTGGTGGGGGAAGAAAGAGCTGATCTGAACTCCGATTGGACCTGTCGAGGCTGGCCAGCATTAGTCAAACTTGAACTGACGTTAAATTAAAAAGCATGAACCCGCTAGATTACGACACTTTGGAATAAGTGCGGGACTTGTCAATATTAGCCTACCGTTGACCGAGTCAATAAAAACACTGCAATCTCAGGTGGCCAATGATATGCTTGGCTTGGCCGATTCCAGCTGTGGCAGCAGCAGCTGCATTTCGAGAATACAGGAGTAACGTTTCCACAACAATAGGCGAAAATAAAGATTTGCAGATATGATTCAGTCGTCCACTAAAATACATTAAATAATAATAATAATAAAATATAAAAAGAAACTGAATTATTGCTATATGACTAAAATCTGATGATTTGAAATTAAATAATTCCAAATGGCAGCCCTGTGGTGTGGCGATTAGCACCGTGGCCTTATGTGGTTTATTGTGCGTACTCTGGCTTCCTCCCACCATCCAAAAACATGCATGTTAATTGGTCACTAAATTCTGCCTAGGAGTGACTGAACGTGAATGGTTGTTTGTCTCTCTGTGTTGGCCCTGCACTGGCGACCTGTCCAGGGACTGGGACTAAACAGCAGTGTAACCATAAGAAAACCACTAATCAATGAGACTAACCAGAAAAAAAGGCTTCAGTTTGCTAGGGAGCATAAAGATTGGACTCTGGAGTAATGGAAGGTCATGTGGTCTGATGATTCCAGATTTACCCTGTTCCAGAGCAATGGGTGCATCAGGGTAAGAAGAGAGTTGGATGAACTGCTATATTCATCAGGCCTAGTGCCTGCTGTACAAGCCTACAGGGGCAGTCTACTGTATGTTGACTATGTTCTATGTCAGGTCTAGGTTCAGCAACATTATGTGCCCAAATAATGAGGTCAGCTGACTACCTAAATATACTGAATGAGAGGTTATTCCATCAATGGATTTCTTCTTCACTGATGCCACAAGCATATTCCAAGGTGAAAATGCAAGGAATCGTCGGGCTCAGATTGTGAAAAAGTGGTTCAAGGAAGTATGAGACATCATTTTCAAACATGGATTGACCACAGCAAAGTCCAGACCTGAACCCTATTGAGAATTTTTGGGATGTGTGGGATAAGGCTTAGCACAGTGGACTCTCCCATTAGCAATACAAGATCTGGGTGAAAAATGAATGCACCTTTGGACAGAAATAAATGTGACATTGCAGAAGCTTGTCATAACGATGCTAAAGCTAAGTTGTGCTGTAATTAAAGTGTTGCAACAAAATACTGCAGTGAGCAACATCTGTGCTTGCAGAAGAAACTCGGGCTATTTAGCAGAGCTGTCCGTGGTTCTGAAAGTGATCTAAAAAGCCTAAATGAAAGCAAAAAATTCACTGTTTGTGGATTTTTCTTACTTTACCAGAAACTGTAAATATATCATATATACTGGACATTGTTTGGTGATAGTAAACTAAGAAATATTTCTCCAGAAATGTTGTGTGTCATTGTATTTATTTGAATTTTTACTCCTCTAATGAAACATCTATCATTCCTTTGATTCTGCTTATGAGAGAACAATTAAGAGATTACTAGCCCATTTCTAACCCTCACCAAAGCCCTTTGAAAATTGAGTTTTTAATTGCATCGCACATGAGTAAAGCTTTTGCTATTGATACTACAGCATGCCAAGGTCCCATTCAAATTGGACTTTATACTTTTCTCTGTATTTTTTTTTTTTTATTTATTTGTTTAGTTTTTTTCTGTTTTTCCTTTTCCTTTTTTGTTTACATTTAAAAACAACAATATAATTTCATGCTAAAGTAATTAATAACCAAATGACTGATACTTATGGGCAATTTATAAGTATGAGACATACACTAGTTTAATAATACCATTAAATAAAAAGGTACTTTGATCACATTCATTGTGAATTTTACCCAGAAAAACCAAAGTAGTTATACATTCAAAGAAGCGCTGTTAATAGAGTAATTGTGTGCCCTGTCTTAGTTATATGCAGAGATTTCTTGTCCACTGAGGGTCGAAGTTAATGCCCAGTCCCTTGGTTAATTGTGTCTCTGTGGATAGATTTGCAATGATGTCACATTGATTCTTTTTCTGTGTTGTAGAACGTTGGCGGTTGTCCTCATGTGGCTAAAGTCGTAATGAACAGTATCAGTCCATGACCTGCTGACTTCTTTTTTCTATTTCCACGACATCACATGACAACCAGATCTGGGATATCGATGGTACTTTGAGTTGCGATAAGAGACAACCTGCAACATCGATTCAGTTTAATGATATATAATACAGTTAAATGAATGAATGCAAAAGAAGTAATTTAGTTCCTCTTTAACAGTGCATGCTGATTCCCTGTGAGAACTATGATAATCATGCTTCATTTTCAAACAAAACCCATAAGGCAAAACATATTATTTGCTACCAGGGGAACCCCAGCAAGTGAGTTAAGGCCTTGTCATAATTGATTTTAGATGATGGTGATTGTGCTGCATCATTTGTAATTAGGACATTTTGGCCATGCTGTTTTATCCTCAAAGCTGAGCCTCAGCAGGAACTTCATTCTCTCACAACTGTAAAATTTCACAGATTTGATCTATATGAAAAGAAAAATAATCCTATGTTTTGCCTTCTGGATTTGAAAAAAGAAAAACACACCAAGGAGTGTTACTTATTGTAATGATTGACTGTGAGGACCCGGAAATTCAACCACGCACAGCAGTACGAATACAAAGAACCCAGATTTATTGAGCAAAGGGGCAAGAGTCCAGCAAGACTTAAAGAAGCCGTCTAGTCCTGGAGGGGGCTGGAGGGGAGCTGAAAAAGTCCAAAATCCAGAGTCAAGGTCAAAAGGCAGGCAATGGTCAGAACACTGAGGCAGACAGGGTACTTATCCAAGACGATAGGCGAGGCTCGGGTTCCAGAAGCAAAGCATGGGCCAAAATCCAGAAATCCAAGAAACCAGGCAAGAGGAATCCAACAAGGGCAAGGCAAGAGGGGTAACCCAAGGACGAAAACAGTAGGCAATCTGAAGACAACTGCATGCTGGCTTTCAACTTGGCGAGGTGCTGTTGCTCATAATCTGGCAGAGAAGGAGAGACTAAAGAGCGATTAAGTAGTGCAGAGAAATCAAGTTGCAATTTGGGAAACCCAGGTGGGCTGAATTGGACTGGTTAGCCTGTCAGAGCAGGAACTATGGCAGAGGCAGAGTAGCAATTAATACCAGGTGACCTAAATCTACTGATGAGCCCAGGCAGGGCAGAGAACATGACAACTTGTGGTACATTCCAGTTTTCTTGGATTTCCGAACGATCAAAAGATGGTGACATCATTACCAGATAGTTGGTGTTCCAGTTGCATCAACTCGGAAGAAGTGGACACCTCCAAAGCAGCCAACTTGTGAGCATCTACAAATGCCATATAAAAATGAATAAATCACAAACCCATTATAAAAATGTGCACTATGAGAACAGTGGCCAATTTTGGTGACAATGATTAATAAACCAAACATATTAACTTTTTTTCACAAGCAAATCTGCTAAACCAACATGATTATTAACAACAAAAATTTGCTGCTGTTTACACTAAAAACTTAACAGACACAAAATATATTATAAAGAACTTTAATAAAGACAATAACAGGTGGTACTGGGCACAGCCATCTTTAAATCTGGAATCGCGGGCTCCTCTGAAATGTTTGAGTTTGCCATTCAAAAAAACAAGATTCCTTCATCATTTCCGGCTAAATTTCCTTTGGTATTCCACGTTTCAAGGACAACTGGAATGCATAATCAGGCAAGCAGTGAGACAACTGAAAAGCAGGTGAAGTGATTAAGATGATTCAGAGCAATTGGCTTAGAACCTCACCAGCAACAATTATTAATTTCCTTCCTAAATCTTCCTTTCCAATGCAGCATGGTAAAATCTTTATCTTTGACTGTTAGAGCAAATATAAGTAAATAAGTTGGAAACAACTGTAACCTTATAAAAAAAAAAAGAAAAAAAAAAAAAGATAGTCATTGCCTCCATAATTGCAATTATTTTAAGGCTTGTCTTACTGATGATTACTGGGTAATTATTCTGTCAACCTGATGTTACAAGCTTATATTTTCTGTAAATCACAAAATAGTCTTGACATGTGTGGGATACGATATTGGATTTTGAAGGCAGATTCTTTTATTTTCAGCCGAGGGTTAAAAGAAATCATGAAATTGCCTTGAATTTCATACAAGTTCTATTTTAGAATTAGAAACTTTAAAATCAAATAAGTTTAAACACGTTTAATAAACCAATGTAAAAATATTTCACTGATGGATAAGAAAAGTAATGCTTCTAAGACTCATTTATGTTATTTGCATTTATGTAATTACCATCAACCACAGCAAGCATAATACTAGCTTGCAGGTATGTTTGTGACACTTTAAATCACAAAATTATTCATTAAGAGATGCTAAAACGCACACATAATTAACCACCATAAAAATGTTCAGGGGTTTGTTTGTGTTCATTAGCAGGGTTTCGTTAACAGTTGTCAATTAATTTCCTTGAAACTTTGATTAGATCAGGACCTTGATCCTATTTATGTATTTATTTATTTCATTGTCAAAGCATCTTTTTATCTTCAATATTGTGTATCTTGCAGAAGTGTCGTATAAAAAAGTACATTATTGTGTGATTCACTGACTGATTTTGTGACTTCCCAGATCGTGTGAGGAGTCACAATTTCCAACTTTTTTTTCACTAGGACCTAAAATCAAAAGGATTTCTATATACTTCATGAACAGTTTAAGACCTAAACAGTATTTTAAAATGTTGCATCGTTCTTGTTCAGCTCTCAGTATTGGTCAGCACCTAAATGCTTGGTGTGCAGCATTCTGGTTTAATTCATGGCTTTAGTGTTTTAATACTTGGCAGAATTCCTACCTGTAGTGGTGATTGCTATTGGTTTTAAGAGGGCATTTGTGTGGGGATTTGTGGATCTGCTGGAGATTTTCTGAACCCCTGCATGCACGCTTCTCACTGTCAAGTCAAAAGAAGCAGCTGGCAACTCCATTCAAACTGGAGACAGCACAAGGTTGAAAACACCCTCCCCAGTTTAACTGTGGGGGTTGTCTCAGCAGGCCCACAGGTACCTGGAGATTTGGCCTTTAAAATGGGGAAACAAGAGGCAAAAATGGCAACAAAAGAAAAACAAATAAAAAAGAAACACTGCATGTGGAAGTACTCATTTGTTCTTATTTGACATTTCTTGATGAAATAACTATTCCATGATGACATGAAAACATGAGATAAGAAAAGAGTCAGTGATTACAAGAAAACAAAGCATGAATGTACTTAACTGGGTATATCCTGTTTATATCTTCCTGTTGTGACAAGAACAAAAATGGCTCAGTATGGCACATCTGCTCAAATCCTCCCCATGTTTTATCACAGATTTGGTGCACAATCACTTGCAGAAACTGAACCAGGTGTTTGGTTAAATTTTTAAATCTAGTACAGATTACCTTAGAGCTTTAAACTAATAGCTTAGAATGAGTGAAAGCCATAAAATGAGCATCAAGAATAATTTCAAATTAGCAGGACTAAAGTGTTCGTTTAAATAAATGACCTTCACATAAAAGATATAAAGACAGAGCAGCTTTCAATTTGAATATTTTTTCAACTTGTAATGTTTGATCAGAATTGGTCATGCCATATTTATTTTCCTTTACTCACACATGACATGCCTCACCTTTATGTCTCGTCTTTTTTTTTTTTCTTCTTTACCCTTTAGAGTATTGCCTCACATCAATCCTGCCCTACTGAGGAACTAATTTCAGTAATCATAGAAATGGGTTCCTCTGGTGAAAGACACATAATGAGAGGGGTTGAATTAGTATTATAGGAAGGATGCAGTTAAACAAGCATTATGCAGCTCAAACTCAATGATATTTGGAGAGCTGTTCCAAGAGCCCATCAGTCTCAGCCAGATGTTGGAGGCTGATAAGAGAGTCTGCTCTCAAGGAGCTCTTCTTTATTCTGTCAGTGCCTCGTTCAATGAGGGAAACTGTGGGAAGGCAGTGGCCTATCAAGATGCACTTGCCATTGTTGTAGAGTCACAAAGATGTAAAGAAACAGCAATTCTAGACAAAGAAATCATTAAAATGTTGTACATTGTGAAGATTTCATTTTGTTACCAAAAAAAAGGAGAAGAAGAAAATATTTATCTTCACAGAGATAAAACTTGGCATTTACCAAATTGGCAGGACAGTTTGATAGAAACAATCTCCAAGAATAAAAGAAAAAAAAAACACACCATGTGGCACAAAATAAATGGCAAGTGCTGTGGAACAAATAAATCATGCACTTTGGGAACCTAGCAAACACTCTTTGACCTAAGTGTGACAGATGTGGTGTTATCAGCTGCAAAGACTGACACACTTGGTCTCAGAACCATGTAACTGTAGCAGTGGGCCCACCTGCACAAATTGTGTCCACATGAGATTTGAGATGTCTGCAACCAGAAGAATAAAACTCCCAATACTCAAATAAATATGCATAGGACATGGTTTTTAAAGATAAACAACAGGTAATTATTTTGTTATGCCATCACTCCATATGTGAATGTTGTTAGAGGACATAAGTGACTTAATGCTGAAGTTTTTAGCTCTTTACACATTATTGGGTCAAATATTAATGGCCAATATTTATCAGCAGAGTTTAAGACACACAAATGCTGAACGACACTAAATTAAAAAAAATCAGCACAATGATAACACTTATATTTACATATGAAAGGATCATATTGAAAAATTTAGTTGAAATATCGTTCTTTTTATTTCATAAAAAGAACCTTTAATGACGGTACCATATTGTTGCACCTATGGTACCTTTTATGAAAACAACATAGGTTCACTTATCTAAACTGCTATAATTGGTATAACAAGGTTAAAAAGAAGAATCTTTTTGGGAAAAAAAAAGAAACTAGTTAGCTTTTAAAATGCTAGTTTTATCCGGAAATACTTTTGCCAGTCTTGGAGTCTAAGATACTAGTTTGTATAGAAATTAGCTAATGTTTTAAAAATAGAATAAATTAAAATAAAATAAAATAGTACTTGCTAATATTCCCCGTTTGATGTCTAAAAGTAATGGCTAGTTGAAATTATGTTTAAGAAATCATAAAATTATTCTAACTTGAAAAGCATAGTAGTAGTAGCTTTTAGTAACTTTTACAATGCTAATATTAGCAAGCATTTTAGCTTGTTTTTAAAGTGACAGCTTCAGCTGGAAATACTTGCTTTACCAGTCTCAGAATCTGAAATGCAAGCTACATAACAATTTAAAATTTATTTTATGAATAATATCAAATGATATAAAATTATACCTTCTGCTTCTATTGCTACTTTGACATCCAAGTAATGGTTTTAATAATGTAAAGTCATATAAAATGCTTCCAGTTTGAAAAGATAACAGTAATAGCGTTATCTAGTTGTAGGCTAGTAGTTTTTAACAACTTTTGAAATGTTAATATTATCAAAAAATAGGCTAGTAGTTTTAGTAGATTTGAACATGCTAGTATTAGATAACATTTTAGCTCGACATTTTTTAAATTATAGGCTTTAATAGCTTTTTAAATGCTAGTATTAGCTTGCATTTTAGCATGTAGCTTTTTAAATTCTATTAAAGTGCAATATTTGTTTTATATATTTCTATTTCTATTTAAATTGTATATTATTGTGTCCCAATTCAGGGTCTGCACACGTAGGAGTGTGCAGACTATGTAGGCAACGGCGTGTCCTCCATAGTCTACACACTTCAGAGTCCACTTAACTTTTGTGAAATGGGACAGCCTACCTAGCCAACAAGAATTTCCCATAGCAAAAACATTGGATGTTGAATCACTTAAACCTCTGAAATTACTGTTTGCAAATCATAGGACACTTTATTGAATGTTAACATCGACCAGTAACACCAACAATAAAAAAAAAAAAAAAAAAAAAGCCATTGTCTGAGGCTCTGTTGTTTTCCTGCTGGTACACACTTCATTAACCCCTTAAAAATCCACAAATATCAAATATTACAGAATTTTAATGTCACCATTTAACAAACACAAAAACCATGTTTTTTTTTAAACAAAACTTTATTGAGACCTAAATGTACTCTTCTGATTTTTGTTGCTCATTGGCCACGTCTTGTGCGCAATGAATTTTGTGAGAAAAGAAACTGCAAAGGATGCATCACCAACAGCCTTTGTTTGAGGCCAAGCGAAGTGCAGAGTTGAAGGGTGGATTCTGAGGTTCCTTAGAATTCTGTGAAATGGGACTGTGCTTGGCGCATCACAATGACATATGTAGCCGATGAATCTGCACTTTGAAGTGTGCAGACCCTGAATTGAGACATACATGTAGTATCTTTAAAATGCTAGTGTTAACTAGCATTTTAGCTTGTAGCTTTTAAAATAATAGTTTTTAGTAGTTTTTAAAATGTTATTATTGAGTAGCATTTTAGGTTGGAACTTTTAAAATTGAAGTTTACGCCAGAAAATTTTACTATTGCTTCTAAAATATTCAGAAATTAACCCTAAAAATGACTGGTTTAGCTGTTCAAATGCTAGTTTACAAATAGTTAGCAGTGTTTTAACAAAATGTTACATTACATAAACAATGCTAGTTTAATTCTAAAGCATCATATTTCATAAGAGAATTGTTAAAGACAGGAAGCCTTTCAAATGCTAGTACTTGGTTCCATTTACATGACTACCGATAGTACCATGGTATCTAAAATGCTAGTAGCAACAGAAAATTTTATAAATACTTACAGTGTTAATAGCTGTGTAGAAACAGTCATACAGTGAACCATTTCAGACTTCTTTACATTATGACTGAAGAAGAAAAAGATAAAAGAAAAAGGGAACATGACTTTCCTCTCAAACATGTAATCTCCTCTATAGCTATAGAGTTTATGGCTCAAACATGAGATGGTCCTTCACCACACTCCAGTTTACTTGAGGGCAAGGTGAAGGATAAAAGTCTTCCATCTTAAAAGAGTCATTTGCAACATAGGTATCTTACAGCTACTCACTCAGTCTTTTGTTCCGCCACAGGATCACTGAGCAAATCCTGCACACAGTGTAAGACAACTTTGCTGCACATTTTGTGAGAGTGTAGTATTTAAAAAAGAAAAAACAACAATTTGGTAACTACAGATGATAATATTTATTTACTTGTTATTTTATGGTGCTGGAAGATGGGTAAGAGGGAGTACTGAAATCACAGTCTTATCATAGTTAACAGTGTTATTATTAATATGATTATCATCAAAACATGTAATAATATAGAACCAATAATTGCATGATAAACATAATAAGAATAGTCTTATCTATCCATCCATTTAGGCCTATTGACTTATTCCAATGCAGGGTAACAGGGGACTGAAGCCTATTCTACCTACTAGACAAGAGGCAGTTGAAACTTGAACCAGGAGGTGAAGGTGATAACCACCATGCAGCCGAACAACAAAAAATATTTATTTGAGATACTTTAGAGATTGGGTATTTTGGTACATTTGACTATATTGGTAGTGATAACTGCAGTCGGCCAAGAAATCATTTTAAATGATCAAAATACCTGAACATAAGATGCTATGTGGCTGTCTTATGATGTATAAATATACCTTCCCCTTTCCCGGATTAAAAACACATCTACTGAGATCAGTGTTATAGCTAAAGGAACATGTCAAATTCTGTTTTCGAACTTAATACTTTCAGCAAAGAATAAAAAAGTTTAACGTGAAATGGAATACAAATAGAAAATGGAATGAAGTTAAAAAAAGTATAGAAAAAGGCACAGTATGTATTTGATTCAGGTCAGGTTTCTGTGACCCAGCATGTTAGACCTTGAAAAGATATTTACAAAAAAGGGCTTGTTTAATAGTGGAGCAAATTATGGTGGAGAAAACAAAGAAATGAAATGCTACCAATGAAATGCTTAAAATGAGCAGCAGTGTTAACAACAGCTGCCTATTATTATCCCTTCCCCCCCTATTGCCACATCCTAGTATTAGGAGATGGGTGCTGTTCACGCTCTGCGTGCTTAATTGAGGGGAAAACAAACTGGTCGCTACAGATAATGGGAAAGGTGAAACAAAAAACCATTAATAGTCAGTGATCCTTTTAAATAATTTCCACTCTGTCCACCATGTCATGTTACCTGTTTTGCTGATTGATGTTTCGGCTATTATGGCTGTTAAAATAAATCTGTTAATGTAAAGAGGAATCAGTCTTACATATTATAATGTTTTTTTCTCCATGAATAAACATCAAAGTTTAAGGTGATTTAACAACACCCTTACATAAGGTTTTGTGTAGGCTGAACAGCAAGTATGAGGAGGACTGAATGTGCCTAAATTGCATGCAAATAATGAAAACCAGAGGCATATTAGAAATGCAAGGGAAGTATTTATCTTTATATAACAGATGTACATGTTTTCAGGCACATGATATTAGCCTAATGGTACTCCCTCATGCTTTCATTTTCAACATACATGAAGGCAGAATACAAGGTCAAGCATTTCTAAGAAACAACCCACTAAAAGCCTGTAGCTCATGATGAATGACAAACATTCTCCAGATAGTCTGTCCCATACCTCTTAATAATTCACTCTATGTCTCTAAGTTATTATGAAACATTAAGCTGCAGGGATAATTAATATTTCGTGTCAGTAATGGATTTGAGGATGAAGTGGTCAGCAGTATTTTCTGTTAGGTGCGTGTCTGGGAATTTCCATGCTGGTATGTTTTGTGTGTGTTTCAGTGTTATTCATCAGGAAAGAGGCTTCTGTTGTTTGTTGGTTCCACACAGGCAGCAATGCTTCAGTTATCCCATTGTTAGCCGGTTCTACTTTACCTGCAATTAAATTTCCAAAGTCACAGGAGCTTAACTAATTACTCCCAGCAAATGTCCGCCCTATCCAATGCAAATAATGCTGCAGTATGCTCTATTGGTTCAGGAAGCCATAACACAGGCTCAGGGAATCGCATGCTGTCAATCAATACAAAATTGGATTTGCCAAACAATGTTATGTCAGCTATTTCTGCACATTTATTTGACAGATAAAACTGTAATCAAGCTAATGCAAAGCTCTCAAGAGAATATTTAAGCAGTACAAGTTAAAATACTTTTTAAAAAGTGAAAAGAAATGAACTGCAGTTAATCTGCAGTATTGCTTTTGTCTGATGCTGATGTCTTTGACAAGGCCGAGACCACACAGCTTGTCTCTGCACTGAAAATAATGAAGAATTCATATCACCCTGCTGAGAATTTGATCTTTAATGCAAATTCTATCAGTTGTGTGCCATATTTGTGTATTTTCATATGGTGTGCTGTCACTGGTAGTAGTAGGTGGTTTTCGGAGCACAGTGAGGAGCGTGGTAACTTCAGCATACAAGTATTGCTATAATTAGAATGTCTACAATGCCACCATCGGCCTATAAACATCAGCTGTGGAGCAGAAGGCCTTCAAAACTATTTCTGCATAATGATGTGACTCTAAAATTTTGGTACTATACTGGAAGCGAACTGGAGATGGCTCAGAAATGTTACTATCAGCCATGACTTATACAAGATAAAAATAGTGTGATAGTGGAAAAGGAAATGCTGAAAATGCAACTTGTTTCTCCAAAATAAACTAAGTATAAAAATGTATATGTATAGTGACTATGATATGGTTATAGTTCATTAGGATATGGAGAAAGGTGGGATTACAAAGTGTTGGCTTCTTCCCATTCTGTTTGAACAAGGCATTGGTATGATGTTTTTTTTTTTTTTTTTTTTTTTTTTAGTTTTATGTATTATTATTTTTTTTGTCCATTTTCTCTTTTTTGCCCTTATGTACTAATAAATTCTCATCCCAACTCAAACTATGTTAAAAATAAGACATTTTTCATGCAACAATGGAACCACCAAACACTAACTAGAGTCACAATAAAGTGTTTTAAGATCAGATAACAGTATGTTGTCATGTGTACTTACTGGTTATTGCACAGTCCACATGTCAGAGGGAATTGTATATTAACTCAAGAAAAAGCTGCACATATGTGCCTTATTTACTGGTAAGGTGGATTAGATGAGCAGAGGAGGCGCAGATGCTCTAAATTATGTCTAGTACACAGCATACGTGATGAGCTAATCTTTGTGGTCTTTAATCTTTTTTCATGAAACGACTATTCAATTTTTAACAGGTAACCACATTCATGTTTTTTTTTTTTTTTTTTACAGTACTGAGACTTTGTTTGTGTCATAATATGGATGCAGAACATATTAAAACAGGGTTCCCAGCCAATTTTCTGTTATTTTTAACATCCTCTCCTTGTGACATTTTTAAACATGCTGCAGTTTATCACATTTTCCCATCACTTTTCCTGAACACCATATTCCTCTTAGAGTCATTAAATTTTCACATATTTTTCTTTCCTTCCAGAGGAAAAGTGCACTGGATGTGTCATCTGTGTGATTCAATTCACTTTGACAGAAGCCTTTATAGCCGAGCCACATGTCCTTGCAAAATAACCCATATTCATTTCCATTTATTTTGACCAGTGGTGAAGCCACAGCAATGCAGGCAATAAAACACCTCATTTATTTGACATGAAAGCCAGTGATTAATAAAGACAGTTTGAGTGGTGACAACAAAAGCAGAGGAAACCAAAATAAGATAGAGCTGGATTGATCTTTCCCACGTCAAACAAATGGCCCTGTCACTGTAGAGGATAGTTGCACTTAATCCTCTATTGCCCATCTAGTAAACCCAAAATTTTGTTTAATATCATTTAGAAAGAAAGCATTGAACTGAGCACAAACCTAATATGACAAACTCTGTAAGTACCTAAAAAGTATGGACAGGTGATTGTTATGCAAGTGCCTCGGTGGGGCGGTTCAGCTGAGTGGGAGTTCTGCTTTAAAAGGATTTCCAGGAGAATATCTGAGCTATAACAAATTGCTCAAGGCTGTAAGATTCATCACTGTCAGACCTTCTTTTTGCCATATTTCTATAGGTCATCATGATCCCTCTAAAACAGGGATTTTCTGCAAATACAGCATACTTATTTTAAACCTCTTCACCTGACATTTAAAAAGGTTAAGCTCCCTGGAAAGGCCAAGCTAATTAAATAATTTCTTCTCAAAGAGAAGAAAAAGCAGCTAATCACTATGGAGATGTTTCTCACCAATATTACATCATCATTTAGAGGCAATTCAGAGAAACCACGGGGTTGTGTCAGACAGAGCATGTTTTCTGTTTTTTTACACTTTGTCAAAAGAAATTTGACTGAAAATTTTCTTTTGAGACAGTAATCAGAGGATATTCAGAAATACAAAAACTGAAAGAGCCATTGTTTTGACATAGCTTAGGAACTATTACTAAGCCCAACTTCACTCTTGAAGAACCAAAAGATGAGCAGAAGAAAACAAAGACTGAGCTGCAACAGCACCTGTGTACATATTGAAAGATATTTTTTTCTTTTTTGACTGCATCGCTGCAAACATTTAGCTTTCATCATTTTGCTTTTCACCCTTTTAAAATAAGGATGGAAGTAACCTTAAATCGTTTCTCTCAATAATTCTTTTTTTTGACACAAACAGCAACGCATAAAACTTGTCATATCCTACATCTCAAATTATGGAAACTGACACATAAATGTTTTATCTCACGTTTAATAATCTTTAACTATCTAGCTCAGCTCTGCATTGCATGAACAATATTACTTTTTTCCCCCCATCCTCCATATAAATTATGGATTGATGAGGAGGCAGTCAGTGTTTTGGCCAGCACACTCCTACTCTCAACCAGTATCTAATTGAAACTTAATCCTGGATTCCATCGCACATGGCTCCATTGTCTTCCTCATGTAAAGCTGTTTTGTTCCATCCATCATGTTTTCCATCCATCACGTGGCGTCATGCCCCACCAGGAGTGTTTCAGAAGTAGAGCGTGCATGTTGTCTGCCAGGCTAAGTAGTATACACTCAGGGAAAATAATTTATTGCTGTTGAATCTTATAACTAGGTGCTGAACCACCTACTCCCAAAAATTCCTGCCAATAATTCCCACGCTTTTCTCTCTGGCGGTGTCCTTTATCACAAAATAAATGATTAAATCTATCCGTGAGTATCTATGGTGTCACATAACACCTTGTGTTTCTCAGCAGCCTAATACCTGGTTATCAGTGACTAAATATCTTCTGGCTAGTTAATTTCTGGACAGTTAATGTACTGATGGGATATGCAAGCAGGAGCCTTTGAAGTGGGTAACATACCTGTGAGCCTATCAGTACACACACTAATAATCAAAATATAGGCATTTTTCACCTCATTTAAATTTTGCATGATGCTTAGAATTTGTGGTCCCCTTCACAGTTGCAGCCTGTTACAATTCAGAGGGTATCTTCATTGTACAATCCACACATCCCAGACATGATATTGTTATGTAGACATAAAATCATACAGTGTGTAATTACCTTGCATGCAAGAGACTGTTGTTCTTTCCTGTGTGGAAACCTTATGGTAAAAGATTACTTTTAATGTTGATTTAAATTTTGTACTTCAAACTTTTGTTTGTTTTGCTTAACAGCCGTAAAGATAAAACAAAATCCAAACAAACAGACACATTCAAAAAAACAAGAAAAACAAAAATATAGTTTTTGGTAACAGACAATCTTTGTCAGTCAAATATTAACTAATTTGAGGATAGGCTCCCACAGTCCTGCACTGGTATGAGCAGGTGGATCAATATATATTGTCTACTATCTGTCCAAGGCTTGGACACATTTACCCAATGGAATTAACCAATGTGCAAGAGCTAGGAAATATGCAAACTCGACACTGAACCAGTATAACAGCTTGCTGAGAGGCAACAGTGCAACTTATCACACCATCATCATTTTGATATGAGTAAACATGTTACAGATCTTGGTTTCTCAATGCCTTCCAGTCTGTATTTCTAAATAAGCTAAAATGTATAAAAAAGGTTTAAATGCTATAACTCACGAAGTATTTTGCAATCACAAATACAAAAGGTGTATTTAAACAATCCAAAGTAATGATTTAGAACTGATGGCTGTTCAGATGTTAGACAATGCTTCACAAAGTTAAAAAAAATAAGGACAAAAAGTCACATTGTATGGCCTGAATGTAATGTGCAGAAGGCCTGCATATTCACTCAGGTCATTGACAAAAGTATGATAACAAACAAACAAATCTGATTAACATCTTAAACACTAACTTTCCCTTTTCACATACAGACTCCTCTAGTAAATTCTCCCTTGGTCAGTCAGGAAGAGAGCCAGTTTTCTCTCTCACCATTGCAATTTCAGGTAAATTGAGATTTCCAGATGTGTGCCTTGAGTTGATGTCTGGACACGAACAACACTGCAGCTGCTGATAGAGGGAATTGCCAGGGTCCTCATGTGTGAGCATCATCTTGATATTTTCACCAAGAAATTATGTCCAACCCTATGCATAAAAGGATGCATTAGCATGATTAGGATCAGAGCAGAGGTGATAACACTCAGTGCAGTCTTTGTGATTTCAGATTTGACACAGCAGGTTATGATATAAGACTGTATCCTATCAGACAGGATGGAATGGATGGATGAGGCAGCTGGACTAATGCAGAGTGACACTCGCTCCCTCAGCGACTCCCCTAATGGCCCACAGATAGACGTGCAAAACTGGGTGGCGTGAAGGACACAGAGTTACAGGTTTATTCCAGCACTTCTCCATCTATTTAAAATGTGTTCCATTATTGTAGTGTCCATACAAAGATGCTAGAAATTTTGAATTTTATAAGAAAGATTTGTATTTTGTTTGAGAAAAAAAGCATTATTTTGAGCACTGCACATACATGCACACACACACAAACACACACACACACACACACACACACACACACACACACACACACACACACACACACACACACACACACACACACATACAAACAAGGCAAGACACTGAACTTAAGTATATGGCCGTAAAATAAACGCAAGTAGATGTTTAGCTGAGAGACAGTATTTATTTGTCACCTTGCAAACTGCTGCTGGTTGACTGTTTAAAGCTTAGGAGTAGAGGCTATGGGTGGTGGCTGGAGTTGGTTCCAAGGAAAAGAGCTGGGGCCGTTCTAGAAAGTGGGTTATGGGTAGAGATCTACTGTCGGCCTATCTGGATTCCCAGAGATGGCATCTCCTCACCACCTCACCTCTTTCTTCTCCCATGATGAAGGAGATCATTCTGCTTCTAGTATATTTTAAACTGCCATATGCAGCAAAATCTGAGTGTTGAGTACTTACAACAGCCAGGTTTCCTACTGTGGATGGTGGCTCATCAGTTCATTAGGTGAGAGGACATGTACTGAAAGAGTTAAAACAGCATTTGTTGGGGGTTTAAATAGCTAGATGTAGCCATAACATTTGAATGAACTAAATGTTTCATTTGTATGTCAACCAGTGTGAAATAAAAAAATAAGATGTACAATCATGGTCTAGTACAAAACTTTACATTTCTAAAGCACGTCTTTATACTTAACTTTCAATTTCATGCATGTATGTTTTCCCCAGTGGGACAGAATCTAAATAAAATTAACCAACATGATACAGAAAACTCAGAGTTGCTCAACTAAGTGCAAGTTAAGCCAGAGTTTATTTTTAGACTCAGAGTTAGTTGAACCTCCTTTCTGTAGCAGACCCCTGATTTCATTATGACATTTTATTTACATCTAGGGGTAAACAGACACCAACATTGAGAGACTTTGTCTGCATGGCTTTACAGTATTAAGCTGTTATATAATCTGCCCCTGCAGTGGCCCTGAGCACCATTGAGGCTGATGATACAATTTCAAAGTGGACTCTTGCCTGCAGAAAATGGCCAGAAACTAAAGCGAGAGAGTTTTCGCTCACTTTAGTCTTGTGGAAAGTCAGGCTGCTTGGAGCTATTAGTTAACTGAATGTGCTCAGCAGACATATAAATGTCTGTGTGCTGTAAAAGATCAGTGTTTACATGATTTAATACAACACAGTCCTATGAAACTGTTAGAAAAAGGTGTTTTCATGCAACTGTCATAAAGGAAACTTGACTTTCATCCAAACTAGAGAAAATTTATTTATTCATTTTTTGTGATTTCACTTTTGATTTTACTCAGACTTAGAGTTTTAGCTGCGCTATGTAATTTTCTGACCCTAAAAATATGTGTTTCTGATGCACACACTAACAACTGGATCAACACACTGTCCGTTTTGAACCCGCACCGTGGCTGATTCATACAAGACACACAAGAGGACGTTATTTGAATAAGAGAGGAAAAGAAAGAGTTTATTTTAGAGTTCATTTTAAGTTTCTTTTATTTGTTTTTAAATCCTTAAATGGGGCCTCAGATCAGCTGATCAGCTCCATTTGGAGGTACCAAGGTCTAGGCGGAAGCTCAGAGGGAAAAGCGCCTTGGCCGTCACTGCTCCTAAACTGTGAAACTCTTTGCTGCTACAAGTTAGGGAAGCCCCATTGTTGTCCATTTTTAAAACCCGCCTAAAAACCCATTTTTATGACCTAGGCTTCGTTCTAGCATGATACTCCTATTTTTTCTTGTCTTCTTGTTTTTTGTGTTTTATTGTTTTGTTGCTATTGTTTCTGTTTTTACTTTTAAATATTTTGTTTATATGCTGTGTTCAGCACTTTGTTCAGCTGGCATGTTAAAGTGCTTTATAAATAAAGTTTAATTGAATTGAGCTAAGTTGAGAGAAACGGCAGAGCAAGAGATAAGAGTGAATGTTAGCCACCTTTAGGAGGTGCCTGACTGAGTTCAGTAGTGCGTCTTTAACCCCTGAATAGTAGGGTCAGGTGAGCCATTCAGAGCCAATGTAGCGAGGATGAAAACCTCCTGACCTTAGTGTTCTGTGGGTAAAGCATTAAATAATAATAATAAAAAAAATAATAATAATGGATTAGATTTATTTTGTGCTTTTCTGCTGACACCACTCAAAACGCTCTCCTTCAAAATGGAAACAACAGCTCTGGCATGTTAGAATTTTTCATCTATAAAACACACAAATGAGCTGCAGGCTCAAAGAAAACTCTTTGTAATATTATTTTCTTTAAAAGTTATGAAGGGCATAAATATAATTAAAAAGGATAATATTTGTCCATCAGTAGGAAAATAATGATCAATGTTGGTGGGCTGTTTAATATTTAAGAACTTAAATAATTTTTCAGAAAACCCTTTCTTTTGGGCATTTTTCCATTTGTTGGGTAGTCATGGTGAAGAGGCTCATAATAAAGACAATAAATGGAAATAAATGTACAGGTCAGTCATTACTAACACAGCAACATCCCTATGTTGTTCATGTTTTATTGAAAACCATAATACTCTAAAGAGTCAAAACTATTCAATTTAGCATTTTGGTTTTTGACATGTGCATATATTTAGTCTTTATATCGGGCTATGCACCTACAATCTTACATACTTAAATAATGTTGATATACTCGTAACACTCACTATATTAGGTATACCTTGCTAGTACAGGTTGGAACCCTATTTTACTTTCTTAAGGGCCTTGATTCTTTGTAGCATAGATGCAACAAGGTGTTAGGAACATTCCTCAAAGATTTCGGTCCACATTGACATGATAGCATCACAGAGTTGCTGCAGTGTCTTTAGAGATCACAGCTCATTGACACTAGCATGTTTAAAGTGAAGTTTTCATTCCCTGGACAATGATTCTTTTTCCAGGAGCACTTCTTAGTATGTCTATTTGGGTTTGTCATATATCACACAGCATCATAGATGTACTGGTTGCACATCCATGATGACAATTTCCCGTTTCACATCACAAAGATGCTTCGTTAGATTGACTGTGGAGGCTGTTGGAATACAGTGAACTCGTTTTCATGTTCAAGAAACCAGTTGGAGATGATTTGAGATTTGTGGCATGGTGCATTCTCCTGCTGGCAGTAACCACCAGAAGATTCTACACTGTGGTTATAAAGGAATGGACATGGTCAGCAACAATACTTAGGTGAGCTGTGGTGTTCAAACCATGCCATGTTGGTACTAAGGGGCCAAACTGTAAAAAGAAAATCTCCAACATTACACAACCACCACCCTGAATTGAAATACAAGTTAGAAAGGAGCCATGTTTTTCGGACCCTACCATCTAAATTTTGGACAAGGCTGGACATGTTATGCGGACATATTCTGCATACCTTGGCTGTAAAACAATGGTCCCAACCCTGGATTTGACATTAGTTTGAGTCACCTGTGTTAAAGCAGGGAAACACTGAGAATCTGGAGGACAGTGGGCCATGGAAATCGGTGTTGGAAAGTTAAGTTAGTTTACTTTTCCATCATCTCGAGCCAGTACATTCTTCTCTGACCTCTGACATCAACAAGGTATTGTCATCCAGACAACTGCTCACTGGATGTTGTTTCTTTATTCTTGAATCAACAACCATACTATGTTAAAAGTCACTTAAATTCTCTTTCTTCCGCATTCTGATGAATGAAATGATTGCAAGGAATTGTGTTATTACTAACTCTAACTAACAAAAAGACACATTGGAGCTGTCAGTGAGTGAGGAAATATATAAAACATGCTACTCCAGATCCCATCAGCTTAATTGTATACTCCAGGCAAGTTCCACCAAAACAGTGTGATGAACAAATATGTGAATGTTTGCTGTTTCAGTGTTGTCGTCATTTGCATGGATTTTGCTTCTTGAAAGCAAATAATACAGTAGATATTATAAGTAAACAATGCATAGTACATGTTTGTCTGTCCCCCTGTGTTAGTCCTCTCACCATATGATGGCTGGCATTCACAAGATAAGGTTGGTATAGAAAATGGATGGATTAAAGTGGATGGATGTAAAGAATGCAAGTTTTAAGTCATGTAATTTGTTTAAATTGCTTCTCCTCTGGTTGTTGCTGACAAACATTTGGAGAAAAAATGTTAATGAAAAAAATGAACCTTCCTCATAATAAAGGCTTTACCCTCATGTGGTAACTTGTCAGACAGCTTCTATAATTGGTAATGGGATTTTCACTGCGCTCTGAAGGCGGAGCGAAAAGACCAATGCACTATAAAATGATTTATTTCTACATGGGTCCCAGTTGTAACACCTTTGTTTTTCTACATAATTAAGTTATAACAAACTGTATTGCAAAAATCACCCACAGCTCTGCAGTGAAACTGTAAATGACCAGATTAAAGGCCAGTACATTTGTGTGTGCAAAGTTAATGTTTTTGTTAGAGTGGAAAGAAAAGAAGATAATATTGTTTAAATAACTCATGCAAAGGAAGTGATGCCATTTGGAAAGTAAAGTGTATAAAAAGGGGTTACTTTTGTTTGCATGGCAAGAATAAAATAAAATAAATTAAAATAAAATAGTAGTAAGTTTTATTACTACAACTCCCAAGTTGAAAAAATATTAATATACAGTATATAGAATTAAAATAGTTTTACTAGATGGTCTTTAAGAATCTGTTATCAGATATAATCTGCCATCAAACTGTGATTTAATCCATATGGATTTTCTGAGTTTTTCCCCCTTTAACCAGTTAATATTTCTTTGTAAAACAAGTGAAAATGTACTATCAAGTCATCTAACTGAGTCAGCAAAAGACAAGCATTATTGTTAATTCATAATTAGGAAGTTTACTTTCATAGATCTGAAATTTCCATGTGAAAATTTGCAGTAAAAATTGCTTGTTTAAATTGTCACAAATCTTTAAATAATGACAGCAAATATTACTTAGTATTTTCAGACCATTAAGGTAGTCTAGGTCTGTTAATGTGTCCAGTTGAGTCCTTAGAGACCACAGATCATTGACACTGGCATTGCTAAAGCGAAAAGTTTTAATTCCCTGGGCACTGATCCTTCTTCCAGGAACTCTTCTCAGTATGTCTTTTTAGGTTTGTCACCTTAAGCTGCTGTGAGCAAGGAGAATGAGTGCAACAGCACCAAACCATCACAGCCTTGAATACAGATCATGTTTCAGATCCAGTAAATACAATATTAAAACAATTTTTTAAGAAATCTTAGGGAGTTCTTCTGGGCCAGCAGTTGGAAATTTGCATTGCCATTAGTGGACTATTCAGACAGATTAGTTCTTCTCTCAGCTTTATTGCTGTATATTTGGATTTTTGCTATTAAGTTGTTTGTCTTTTTTCCTACTTCAAATTTCCCTCCTGATTAGGCAGAAACATTCATTTGACACTGCAAGGGAAAAAAAGAAGGTTTTTGTTGAACTCATTATTGTTTCAGTTTATCTTGCAGAAGCACTTGTTTTTAGCAAAAGTTTCTGAAAAAAAGAGGTCATATTGTGTACAGCATTGTAATCATGACATTTTCAAAATACCAGTGCTGCACTCGTTCCCAGAATTACAGATTAAAACCCTCCATACAATGAGATAAACTATTGTAGGGTCAAAATCTTGGCTGCTTTCAGAAAAATGGCTCAAATTCTAGTCGGATACATTTTGTGGTTTGTTATTGCTGTGCTGTTTGTTCATTTATTCATTCATTTGCATGCCTCACCTTTTAAAAGCACAATGATTTAAAGATCTGAGAAGAATGGTGACACTACTGCAGCAATTTGAATGTCTGTCATTCAATAGCTGAATATGCTGATTACAGTGGACACATCAGCACTAATAGATGAGTTATGAATGTTGCTCTACATTAGCTCAATTAATTCCGTTATGTTGTGAATAACACTCAATTTAAAGTGTTAGCATCGTAGGACCCCTTCCATTGGGGTACCAATCCAGCCGATCCAACCCGAAAGGGTGGAGTTTGACACACTGCATTCCGCTGATTGGTCCAGTTACTTCACATGTGACCTGGCTTAAAAACAAAGCAGGAACAGCTCCTTGTTAAGAGCAACATATTTTCTTTTTGCTGATTAAATATCCATTTAAAATGGCGTTATGAAGCACAGCCAAGAAGAAAGAACACAAACTGTTGGATGACCAGCATTCTCCTCCTTTGTTTCGGAGTCGTGTTTTGGTTATATTTTAGGGAAGGTGGTGCAATGGCGTCCTGCTATTACGTAGCTGAGGCATCTATCGCTATCCGGTTGATACTCTCTTAAGTAAGGTTACAGTTGGCTGTCGAAACACAATGAGATCGCAGTTTACAAAGCAGTGCTAGTTTTCTGACATCAAAGATACGTTTCATCTTTGTGTATCTTGATAGAACACAAACCCAGCTTAGTGTGATCGTCATCTTAGAAACTTTTGGTGCTGGCAGCGACAGTTTGAATTCTGGAAAAAAAAAATGTAATTTTCCAATTTATATAGGGCCAGAAATCTAATACTTCATTAATGTAAAAATGTGCTTTAAACATGATCCAAAGAATGGAATGGCATACTCTGTAAGAAAATGAAACTTGAAATATATGGTGCAAAATTTATGTCCAACTTCCAGTTTTCTCTAGAATCTCCAATTCTCTATCAAAATCTGGTTAAGCTATAATGTTTTATTGTAAAAACGTGAAAATTATCACTTTATAATGTGATAAGTTTTTTTGTCCTCATACTCCCATGCATCTTTTGCATTGCCATGGTTGTTAAGTCAATTCCTCCACTAGTGGGCAGTGCTGAGTTCAGAGTTCACTCCCGCGTCAGTTTCAGACACCATTTGGTGGGAGTAATGCATCCGTCTACAGTTGTTTTCCAACAAGCCCTAAACACTCACTCACTTTCTTCAAAAGCTTGCATAATTTCTACACTCTTCTTTCCTCTGCTTTTTTATTCTCTTGGTGATTCTTTATCTTCTTCTCTGGTTTGTTGCTTTCACCGTTCACATGTCAGCTATTCTGCTCAGCACTGCCCCCACAATTTCCAGTGGTATTACTCCATCTTCTGCATCAAGCAATGGATAGTTTTGCTTCCTGAAAACTGACCAAATGACACATATAACTGACGCAAAAGGCGAACAAAAGTGTCCTTCTGTCTGCGTATCCATCTTCTGTGACGAGCATAAATGAGCCTTAAGAACAAAGAAACGCAAAGTACTGTATCCAGATGTTGTTGTGAACTAATTATTATTGGAGCCAAATATTTTTAATGGAAATTATTCTCATCAAGCAGAAACATTTTAGTTCTTTTCTACTCAGATTTATTGTTGTAAACACAAGAAAGTTGGACAGAGCAACACGTTAGGTTACCTACCTGCAAGCAGGGAGACAGGGCATGTGTGCATGAGCAAAATGATATAGTCTGTATACACTGCTGGGACTAGAAGAATTAAGGAGGTTATACAGCTCTACCCTTTCATAGTTATACCTGACAGGCAAAAATGGTGGCTGTGAATAAATTGTATTACTGTATGCTTCTGCCTAACTGTCTGATTGAATGTTCTTATTTCGAAATGATAGTTAAATAATAATTCTCAAAATGGGAAAACACTTTTTTCTAATTATTTTGCAGTTTTATTTTTCATTTAATATTAATTTTAGATAATCTGTTGAATAAAGTGCACTTTATCCCTCACATGTGTGAATGGCTGTGTTTAGGTGTGGTTGAAAGCTGCTAAACTGTCCTCTAAATTATAAAAATTAGCATACACATTACTGGTGTTGTTTTCAGTGTGGCACAACTCTAATAAGAGGAGGAAAAAAAAGGAAAAAAAAAAGTTTTTTGACATGTTTTTTGCAATTAATTATTAAGTTTTAAACATCAAATTTAGCTTTTGGTTTTGCGAAAAAGCAACTGCCTGAAATGAACTGAAGACAGAGAAAAACTGCTGGTGGAAATAGGACCTCGGTTTGTTAGTTTCCACAACTGTGGAAAATGATGGCTTTTCCTTTGACAAATCTCTTATACACTCCTGCCTACAACAGGACTAACAGCAGATTAGGGTGTTTCTGTGCCAAAATCTGACTATTTAACACTAACTTTTTTTTTTTTTAATCCCTGTCCACAGCATTTAAACCACTTACTGTACTGTGGGAATTTAGACGCCATTGGTAAAAAGATTCACTTTCTAATTCCCATTTGAAATGGAAAACAGGACTCTATCAACATAGGAACAAAAATATGTAATGCACATTTACATTTCTTGGATGTAAAAAGCACAAGGTAAAATAATCAAAGAGCTCAGCTTTACATTATCTCTACCTGCTGGTAACTGCAAGTGTCTCCAGTAGGAATTTTCTGATAAATTCTCTCCTTTGTGTTTTTAATTTATTTTTCAAGCTATTAAAAGTTTACAGCAGAGTAAACATACCTAACAGTTATTGAGACAAAGAGAGGGCATCTCTCATTCTGCCGCTACTTGTTTAGCACCAGTGTGACTAACAGCAGGGCTGAATGTCTTTTGTCAGTAATGAGAGTTTAATATGTTGCACCATGGAGATGGGACGTAGAGTGTGTGGACCCTGCTGTTTCCTTCATCAGTGCCTTGCCTTGTCACAGATTGCACCACATGACTCCACTCTCATCCTCAGTGACAGGACTCTGAAAGAGCACAAACCTGAGACATTTACAACAGCTTCCTGAATTGCTATTTGATGTACATTCATCAGGGCTTCTGGGCTCTGGGCTCAAGCTACCTTAAGGTATAAATCTCCATTAATATTCGTACATTTGTCTTTTTTTCCATTAAGGGAAACTAACTATCATCAAAAAATGAATGGTTAACTATGACATTCTCTTTTGGTGGCATGAAGGTACTGATGCGAAGTTGTGCTGGTTGAAGATGATTTGATGAAATTACATATTCTTTATGACTGATTTCAGCTTTTCCTATAAAGTTGACAGTTTAAAACAACTAAATGATTCCCATCCAACTGTAAAGATATATTTATTTTATTCAAGTTGAGGTATAATCATTCAGATATCCTCCACCCTCTCTTCCTCCTCAATACAACTAATCACACATATTTTCGCCTCTTCATCACTGGAGTTTACACGGTTTTTGGTGTTTTTGGATCAGTCAATCAGTCCTTTTCCCTTATTACACAGAGTTGATAATAAAATCCTGTTTATGTGATATATTGCAGGAGATTATAGCTATAATGTTATAATGTATTCTGTACCAGCAGATATACTGTGTGTTGTTCTTTCATCCTGTTTGCTGTTACAGGTTGCTGTTCTACCATAAATCCAGCAATCCATTTTCAAGGGGAAAAAAAATCAATAACAAAAATGTCTGTAGCAAGCACATTTTCACTTCAAAATCATTTAAACAGAAATCTAATATTTTATGAACTGATATTATTTTTTAAACAGAAACAATTATGATAATAAATTATAAAGTTAATAGTAAAAAAGTTAAAGTATCAGGTAAAATTACTGACCAATTGTCCTGCACTACTTGCAGCGTCTTGTTGGTACTTACACCAGATAAGTCATATCTTAACAGGTTGGAAAATCTTCGATTGTGCCTGAATGGGTAAGGGATTCCCAAACTAAATCCAGTGGCAAAGTTGTGGACATGGCAAAAAAAATCTTTAGCTAAGAATAAGATGCAGAGCAAATAAATGTCCTGTTCTCCAAAAACCTTTCCAGCCTGTACTCATGGCTGTAAAGAAACAATAACACATGCATAGATATGAGACGTAGCAGGGAATAGGAAGAAAAAGATATCCAACTATTTGTTTCAGACATGAAGAACTGGACAGCAAGTCCAGAAATGATCTACTTCTATTTTCTCAAGCTAATAGCACGCCACGATGGCTTGGCAACACAAATGAGTGAGCTTTCAACATCAGGCACTCATTCAAAGTGGTTAATTCAGGGCAAGACTGTCATGCTCATGAAGGCTCCACAAAGGAACACAACAACATCAAACTAGAGGTCGATAACCTGCCTCTTACTTTCTTAAGTATATCAGCAACCCTAAGTAGGAAAATTAGGCAACATCTGACTAAATTTCACAGACAATGCAGACAACAAAATGGAAATGACAAAACAAGCAACAAAAATGGTGACACAGACGCTGCACCTGAATAATCCAAAAAACAAATTGGAAATTGAACACAAAATATATTTAAAGCTAATCCCCTGGTTTTCATAATGGCTGTAATGGCTCTACAACTTTGAATATTTTGTATTGCTTTCCATTAACTATTTCTTCACAAGCTTGGCTCTGTTTTTGGATCAGGTGCTGCCAAATGTTTATGATGTTTTCCTTCATAATCTAAATGTAATTCTTGTTTCTCACAATGCACTTTAATTAAACAAGGCCCCCTGTCCCGCTAGCAGAAAAATGAACAAAATCATGGTTCACTATACAGGGTTCTCTGGCCTATTAGTTGAAAAATGAACAAAATCAAACTCACACAGACATACACAATGCCAAGGTGAAGGCAAGGATACTCTAATCTGACATACAGTACCTGGAAATTGTGCCAGAAGATGGGGGGTATAATATTTACCATAAAGCTGGTACAGAATGAATGAAGTGCTGTTTGAAGTGGATATGAAGACTTTATGACTGATTACAGAGAAAAGATAGAACTGTTCAGTTATTTTTTAATAAATATGGGGGGAAAGGGAAAGGAAAAACAGCTTAAAAAGCATATGTAAAATCAAATTTTGAAGGAAAACAGAAACATATACTGATATTAAGGCACCCACTGCTCAATACTAATAAATATTTTTCCTAAAGTTCCTGTGGTAAGTTTAATTTTGATCAAGACAATAATTTTTTTTTAGCCATTGTCTAAAAATAATCTAAGCAAACTGGAGGAAATTACTACCACATAAAGCCTTAGTGAATGAGTCTCAAGCCAAACAAATTGTATTTCTGAATTTTATTTTATTTTCCTGATCAATCAGGAAGCATTTATGACAGATTAGTATTTCTCAAAAACGCTGGAAGAATCATCTCTCTGTCACATCATTTATAGCACAAAGAAACATAGATCTCATAATACACACAAGCAGTTATCAGTAATTACATCATCAGCTCTCTGTGCATTGTTCTTCTTCTGTCTGGTACACAACAGCCTGGTTCTCTATTAACCTGAGTAAACGTGAGATAACTCTCCAATGATGATAACAGCCATCCAGCTACTGAGTGGATAAGTATTAATGCTCACATCATATCTAAGTTATCATACTGGGTATAAAATAAAACTCAAGACTGAAAGCCTAAAAAAAATAAGAAAATATATTAATCTTTTTATCTTCTAAAGTTTTTTTTTTAATATTGTTGTAATTGAAAGTGTTTGAACTTGTCTCAATCTAATGAACCTAATAGTGTCTTCCTTGTAAAACAAACAAACAACTGAGTATACAAATCAGATCTTATTGAAAAGGTATGCACAAAAGGCACATCCACTAACCCTAATCACTGGTGTTACAACAGTTCAGAAAAGCTTATTGACAGAGTTCATTTTTGTATCATGAACAATCAACATCATCGTCTCTGTTGGACGAGAGATCAAAACTTTCAATAAAAGACATTTCTGTTTTCTGCTAAACTCTGTTCCCTTTTGCAACAGTTTATACTTCACTGCCATTGTTAAGAAAAAAAAAACAAACAGATTTTTCGCTGGGTAAAGAGTGTGCTACGGTGGATTTTATTTATTCAAAGTAGCGCTACAGTTTGGTCAGAAAACTGAGAACATTAAGAGAGAAGCTATCACTAAAGTGAATTTTACATGGCTGTAAAGCCTCTTACAAACCAAGCTATCAGATAACATGCAAGACGAATCAAGTGGTGCTGACGCTGGGTGTTTGAACTAAGTATTGAAAGGTTTTAGAAGAGGAACACTTTCTTTGATGGGTTATATAACGATGATTATAGATGTCAGGGATAATTATGAACAGCCATCATTTATAGAAACAGATTAAACAGTTTGCACATCACAGTGTCTGTGGATACCAGGGGGCATGCACGGTACTTTATCTTGTGTCAGTAAAAAAGCCTTTGATCTACTCTAAAACTATGCACAATATTGGAAATGATTATAAACTAAGAGGAAAAGACAAGGAATTAAACTATACTGTATGTCAAAGCAACAAAAATCTGCTGTTCCCCCATTCTGCATTACATTTAACTTGGAATTAGTAGCCTAATAGGTGTTGATGTTTTAAGCAAGATAAACAGATCAGGATGCTTTGACTCAAAAACATCAACTAAATTTGTCTGCATGTACATTTCTTAATGGACTATTACACTATCCAAATTTACAGGAGTTGAAAGAGGCAGACTGCCTTTCTCTTAGACTGAATATAGATGATGTTAAGATCAGTGAACAAAAGCTCTGCTTAAAGACACTTTCCTGTGCCTAGAGTGACATCACTTTTGAATTTGAACCCAGTTTGAGCTGGTCTAACTTTTGAGTATTCTTGCCATTTCCTCAGGGATTTGGAATACAAAAGGCCCCTATGAAGAAAATTAGCATTTTCCACAGTTCATTGAGCTCATTTAAATGAATCAAAAGATGCAACTGACTCATTTTCATGCAACGTGGCAAAGCCGATGCCAAGTACCACGCAGCATTTGGCCCAAGACCTGTATTTACGTTGTTATGACAAAGTGGGAGTTGGCTTCAAATTTGGGTCTTTCTTGCTTAGTCAGAACTTTTGTACATTATACACTGTACATGTACTACATTGCACTGCATGGAGTCTGTATATTTGCTGCATATCCCTGACATTCACACATTTAAACACTGATAGAGGGACTGGGAGAAATGGTAAATTTAATATCAGTTAGAGAGCAGCTGCTCTCTATCCCATAGAAGTGGGGAAGCTAGGCATTTAAGTACTGATATTCAGATTAGTAGATGACAACTCTCCTCATATGTCACAGTCACACCTTGGTAATTCTTCTTAGTGAAGACCATAAAGTCATTACATCATAATTTTGATGTAACTGAGATAGGTGTAGCCAGAATTAACCACTTTCTGCATAGCTAAACCTCAAGTATACTTTTAAAAACAAAGTCAAAGTATTTTTAGCATGTCTGCAGTGGAAGATAAACTTGTCTTTTTCTTTATATGTGAAGCCTATTTTGCTTAAATTAAAAATTACAGTAGCTACATTCTGGCAGAATCTCAAAAGAACACTATAAATGCCAGGATTTCCTGGACCACATAAGTATAAAAATGAGAAAAAAAATTGTGAAGGGTATAAAAAAAAAACTATCTCCAGTAATCTGAAGTTGTTTCAAAGCAGTGGGAAAGAGGCAGCTTGTTTTATTCTGAGCTAGGTTGATGTTGGCATTTGATTCACAGCATATTTGGAGTATTTTGCATAGTCTCTGAATATTGCCACAAAACCAATCCCATGAAAAGTTATTTTCCTTACAGGGCCATTTATTTAGTCAAGGCCAGAGTAGTTTAACTGGATGGCTTTCATTTCACGGTTCATACTCTCAATGTGATTAATAAGTAAAATGCTGTTGAAGAGAGAAAAAAGCCGTCATTCAATCCTATCATCCTCATATGGGAGCAGGACTGAATATCCTGAAGCATTAGAAGTTGTTGTCAATCACTGTGCAGGAAATCATATATATTTGCATCTGCTCTGACAAGTCTGCATCTAGTCTGACTACTTTCACAGCTAGCTAGAATGAGCAATACAAGGAATGGTAGCTACAGTTTGTACACATCAGTATAAACAGTAAATCCAGCACCAGTGCAGCAAAACAGAACTCATCAAATTAATTACAAGGGCTTTTTCCCTTCTTTTTTTTTTTTTTTTTTTCCAAACGTGTGGGTGCATACATTTGATGTGACATTGGCTAATTGACTTGATAATGAGCTTATGGTGCCCGTGAGAGCTATTTTACGTAGCTATGTTTTAAGTTCCAGTTTAACCTTGTGAGCTGTGGACAAAGGAGCTCTCAAAAGTTTTGCATTACAATGTTGCAGAAATAATTGATTATCATGCCTAAAATTGATCTTAAAAAAGAAAGAAATCACTCATATAATGTAGTCATTTATGAATTTATGAATGATTACATATTCCAAGTCAATTATAGAGTGAATGGGAAGATACAAGTTGGTAAACTTTACAGTTGTGTATATCTTCTAATACGCAGCAAACCTAGATGCATGAGGTACAGTCTGATTCAAGGATAATACATGTTTTTTCAGAACAATACAATGCAAATTAATTCAGTACACTTGAATTTATTGAAGTCAGATATAGCGTATTGACCACATATTTCAAAAGAGACTTGTTTACAAATAAAAGTGAAGTATTCACCACTCATAACAGTAATCTGCTCCACTCATGAGTATCATATGGTCCACCCAATGTTAGAGGGAGTTAATCCATCTAAATGCTTGGGAAGCAGAGTTTCTCTCATAGAATGGGTGTAGAGATTGAGGATTTATTCATAGAAAAAAATATGGGGCAAGGATTAAAACAAGAACAAGATTTGGACTGGGACAGAATCTGGACCTAGCCCACTGGTGGATCCATTACAAAACCATTCATAGAGTATGTTACCGCGCTTAGAGGGTTTCAAATACGTGCTTCTAGTAAACATGCAATATTTTCCAGCTACTAACAGATAAAACAAACAAAAAAATACAGAATCAGATAAAGCAAATAAAAATGGCAATTAAAATGACCTAAAACGTCCTAATAGTATTTACTTAACACTGGAAAAAAATCCATATAAAATCAGCACTGAACTAAGACTGATGTTAAGCACTGTTGCTGCGATGAAACACATCAGCAGTATTCTCGCTCATCACTAATCAGCTAATCAATAAAACCCAAGACTGGACAGCGCCAACCCAGACATCCATTTTTCTCGCTCACTGTCAGTTTTTGAACATTATCAGGGTTTAAAATATGAGTCTTAACAGCCCCACAATCATTGCATTGATATTACATTTATTATTATGGATTACACTATAGATTTTGTTCCAGAAAGTCATTTAATGTGCGTATATCTGTTACAGCATTATCACATACACCTTACTCTGAGTGATTTGTAGTAGTAATAGGACTGAGCATTTGTAATATTATAATAATATTGTTAATTGTCAGTTTTGCAATTACACAGTGCATGTATAAGGTTTTCCAAGATCCTACTTCCCTTCGAACTGAACAACTGCAGAGTTTAAAGGATTATTCAGAGTTTCCTTCGTGTTGTCCCTCTGGCCAAGCAAAGTGTTTATCAGTAAGATGTGAACTTCAGCTGAAAAATCCATACACTCCCTATGGGAATCTGTGCATGATTAATACTGCTTGTCTACATACAGTATACTCACCATGTAGCATCGCAGCCACTGTGATTCATACAGCCTTTGGCAGGTGGAACAATATCCATCTAATTTCTGAGGACTGTGTTGGTGCCATCCGCTGCTTTGTTGGTTTTAACGGTGCATGATCAGCTGTCATTTTGATTAAGTAAGCTCTTGAATCTTCTCTGCTGTTATTAACTTCAATTTCCTCTCCCCCATTCAAATGGTGGCTAGATGGAGAAGAGGGGAAAAAAAAATACTGTGACCTCTTTTGAAGTGTTGTCTAATACCATGCCTGTTTCTGGGCCCTCAGCTTTGTCTTTCAATTCACTTTCAAGGCTGCATGATAGATGATTGCCAGAAATAAATATTTACTGGAAATTGGCAACAATAATGCAAAGTATTATTAATGATACATAAAGTAAAGTATATCTGACCAATTACAAATTTTTGCTTGTGTACATATGTGTGTGAGTGAGAAAGAGAGACAGAAAGAAAGAAAACGGGAGAAAAACAGTGGCTGAACACTTATTTTGAATTCAGTGTGCAAATGTCAGCAGGCCTCCCAGCACCTCCCAAGCAGTCTAACTGGAAATGGCACTGAGACACTGCTGACCATATGGCTCTTGTAATTAATCGAGCCGATTAATTTCTGGCTTGCCTTCAATGTCTGCACAGTCACTTATGCAAAACTAGAACCCTATGAGGCAGCACTTTCCCTAGCATGTCATGGTGAATGGTAAAATACAAACACAAGGCTGTTTTGCTAATGTCATTGCATCTGCAAGATACAAGCACATTTCATTAAGATTTTTATTTTCATCAGATCAATAATATTAGATTTCTTGATTCAACAGCAGAATGAATTAACAGAAATAAACAAGGATATCATTAGAGTATTTTGGGGATGTTTTGATTGGATGATTAGAAGTAGATTTTGGGTGGTGATAAACAAAAATAAACAAAACACAAAACCCTGAACAGCTCAGCGAATTAGATATTTTTTTCAGTTGTAGGCAGCAACTAACCAAATGAAAGGTTTATGTTTTTTGTTTTTGTTTTGTTTTGTTTTGTTTTTTTTTAACCGTTTTTTCTTAACTGTAATCTATCTCTCCGTTTTTATATACCATAATTGGATTGCAGTTTTTGCATACTGGAATAGTAAACATATGGAAACAACTGGTTTCTTCCCAGCAGACAAACAATCATCTTATTTAAACATTAAGAAAAAGATACCTGAAGGCACAATTAATCTTATTCACCTTATTCACACACAAAATTGATCAATCAAAAAAAAAAAAAAAAAAAAAAAAAGTAAAAGTCAAAGTCAATCAAGTTCAGCTTAAATCTTGAATCTGCCTGTAATTATGAAAAGCGAAACAATCACTTCCTTGAATGATGTTTTAAAAACAAGATTTAACTGAACTACTCACAACTCTGCTAAGACTGAAAAGGTATGCTAGCAGCAAGTTAACAAGGTGTCGAGCTCTCAAGCCTTAAACAAAGAAGAGAGTATGGTGTTCCTTTTTCTTTCTTTCTTTTTTCCTTTCTGATACAAACCTGTGCCACAATGTATGAAAATGTTTTAATTTAGCTTCCATGTAAATGTTGCTTGCAGAGTTTTTTCACACTTAGGTGTCAAAGCTTACTGTTGCTTTAGACCCTCTATGGTACACAGTTGCTTACTTGCCCTGCACTTGCTGAAGTAGACTTGGGTGTTGTTCATACTTCAGCAACAGAAATTTGCTCACATGAATTTAAAATGTGATTGTATGAGAAGTTCTGACGAACCTTTTATGCAATATGACCCAGTTTCATAAAGAGTTGATGGCTCTGTTTTGTCCAATTACAGCACCATGCTTAGTAAATCAATATTTACACTTGCAATTGTATGTGACCGTCTCTCTAAAAAAGAACATCATTCACAATATAAAGAATAATGTTTTCATTTTTACAAGCAATGGTTCACAGGATACACTTTTCTTTTAATTAAGCCAATTAGGTAAATACATATTTTTTTGCATTGGTTCACTGTCATTCCATGCAGTCTATGACACAACATCTGCAAGTGTACATGACCAGAGTCTTAGTGTTATGTATTATACAGTACATTGTTTACTGCTCAGCTAAGGTATCACACCCACTGGAAATGTGATGAACAGTTTGGGATGTGTTCTCTGCCAGATGTTCATTTATAAAACAGAATATATTTACTTCAAATGCCCTAGTCATATAGTTCTACAGTCATTTTTAAGACTACGGTGAGGCTAATGATGCTGTCTTGTGTTTCCTGAGTAAGCTAACCAGAGTAATGCTATCTGTTAGATAACCTCAGACACAGTGTCTGAATTGCAGTCTAATAATTTTAGTTGTGACTTGTCATGTTGTTTTTACTTTGCTGTTTTTAATGACTGTATTTATCTCCAGCCCACAGGTTTGAGGTGAATTGTATTTGAGGTGCATATTGCCTACTTTGTGAAACAAATGAATACATAAAAATCCCTGATTTTTATGCAACAAGCCATTTGCTGTCTGAGTCATTCGATGTGTCATAGGGCATTGTGTTAATTGTCCTTGGATGACTAAAGAGCTTGTATTATAACAGTGTTTTTCCCCTTTTTCTTTTGCTTTTAGAAATGCAAAGGCTGCCCCCTCTGAATATTAGTTGGACCTTCTGTGTGTAGGGAGTATGAAGGTGTTGTGGAGGGAAACCTGAAAGGTTCATGCCAGTCATTTTTTTAGTATCATCTTTCTACTGTTCTTCCACCTTAGCGCTGATAATACTGACTTGATAAGGCTTCTGCTCCTGCAGCTGTGCTGCTTTTGGAGCATCACATAGTGATAACAAGCCAGCCAGACATCAAGCTGTTATCTCCTTGATACTGACATTCACCCCATATACTTGGTAACATGTCCCCAAAGGGTCCAGACTCTAACTGTGGAAGCTGCAGGGAACCAAAGAGGTAAAAAATGATGAGGCAAAAAAGAGAATACCCATGTAGAAAAACAAACACAAAATGTAATCACAAATAGAAGATGAAATGAAATTAAATGGATCCAACAACTTGTCGTCAAGTTCTGCACAACGACTTGTTAATTTGAATCAGGTGTGTTCAAACCTGCATGACAGTGGCCCTTGAGGACCTGAGCTGCCCATCCCTGGTCTGCAGTCTCCAATGTGTGTTAAGTTTGTTTCAGATCTAGTGACTGCTGAAGCTATAATATAAAGCGCATGTGAAATACACAGCTATCAGGACAGAGTAGAAATGGGATAAAGGTGATCACTCAGTACAACTTTATATTCATTTTCAGTCTTCTTTCCCTCTGAGAGGACAAGTGGAAAAACAGATATCAGTGGACCAAAATCATGTCAGTAGAATGCCCCCACACCATAACTGCCACGCCAGATTTCTCCATATGGGTCAAGCAGTCAGACTAGTACTGTCCCTTAGGTATTGTATACTGTAAGCGACATATGCACTTGCCTACTTGTCATTAATGGGATGAACAATCACTTAACTGACAACTTTTTTCAGTTATGACCAGTGCTTGGTTTTTGCACCACTGAACCCTTAATTGTTCAATTATTCAGCTATTTAATGAGGGCTTTATATTACAGTAACAAACCCCATCATGTAATTGTCAACATACTGATCTAATTGTGCATTGACATTTTCCCTTAACTGAGGAATAAAAAAGCTCTTTTGTTTTTGTATCATTTTTGCACTAATACATGAACATCATTGGCATCAAAATTGTGTTATAGATCCCAGTTATTGACCCTTGGGGATCTCTTTAACAGGATAGTTTTGTTTCAGATACCAGTCAAGTCATTGAAGACTGACCATCATCCAATAGAGTCTAAGTGTGAAAGTTGCACCTAATTTCCTACAGTAAATGTTTGCGAAGTAAAGACTACAAGTATATTCCAAATATTAATTTATGTGCCATGTCTATGCTTAACACCTCTGTGATGCAGTAAAGAAAACATTATTTTTGCAGGTGCATAAATGTTTTTATCTTTATTGTCATAATCATCATCATCATCAACAAAAACATTGTAAAACAAAATATATATACCGTATATATATATTTTTTGTTTTGCTTTAAAAATTCCTTTTCAAGAATAAGCATGTGGAAATGTAAAGAAAGTTCTAGATAACAAATCAAAACATTTTTGACAGATGTTAATGCCCCTTGTGTAACATTGCAGAAGTAAAACTGAAACATCCAAAAAAGAAAATTAAAGTAAAAGCTTGAAAGTTGTCCACAATATTAAATGGCAATTGTTCTCCAATGACATTTAAATGCAGCATTCTCTGGTTAGTGTTACCTACTTTACTCAAGCATGCTGATGTGTCATCTGCCTTATTTTGTCCCTCAATGGAGCCAAATGCCACGGATTAAGTGATACTGGCGAGTTGCAACTGTTTTATTTTAGCTGATTACCAGCAGTGTTTATCTTAAATGACATGTAAAAATACTTATTTGAATTAAGAAATAACTTTGCAATGACTCCTTAAAATTATAGTAATTAATGATATTCTAATTACCAAAGCCTTGACTTGATGTAATACCTGAGATTGGATTGGGGCAACCTTTCAATCCACTAAAGTCTTTCCGATAGAGGTAAATGGAGATTTCACCTTAGTCACAATTCCATTGAAACACTACTCATTTGGGCATTCAGTATGACCACAGTTGATACAAGCAGTGCCAAATTTTAATGTAACCTCGTTTAAAGTCCTACAAAATCAGAAGCAACTAGATATTTTCAGCATTTTAATCCATGCTATGGGATTAATTGATTTATTGTTAACTGCCAAGTTGTACCATTTGTATTTGTTATTCACTCTGATTGTTCCTTTAGTTTGTCACTTTCCTATATACTCAGCTTCTTTTGAGCTGTGCCAGTGTAACACAGCTGTGTTCAATAGGTAACTCCAGGTCATATGTAACTTGGTCTCTAGGATATTCAGACAACCCCACGTTCCACTAAGTCTTTTTACGTCATGTTTTGGCTGTGACATTGTTGCCCCAGGTGGCTTGGGCCACTCCAGACAATGCATGTTATCCTACCACATGTGCTGCAGTGTGTTTTAGAAGCTATAAATACATGCCTTGTACATTCAACCCAACAGCACAAAAAAATCTGCTCAGTTTTTAAAGTACAGCCTGAGCAGACCAAAAATCTTATCACATCCTAACACCTACATCATAAATAGTGGTACCAGCCAAGAAACCAACCGGCCTGAGCACTTGCAGTATAGACGGTTTGATAAATGCAAGATATGTCACCAAAAATATTTTTTATGAGGTCATGACATAGACATTAATTGCATAGGTTTTGGGAAAATAAGATAAAAAATTACCTTGTATAGATACTATAGAAATATCTGATCTTGCCCCCCTGCAGTCTCTTATGTATTAAACTATGTCATAGACAAAATAAAATCTTTTGTTGATGGACAGTGTTGATTTCCACCTTGTAGTCTTAAATGTGATTATGTTGAATCATGATGACTGATGAAAACATTTCAACCAAATGTAAACAGACCTACCCCTACCTATGCAAATAGTCACGTACTATCTACAGTTAAACTTAAAAAAATACATAATACATGCTTTAAAGCTCTTATTCCTTTTTGTTTCAAACATGAAATGAATTGAACAGAACCCGTGGAGAGATTGTATTTTGAGACACTTTGTTCTTCAAAATTGAATTAGGTTTTGCATTAAAAGGAGGTTTGTACTTCTTAAGAGCCAGCAATAAAAAGGAGGAATGTACCTTATCTCTGCCTGTACTCTCGCTTGCTTTTATTACAGAGGTAATTTGCATTTTAATTCAGAGCTTGAACCTGTGTTTAATAGAATTAAACTGAAAGACACATTGACATGGTTTTTTGACCCCTTCAAGGCCTGCAAGTAGAGAAAGGGCATAATAACTCAAATTGTAGGCAGGCATGAAGTTGACCCCAGTTGAGATAAGCTGTAAATGTAAACACTGGCTTCTTAAATGCTAATTATTACCATCCTCCTTTAACCAACTCCCCACAGATGCAACACATTAACCAGTAAATGCTGTGCTGTTGAGTTAATGCAGATATTTTGATGTAAATCTCCCTTGAAAATATAGACATTTTAGTGTAAAAGACAGAAAGACCTTGTGTAGAAGCAATTCAGCAATGTTCACCTTTTTAATTTACAGGAAAATAGAGGTTAGTTTTGCAATAATAACTCATAGGCCTGTATATGTGAAACTGAGACTGGACTCAGACAATTGAATGTTTACTACAGCTTCACATTTCCTACTCCAGTCAATATTAGGTTAACTATGAAGGAAATAACTACAGATGGAAGAGGGCTATGAAGCATGGACAGCTTAGCTGTCGACCTAAGAGAAAGAAAACCAGACAGATGAAGTTTGGCATTTTATAATTAGAAATGAGAGGCCAAAGCAGCAAACAAAGCATTTCAGCTGTCACACAATAATGCTGTCAATACTTAATCCAATAGGTAAAGTGAGATGTACCATGAGATAGCTGCCTCAAATAATACAAGTAGAACTCATTTAAAGCAGGTACTTATTCACCTCATGGGATTGCAGTTATTTCTTTCATGGTGTTAGTTATCAGAAAAAAGTTTGTTTACTAGTTTCTTAGCTATATGGATTAACTTATATTGCAAATTCATATGGGTAAGTTATGAATTTGTTTAATTTAGTAAATTAAACAGGAATTATTCTTTTAAATATCAGAATTAATAGTTTAATTAATTAATTAACTGCTGGTACTAATAATATGTACTCATCGTAATGCCCCAATTTTATTGAAAACAGTAACCAGCGTTGAAGTAATTGGTGATAAACAGGTTGTTGCTATGAGAGCAAAAACATGGAATAGTTTTTGCTTGCTATTTTTAATTTATTAATCACAAAGGTATATATACGGGTCTATATAAGGGCTGCAAGCTTTGGCAAGCTTTTCAGTTGGTTGCTATGTCCTCTGTGTTCATAGCAAAGGTAGTAAAAATCCACTGGTTTTCTAGCTTTTGCATTCTTGTCATCAGCCTTCCCATGCTAATGACCATCCAAGGTAGAAGTTAATCCAGTAGGTTGTTAGTCATAGTATACTAGTAACCAACCAAGTCATTAGCCCATCCAGGAGTCTGGCAAGAGGCTGCTCAGCTGTACTGGACATTGGCCAAATCAGTTACTGAGTTGAACATATCATATACATATTTCATCATATGCACATTATTATTATCATACATATTAGCATGTGTATGCTGTTATATAGTGATTGTATGAGTTGTCAATCTGTGTTTGAAGTTCTAAAGCTGCTAGAAAGGCAGATTAGACACAGCTGAGCTATTCCAGTTATTTTGAGCTTCTGGCATGACTTGGTTGACCCTCAAAGTGATGCCAATTAATATGGAGGAAAACCGCAATGTTCATTTAATCTTCCTTTTGCCCCATTAAATAAAGTAGCATATTTTGTAATATTGCTTCATATTTACTCTGGACCTATATAAACTAGATTCATTTTTCCCTATATTGACTAAATTAGGTAAATGCATGAAATTCTAATAAAATTAAAAATGTCCTTTTTTATGTGAGCAAAGATTGAAGTTTAACTGCACATGGTAAAAGGCTGACTTGATATTGTAAACAGATAGCTTCACTAAAACCTTTGCATATGTTTAATTTATCAAGGTGCTGTGCAGTGTTGCATGTACATGTAAAAAAGAAGTTGCACTATTTGTTTAAACAGCTTTCCACAGTGCAAATGGTACTGATATTTTAAACTCAAAATTATATTACCAGCAAGTTTAATTTTAAGCAGAGACCGTTTTTGTTTGTATCAAAACATTTTGCCTCAAACTGAGTGTCTTATTAAGACTGAAAAATACATCTGATCTCATATTACAATCTCCTTCCACATTTGCATAGACACACTGATTTGGCAACTAAAACAATAACAAAACAAAAACAAAAAACAAACAAAAAAAATAATTAATGTAATTAATGACATGACATTTTTTTATTTCAACACACTGCTACTTTACTTAACAGTATGTTTTTTTTTTAACCACAGCCTACATTGTTTTTTTATTTTCAAGACTTGATGTCTTCATTAATCTTTATCCTCATGTATACCATCAAATAAATGTTTCACAGACCAGACAACATTGGTCTTGTAGCAGCTTGTTGAATATTGCTTTTGACATTTATTGTCCATCAGTAACGATGGGATGGGAGGAGACACTGGCAAATTAAAATATCGGTCATTGAACCCCCGAGGTCTCAGGAGTGTACAGTGTTTTCTTTCAATTAAAACAGTGACGGCTGGTTAAGAAAATGGGTGAGTAAAATTAGAAAGAAAATTGTAATAGAAAATAAATGAGTTATCTTGTATTTCTGTTATTTTGCTGACAAACAGTGTTAGAATAGATCATTCAGTCAACATATCTATATTTAGTCAAATTTCCCAGCATTACAAGCATGTCATTAACATCAAAGCCTACAACATCATGCTCTTAAAGTGCGCCTTTTTTAAAGCTCAGAAGTCATCTGAGCAAATACATGGTAGTTTCACACAGTTATGCACTTTGAAGCCGCATCTTCAGTGAACGCCTCTCCCTCCTATGCCGTGGAGCTGTGGGTGAAACTATCTTCCAACCAGAACACACTGACATGATTTCAAATGCTCCCTCTCCCTCTCTCTCTCTGGATGCTGCTGTCCTCACCGCAAGCAGTTTAGAATTTGAATGTGTTCTGTGTTTGTTTTGCTGAGGGAGAAAATGTATGCACTCCAGTCTAGCATGATCTGAAGGAAAGTAGATTGAGACAGGCACAGCCCAGATCTATAATTGGAATCTGTTCTTGGATGTGAGGAGTTTGAATGCCTATTCTCCAAAACCCTCACCCTTCCTAATGGGAAGGGAGTGCATGGACACGTCTTTGTAGATTTCTGCTTCTGTTTGGCAGGCTCAATAGAGGACAGCACTAAATATTAATGCTGCAGTGAAAATTTCTCTTGATAATACCACAGAAAACTCTTATTTATATGGGACCACATGTGCATTTTAAATTGCTCTCAATCTCTTCCGCTCCGTGTACAAGTGTCTATTACATATTTACAGTGAAAAATATGAAGCATTGCTAATGTCTTAGAGTCTTGGAAGTCTTCGTTCTTCAGAGGCCTGAATCCAATGTTTTCATTGATTGGCCCATTAGCAGAGACCCAACATGGAGCAGCCTGTGGTGCTAATGGTGGCTCTCTCTTTCATACAGACACTGAGAAATGGTAAGCCATTATAATGCAAGTATTCTCAGCATATCCTGTCACTGTAGTCACCGATTTAACATCCATCCTCTCAAGTAAAACAATGATTGTAGCTGAAGGAAAATGATATGGCATGCTAATGTTAACATGCTTTTTTTAAGGAAGCCCCATGACACTGTTACTCATATTTTCCTTGTTTTGCAAACTTGCAGTCATGGGGATAAATGTATAGAATATAGCCAAAATTACAAATGACCCTCAGTGGATAAATACTTGTGATGGAATACCCCTCTGTAATGTACATCATTGCCATGGCTTAAACCAAGGCTGACATTTATCACCTTAGAGTAAATAAAAAACTTGAAATCTCTGAGGTCATTCTTACTTTAATCTGTTTTGGATTTTCAGAAATCCCCAGGCTTAGACTGACTTCACCCAGTAAGGCTGAAGAAATAAGTACGACGCACAAGCAGAGAAATTAAAAAAAAAAAAAAAATTTGCAGAGGAAAGGTGAGGACACAAACACTCTGGTAAAAATATGGATGCTGTAAGTACATAATATAGGGATTCTTACAAATGTTATAATTATGTCCAGAATAAAAAATAATAATCTCAATAAAATATTTTGTTTGCATATTTAGATAAAATGCTAATAAAAATGCACACGATTTATGTTTGTTTGTTAAATCTTTGGCAACAACTGCTGCATTTAAATGTTTCATTTAGATCTAAAAACTCATTTCTGTCACTTTTTCAATGCAATCGTGTAAAACTTGTTTCATTGTAAGAGCTTTCCAAAGGTTTTCACTGGGATTTCAGGAAGGAAACATTGCGGGCCAGTTAAAAACAGCCTGTTCTTTCCTTTTTAACCTTTCCTCTGTGCTGTTGAATGTGTTTTTCCAGGTCGAAGTCATGTTGAAAAATCCAACCCCTGCACCTCAAAACTAAATTTCGAACACTTGGAAACATTTTTAGCTCAAAGATCTTGTTTATATTCAGTGGTAGCATGAACCCTGGATGATCTGATGAGGATGAGGATATGCTCACGCCTGGTGTGGTAATACTTCCCCACATGTGTCCTGTAGTCATTAGGTCTCAGTTATCTGCACTGTAGCGGAATAAAAATGTAACCAACACCACATAGTGAGCTTAACAAACAGAACATCAGGTTTACTATTGTTACTGGGAGATCAATAACTAAACTTTTTCAGACATTAATGTTTCAGATTCACTTGAGTCACATTTACTGAGAAATTTAGAAATATTTCAATAAGCACAGTTATGTAACTGATGAATAAAAATGGAGTAAAACAGCATTAGATGTGTGTTTTGTGGTTTCACAGAGCTAATCAGCGTACCTCTGCTGTTTACTGAGATATATTGCTGTAAATGTAAGTGCTGTTTCAGGGGGTAATATAATATTGGAAAGCTGAGATTTTTATGAATTTATTGAAAGAGTGACCACTGGGTATAATCAACAGGAGTAACAATCAAACCAGAATTTACTGGCAGCTCCTCTATAGAGCCCCCTTTTAATCCACGTTTTGATGTTTCTAGTCAAAATGGCTTTTTTTTTTATTTGGCAAGAGTTCCTATAATCTTTTTTAGCAGAAGTGTTTCTTTTTCTTTTTTCTTTTTTTATTTATTTATTTATTTATTTATTTTTTTTTAAAAAAAAAAACAAAACGTTTCCAATATTTTTCCACAGAATGCTGAAGCATTGTTTTTATTGAGCGGGCAGTTGTGCCTAATCTTTCACTTTTCCCTTCTTATGATTCATTATTGATAATTTAAAAACAGTTAATGTCTTTAGCTTCCGACTGGCCGTTCACTTGAGACTGTAGGATCTTCCACTTTATGCCCACAGGCTATAATAACAGACTGCACTGGAAACAAGTGCATGACTTTCTTCTGCCATGTACATTGCAGAAGCTATAACAGCTGCCGCTGGGCTCAAAGCTGCATTGTTTATTGCATCTGCAGAACTTATGGAAGATTAGAAGGACATTTTCTTTTGATCATTTGTTTGTAGTTTTTGCAGAATGTAATTTTCAAAGAAACTGGAAACATCTGATGGTAACTCAGCTGGTTGTGTGGTCTGCTGATACGAATGTGGCCTCAGTTTCTTCTGGGCTGTGTTCAGATTATTATAAGAATGTAGACAAAAGTGGTTTGGACCACCTTTGAATGGGGTGTAAATGACTGGATGTGAATGCAACCCCAAGAAGTCCTGATTCTGTCCACTAAGGATCGATGTTAACACCGGATCTGAAAAACTCCTAAAATACCTCATTTAAACCTTCTAATATATTCATTGTCTTCGGTACCAGATGTCAGAAAGCAGTTTGAAACATGATTAAACATCTGCCAAATTGTATAGTTGATTGGGTGTCCTTTACTATAGGCCTTGTTTTATAATCTCAGACAAACTCACAAACTATTTTCTTCTTGTTTCAAGTTTTCTATCCACAAAACCTTTCCCATTAAGACTGATGGTTACAGGTTTTGTCCATTTTGCAGTGACTGATAGAAGCACCACAATTTGCTCCATATAAGCCTGAGGCTGATCACATGTGATGTTTTGTCCTCAATTTGCACCTTTTCCATTTTGTTTGCTTTAGTGCCAAGTCCTGGAGTGTCTTAACTGTTTATTATTATGATTTAGCAATAATTCTTTTGGATTCGAGTTTTCTTTCCTATTTTCCCTTACCTGGAATGAAATGTTAAATCTAATATATTCAAATAGTTTGTTTAAAAACAATGAAAGTTGACCGAAGTGTTGAACAACTTTCAAAAGTAAAGGTAATAACACAATAAAATATTTACAAAAAAGAAAAAAAATACAGTAAAGTAATAAAGAATAGAACTTTTTTTTACAAAGATTAAGAACACCCAAAGGCCTAAAGAAGAATAAGTTAGTTTTTAATTTACCACTGAAGATATCTATTGAAATTGAGATATATTCCAAAGCTTCAGAGCTGCTATGAAATAAGTACAACCATCCCTTGTCTTGATGAAGGAACAATTAAAGACACTATGTTACTTTAAAACTTTAAAACTGTGATTGTGACTTGTTTGATAGCACAGTGACATTTATTAGGCACATTTCTGAAGCCGTTGCTGCCCAGCAGCATCTCGAGGCTGAGAATCCCCACTTCACAACTTTTGCTTCCTGGACGCTGTGTGATGCTACTTTTGAATTTAGCTTTATGCACCACATCACACGCTAGCAAGCAGATTTCAACAGACCAGCTGTTTTTAATGTATACAGTGGCTGACTCAGTAGTGAAATGTAAGAGGACGCTATGGGAGGAAGAGAAAAAAAGAAAGACAGGGAAAGACTCAACATGGCACTCACTTTTACTGTCCCAAACGTTCTTAAGTCCCTACTAAAAAAGTCATAAAATTTTCAATTTCAGTATTGACTTTAATAATTGTGACATTAGTGATCACCTGAGCTGTGTTCATCCATGTCTGGAAAACAGTGCAGTGAAGTCCCAGCTGCCAAATCCACTCCACATTTCACCAATCCATGTTTTCATTCCCTCGTTTCACTCTGACTGCAGCAGCAATTTCACATAACACCATGAGTCTGGGAATGAAATAAATATATGGGGACTTTTTTAAAAGATGTATGCAAGCAGTAGCCAGCAAGTAAGCAGTAGTATGTAAGTTAGTTAACAGCAAAAGCTTGGTTATCAAAGATAAAGCAGAGGCTCCTTGTCTTACAAATAAAACACTTGCTAGCTCTGATCTTAGCATGATGTTGGGTTCTTGTTGAGCTTGCTCTAATAGAAAGAGACCAGTTTGTTCTCTAGCTGTTATCAATGAAAAAGAAAAAAAAAAGTTTTAATAATTATCACTCCATCACAGGGACAAAAAAGGCAGAGACATCTGCCGAGCAGATGCATCTGAAGTATTTAACAGGAAGTCTCACTTTATCAAAAATGTGGGGTTCTGTTACTAAATTCAAGTATAAACAGCTAAAATGATAACCTGTTTATTAGCGAGGACAAGGACATCCAGAGACAGCTTTAAATTCTCTCTTGGGTTATTCTACCATATTCTACATGGCATTAAAACTAGAGAGAGAAATCATATCCTGATTGAACCAGTCTGGGGAGATGGTCGAACTTTCTTTTGACCTATGACAGGCTGCTCAGCTGTTAGTTTCTTCACAGCAGTAAGGTTCTTGGTTCAGTCTTGGTTGGGGCCTTTTAATGTAGACCTTGTGTTCCTCCTGTGCATAAACGACTTCCTCCCATTTTACAAAAAACAAACAAACAAAAAAAAAAAAAAAAAAAAAACACAATTGATTATTCTATATTTACTCTAAAAGTCAATGTGACCTCAAATAGGATAAAGCAGGTAAAGAAAATGGACATATGCACAGACGTGCAAGTTATCTAAAAGGGAGTGGAATTAGGTGATATAAGGCTGTTAAACATTTAGCATTTTTATCACTCCAGAAGAACTCAGCAGGAGCATTTATCACTTTGTTACTGAACTATTGTGGGCCAATAATGTAGTTTTTATCCAACAACATAATTTCAGTATCATTTAAAATACTATTTTTCTTTACAGAAATAACATACAATAGGAGTGTGAGGCACATTCTGAATGACAGGAAGAGGCACATTAGTCTGTTCATGGTGAGGAACACAGGCAGACAGATCACAGATCAACCTGCTTCACAAAATAAAAAGTGATAGAAGTGCTTCTTTGTCTATAAACCGATTTACTGTATATAGCCAGGGTGGCTGGCGACAGCGATAGAAAGGCTGTCAGAGGAACAAGGCACAAACCCTCTCCCATGTCACTATTTATAGCTGAACCGTGCAAATGTCAGTGATTTATGCTGACATGTGTAAACACTGCTGTCACATTAATAATTATGTTGCTAAAACAGTCATGCAAATAGCATGCAGAGCAAATTATAGGTATGGAATGCTTTTCAGAAACTTGAATGATACAGTGGGATGATGATCGGCCTAAGAATGGGACTCATGAAAAGCAGTCTTTAAAATGATTTCAAAAGTCATGTAAATAAACACGAAATTAATGACTTTCCTGAATCAATTCTGTTGCATGAAATTAATCTAATGATCAGCAGCATACATGTCACATATAAATGACATACGCTTATTAAGAAATTTAGATGCCAGGGCAGATACCTAGACCATCTGTTTAGTGAACTACGTGTCCTGCTTTACAATGGGTGCATCAAGAAAAGGCATACCGATCAATATTTCCTGCACTAATTGAAATGCTTTTTATCTTGTTGGACTCACATAGGAGTGTGTTTTTGTGTGTGTTTGTTTGAGGTGCACTTCTATATTCATCCCCATTGCAACCCGCTTCTCTTTGTCTGCCCTGGCCTTCCTCTTAACTCTGTCAGTCTGTGGAAGCGCAAGGCTCTTTTATCAATATTTATGCCAGACTGCAATTTGGACTCAGGTCACGAGGATCTGCACTACTTACAGTGAATGCAATCATGGATCATCATAGATGTATGCCTTAGCCCTGAGTTAGTCTGACATTCTTTCCTCAGTCAACAAAAAAAAAGTGTTAAGGTTATAATTGTGGACACTTATTATTCTTTTCCACCTCTCTTTAATTTCTCATTTGCCTAATGTATGTATTGTACAGTATTAAATATAATTATAATCACTCCTGGGTAATCAAAAAGTTGGTCACTGGATAAATCTGAGATAGTTTGATTTTCATGTTCAGATACTCCATCTAGCACAGCTTTTTAAAACTGAAAGTAAAAATCAATACGACAAGCCACTGCAAATGAAAATAGCTGCTGAAAAGCTGGTCTGCTTTATCAGGAGAATGAGCAGGCCAGTGTCTTGACAATTAATTTAACAAACAATGCCTCAGAAATTTCTGAGATCTCAAAGGTTCAAAGTAAAAGCTAATGTGAAGAAAAGAACAAAGACTTAGAAACTGTTGTTTTATGTTCTATTTCAAGTAAGTGTTTTTGCCAAGCCTCAGTTGCTTGAGACTTGGTAAGGCAAATAACACAGATGTGAATGTCCACTATATATTCAAATAAGTCTACAGTATGTGGTGGAAGTTTGACACAAACGTCTCTGCAGATGTTCGGTACAACAAACACAACTTTCTCAGTTAAATCTTCAAAACCTTCTTGGCAGTCACATTGCAAATATCAAGTTCCCCAACCGGGGAAATTTTGTCCGAGGCTATGCTTATGTGTGGTAATCTGCCAGACTTTCAAGTGCAATCACTTTCTGCTGGAAAGTCCTGCTCCTCATTTGATACAGGGTGTTACACTGGACCAGCAGCTAATTATGCTTGCCCAGTGATTAACATTTGAAAGCAACAGTACATTCCACAGTCAGGGAAAGAGTTGCATCACAATCTAGCTCAAGGGGATGCTTTTCTGTTTTGCTAGTGTTTTTGTTCGTTTTTGATGTTCTACTATACATGTCTGTGTTTGTTTTTTTTTTTGTTTGTTTTTAAACCCAATTCAATGCAAGTCATGTTAGGTCACCTGTAGCAAATCGGCTTCTGGTTCCTGTGCAAGAACACACAAGATTTGTTTCATCTTATCCGAGAAAGAAAGCTTATCTTTACAACTGTGGTATTTGTATTCTTTTGAATTTCAAATCTTAAAGCACATTCTTTATTGATGCCTGATTTGTCACATAACAGCCCTAGTCTGATACTAGACTGTGATATGAAAAGTATGAGGTTTATCAGGAGAGGTTGGATTTCCAGTTCCTATGACTTAGCACAGCAAACATTGTTATGTAGAAAGAACATCACAGCATTAAGATGTACAGGCAGACATGCATTAGAAATTAAAGAAAAAAAAACAAATTTATACCTGTTTGTTTACATGAGATGCTTACGGCTAGACTGAGAGGTGGAGGCTGGGCCATGTAGGGAGTTCTGCAGTGGTCGGTCACTATCATTGCAAAATCTCCACATGGTTTGTCTGTTGGTAAGCGGCGCCTCTGAAGACACAACATTGTCTCCGTTCAGTTCCAATTAAACTATAAGACTAAATACAGATCACTTTATGTTAAGTAGCTCATGTACAGCAATGCGTTAATAGCATATGTACTAAAATCAGTTTAATTAAAATCAGAGAAAAGCTATGTCAGAAATTTGCATCAAACATGATATGTGTGCTTGACAACAGCTGAGCAAGAACTATGTTTTAGATAAACTCAGGAGTTTGACATTTACACCTTGTAGGAGTTTGAGGCCGCAACACTTATCTTAAGGAAGTTTTCGTGGTTAATAGACTCTATACGATCACGTACTTGGTTTGAGGTAGCATTCACATTGTGCTTAGTCAAACAAACCAAATGTTTTGAACAACATATTCCCTCCCTCACCGGAAAAGCGATGCATAAAATATTAGCAAAGAAGAAGACAAGACAAACAATGACCATGGAAATCTATTGGTTAATGCAGGGTAACTTCTGTTTCCACCACTGAGTTATAATCTGTCTGTCTGACATTTTTAGGCAGAACAGAAGTTTGCTTTGTTGATAAGCAACAGAGTTTGGTTGTGTTTTTCCACCTCCCCAAACAAACCAGACTTTTTCACTTCCCAAATCTACACTGCGTAATAGTACACACCATCCTACACAGGAACATACAAAAACCTCAGAGGAAATGTGCATCCTTAATATAAAACAATGGACCTTCATTACACAAACTTCACACAGTTCTTTTGAACTGTGTGCAGACACATTATATTGTACATCATCAAATTTGCTTTTTGTGGATTTACTGTTTAATGTTTATTGGAGTTAGGTGCATCTTTGGAATGGATCTCCTTTATGGTATAAAGAAAAAATCATAGATAAGACTCTGATGATTTGTGTTGCATAAAACCTCTTGCATTATTGCACATTTAAGTGATACTAAACTGTAATACAAGTGTAGTCAAAGTCTACAGATATAGAATGAAAGCTACTAGAAACTAAGGGAACTCAATCATTTGTGATCTCTTTGGCCCTCCAGTATATACTGTATACATGTATAATGATCTCTGACATTTCCATTCTTTTGTTGCCACCATTTCAAAAGGTTGCAATGACAGGCACAAACAAGCACAACACAATTAAATCTGTCTTTGTGGATCACCGTGGAGCTAATGAGTACTGTCAAGATAAGGAACAGGATGATGATAACATAATGGACAAAGTTTGCTGAATAGATCATTGTATACATTGCAACGTGAGTAATTATTCTTAACAATAAAATACCATAGTACATGTGACACAATCTGGATTGGACAGGACACCATACAATTACAACCACAAATTATAGGTTTCAACATAGTTTCATGTGTAGTTGCTGTACTGAAGCAATTGTTCTTAGAGGTCCATTGTTTTCTGGGATTATAGTGGTATTTATAGTTTTAGAAGTACTTTGCAATGCTATTTTGCATTATATGTGTCTCCATATTATGCAACAGCTGCCTCTTGGTTCCTGTGAATCTGTTACTCAGTACAAGTCTATTAATTATCTTTGATACAAAACATTAGCAATTGCAATTCTAAGTTTGTAAAGGATGTTTTATGCAGGACTGGGGCTTTCATTGGGCTGAACTGAGTAGCCCTGCTGTAGCATGTTGCTAAGACCCATTTACCGAAAGGAGCAAGCATGGAAATAGCAGGATTCAGACACTCATCAATACGGAGTATGTGTCAGTCAGTCACATCTCACTCTGTGTATTCATCTCATACTATTACTTAATGTCTCTTTCATAATGCCTTTATTTTCATGTAATACATGTTTAATACATTTTTTTCTCTCTTCACTTAGGCTCTGTTCAGTCTGACCCTTTGCTTATTCTACAACTTCAGCAACTCTTCAGCACGGCTGTGACTCTACAGAGATTATGTGATTGCTGAAATTGAATTTTTACTTAAAATATAAATCATATTGATTTGTTGACCAGATCACCCAAATCTGCTTTACAACAATATTTTAGAACATGCATCATATCCGTCGTCAAAATAAAAAGCTACTTTGTAGGCCTCACGTGTGCATCCAATTAATTTCTGTCCATGTACTGTGAAATTAAGAGATGTCAGTGAACTACTGGCACTATTGTAGTGGAGCAGTTCATGTCTACCCTGGTAATGATGATTTCCTCTTCACCATTTTATTAATGAAACATGTCTGACTTATTGAAAGTTGCATTAAGGGGGTTTTCAAGGGCACAAAAAAGGTTTGGGAACCACTGGTCTACATTACGGGAATGTTAGGTTACTTGTGCATTTCAAATGCGGCACTTAAAGTAAGTTGGTGTACTTCACTGTTAATTACCTATAAAGGCACTACTTCACTTTTAAAAGTAAATATTGTCATGAGTATGGATCAATCCCAGTGGCTCTCATTTGAATCAACCTTAGGACCACACAAAAAATTAAGGCAATGACCAGGCTAAACAAGTATATTTATTAATGTTTGTTAGATATAAAAACAGCTGGCAACAGGGAAACTAAGTAACTTCTACCAATCTGAGACAACAACCATATCACCACAAAACATGTGAGGAGGTTTTGTCCTTGTTAGAGGATTCCTACTTTGACTGAAGCATCACAAACACATCTCTAGCTGAACTGGTCTGGAACCCAACAGAAATGGTGAGAGTAGCTATTTTTCAAAATTGCCACTTGCTGCTTGGTTGCCTGGAGATTTATCAGTGCAGTCTCTGCATTCCTCTTGTGTTGTCTTGTATAGATTGCTATTTCCTTTTACCTTTGTGGTATCTAGATGGACGTTTAAGACTGATGTAAAAGACAGTGTAGCAAAAACAAATAGCAAATACTCACAAGCATGATTTAAAACTGAGAACTGCCGCTGGATGCATGAGCCAGAAGTGTACTAAGCGTGGAGTGCATCACTATTAATACTTAGGCTAACTTTCTGTCTTATAACAAACACAACAAGAATGATGAAGGCTAGAAATGTTAAGAAAATAGGTAACAATAGCACAAGACAAAAAATACAGATGTTGCTAGAATCATAGAGAGTGGAGCTGTGAAGCTCTAAACTCCTGGGGAAGAACATGAAGGAAACTTAGTTCACCATTTCAGCCAATGGTAGTAGTTGAACTTCTGCAGTTTTGCCTGGAAGATCAGTTTAAGGGCTCAGATGCAGGGTCTAATGTTGGATTTGGATTAATATAAAATTTTTAGTCAGATTAATCACAGCTTGCAAATAAATTAATCATGATTAAAATTTAATAGCCAATATTGATGAAGAAACTAATAAAAAGAATTTGTGAGCTCCAGACTTGACTATTGCAATGCTTTATACACTGGTATCAATCTGTCTTCTCTCCCACTTACAGCTTGTACAAAATTCTACCGCTCGGCTCCTAACCAGCACTCAGAAGCCCAAACATATCACTCCTATCCTGTTAGCTCTGCACTGGCACCCGGTTCACTTCAGGATACAGTATAAATTGCTGCTGTTTGTTTTTAAAGCACTACATGGCTTCAGTCCGCCTTACTTAACAGAATAGTTGAAAATCCACCAGCCCAGCAGAGTTTTATGTTCTGGTGGTCAAAATCTGTTAGAGGTGCTTCGGTCCAGGTATAAGCAATGAGGGGATCTGTTCTTTTTCAGTGGCAGGTCCAACATTTTGAAATACTCTCCCCCACGTGCTGTGCACACATACTGATCTGCCTCTGTTCAAGGCCAACTTCAGACCTATTTATTTAAAAAGGCATCTGGCTAGTATTTTATTTTAATGTGTTTTATACTTTTAGTACTTTCCATGTTATCTTTTAGTTTTAATCAGTTTTTTTTTATCACTTTCTGTTATATTTCCTTTATTTTAATGTGAATTTGTATTTATTTGTTTTTATGATGTTAAGCACCTTGGTCAGCTTGAGTATGGTGAGGTGCCATAGAAATAAACTTTGATTTGATTGATTGAATAAAACTGATGATCACTTTAGTTGTAGTTATTTTGCCAGGGGGCAAAAGCCCAATCACACCCATCCAGGTCTCACTGGCATTGCCCACGTGAGCAGTGAAGTCCCCCAGCAGAACAAGGGAGTCTCTGGAAGAAGTGCTCTCCAACACACTTCCAAGGACTCCAGAAAGGGTGTGTCCTCTGAACTGTTGTTCAGTGCATAAGCACAGGCAATGGTCAGGGCCTGTCCCGCAGGTGGGGACTGCCCTCTCATCCACCAGGGTGATGTCACCCTTTTGAGCTGAGCCTGACCAGGACCCATGGGCAAAGGCCCGGCCACCAGGTGCTTGCTTCCGTGCCCCACCTCCAGGCCTGGCTCCACAGGGGGGGCCCCAGTGGCCCATGTCCAGGCAAGGGAAACCATATTTTTTGTCATTATAGGGGGCTATTGAGCAATACATATTTTTCTTTATTTTCTCTTGTGGAAACATCCTAATTTAAACATTTGGCAATACATCTGTAAGTTAAATTATATTGACAATTACCATTGATATAAAAGGCATTTTGGTCTGTGTCAGTCATATGTACAGTCATAAAGAGCAACTAATTCAAAATACCACTTGATCTACTTAATCTATGTGTTTTACTTGAATTGTAAACTTTGACTACAGTTAACAGGTCAGGCTGTAGATTAGAGCAGTTTTGACTTTGCTCTTGACAGTGTAGATGAAAAGCTCCCAAAGAGAATAATACAGCAACACTTGCATTTTCTTTGGTGTCTGTGAAAACAACAATTAAAGAAAAGACCTGTCTATTGAAATTTCTATGATATCTTTTAGCATGGCAAGATGTGCCCTTGGCAGCAATTAAATTGTAAACTTAGCTCAGCCTGGGAGGAACAATGCTGAGTACACAGTTCAAACTCTAAAGCAATTGACATGTGAGAGATGAGTATGTTTAAACAAATTTAAACTCATCTTACAACATTTCAAAACATCCCTGCCTGTGCTTCACTTCATCACCTCCGGCATGTAAGCTACTAGATGAGGGTCAGGTAGTGTTTGAATTCATCTCCTCAAGCTGCTGAAATGGTGAAGCACACCAATGAAGGGTCTGCCTGCTAAAAAAGAAAAGGGCTCCTATACATATTAAACACAGCCCTGAAGAACACTGTGTTAATGTCAGGTGTTCCCTCCGGTGCAGCAGCGTCAGGAGCATCTGGCTCATTTCAGGAAAGAAGGTAACATTTTTTTCTAAACACAGTGTAGCACAAAGGTGGAAATTTAAGAGGTGGCATCTGCATTTCTACCCGAGGTATAAAAAGAAAAGAGAGAATGGGGCTAGTGCTTTGGCACAAGTGCACAAAACAGATCCTGTTGAGATGCAGAAACTTTAAGGGAAAGAAAAAAAAAATCATGTTCTGAAACAAGAGCAAAGGAATGCCTTGATTACACAGCTCACAGAAAATGATATTATTGTTGCCTTTAAGTTTAATTTTTTGCTTCTTTAAATTATAGACTGTAAGAAGCTCTGAGCTGTAGGGGATTTTTATCTAAAGATGTTTATGGGAAGAAATGTACGGCAAGTGTCCAGAATGTTTTTAATGAACCCAGGTTCTGTTTATAACTTGTTAAGCTACTATTATTGGCCATTGTATGGATAAAAGTTTACACAGCATTGCAGCTGTTTGTAGTGGTGCCTCATAAGAAGGCTCTGGATTCAAAGTTACTGGTCAGCTGGCAACTCTCTTTACTGAGGTCTCCATGTGTGGGTGCTCTCAGATTACTTCCTCTTACTGTCTAACGACATGAGTGAGGGGTTAGTTGGTAAATCTAAAGAGACACTAAACAGAAACCTAGTGAGCAGAATTACAGAAGCCTGCCTGTTACGACCCAACGTTAGGGGTATGAGGAAGGGCGTAACAAAGAAAATGAAAGCGATGTGGACAGCTGGCAAAAGTGTCATCAAGCACATTTTATTTGCACAGGTGTGGACCAGAGAAGAAAACCTGTAACAAAAAGATACAACCAGGTGTCGGGGTTAGCAGAACTGCTGAAACAAATATACAAAACATATCCCAGGATCCACGGGGTGCAAACAACGACATAACTAAACTCGGTGAGGGAAATTAAACCAAACAAAAAAACAGCAGTTCCATAAACTAGCGCGACCGTTGTCACAAACAAAAACCCTAAACTAGCCCAACACCAAAACAAAATTAAACACAATGGCAGAAAACAAACTGGAGTGTAGCAAGGCCTGAAACGAACTGAGTGTATTACAAAAAGGTACGTCTAAACTAAACAGACTATTCTACTGTTCCCCTGAGAGCATATCTCTAGTCAAAAGTCTACCAAATTGACTAAATTGTACGCATCTTCTCCAGAAAATCTATAGTGATGGTCTTGTGTGAAGGCAGCTCTTGTTGGCTTATGTGAAAACAAAAATTCATGTTTAGGGTCAGATAAATATGTTTAAAGTACACAAACAGTAGGGCAGTGTTACGGCCGCTGCTTATTGCAGGCAGCTGCGGCTCGTTCTGCAGGTAATTGCCTGGCTCAGAGCTCTGCTTGGAGTGGCTGGCTCCAACGCACCCCTGTCTCCTCCCCTCTGATTGGCTGCACATTCGGCCAACCAGGCTGCAGTTCTATGGAAGCCAGGACAGAAAAGGCTTCTGTAGTGCTCAGTCGGGAGGGGAAGCCGGATTGGCACAGGCTGCTTCCCCTCACGTTAGTTACCATGTTCACTGTGTAGGAGCGAGGCTGGTTAGCGCAGGTAGCTTCGTCTCCGAGCTTGTCAGAATTGGTAGCTCGGTCTACTGGGTGTCCGCTGTGCTACTTGGTTGTCTGTTGTATGTTGGACTATTCGAGTGTGTGCAGCAGGACAATTCCTGGCTGCTCTGATATTGCAAGGGATGTGTGCATGATGTGATGCACAAATAATACTGCAGAAATCACCATCTATGGTAATAAAAGTCTATGTTGGGTTGATACCACATGCATATGAGCTTATGCACAATAACGAGTCGTGAGCTAAAAGCAAGACACAGACCAGCAAAAATGAGGATGACACTGCACCGCCGACGAGTACCACATTTATTCAGTCACAGACTGGCAGTACATTCTCCTGCAGATTTGCTGGTACATGATCACACCTGCTGATCTGCTGGATACTACACTTCAGGGCCTGGTGGAAAATCTCTGCAAGAATTATAGACAAACGTTTCAGATGTTTGCAAGCTCACAGGCCCTTCCGGATCTTTTCTAGAAAATTCAAGAGCACGACAGAAAATGAACCGGGAGTGAAGACAAACCACAAGTGTTTGTGCATCAGTAAAATGAAAAGTATCCTGTGTTTGAATGTCATGCAAGTATCTTTTGAACATACACTGACATTATGATATGCTTAAATGTTACTGTTCACTAGTGTCACTTTTGATTTATCAGTTAACTTTACACTCAAGTCTTTACACTGCAAGAGGATGTGACTTGAGAACCCCCAGGCATGGAAAATGTGCAAAGTTAACAAAGGAAGGTCCCAGCTGACCTTCTTTAAAAGCACAACCTTGAATGCAAAGTATTCAGCAGATTCAGTGACTATTCCTTCATTTAAGACTTCATTTTATCTTGGCATCAGTCAGAGTGGCTCTGCAGTTGTCCCCATTATTTTACCTTCATGTATTTTTTTTTTTCTAATGTATTAAACCCAAATTTGCATCAGTTGTGTTATTCATTTATTATTTTTTAAATGATCACACATTTGTTGAACAGCCTTTAGTTTAGTTTTTATTATGACACAAGATTTCTTTGGTATTGTTTTGATAAGCTTCTGCAATGTCACAAGATTTATTTCCATCCAGTATTGCTTTTGCTTTCAACAAGATCTTGTACTGATGATGGGAGAGTTTAACCACTGCACAAAGCCTTCTCCAGCACATTCCAAAGGCTCTCAATGGGGGTTTTTCGACCGAGCTGGTTGCAGTGCTGGTTAGGAGCCAGAGCCTGCCTAAGCACCGGTTCTTTGACTTTCGGTTGCTCAACCACCAGCTACTGGCTCTCAAAACTGGTTGAAAGCTGGCTCCAACTCTTTGCTGGGCCAGATCTAAGAACCGCTTCACGTGGGTTGCATCAGTGGTTGGGGGGAGGTTAGGGCTTGGACAAAAGGCTGCTTTCAGATACCTACAGAAAGAGGTGCTGCAGCAGGCTATGAAAGAACCATCGATCAAAGGGGTTCAGGTCTGGACTCTGTGGTGGCCAATCCATGTGTGAAAGTGGTGTCTCATGCTTCCTAAAACACTCTTTTACAATTTGAGCCTGATGAATCCTGTCATTCTCATGTTGTCATATGTTGTGCCATCAGGGAAGAAAAAAATCTATTTATGGAATAACCTGGTTATTCAGTATATTGAGGTGGTCAGCATGGCCATGATTGGAGAGCAGAACCACACATGTAGACACCATGCATTACTTGGCATGTCAGATGACACGTCATATGTGAACATCTAAAGCTGGCAGCTCCTTCATCATTGGTGGACTTTCAGAATGAATTACATAACTACTGATAGCATAACCCCGGCACCAGATCCAGTTTAGCACTGGTTATCAATTCCCATCTTTGATAATCTATGGAGTGATTTTGTTAATAAATTTGGAGTGTGTGTCAGACACATTTTTGAAAAGCCAAATAAATTGTCTATACAAACCTGTTGTAGACAACCAATCTACAATCTCAACACTGATCAGCCATTTATATTAGAGGATCTGTCTGATTTATAATAGGCTTTCGTCACGCTCCTAAAGGAGCTCTGACCTGTCAGGCTGTGGACAATGAATATCTTAGGTGTCCTAGAGTGTTTAGTATGGGAAAAGCAATAAATTTCTTGGCCCCTGTAGGTTGTAGGTTGGGTAAATTGAGTTTCCATCGGCCAGCAGGTGATTGGTCGACAAAAATGTCTAGGAAGGTGACAACCAACAAAGTAACATTTATGTGAATGCCAGGATGCAGGTTTTTCAAGCAGAACATTAAACAAAATGAACACCATTACACATTTTACCTGTCAGTGGCCCAATCAGTGAATAATGTATGATATATCTTAAGTAAAGTATTTTTTAACTTGGAAAAAAAACCTAAATGTTTAAAAAATATCAAAACAATGTCGAAAAGATTGTTGGTTGTGGTAAGTCAGCTAAAATTTGTTGAAGGTTGTGTTGATTGTTGCTACAATATATAAGTATATATAAAAATTCACACCATTACCACTTGCATAGATTATATAGACATGTCAAATGATTAAGAAGCACACATGAAATCATAGAGGTTAAAATGTTTGTTTGTTTTTTTTTTTTTTTCTTTAATTCATACAAGCCAAATCTTAAGCCTGTATCAGCCCCCATTTAATAGTTTAATGGATACTTAAATAATATTTTCTCCTTAGAGGATAAGAATTGCAGTCACCCTATGAAAATACACAGAAAATCCTCAGTTGTTGCCTGTGCATGTGACAGTTTTCCTGATCAATCAACTGATAAGGGTGTGGCAAAATGACAAAAACATGACGAAATTGTGCAATTTTATCAAAAAGTTATTATTATTATTATTATTATTATTATTATCATTATTTATTTTAAGTATCTTCATTTTTTTTTTTCCACAGCCACACTGAGCAATCCCCGGCTTGGAGACAAAACAAAGCAATTCTTAATTTCCAGCAGTTACAAATGCCAGAACCCAAGGCGCATGGAGGAGGCAGATAAAGTTGTTATTGGCAAATGTCCTTGGTGCAAGCAGAGTGAGCGCTCAGTAATCCGACTGTGTTATTAGTCTCCCAGGACCCTGGGACTCAACGTTACTATCACAGGCTGGTCCCATGTAGATAACACCAGCTCCATTCACCCTCACATCTACTCATAGCTAAATTGTCTGCAATTATCAAGACTGGGGAGCTTATTATTGCCCTATTTTATTTGCATGCAGACTCCCGCAAAAGCCCCAAAGTTTTTAATGCTGGGCGTTTCATAACATGTTTTAATTTCCCATTCAGTCCTCTGGAAGAGCAGCATTGATCCCATCAGCTTTCCCCTAAGCCTAAATTGACTGTGAAACAATCAGGTATTGTTTAGTCTGCATTTTCTTTCCACTGTTGACCAGTCAAGAAAGTTGCTCAAACATGAGGGCAATTTAGACCTCAGTGTTAAACATGTCCCATTATGTAACTGGGTACATGTAAGTCACAGTTTATAGCAGCACCTATTCTTGCAGCTCATATTTGCTTCTAATATTTATAGCACTCTCATCTACTTCCCATTCAGTCACAAGGGTTTCATTAACTGTGGCAGCTGCTTTGAAAAACAAACATTCAAGGGCCAGTGGCCTCACTGTCAGTTGCCATGCGCACAAGACAGAGTTAGAAAACCAGAAAAACAAACAAAAAAACTGCAATATGCTTCAGATAAGGCGAGCTGCCAGGTGGCAAGGGGGACAGGTGAGGCACTGACCCTCTCTAACAAAAGAATGTCACTTGTGGTCATCTGCTCTTGGTGAGGGCCGTAACCTTGCTGTGGCTCAAACATCAGAAAAAAATGAAGTGGCCTGTCAGTAATCGGAAGTGTAGGAGACATCAGGAAGCTGGAAGGGAAAAACATTAAAACTTATCATTTCTGACACGACATGCATTGTAGCATTCTAAGACTCATTTATATTCACTCTTCCCTGAGGCTTTTCTTTCCATTCACCCAAGCATGCCAGCTGAAAAGCTAAATAGAAATGAGGCTTATACATATGGGTAAACTGACATACCATTGGACCTCAAGCAAAGTACACTGGAAAATATTTTCTTGAAGAATGGTAAACATTAAAATCCTTGGGGGCATATAACATACATACTATAGTTCCCTGTAAGAAGAAACACATCTATAATATTACTTTTATTTAAAAACTTGTGGAAATCATCTTCCATGCACGAGTTGAAGTATCAGACATCATCCATTATAGGAAAGAAAAAAGAAAATCTTGTACTAGCTTCAGGAAGTGATAACAACAATATTACAGTAATGGAATTACAAGGCATGAAATAACAACTCCCGAGTGAAGTTACTTTGTTTTTGGAGCTGGATAACAGTGGAGTGCTATCATGCTATCATACTGAAATAGTGCTAAGGTGTCCAGCTGAAAAATCAAAAAGCACTGAATCATTTCACTTTGAAATGTGGCTTCAAAACAGTTAAAACACTGACATTTCATTTGCATAAATAGGTTACCTCACAGATGGGATATCCATCAAAGACATCACTTATTTAGGATATGATTCGATGCTTTCATGCATTATTGAAACCCTCAAAATGGTGAGCCTCAAGTTCTCCTCAAGCTGACATATTGTAGCTGACCTTTTGAAAATTTAATCTCTGATTACTTTGGACCAACATAAAAATGTATATATGTAAACAATGAATAGTTCTCATCTGCAGCTGACAGTGCAACTCACATCTTTATTTGTTGTATGTATGTAAATACTGTTTCTCATTTTCCATTTTTCTGTTTTGGCCAAATAAGCTATTTAAAAACAAGTCTGACAGACCTGTCTGCAACTGTACTGACCTTTGAAAGTTGATGTCTGTAAGCAGTCCACCTGCATAGCATATGCATGAGTGTGTCTTTGTTTGTGTGAAGTACTGTTTTGGATCTTAACCCATTATCCTTAATGCAAAATTCATGTTTATGTCTCTGGTGTGACATTTGCTTGCTTCTTCCTTTCAAATCTTATGTGACATGCCAATTTAATATGATTTTATAGTTTTTAAGAAACTTGTCTAGTGGTTTTTGTGAATGAAGATGAGGGTAATGATTTATAATAAAATATAACAGAATCCCCTTTTCAAGGAAACATTATGACTTCAAGGACTCACCTTTATGACTTAGATAGAAAAACTGTTATTAACTTATTCATTCAGCAAGAATTGATCCGTCCTGGGCGTTTTCCAATATCCAAGCTCACCTGAAACACAAATTGCACATGTATTGCACAAAAATATGTGTTAAGATGAATAATTCAAGTGGGTGTCTAAAAACTTGCCATCTTGCTGATACATGTAAATGGACCTGCAGTAACTGTTTAAATATTCATGCAATTAAACACCACATGCAGAGTACAGGGGTGAGAGGAGGTTAAGTCTCACATGCATCAGTTACACTTTGAAATCTTCCAACACAAAGGAAAACTCACCACAGAACATATTTCTAAGCATGATGTAAATATTTTTTGAAAAACAAAAAGCTCGGTCAGTGCCATGAGCATGCAGGGTTGTTAATTGCCCAGTATGAACGTAAATCGGACCACTCTGATAGCCAGGAGATTTTCTCCGTAGGCGTAATTAGAAGTGCATCTGTGAAAGCATCCCCTATAGAGAATCTACCATGGGTAACATTTCCTCCCAGTGGATGCTTGAAGAAAGATAATTGGTGTAATGTTCATGCCCAATGTTCCAAGCTAATTAAAGCTTGAAGCACTGGCTATCCAGTCTCACAAACTTCATAGCTTTGTTTTTTAGACCATTTGTTCACTCGTCTACAACTTGAGTAATTTAAATCTTCTGATTGTGATATGTAAATAGCATATTACATAATTTACAATGTTTAATATTTTCTGGCTTTTTTCTTGAGTGTAATTCAGGATTAGAATTTTCACACATGGACTTTAAGTGGAATTATGTGCTGGGAAAAAAGTTTTATATATATATATATATATATATATATATATATATATATATTCATATATACGTGTGTGTGTGGGTGGGTGTGGGTGTGGGTGTGTTTCCCGCGCTGGGGGGGGGGGCATCCTGAGTTGATGTGATGAGTGCAATCAGGCTCATGCTGGGACTGTTTTACCACTGCACTGCACTGAAATGTAGTTTATCTGCTAATGAAGCTGCTCTAACTTTGTGATAAACTTTTTCATAATGAAAACATCCTCCAGTTAGTCAGAGGGGTGTTTTCAAAAAGGAGAGGCAACATTGAATGTCAGGTTTACAGGCTAAAAGCATCTGAGGTTGCTGAAAGTAGTAATTAAAAGTCCTGATGATATAACAAGGGGCACATGAGAGAAACAAAAATTCCACCCAGAGACTTTACAAATAAAGATAAGTCTTTATACTTTATCACAGTTTTGGTCTTGAAGACAGAAGCTGGTTAATCTCAAGCATGGACAAAGCAACATATCTCTGTTCAGATGTTTCCTGCTGTGTGGTTGCAGGCATCACCACTGGTGGGAAACCCTTGGTTTTCTGATTAGATCACAACTGATAGTCAACAGTGCCAACTTGCTGATGTACCCAAGAGGCTACATTAAAGACAATGTATGATAGTTAAAATTATCACAGGTCTGATATGTTTGCAGAAAACATAAAATAGAAGAAAATCAAAGAAACAAAGAGAATTACATTAAAAATTGACACAAAAAGGTCTGTTTCAACAATACATACAACAAAAGTGTTATTTCTTTCAATATATCACCAAATGTAACAGCATTGGCAAAACAGATAATTGCAGCCTGTTGTGTGAGTGCAAACAAGACAAGTGTGTGCAATTAGCAGCAAATGGGCCAATTCTAAATATACAATTCAGCACGATTATGATTAGCTAGCATTCTGGTTTAAGCAAGCTAAATGTCTGATTACAGATTGATTCACCTTGGCACCTTAAAAACACAATGTTTTAACCAAACACACATTTCACATTTTGCAAATCAGACATATACATGAGGGTCATAAGTTAAACACAAACACTATAAATAAAGAATTTATAAAGAAAGGCGTAGTAATGGTCCCTCTGTTGTTTCAGTGGAATAGCTTGAAACCACTGAAAGCAATTGCATCATAATATATATACATATCTTTATTTTAATAATGACTTGAAATGTAAATTAATCATTTTAGAAAGCCAGTCAGCCAGTGCTACAGCACAGAAAATCATCCATCAACAAGTCTGCATAATGATCAGCTAAATTAGCTAAGCCATATTGAGTTGCTGCAGGAACAAGGTCACTGGTTCTCTGTGTCACCTAGTCACCGACTGAGGCAACAGTATTGGCGTGAGCACCATATCTAAAAAAACAAACCTGTTTCTTTCCTGACTCCCCAGCCTTAAAAATGATTAAGAAGATGACTGAATCATCAAATTTATATAAGAAAATGATGGGGAAGTCATGTTTTTTTTTTTTTTGGACTGAGGGCAGGCTGAATACTGTACTAAAGGATAATGTTATACCTGGAAAAACAATATAGTCACAAATTATAAAAACAGCTTGGTGAGAACAAGCACAACCAGCACATTTCCTCAATGACCAAAGCAATATACCAGGGTCAGGAAAACTAAGAGTTGCCATCTAGGAGGCTTGTTGACCACCAGGAGCATGCACTACACACACCATTAATCATAGATAAGAGTACTTGAAGTAAAATATATAAATTATGTTATTTAGCTCAAAAAATGAAATTGTTTATTGGGTCTACTCTGATAAAAAAAAACAAAAAAAAACTGATGCTTTAAATGATAAGAATAAACAACAAGTTTTGCTGCAGTGGCTCTTGTATAACTCCTGTTAAGAGACACCAGGTCATCTTAGATTTCCTCCAGTTAATTAAGAATCACATGGCTTAACTGCATTTCTGATAACATCGTCTTTTGGGGTTCTATGAAATGACATAAACAAATACCGTATTAGTCCACACAATTCCTCTTCTGACAGCTCTGTGCAATTTCCGTGCCTCCTCTGCACAACAGTCACAGAAACAGAATTTGCTCTACTGAAGAGTAAGTAGTTAAAGGGTTAAAGAGAGGCTCCTGTTAATACATGTACAACAGAACCAAGCATAAAAAAATACTGGGTGCCTCTCATGTGCTAACTTTTCACTCCACCAGTTTGATAATTACTGACAGTTATTTTTCAACAAGAAGACACATTTTAAACCGAGGTCAAAGCAAATCTGTAAATCTGTCCTTTAACTCGATTACTACTGTTGTACACACTATATATTTAGCATGTTGGCTTCATTAAAAATCATGCAAACAGCTTTGTCAATGAGAAAATGTTAATTTAGGTGTCTGTGTAGGAAACTCCCATGCCATGAGCCGTTCATTGTACCCACTGAGCACATGATGTTTTATGCTTCTGTCAATTTTATTAGAAAAAATCCTCAAGAGAAAAACTAAAAATCTGTTTAGTTTTATTCTTGAATTGATTTGTGTTGAATGAGCTGCGTTTGATTAAATTCTGATAAGGCTTCTCTTCACCTATTTAAAGTATGTTCACCTTCCTTTCAGAGTTGATACAATATTCATGACCAATAAAACAATAAGAGGGTAAATGCCCAATTTAACCTCTATGAAGACTATTCAGGGATACAAGGTACTTGGTTGTAATTGCATGAGGGTGATTATAGCTTTTATTTAGAAGCGTTTCACAGAGAATGAATATGAAACACCATTATCCAGCCACCATTACACCCTTCTTGTCATCAGCAAGATAATTGTACACAAGTTCATGATCTGTGTACAGTACTGACGGAATAGATTCTGGAAATCACTTCTCCACCTTCCATCAGCATCAGTTCTGAGTCTGACATTTTCCACCATGACCAGAGTCATGTCTAATGGATATATATATATATATATATATATATATATATATATATATATATATATACACAGTGGTGTGGGGGTTAGCACTGCAGCCTCACAGCACTAAGTCGCTGGTTCAAATCTCGGCTGGGGGGAGGTTCGAACTTTGAGGGCAGTGGCCTTTCTGTGTGGAGTTTGCATGTTCTCCCTGTGTATGCGTGGGTTCTCTCCAGGTACTCCGGCTTCCTCCCACCGTCCAAAGACATGCATGTTAGGTTAACTGATTACTCTAAATTCTCCCTAGGAGTGTGAATGGTTGTTTGTCGCCCTGTGTTGGCCCTGCGATGGACTGGTGACCTGTCCAGAGTGTACCCTGCCTCTCACCTGGCAATGCTGGGATAGGCTCCAGCTTACCCGCGACCTGTAATGGACCAAGCGGTACAAAGAATGAATATATATATATATATATATACATATATATATATGTGTATATTAGTGCTTGGTAAGTTAACGCGTTAATCATGCATTAACGCTGTTAACTTTTTTAGGCGCGCATTCTTTTCTTTTTTTTTTTTTTTTTTTTGCTGGCTTTTGATGACAGAATTACGGCGTCCCTGTCTCCCTTTCCCGCTGCAGCAGTGTGTCTGATGTAATCAGCAGAGAGGGGATTTATTAAAATGAAGAGACGTTTTATGGATGGAACTTAGGAAAGAAGAAGAACAGACGTTTCTCTTTGTCTGTCTAAACCCATGCACATGGACAGAACATCATGATTTTTGGACGGGAAACTGCTCCCAAAAGACAATGAGAAACTTTTTTATTTATTATTATTTTTTTTAATAAATGCGGTTTTAATTTAGCCAAGACAGCAAAGATAAGACATGTTTTCTGATGTTTTCAAATGTACAGCATAAATCGGGCCCTCTTCTGCTTCTGGTTTGGTGAATCTTGGCCATAGCGAGATGAAACTTCCAGCTGTGGAATCTGTGAGATGTGAGTTTTCAGCAGAGGAGTCGTTGGAGACATCATCTGTTTTTACATATTTTTTGGACTTTGTATACCTGGTTTTTGAATTGTTGTCTTAACTGTGTTTGTTGGTCATAGAAATGGTTTTGCTGATCTGTTAGTTGAGATTCTGGACTTTCTATGGATACCACACATGTTTACAGTTAAAGCTACAGACCTGACACTACACCCTGAAACGAGATGTTAACCCCTTAACTCCTGGTAGCAGAGGCTGCACGTGCAGTCAAGTTAAAAATGAAAGTTTAGAGAATTTATAGGCCAGAAGTCTGGATAATGAAGCACTAAAGGTGCATGGATGGAAGTTATTGTGTATATTGTGTATATTTCTCTCTCCTCACCATCTAGAAGCTGTGAGATTCTAATCCTGCTTTCTGTCTGTTCGCCTGATGCTGATATTCATCACATATTGTTCCTTCTGTGGTTAGAAGCAAGCGGCTTCCATCCATCCATCCATTCTCTGCCACTTATCTGGAGTCGGGTCGCAGGGGCAGCTGCCTAAGCAGGGAAGCCCAGACTTCCCTCTCCCCTGCCACATTCACCAGCTCATCCGGAGGGATCCCGAGGCGTTCCCAGGCCAGCCGAGAAATGTAGTCCGTCCAGCGCGTCCTAGGTTTTCCCCGGGGCCTCTTTCCGGTGGGACATGCCCGGAACGCCTCACCAGGGAGGCGTCCAGGAGGCATCCTAACCAGATGCCCGAGCCACCTCATCTGGCTCCTCTCGATGTGGAGGAGTAGCAGATTTACTCTGAGCCCCTCCCGGATCACTGAGCTTCTCACCCTATCTCTAAGGGAGAGCTTACCTGCGGAGAAAACTCATTTCTTGTATTCGCGATCTAGTTCTTTCGGTCACTACCCACAGCTCATGACCATGGGTGAGGGTAGGAACGTAGATCGACCGGTACATCGAGAGCTTTGCCTTTCGGCTCAGCTCCTTCTTCACCACGACAGACCGATGCAGAGTTCGCATCACTACAGACGCTGCACCGATCCGCCTGTCAACCTCCCGCTCCATCCTTCCCTCACTTGTGAACAAGACCCCGAGATACGTGAACTCCTCCACTTGGGGCAGAACCCTATTGCAGCTTCACAGCTTTAAATTCATCCTGCTGTTTTTTTTTTATACCTTTTAGTTAGTAAATCCTGAACATTTCATTCTTCTTTCTCATAAATATTTGATTTTATAAATATATATGAAGAATTTTTTTTTAACTGTTGCTGTTTAAAGAGAAAACTGATGCTAAATCTGTTTATGTGTTTAGTGCAGGGGTCTGCAGCCTTTCCAATCCAAAGACCCTCAGCCAGCTAAATAAAACTCCTTTAGAGCTGCAAAAAGGCAACTTAATATATATATTCTTAATGAAGAGCCACCATAGGATATTTGTTTTTTGTTTTAGAAGAACCACATTTTTATTTCCATTTTTAGGTTTTAAAATAAAGAAAAACATAAAACCTTTATAAAAGGAGGATAAACAAACTTTCTTCTAAAGGATGTAGATGTTTTTGGAAAATTATGTAAAGTAAAAAAAAAGTCCCTGGTTTCCGACCTAATGACAAGAAAAATAGATTTAAAAAACATATTTTAGCCACGCATTTAGAGGCATTGTGGAAGGTCCAGAGTTGCAGGTTGGAGACCCCTGATTTAGTGTTTGTAAACCAAAATTTACTGCATTTTCTTTATACAGCAGAAGGCCTTCTTTTAAAGGAAAAAGACATTTTGTGCATAACAATGTGATTAATCACGATTAATCGCAGCATGTCATGCAACTAACCACGATTAAAAAAATTTTAATCGTTGCCCAGCACTAATATACATATATATATATATATATATATATATATATATATATATATATGTATATATATATATATGTGTGTGTGTATAATTGGGCACTGGTATCAAAACCTAAGTGACATATAGAAACTTTATTTCTACTTTTTCTTGTTCTTTTCTCCTTATTATTGAGGTTTTGGTAATGGGTCATACGGGATGGGGATCCTCTCCAGCAGTCCTCCCTGATAGCAGAACTGATAAGGGACAGCAGACTGAGTACTGCAGCAATCTAGCCTCCTTCAGACAGGCTCTATGGACATCAGCAGCAAGATCTCCATTACTCAGTTAAACTGTGTCTGAGAACGCAACCTCACTATTATGTCAATGTCAGGGGCTTAATGCTGATTCATACAGCTGCACAAATCCCAGATTAACCTCCAAGCTGGAAGACCTTTTAGCAGTAAACTGTATGGGAAACTTCATGAAGAAGAGGCTATGTGATTTTGTTTTGATAACAGAAACAGACAGAAGTGTAAATCCAGATACCATACCGACATACATAGATGGACAACCACATAGACGAGCTGTCATACCACAGACCCACATAAGAGAAGTTTTTGTTTTTGAACATGATTGCTATCAAGGGGATATTGCAGCTAACTGTACATTATCTAAACTACACGAAATATAACAAATATAATTCATCACATAGCTTTCAAATTTTGATTACAAATGTCTTGGGTTGCCCATTTCTCTGCCAAAAGAAAAAAAAAATATCTCTTTCTTTCTTTAAGATAAATTACTGAAATTTGAGCCACTATTGTTGAATTGAGCTTTGTGTGCTGCAGTGCACCCCCACCCTGGTCTGACTTGTTGAGCACCAAGAGCTGCAGTGTTCTTGGAAGAATGAGTGTTAAGCCATTGAGGGGTGAGGGGAGAGTTTTTGACTGCAAGCACTTGTGTGCCGCCCAGTGGTACCACCCTCCTTTTGCAAAAATAAACCGATGAAAATATTGTTTGGAATTAGAAGGGCTAAAATTAACACACATTTATCATCTTCTCACGTGGAAGCTTTTGTGCTCAGTTTCAAAACAATCATATCAGAATATCCACTGCCAGTCAGATTATACCTGAATTTAGCATATCTATTATTTGTAAGAATTATATTTTAGAGTTACAGACAAGATGGCTTCACTCTAAGAGGACTATATTTTATCATACAGTGTTATCAACATGTTGGAGCTTGCATTCACTGAATAGCGTTGCAGATACTGTCATTGCTCATGAAGTTGCACAGCTGCTTGGGCATACTGTGTGTCTGAGACACGTTAAGGCTCGGTGCTGGAAATTGTATTCTATCTTGTGTGAATCAACAAGGCTTCAATCCTGGTGAACGAATGTGTCTATGTGGAAATAGGCGTGTGGTGAGAGAAATGCAATACAACAATCAACAACGAGAAGGCATGAGATGAAAGTTGCTTTCTGGACAATGGCTAGGAGGGTTTACTTGAATAAATTGCAGTTAGGCGAATAAAAGATTCTTGTTGAAAGACTTCCTCAGCCACTTCCTCAGTACGGGGGTAAGCATCAAACTTTGAAATATGATTAAGCATTTGGAATTCATAAATAATCAGTGACATGGACTCTGGGTGGCCCAACCTCTCAGAGCCAGCGTCCCTCCACCCTCAGTGTCTCTGAGGAGTTATATATTCACCCTTTGGTTTGCGTGGAACTGGCTCATTTGATGGTCTAACATCCATTTCCTTTGACAACAAAGTCCTCATCTGATTCATCTATGTTTTGAAGAGCCCTTCTTTTGGCTTTTTCCTTTTTACCTCTTAATGAGAGTCTGGAAATGATTTCGAGTATCTAAAAAACACAGAATACAAACATTTCTATTCCAAAACATTGTACAGGACAACTACATGTAATAAACAAGATAGCAGAGCCGGCCATAGCCACTTTGGTGCACTAGGCGAGATTATGGGCTGTGGATTAGTCTATATAGTTCATTAGAATTTAATCAAAGTCATAACATGACAAACTGAAATGTTTACGCTGCCTCAATTTAATACTGTACAGGCAAAAAAAGAAATTTTTTTGTCTGGTAAAGATCCCTGTAAAAAATGGGCCATTAACATTTAAACTTCTTTTTCAGCTCAAATTGGAATAATAATGGCTTAAAAATTAACATCCCCTCCAACATCACAAATTCTATGCAATTAATGCATCAAAATGATCGCATTTAAATTTTCTTGAAAATTTAATGGATAATGATGTACTTTGTCACAGTGGGTTTAAATTGTATTTGCAATTCTGTCAGCTAATGGTCATATTTTACTTCAAGGTTGCTTCAAATTAATGAAGCAGTGAACTTCTGGCGTGAACTTCAACAGTCGTTTGCACCGTAGTGCAAATGGCTTTGTTGTCTTGACAATACTGATGTGAAACACATATGCCAACAGATGTCTTAAAATCACAGAAATCATTTATCAAAAAACAAAACAATGAAAGAAAACCTTACTGTCATCTCTGAATAGAATATTTTGCATTATAAACTTCTGCTTGCTCAGATCCCACTTAATTACAGGATTCTGCAAATAAACGTCTATCATGAGTGCAACAAAACACTTGTGCTCCAGGGGACTCTGTGGACCACTTTTATGTTCCTACTAATGTCAACATCAAACCTACGCCGTTGGAGGTAGTTTTCCCAAGTGGAAAAAAAAGCATAACTGGCTTCAGCCCTGCTGCTGGATCATCTAACTCTACTCAAATCCACATCCATTTTAATTGGTTAGGATTACGGTTAGTGGGCAGTGTTTGGGATGTTACAATGTGGATGTGGGCAGAGTTGGGTGGTCCAAATCCATCTTCCTAAAGAAGTAAATTAAAAACAACAGACAAAAATAAAAAACCTCGAGGTGGAAAAATCAACAACACTGGTCAGGGAGGGAAGTAAAGTGAAAGCCCTTTGTGAGAAATGACTTTAATTTCTGGATGTATCAGAGATATTAGATCTTATCTGACTGGGAAGATGCTGTTGAGTCATGAGAAGGAGAGAGTGAATCACATGATTCTAATCTTTGTCAGGTCAAACACAATTATTAGTTTTTTTTATTCTCCTTATGTACATTATGTCTTCTACAAAACAAACAAAGGAAGAAACACATTATTTTCTTTTCATGAGTTTAATTTTATTGTTACCATTAACATCCATCTTTTCTAGATTATGTCTTCCAAATGTCAATAAAAAATAGCTACAAACTGTCAAATATAACAAAGTTACAAGAGTCCAACTTCTTTTTATTATCAGCTGAATGACATCTATTTGTCTTCTTTATCTGCCTTGTTTCTGGCATGTAATACTTTCTCTATTAGTATGTCAGCGTTAACTTGTAAACCTGTAACTCTTTTGGCAAAGTTGAATCTTTATTTTTTCCATGAACCAACATACAGATGATCCAGTCTACACAGCCCTTGCTGCAGTGCACAGTACAATACACACAAATTTTTGTTAATAGTCTCAGGTTTAGCTGCTGCAGATTTATTGTTTTGCCCTCTTTTAATAGAGCAGAGCTCTACTTGAATTGGAGCTGTCCTTTTATCAAGCTAAACATTTAGTAGTAGAACACTTGGTGGCCTCCCCTCCTTATTGCCATAGCGCTTCACCTCTAACTTTAAAATTAACCCAAAGTAGCAACTTATAGTAATAGCAATAAGCTGTACTACGCAGAGAGCTGCTTCCAGTCTTGCTGGTGATGGTAATGACATCTTAGCTCCATTCCTTAACACTGAGCATCATAGTCTGATAAGAGTTCCCTTCATTAATCTCACATCTGTTACAGCATATCACTCAAATACTTTGCTTCCGCTTATTCTGTACACCCCAGTCTCTGGACACATGAGTTAGTTCACTGTTAATATTCATCCCTATAAATCCAGTGCATATTTAAACTGAGGCTGGATACACTCTCCCTTACCATGACCTAATCTCTTTCCAGGTAATGCAGAGAGGGAGGTATAATTTCTTTGAATTGCAGATTTACCAGGGCACACTCTTCCTGATAAGAGTTCAAGAGCGTGGTGTTAAAATATTGAGTGTTGTCTCTCTTCAAAGCTCAGATACTGGAATCACAGACAATGAAAGATGGCCTTGCTTGATAATGAAGGACGTGACTTGAACTAATCTGCTTTGACAAAAAAGATTGTTAATATTTTCTGACATGTATGTTCACATGAATATTTTTTTCCTTTACATTTTCAAGTCAAATTAATGAGAGGAAAGCCATTGTAATTTCAAATGACAAATGGACTTTGAGCTCCATCATTGGTTATTGTTGATAAAAAGTCCATCTTTTCCTTGCATGGCAAGAGAGAACCAGCTACTGAACAGAGTGGGAAATGGGCCCAAATGAAGTGCCTCAGCAAGCAAAATAGGCTCTAGGACATGAAGATATTATAGGGCATTTGCTACAAGGTCATGGAAGCCTTGGTCTTGGCACAAGCAAACCACAGAGACAAAGAAACATCCACACAAAATCTTAAATTGGCAAAGATACTAAAACAGTGGAGAAAACTATGAGATGTGCCAAAACAGCTTCCTAAGCTAAGCAGGATCAATGCAGTTGTGGGAAGTGGATAAAAATAAGAATGTGCTGCTGCAAATAGCTGCACTTTTTTTTTTTTTTTTTTTTTTTTGGAAGAAAAGGAACTCTGATTCATTGGTATTGTTTTGCAAATAATAGCACCCCAGATGTACTTTTTACCAGCCCAAATTTCAATCATCAAAATACCAAAGCATCTTTTCTCAAAGCAGAATCCAAATAAAGTATTGCACAACACTCCAGCTGTGATAGCTTTTTACTTTTTCCTTCTGACTTTCTATGCAGTTGAGCAGGTCACTCTATGCTAATATTCCCTCTGCTTCAGTTAATTCTGATTTTGGATCACTGGATGGCTGTTTTCTTTCAGAATAAGCCATCTGTTCCATCTTAATGTACGTCTGGCTGCAAATTATTATTTTGAAGTTATTAGATCAGCAGCAAGGACGGTTAGCTGACCCATCAAACTCACTGTAGTTTTACTGTCATGTTGTTTATGACCTTCTCAATGCCAAGCTGAAAATCAGCAGGATCAGCTTTTATTGGCTGTTGGAAATTTAAAAAGCAGTCCTGTGATTGTGAGGCACTAGATCCTATGTAAGTACTGGTTTGGTACAGTATGTGCCACAAGGGAGGCTAGTGTTAATACAATGCTCTCTAAAGACAGCCAACTTTCAGTTTAGGTTTCTTGTGTTCCATTAACAGGGTGAGGGATAGTTTAATTTGAACATACTTTGGTAGTTTATTGAAAACCATTAATCAGCTTTGGCACAGACTCAGACTCCTTCCACAACAAAGTCATTCTGCAGAGCGGTCTTCAGGAAGGTGTCTGAGCTTGATCCTGCAAGACGTTCTGAGTCTTCTGGTGGAAGGTGGATTTAGGGTCGCAGTGGATGACTGCAAGACACTAGCAAGAAGGACAATGAAGTACAGTACCATCATTTTAATAAAAAGAGACATAATTAAAGGGCTGAGCACATGCAGAGATCAGATGAATAAGGAACAGTGGGAAATAGGAGCACTGTGAAGTGGCTGGAGCATAAAAGGACCAGACTCCTCCTTACCTTTTTATATTTGTGTATCAGTAAAGCAGCATATTTTTCAAAATTTCCTTAGTTTTTTTTAAACCAAAGACACAAAAGTGCATTGTTTCAAACTTTATTTGTGCTTTAACTCAGTGTTTAACTACTGGTTTTAAAACTACCCAGCCAGGATCTGTTGCATCACAGAAACCTCATAATAGAATTTCAACTTACTTAAGTCCCATCCCATCACCAGAATACAAAAATAGGCAAATAAATGAATGAATAAATAAATAAATTCCTCAACTGAAAAACAAGTTTCTTGGTCAGGGACTACAACACAATATGTTTTAAAAATCCTCACCAATCAAACACTGTGATAAAAGAGAAAGCTGCCAGAAAGGAGGTCTACAAGATTTAAAACATGCATTTGTTTCACAAAACACTGATAAGATAAAGATAGAATAATAACTTATTACATAGTTTCATTTTGAGAAAGTTTATTTTTTCACTGAATACCACAGCTCACCTGGACTGGCCTTGCTGCACATCACTTGGAAACCACTGGTTCAGGTAAACTAACAAAGTACAACTACTCATTGATTGATTTTTTAGATGCATTGCAATGCCGATTTTTCTGAATCATGCAAATTTAAAAAATGAATTACTAATACAATGTTGAGGAATGCAAAAAGTCAGGAGAGAAAGGCAGAGCCCGGACTGTCTGTGGCATGCCCATAACAGATACAGAAGCTAATTGCAAAGTCCTTCCAGCTCTCTCTGCTTTAAAAAGTCACACATGGGCATGAGTCGGCGGCTTTGTTTGCGGGGAAAGTCCGGTTCGTTTAAGGATGTGTAAATGCACAAACAAACTCAAATGCAGTTCAAAGAAGAAGCAAGGCAAGGCAAGGAAAATTTATTTGTATAGCACATTTCATGTACAAGACAATTCAAAGTGCTTCACACAAAACATTACAGCAGGGTGCAGAAAGCAATACAAGTGCATTAAAAAACAAAGATTGAAAGAAATCCAATTAATAAAATAAAAACAGAGGGAAGATGCTAAAATAAAACAGATAAAATGCAAGGAATAAAGTTCCAGTGTGGGGAAAGACAATATTAAAATATGAGTCCAGCTTAAAAGAACCAGATGTAGATTTTGACTTCTAAATGAAAATTATTGAAATGCAGCAGAGAACAGGTGGGTCTTTAACCTGGATTTAAATAAACTGAGTGTTTCAGCTGATCTGAGGCTTTCTGGGAGTAAACTGTAGTGCATCTACAAACAGCTCTCACTTAGTTTTATGTGAACGAAACTGACGACATTGTGGGTTTAACACAGGACTTAGTAGGAAAACAACCAACACAAACACTCATGTTGCACCAGAGGTGGCCAAGAGAAACATCTGGTGGTTAAATGTGAAAGAACGTAGTAAAAGTTCTGATAAAAATATGTTTAACCATAGAATGCAAGGATCTGATGCCATGTTTTAATGCTCCTGCATTAACCAATAAAAAGTACATGTTTTCTTCTTTGTTTTTCGACGTGACAAAAGTGAGAAGCCATGTAACTCAAAAAGTAGTAGTAGTCAAGTTCTCACACAGGAAAAAAAGACGCATCCATAATCCTTTTATAATTGCATCGCAGCCATCTGAATTATAATTAAAATAAACTGCGATGTGCTCATAATCAATGCGCTCCCATTGATCCTTTAATGGAAAAATGACACTGAAAGATTCAGAAGAATTAAGGTGACAACATTTCAGTTCTCACTGTGAAGAGAATGTGCTGACTGTATTGCCTACAAGCCTTTGCTTCCAAAAAATAAAATGATATAAAATTGAAAAGATGAATGAAAAATATTTTAATTTTCTCAGAGGATCCCCAAATCAAATTATTTAAATTCCAGGACACATTTTACTGTCGAACTACGGCATCCTCCACTAGGTTAAATGAAATATTTTGTATGTTGAAAAACAGCAAGGATTATGACACTGAGGATTAGGCTTAACCAGCTAAGCTTGCCTAATCAAAGCGTGTTAAACATGACTGGTGAATGTGCTCAGGTGAAGCTCTTTTACTTAAATTCATTTCAACCCAAAAAATACAAATAAATTGAGAGAACCTCCTACACCACTTGTATACATTCGCTTGTTCTGGTGAGAGATGGTAACACTATAGGATTCAGAATCCGGCCATTCATCACCGGCCGCGGCACCATTGTGCGCTGTCACCAGCTAGATTGCCTGAGCACCGCAGAATGGATGTGTAGAATTTGGTTGTTAGTTATTAAAAGGCAGGGGGTTACAATAAACAGTGAACAGCCTTTTTTTTCCCTCCCTCTCTTCTGCTCTGGGGTTTACTGTGGTGGACAGAGGGATAAAACAGAAGAATGGCATATGGAGCTCCAGGCTGTTTGTTGAAGCTTATAGGACTGCTGGTGCCCATAAGCCCTGGGTTAAAAGTGTTGTAGGAAAGGCACTGTGCTGCATTGTTTTATTCTAATGTTCTTTTTGTTTAAAACAATTCAAGTTTTCGTTTACATAACCATAGCCATTGCTGTGCTATGTCAGGTAACAGTTTTGCACATGGCTGGCTCATGTATGCACATAAATAAAGAACACTCATCCCTGTAAAATCAAACATAAGGATTAGATCAAACCAAATATGTGTTCTAGTATTATATCATATTTTACTGAGTTGATTATGATATTATGATTTCATAGATAAGACAAAGTTATTGAGTTAAACAGATGGGAGTCTTAGATGGTGAAGTGGCCCAAATGTTGGATAGTGTTGATCCATTAGCTCTTACATATCCACTCTTTGGTGATGGAAGGGTGCATAATGCCCTGTGACAGCTATGAAATAAAGTAAACCCAACACTGCTGTGAGCAAATATTTATCTATAAAGCCTTACATTTTGATGGCACAAACATTTAAAAAGGATGACAAGCGGCCTATTTTTTCATCTTGAACAAAATATAATTTCACGCTGGATTAACTACATATTGACCAGAAGTAAGAAAGAGTAATCTATGGACACAATTGTAGCCCATAGGCTAGGAGATGTTCATCAGTTCAGTGTGTTTCAGCACACTGCTGAAGGAGAAAAGAGAGAGAGGCAGGAAGCTGAACGAAAGTGAGTCTGATTTTGACTCGCGACCTGAGGGCTGTCGTATTCTTAATCTGGAGACATTACTTCTGACATTGCAGTCTACATTGCCACACACATCTATGATTAAATTCAACTACTTTACATTTTAATTGCTTATTACCATGACATTTCAGCATATAGGAAAGGCTTATAGGTCAATGATAGTGAGACATCCCTGCATAAGCTCCATTATTAAGCCACACATAGCTGCAGACAGGGCATGAACAGAAGTCAGCAATCATTCAACACAGCATGAGTTCAGCGAATCTTGTATTGCTGTTTGTTTTTACATGCAATGAAGACTTGAGCTTTTAACTTGGGTTGCACTTAAGCTTCAATGAGAATCATTGAGTCAACTTGGATCTTTTGGCTTTAACACTTAATTGGATTTTTAGACAAACTGTTGACCAGATTTGGTTGCCCAGAACAGTAAATATCTTAAAATGCTGCATGTGCTGTTTGATGTTCTCATCAACAGATTAAAGTGTATATTGTAATTGGGAGAATATTTCCAACTTTTCCACAGCCTGGAGAGGTGTCTGTTACCAGCAGATTAATAGATCGCTCGTTAATTAGACGGGTGGAGCTTCACCACATTCAAATCACCGTGGCAGAGGACTAAAGAGGATGTAGAGTGTAGCAGCAAAAGACTCTTGCTGTTAGTTATAGTGTAGTGAACTACTTCAAGCAGGTGATGTATAATTAAAAAAAATGGTTTATTACAAAATGTGACATCTTAAACAGATCCTTATCTGTGAGGTCTCTGGCCAATTTTGAGAATCCCACTGAACATTCATACCAGTGGACTTATATATGTTAAAAGAGCATTCCTGTGTTCAGCTCTGACACCTCCTCTGAGGCTAACTTTCCTTTAGACTAACCCAAACTTATAGAGCGTTAACCTATGGTTAATCGATAATTGTCTTTGCTGAGTTCAAGTGATACTCTCTACTCTGAAGGTCTTTATGTTTGCTAGATCCATGTGATTCTCACAGAAACATACCCTTATGACTAAATTTGTTCTTACACCTAAATGTGATTATATTACCTACATAATGCTAATAATTAGACACTACAATAGGTTGATTTTTTTTGTTCGGTTCTTTCCTATTTTTGACCGTTCATGCAATGTTGAGTATTTAGGTTTCATTTGCTAACCATTTAATATTATGTTTATTCTGCCAGGGTGTGGCTCAGCAGGCTCAAATATAGCGATTTACATATGTTAGCAAACATTATAGTTTATTATTTTATTTCCTTATCATGCCGCAGTGTAGTCTTGGCCGTTTTCATGTTGAATATTGTACTGTAATTATTATGGTGTTGTACATCAGACTAATGGATATGTATAGCTAATTTGCTGTCATGTTATGGTTCTGTTTCGGAAACCACACACATACACACATCCTACATACACATGGTCACGCAGACCCTGCCAACAAGCCTACAGATGGTCATCTCCTTGTCCAACTTCAAAAAACAACTCAAACTCAAGCAAGCATCTCATCTTTATGAATTCTGAGTGATGCACCCTTGGTGGCCAAAATTATATCCAAGTTCACCTATCAAAACACCCACCATCTACAGTATATAATATTATCAAAGATTCACAGAATCAGGAGGAATCTCTGCACTCATGGGGCAAGGCCAAACTTAAAAACTGGATGTTGTGTTGTTTTTTGGGCCCAGTGGCAACATGTCATTACAAACAGAAAAGATTCTTCACTGGAAATCACTGCGCTCAGGAACATTTCCAGAAATCAGTGTCTGTGAACACAGGTTACCATGTAATCCACAAATACAGATTAAAGTTGACATGTGAACATGATCCAGAAACACCACTGTCTTCACTGTACCAAAGCTCATCTAAAACAGTCTCAGACAAAGCTAAAAACAGAATCAAGCTGAATCAAAAGTTGAGACTCTTTTTGTAAACTATGGATGCCATGTCCTGTCGACTAAAGAGGAGAGAGACCATGCAGTTTGTTAACTGCAGACAGTTAAAAGCCTGCATCTCTGATGGTATGGAGTTGCATTGGTTCTATGGCATGGGAAGCTTCCACGTTTGTGAATGCATCACTGCTAAAAAAGTATATAGAGGCTTAAATGGACATTATGTAACATTTTCTGTTGTTTACTGGCCAAAATTTATGTCTGCATGTATTTATGTGCTATTGTTAACCTAATGATCTGACACATTCTCTTAAGCTAAGAATTTTAGATTTGTTCATACATATGACGGGTAAGCCCGTAGGGCAGCGCCATGACCAAATAACTAAATAATAATTTATCTATTCAATCTTTTGAGAGAATTGGAACCATTGATATAGCATTGATATATTCCAGCCACTGTGTTTTTAACAGATGGTAACACACCATGTAGGCTTTTTGGCCCATTAAACACAGTTAAAGATTTTCTCTGCAGTCTTCTGAGAAAATGACCTCTCAGATAGAAAAATACATAGTTTAACATGTGCAATATATCATAAAAAAATCTTAAGATCCCAAGAAGTATTTGATCATGTTCATTGAACTAAATGTGTTAACTTCAGTTTTGACTTTTGTGTAAGTTTGTGCTGCACTGACATCTAATCTGACTCTGTTACTGGGGTAAAGGATGAAAATCAAGATGCTGTGATGTTGCTAAACTGGGATGTCGAACATTATATGGCAGCTGTGATTCATATGGAATTGTATGGACATGTCTATTTATGTTGTATAACTGAAGCCTCTGGCCCCTGGCCCTTGGCTGTTGGACCTGGGGCCAAAATTCATGGCTAGCTGTGAACTGACCAATGACTTATTTTTTTTCTTTTCACAGCATGACATAGAAAAGAGCTTGTATTTTAGCTATTTCAGGACATGGTGAAAATTTGATCATTTATTATTCTTACTAACAGCACCATGTCTCTAAAACAAGAAATACACTTCTGAACAAAATTGTAAGACCTCACATACAGAAATGTTTCTTTGAAATGTAACATCTGTTCTGTTACTTTCACTTGAGCAGATTTGAATTATTCATGTTTAAATTTGAGGTCATGCAAGCAGAGAGCTGTCTGACTGCAAATGTTTCCCTTCTCATTTAGTTTGTGTCTCATTCTGTTGATTTTTGACGAAAGGGCAGAAATTAAAGGGTTACCAAAAACTTAAACATGTTTTCTTCAGCTGTAAACTAAATAATATGATTGAATGGTAATAAAAAACATCAAAGCTGCTCTCAGTACTGACATCAATTAAAAGAAAAGAAAAAACTATTTCATGGGTTGCATCACAGGCATCAATGCCAGTCACATAGAAAGGAGACAATCCAGCTTTATCTGCCAATTTTCTGTTTTAGTTGTAAAAAAAACATGAATCTTAATCATATTAAGCAAGGCATGTGAGACATTATGGATGACTAAAACATGCATGTGTATATGTTGTCACTGACAAACAAATAAACAATACTAAATTTTGAGATATTTTTGTTATGAGTGCAAAAGAGACATAAAGCCTCTAATAGTTACCATCTTCTTTGAACAACATGGGCTGTAAACTACAGCAGGAGGAACCCCAGCAAATAGCAGAAATAAGAAAGGTCTAAACAATTTGGGAATGACTGAAAACACCATCTACTCTTTCGAATCATCATGAAACTTTTTGACCTATAGTGCTGACACAGAAGTTTGAGACATTTGTACGTCATGAAAACTTCCTGGCCCTCTGACCCTCAGTTACCACACAAAAAATTCAAACAATACAACAATTGGTTAATTGACATTAAAGGGACAAATTGATTTGCTTGTTTTGGCTCAAAAAAATAAGCATTTTTGTCAGTCTACAAGAGCAAGAAATGCATAGTTTGTACAGCAGGATTTGTACCAACTATGGTCTTACCACCTGTGTCCTTCCTCTATAAACACAGGTGAGAATCAGTAAGAAAAATCCAACCATGCCAATGAGTTTCTGTAACTACTTTTATAACTGCTAACTGCATGACCAAAATCCTGCAAAGACTAGTCTGTATTCAGCCCCAAGTAGCCACAGTATAAGCCTGTATGTAGCAGGTATGCATGTTGTGCAGACGCAGCAAATGTGCACGTAATCATCATAGTTCAGCACTGACAGAGATTATTCCCAACACTCCTGTGGTTAACATGGATTGCAGAAGACACAGGCGAAGAGGCACAATGATATTATTCTTACACCAATATATCTGATTTTAAATCTAAACAGATGTACCACAACAAAATTCAGCAGCAAACAAAATCAGTTCCAAATAAGCAAAACAAATGAGCAAATAAGCCAAGCAAAATCTTAACTATATGAATTTTGAAAGGAATCAATTGATATTTTATAATTTAATATATTTTTTCCACCATGAGCACCAAACAGATGAACCTTGCCCCCATATTTTCAATAAATGAACTTGTTGCAACTGTAGTCTCCAGTGCAGGGACAGGGTAGTGTACGACACAATCTATTGGACACAGCAGTACAACAAATGACAGATTTGAAAAAAGGAGCCAAATTCCAGGTCTGTTATAGGTTAAACAGTTTGAAGTATATATATACACACACACATATATATATATATATATATATATAGTTTTTTTGTTTAATTATAGATTCATAGTAAATCCAAAAGAAAGCATTAAACTGTTCTAAAAAAGAAGAACAAATCCGCGAGATTGTACTGCTTTAATCTATGCTGAGTTGTTTTTCAAGCAATCTCAGCTTGATAATAACTTCTCTATGAAATCTGAAATCATCACTTTGTTGCTGACATGCTGTGTTAAGCTTCTCTTCTTTCCTCTGCATCAGTGTTCACACAAAACAATGCTGACGGCTTGAAATCTTGCCGACACCATGTGCAGTAACTGATCTTGACTGGTGCCGAACCCCAAGAAAACAACAACAACAACAAAAAAAAAAAAAAAAAAAAAAAAAGCGAGCAATTACCATGCATCTACCATCACAGTGAACAATTTCCATGATCACCAGCTGCTGCCTGTTAGCGTGTACACCTGTCTAACTAAAGCCTCATGCATTGTGGAAGTCACAGTGGCAGTCTGTGGCTCTGTGCCCTCTGACTGCTCCCAGTTATCCCACATTTCTGCTGAGCTGACAGGCAAGACACACAGACCAGATGGTCAGGGCCCAGAATCTGGGCTTAGAGTTTACAAGGCCACTTCCAGAAGTGATACACAATGATAATAAAATGGATGATTTATTAAAAGCTGTCCCATCAAATGAATGCTCAGTCAGCAGAATTCCGTGCTCTGACCTTGACACCTGCACACTGAGTAAAGCCAGAACTTTTGACTGATATTATTCAATAATGACTTTTTTGTCTTTTATGAGGTGTTTAATAATTCATTTATTTAATAGACAATAAGGACCTGACAATTAGAAACTCATGTGTTTAGTCTTTATACCTTTTGAAAGTCTAGAAAAGACAGACATGAAAGTTTTACATGATGCAAGAATCATGCATTTGTTTTCTCTCTACATAAGTTCCATACACAAATTATCTGATATTTCTTTAAATATTTTAAACACTTTTCCATTTATTTTTTCGCAAAAAGTAAAGTGTGGTCAGTATTGAGGCTATTGATGGAGCCATAAGTTATTAATTGACTTTAAAGTGACATAATTTGAACTTATACTTAAACTCAATGTAAAAGCTTGAAAACAGGGTTTTCCTCTTAGGTGTATGAATAATAGAGGAACTATACAGCAACTGTCTTTCCCAACTCCAAAGACTGGAGACAGCTTTCTTTGAGAAATGGAGGAAATCATTGGCATCTACCAGCCTCAGGTCAAACTCATCAACACGCTCTACATTGATGAAGGGGGAGCTGAATGCTAATGAAAGTGTCCTTGACTCACTCACATCAAGTCAGATTATCTGTCTTCAGATCATTTAAGAGGAACTTGACAACTCAGTGCAGCATTTTAATTTTTTCATGTTTTTATTTTTCTTTTTTTAGCTTCCACATTTATTTACTGTTCTGTAACGCAACCATCAATACTAAAAAAAAGCATTGCTCATACAAAGTCTAAATATTGTAACCACACAACTGTAATGTGATGTTCACACAGACATCTTCATGTGATGAGTGTTTGAACTCCATTTGTTTCAACATGAACTACTTTTTGAATCACCAGAGGAATAGCCCTACAGTAATGTCAGTCTTGATGCATCCCTACGGTGGTAACTGTAGTATATTAAAAAACTACAAAAGGGATTTTCATCTGGTTTTATACAGATTTGCGGTCACTATCATGATGATAAGAGTTGTGGGATTCCTTGGTGAATTTCCTTGATCTTTCCTCTTGTGACACCAGCAAGGCCAGACTGGGACAAAAAGTCAGGTCGGGAGTCATCCTCTCACCCAGGCCACCCCAACTCATAAACTGCATGCATTATGCTCACACTAGTGCAAGTCAACACCAAAGCTCATTACTCCATGTAGACCAATATTGACACAAAACTGTCAGCCACCAGTCCAGCTCTTTTCTCTCCCTTACCCTCACCAAAAGGTAGAATACAACAGTCACAACAGGACTCCTGTAATAAAAGGGTTCCTAGATGTTTTCAGGCAGCACCTGCGGAGATAAGTTTGGTTCAGCAGGACAGACCAAATATTTTATTTAGTGAAATAATCAATGTTGTTATAATGTAAAAAGAAAGACAACCACAAACACACTCTATATGGAGTTGTGAAAAAACTTCAGATGTCAACATTTAACCAACAAGTATTTAAAAATCTCCTATGACATCTTTTACATCCAGATAAACACAATGACAGCATTTACCTGGGCTAATAAAATGTTCCTCATTGGCACAGTTTTGCAACTATTTCGACAGTTTGGAAATATCAAAACATTTTCAACATTTCCTGCCTCGTCCTGACGTGCCTTTTTAAAAAATTTAAATAAAAAAATAAAATTAATAATAAGGTCCCTCTCTGCTCTCCCTTTGCTCTGTTACCCAAGCCCACTTGCGCCACCACGTTCCTCTGCCTCCCAGCTGTTCCATTTCACACTTTTACTGACTTCCATACATTGATTATAATCGAACAGAACAGACCACTGGTAGATGAAGAATGGGGTACCAGAGGAAGATGGATAGGCAGCACAGTTTGTAATTTATCTTTTTTTCAAACAAATATGGTAATTTTGTATTACTTATATGAATAATGCCATGGATCTTTTTATTATTAAAGATGTTGTGATTGGGATTATTAGGAATGTGTCAATTTTTCATTAGCCCTTTTTTTTTCCTTCTTCTTCTTTTTTACCCTATCCATCTTTTTTTATCCCATCCACCAGCACTTGTTGCCCTACATGTAGTGGGCTGCACGTGGTGGGAGCAGCAGCCAGGTTTGGTTGAACATAATATCTGTGCAAGCACAGTTAATTTATTTTACTTTATTTTTATATTTGTTGATGATTTAACTGATACACAACTTTGATGAACTGAAGATAAGGGCAAAAATGGTGTTACCCATATTACACTAGGGAGCCACATATCCATATCCACCACTCAAATAATGAACATCAGAGTATTTACTTAATGACCAAGCATAACGTTTTGTAATATTTTTTTCTCATCTCTTCAGCAGATACGAAGGGGTGGCTCAACTGTCAAATCCTGCTTAATAGTCTTACAAACCTATTTCTTCATACTTCACACTGTATTGAGGCAAATTCAACATGTTCTTGAAGACCAGGCAACACTCTTCATCGGGATTGTGTTTCCTGTTTGTCTGTAAGGAATGCCCATGTCTGAAGAGCCACTAAGAGGATTCTCAGTGCAGAAGATCAATAGAGCGTGTGATATCTCCCAAAGGCGTTTTGTCAGAAAGCTATAAATAGGGTCAAGGGACATCCTCCATCCCCCAACCCAAAACACTCCCAACAGCCTACACCCCTTTAACAGCTCTCCACAGATGGGTGAACCTCTCTCTTGGTGTGCCCACTAAAAAGGCGATGGGCAGTGAGCCATGATGTTGTGTTTATATGAGAAAGGCACAGCATGGTGAGATGCTTGTTCCGTACCAGGGATAGGACATGTATTCCCCTTTAGAATTGCAAATCACAACTCAGCATATGAGGGTATACTATAAATGATCAGTTTTTTGAGCTCTAATGTCACTTGTTTTTACTGAATTTGTACCAAACAGTAACTTGCACTTATATATATATAAATTAAATGTGTGTGGATCTGATCTCATCAGTCACACTGGAGCTATAGTGTATACAGCTTCCTTTAAAGCTTCCTCTAAAATACTGTATGGATGTCTAATAAAAGACCCAACTTGATAGCTTTTGTGTGTCATAATTCAAAACTTGGTATGCCACCCACATGTAGTGTAAAGCAAAAGAAAAGAACAGATGATCGTACTGCTTGCTTAAACCCCTTCAGGCTTGTTATGCATCATATCTACATTGAAAATATGGTACTTAAAAGAAAAAAGGAAAAAGGAAAAAGCTAAATAATTTACTTTGAGACAAGTTTTATATATATACTGTATATATAATTCATCATTTGGTGCTTTGCCTCTTGATATTCTGTATGTATCTGCACATAATGCATATATATATATATATATATATATATATATATATATATATATATATATATATATATATATATATATATATATGTATGTATGTATGTATGTGTGTGTGTGTGTGTGTTTGACATATTGTCTGTTATATGTAATTAAAATCTTGTTTAACATCTGTTATGTGTTTTTTATGCCACAAGTAGTGTTACATTACATTTATATCAAAATCCAGGAGTAGTCCTTTGTATCCACTGCAATCGTCAAAAGTCAGTTTCATCAAAAGCACAAAAATAACTTGTGCCACTTGCGAGGGCACAACTGTACTCAGGTGGGGGCGCCTGACAGAAACTCAAGCACATGTGGAAGGACCTTGCATACACATGGGGAGATCTCCAGTGAGCAGGGTTGTGCTCCAAAAGTTGCTCTTGCATATGAAGTAGGCTGTGTCTGGTGCATGAGGATTTTGAGGAAATCTGTAGTTTGTTTTGCCCTCCCAGGTTTGATATACAAACATAAGTAGCCAATGGCAAATCTCCATTTGTGTGGGTCACACATTTTTTGAAGATCTACTGATGAGATCATGTTCACTAAATTATTTCCATTCAACCCTCTGTAAAGATCAGGCTGACAGAGCTGCAAAGTCAGTTGAAAATGCTGTACGGGAAATATCAACAAATTATGATGGGTGAAATTCATCGCCCTTTTATTCAAACTAAAACTTCTAATAAAGGAAAACGTGAAACCCCAGACTTTCCTTTGCTTGTGTACTCAAACTAAGATTTAAGCACTCATTCTGCATTTCACCAAAACCCACACAAGATCACAAACATCTGCCTAAGAATATCAATGCCAGTTGTTCTGAAGGCTTTTAGCATCTTTTCAGGGGCTTACTCCTACAAATCTGAATTTGACTAGAGACTACAACAAATGCTGGTGAGCATCATGACATTATTGTAGCTTTGTAATCAGATCTGTGGTGAATGTCTAATCAGTAACACAGCAAATGTCTCTTTGTGGAATTGTTGTTGTTAGCAAACACCTCACCAGAAAATGATTGCTAATGGAGTCTTAGCTTTTCCTTTTTTTTTTTTTTTTTTTTTTTTTTGTCATGAAATATGAATGGTTTCTATAGCTTTTTTCACACAGCTGTTTTGCATTACCCTGTGTGCATTTATTCTTAAAGTGAAACTTAACAATAAATCACTTTAGTCTGCGTAGTGAGCAGCTTACTACAAAGTACAGCAAGTTAAAACTGTCAGTTGGTCCATTAAATTGTAGATGAGAAGGGACTTTTGCAGCTGAAGGGTTTAGTCGGTGCTTAATTTTCTGCAGAAGTGCTGTATATTACTTGAAATTCATGAACATATGTTACTGTGACTTTCTGTTGCCTGCAGGCCCCGGTTAATCTGTGCCAACTAAAATTGTTAAAGTGCCTTTGCCCGATCCCAAATTTAATTCAGCAGATTCGGGTCTCCTTTCATGTAAAATTATGTCATCTCAAATGGTGCACACTGTTTATGGAGTGCCAAAATCATTTACTTCTTGTTTTCCACAAGAAAATACTTCTCTCTAGCAACAGTCAGTGAGTGATGTTTTCTTGCATTTGTCCATCATCAAGTATTTTTATGAGAAGTAATATGAAGCATTGTCAGCGTGTTTTTAAATGAAGCATCACTTCAATGCCATATGGGAATTTCTATTAATTTTGCACAAACATTTACCTACGCTCAAGAATTAACTGTTTATGTTATATTAGTCAAAACCAACTCTGTCTTTGAGCCTGTCCCATTCTTGCTATGAGCAAACCCCGAAGACATACCCAGTACAAGTGGCCATGTTCATAAGCCAGATGCAGGCTAAAATAAAAACTTAATATAATACATACAATAAAGTGCAATTTACATAAACAAATTAGCCACAACTTTCAAACTGCAAGCAAGTGGTGTGGCCTCTGTTCAGAAAAAAAGGGATGTTGGATGACTAAAACAAGAGGGTGGATTCAAAGTAATGGCACCACCAACAAGAAAAGGAGCATTTACTAGGAAGTTTTTATTATTACTATGCCAAGTTTTAAAAGCTACTTGTAAACAAACAAATTATTTGTTAGGCTGATCAAAAATAAGGCAGCATGGCTCAGTGGGTACAGTGGTCCTGTAGCTCAAGGGTTGCTGGTTCAATCCCGGCCCAGAGAGTTCATGTCGAGGTGTCCCTGAGCAAGACACTGAACCCCTAATTGCTCCTGATGTGTCATGGTTGAGCACCATCAGTGTGTGAATGGGTGAATGTGGCGTACATGTAAAGTGCTTTGGATAAAAGCGCTATGTAAGTACAGGGGACAAAAGGTCCAAGCAATGCATAACTGTTAACTAAGCTAACTCTTCTGTCAGTTGTAGGCTAGCAGTCAGGTTGCTAGCATAAGTAAGGATAACCTATGTAAATGAATGAAACTATAAGTAAAAATTCAATCTTAACCCATAAAAATTCCATAATTAATTAGTTATTTAGTTTGCATTAAACACAGAAGTAGGATGCTAGAAAAAACTAGGAGGTTAATGAGAAGACAGACGTGTGTTCTTGGTTTCAGGTGAGCTCCTGGTTAGGAATTATGGTATTGAAATGTTGGAAGGTATCAGCATTACTCCTAAGCTGTCTTGTGGATTAATTGTGAATTTCCACATAGATCTAATCCCAAAATTTATCTGATTTTATATCAACTTAGCTCAAAGTTGTTGTGTAGCACAATTAAAAAATAAATAAAATAAAAAAACAGAATCAAGTTGTTAACACAGAACAGCTTTTTCTCTCTTTGGACGACAGTTACTTTGTGTGAGTATGAGTGCAATGTTATAGACACAGGGACTAAACCCTACCAGGGGGTAAATGTGGGGGTTGACCAGACCTGTGCCCTTGATCCTTGCATGAACACTCTACATGCAGAGACATTATCTGAATACTAATAACATATTATGGTTAGTCCAGGGACCACAATAGAAAATGTCTCCTTGGTGAGGTCAGTGTGCATGATAATGGAAACCTTTTACTCAATAATTAAGTATATTATTAACACAATAATTCTAGAGACATAATTAAAATAGACAATCGGAATGTAAGCATGAGAAAATTATTGCATAGGCTAAAGTCAGGCTAATTTGTCAATGTGAATCTGTCATTAATGACAATGCTAACCTTGATTTGCTCTTCTTGGAGTTCAATTAAGTCTGTGTGACTGCTCATATTGTTGCTGCATGTAAATCAGCCTCTCCTCTCACTGCTTCCATGTTTCATACTCTGTATTTCAAATAAAGGACAATGTAATTACAATGATAATGCATGGCATCACACATGGGTTGCATTGTTGAACATAATTTCTACTTTTTTTCTCCAGCATTTGTTCAGATGTTTATGCACAATGGATCTTTATCAAACAGTACCACCACCACTGCTCACTTTTTCGACTGCTTTTTGTCATTTCCTTGTTTTTAATCAAATCGAATCAAATTAAATCAAATTTTATTGATATAGCACCTTTCATGCATATAGCAACACAAAGTGCTGTACACAATAAAACAAATCATGCATATCCAATGCAAGATCTGAAAGCCTTCACATCAATCTAGAGATATAATAAGCTTGACTAGTTTTTTGACAGTTTCATTTTCATAATCTCATAGCATTTTCCTCATCAGAGACAGATACTTGCTATCAAGCTGTCAATCTGTGTCCCTGTAATCATAAACCCACCACATAAGTTAACTGAAGTGTTGCAGCTTCCACTTATGATGATGCTATGACATTGAAGTATATGCCTGTACACAGTAGTGTTTAGAAGTCATACAACAAGAGAAGACATGATGCATCCATTTTGTTACTTAAAATGTAAGGCACTTTTACATTAGATGCATGTTTTAATTTTTGCAATTCAAAAACCGAATCTCTGAAAATATACTCAAAATACCCAAATAGCTTAGCTATTGAGTAGCATTTTGTCAAGCAGTCAAAACAATTGAAACTAAATGCCCTTTTCACTCCCTTCATTTCCAGGAGAAGAACAGCTGGCTGTTAGAACTTTGGAAGTCTCTCTCTACAGCCACTCTTTGGTATGTCCATCCTGCAGCACATAGTCATACAACATGGTGAACTTGAAATAGGAGGATTATCATCATCTGTAGATATAAATGATCCACTATACAAAAACACAACAATTCTTATTTTCATGCAATTCTACACAAGAAAACCTAGTTAAGATAATTACACTGAACATTTGCCAATATATCCCTCAAATGTTGCATCCTGAACATTAAGTTGATGCAGAATTGGCAACCTGCATTAATCCAAGGAGGATCTGACTGTGTTCCAAAGAGCTTCTTGTCATGTCAGGACTGTTTGGCTTCCTCAGTGTTTAAGTGTCTCATAAATATTAAAAAGGGTTGAGGTCAGGTGACTAATGAGGGATGTTCATGACAGTCAGCACTCCTTGTTTTTTTTTTTTTTTTTTTTTGGTCTGCAAGTGTGTTCAAAGCTATAGGGTGCTTTTGGGGACATTTTCCAGTTGCAGTATGAATCTTCCTGTGCACAATTAAAAAAAAAAATCAAAAACAGAAGGTGAAGTCAAAATCTGTAGAAGTCTTCTCACATAAAATTTTTTATTGCTGTTACAAATCATAAACTGGTCACTATAAACTATAGACATCATTATAGACTAAATGTATAGTGATGAATTCAATAGACTTTTCCTTATGTTTATTTGAAATGTTTCCATGTTTCAGCCCACACCTGTAATTCAGCCTGTTTCCCCTCCTAAAAAAATGCTGTTTAGTTCAGTCCTTTTCTTAATAAAATTCACAGCCATCCCCTTGGTTTTTCCTACAAATTTCAAGATGGCAGAGTCGTCTGAAAACTTCAGCAGATAACAGGGCATTTTATTCTTATCTGGAGGGTATAACATACTGTAATTATTTTCGAGCCCCTGACATCTCTAAGATATAACAAAGATGTGCTTCAGCATCAGTGCCCTGATACACCAGTAGTATTAGATGCAGACAACAAATGTCCTTTCAGATTCTTTAGACATAAGCAAGTGGCACCAGTGTTAATTAAGTCACAGGCCCTAGAAACATAGATATCAGTGCTGAGCTATGTTTAGATTTTATGACTTGGCAAGGTTTACACAACATCATATGTTGGTTAGAATTAGATACTGAAAGTAACTTGATTTGGTTAATTTGGCACTAAATGCAACTTGGTTAGGTTTAGGAAAAGATTGTGATTGGGTTTAAAAGGCAAGCTTTTATATTGTAAATCCACTGGGTTGGATAAGAAATGTACCCTTTCGCCACTTTCCCCAGAACAATACTAACACTAAATGTCTCTGCTACAGTTTTTCTATACCACTACACCATAAAATTATTACCTTTTGTTGAGTCATCCTTAGACAGCTACAACAGCTCTGAACAGTCAGGATACAGTCAATGGACATCTAAGGGTGTCATGGAGAAGACGTTGACAAAAGATCCTTTGGAGCTGTGGATTGAGATTGGGTTTTTGTTTGGGTTGGACTTTATTTCCCACAGATTCTATAGGATCCTGTCAGATTGGGTTCTAGGGAGTTTGGAGGCCTGGTGAAAATGTTGTGTTCTCTGATACTTTTTCTGCTGTGCTCTAATTGGAGAGGATGCTATTGTGGTGGCATGCTGTTGCCTTATTTGGTAGGTTGCAAGAGATAAACCATGCCAGTTGAACATTGTGCTGCAACAAGATTAGAGCCATTCTTTTATTTTTATTTATTTGAGCATGATTGATGTTTGCCTTGAGAAAATGCTATTGCCTTTAGCAATTTAGCAGAATTGGACTATGACAGCATTTTAGCTTTAAACTTAATTTAGAAAATTAACAGATTTACAAAATGGTCAAACTAAATCTAAAGAAGCAGCAGAGGAAAAAATCTGCACCTCCTATGATATGACATCCTCTGCTGAGTATATGCCTAAAATCTTTCAACTCCACACTTGCAATTATAAACATCTGTTATAATTTGTTATAAAGTGGTTTCAGTTGAAGGACATAGATTTGCTCTTGACCAGTCAGAAGGATAATCTCATGAACTGTACCATAATCACTATTCTCCAGCTCAGTGTAACACGGCAGACTTTGTGTGTGTGTGTGTGTGTGTCTGTGCGTGTGTGTGTGTGTGTGTGTGTGTCTATGAAACCAACAGTCAATTTCCAGTTTAGCTGACTTGCACACATCAAACTGCAAGGCTGTGGCAGGTTTCAGTGACTTTTCTTTGTAATCCAATGAAAGTGAAGCACCCCATCAAGGAGAAATTAAAAGATGAATGTGACAAAAAATAAAAAAATAAAAAATAAAATAAATAAATAAAAAATGTGGTAAAGGTCTGATGTATAAAAAGGCTGACAAAGGGGGTGTCTATTTCAGAAAAGGCTGTTATTTTCTTTTATGTCTACAGAGGATAGATTGGTTAGTGTGGAATGAAGAAGGCACAGGGCAGCTTCATGCATGTTTCCATTCCCATCACTCTGTCATGCTTGTTTCATGCCACAAAGAGGCTCAAACCCATCAGCACATTATTATTCAAGTATAGCTGTTGTCTGAGTCAAGGACATGGGCGTTATCAGGAGAATAAATTTCCAGCTTGCATCAATAGAACACAGATATCTTTCTCCACCACCGTTCAACATAATGCATCTCATTATTCTAAAAATGTTTCACAAGGTTTTAGTTTCAGTCTGTAAGATCATCATTGAAAATGAAAATACTTACCAGATGACATGCACGTACAGAACATCAAAGTAATTTTATCACATGTGCAGTAATGTATTGGATTAAACATCTAGAAGGATGCAGAATAAGTATATTGCTAAACCAACTCTATATTTCATCATGTTGCTGAAGAGAGGTTGTTTGATGTAAAATGTATATTGGGCACACTGGTGTTCCAGCACTGTGGGTGGGAAATGCTCCTCTCTGCTTGCAACCAGTGTCACTCTGCAAGAAGGCACCCCTGTGCTATTAGACATGTACATGTAAATTGCAGGTAGGCGGTTATGCTTTTTTCCTTTCGAGCTGTGCAGACTCCAGATTAGAAGAGCAGTGCCACCTAGTGTTTTCAATCAGAACCAGAGTATACAAGCAGGATAATAGTTTAGTTCAGGGCTACTCAGTTCAGTCCTGTCAGGGCCGTAGTTCAACAGATTTTCAATATATCTCTGCTCCAACACACCTGCTTCAAATTACTGAGTTGTTGTGCAGAACTTCATAGGTTGTTGGATCTTTTTAATTTGAGTCTGGTGTGTTGGAGCAGGGAGACACTGAAAACCTGCAGGACTGTGGTCCTCACTCAACAGATTTTAGCAGCCCTGATTTAGTTGATCAAAGCTCCGTTTTCACCTCAATTTTAATTGTTCATTTAACACTGTCTATTACACTGGTCACACTACTTTACAGTAGTATGCACTATGCAGCAATGCAGGATTCACATCATGGGCACCATGTGCTTAAAAGCTGTTATAATATTAGCATTTACCTCATTTAGTTCCTCAAACAGTCCTGATACTATAGCATAACAACAAAATAAAATTTTTAAAAGGATAGAACAGATTTTTTTAAAACATTGTACCACATCAGCAGTAATAGAGTCTAGAGTTCTTGCTTCAGATTTTGCATCCCTTCTGAATTAGTCTCTGCACAGACTTTAAACAAACAGCTTGTTGTGGGTTCATGATTCTTCTGTGCTGATTACATCATGGGAACCCACAAAGCCATTCTGGGTTCATCTGAATAATTATGTTTAGTTGAACCCGCAGAAGTGACTCACAAAAGAACAAATACATGCACTGTAAAATTCAGACACACAAGAGAGCCACATATAACTGCCTTTCCTTCAAACCCCTAAAAAAAAGCTTTAAAAAGGTATATAAGTTTTTTCTTTCCTAAAAGCTACATCAGCTCAATCTCTATGTATGCTAAATTAAAATTGTAGTCTGAGTTAAGGCAAAACTACCCAATCCAACTTTTTTTTGTAAAGCATTTTAAAACTACCACAGTGGACCAAAGCGATGTACAGAAGAATAAAAGCACAGAGAATAAACTCAATCAAAACAATAAAATAAAAAAAAGACAAGTTATAAAAACCGAAGTAAAATGTCAACAAACTACAGCTCAAGACTTTTAGTTGGAGGAAGGGCACTACTTAAGGAAATAACATAAAATGTATCTAAAGTCAAGAAATACACACAAGCATCCCAATGTGCACACAATGATATTCTTTCACTCCCTGAGGCTCAAAGAAATCAAGAAGCAATACAGTTTCGCAATGAAACAACTAATGAATTAAACATGACATTCTATTTCCTTTTATGTTTTTAAATACTCAAGTTGGAACTTAAAAAGGTAGAGTAGCAATGAGTTGGTTCAGTAGCTGATAATAAAAATGTTCTACTTCTCAACAGAAATAGTCTTGAAATGCAAATTTATTTATGTTTCTGCTTACTTGCACAAATCTTGTCAGCAAAAGCTTAATATGTGAACGCAGTAAATCAGGAACTTTAACTGATGCACATTTGATGTCTTATTAGGAAGTTAAAGGTGCAAATAAAATCGCCACTCAGCTGAAGAGCTTCTGCAATAAGCAGAGGTAAGACTTTTGCTTGTCACTGAAATGAACAATCAAAATGAGGAATTGATGGTCCATTATGAGAAACTAGCACCCCTAATTTGCTTGTAGAAATGTGTCAGAAAATAAATTTGCATATATATTACTAAAGCTTCAAAATCTAAGTAGCTTGGGCAAAATTCAAAATGGTTTAGCTGCAAGATTGAATTATATGCTAATTGAATCCATCACTTGTTTTTCAAATACACATTAGTTTGAATTGTGTTTATGAGCGGCCAAAAAAGTTTTTATCAAAACCTATTTTTGTCTCTGCGCATTAACTATCAGAGCTTGAAAAAAATGTAATTTACAAAATAAATATTATTCATATTAGCCCATCGAAATTAGTCTTTTATCAAATTTAATTACAAGATTTTAGCAGAGCCTGAAAACTCATGATTCCATAGTGTTGACTGAAACTAGTATCTCCCTCTTCTCTCTTTTTCTATGTGTCTTATCATTCTCTTCGCCATGAACTGTATTGTTCAACTGGTGATGAATGACCACGTTACTGGAAGCCAAGATGGTTTCTCGCGGAGACCACACGAATGCCACACTTTCAATACCTCTCCAGAAAGATTCATTACAGCAATTAATGTTGTGTTTTCTCACATTCTTCAACAGAAGTCACTCCTCGCAATCGTTCCAAACTCTCAACAGAAGCAGCGCCTGCTTTAGTTCTGTTGGCATCGACAGCAGCGTGGCTAGACTGGTTTTCTATTTTTATCGAGGTGGACATCAGCAGCTCGGATAATCAACTCCAACAGATTGCTCTCCGAGAAACAAATTGCTTCATTTAGGCATGAAAATGATTGAGCAAAAGAATGACAAACACAGTGGAGTGCATTTATCAAAGCTGTTTACATGAGACACAAATCACAGCTGCTAGATCTACTTTGTTTTAGTTACAATTTGTCATTGACATGTTACTTTTACTGAAAACAAATCTGTCAGATGGTAGTAAAGATTGATCAGTAAGTCAATTATTGCCTCTAAATGAAATTACAGAGAAATCTTGTGTCTTTTTTTTTTTTTTTTTTCCTTTTTTGCTCAGTTGAGGAACAATGAGAGCCCACAAGTGTGTTTTTATTAAAATTTATGAAGTGCAAAAAAATGAAAACCCTAATTTAAGAAGATTTTTATGAAAATATTGGTGGATGTTATGTTTTCACTTAAGGTCAGTTAGGTTTAGGCAAAAACTTACCTAAGCTAAGGGCTCATTTATAAATGGTTTGAGCAGCATGTTACCTGGGAAACCACAACAGAGCTCAGTCACCATGATTCATCATCCTCGTTGAACCAGACTGCTCCGTTTGGAAATCACTAAAAGTCACTTAAGGACAAGCTTGTAATTCTTTGTGGCAATAGCTTATCATTTTTATGTATATTTTTTCTTACCCCATAACATGGTCATTCTCATTTCACATTGTATATATTTGTGTGAGACCCCCTGCTATGTCAGGAAAACCAGGGATGGCTCTGGTTTTATTTCTTTGTAAGGATACGTTTCAGCTTGAGATCATGATTTTTTCTGAGGGTGGAAAATCTGGAGGTTGCCTTGGAGAACATTCATGCATAACCAGCGTAGATGTTACAACAAGGAACAGAGCAGCTCACATGGTAAAACACATTGATGGATGGAAAGTAAATTCTTTATTCAGTATTAATATTGTTTTTACGTAGCAAGTACTTGAGCTGTTTGATGTCATCTTAAGGTTCAACATGTTGTAAATGCAATCATTATGAGTCAGAGCAAACATTCAGCTGATAAAGAAAAAAGATTGTGTTTGCTTTCAATTAAACTTGAACAAAAATAAAAGCACAAAACTTGAAAAATTAGTAAAAGTGAATTGTCTCAAAGGGAATAAGCTCTAGTATTAATTAGTTTGCATATTAAAAGGTTTTAGTAAAGCCTATAAAAGCTTTTTGTCATTGTGATGGCACATTGATATGTTATATCTTAAAAAATTAACCATTTTTTCCTCACATGTTATACCTATAATTAAATGATGGTCATCAGTTTTGCTAATTGGCCCTGAAATTTGATAAGAAATTTGGCTTTAAAAAATAAGAAACACATAGCTTTTCATTTCAGCTGAAAGTCAAATGTGGGCAAACTGTGGATCGCTGACATGCATTTATTTGTCATAACAAAAGCAAAAGAGACATGACATTGGCTCACGACAACACTCACAGGAACGAGGTCATGGTTAGTCTTTTGGCAAGAAATGCATGTGATTATCATTAAACTTTGATTTCCATCCCATTTCTTACCAACAGTCAACATTTTAACCATGTGAATATTTTCCCAACCTTAGCCACAGAGCCTTGTGGATCATTTGTTTGTCTAAACACTTTTCTAAACACAAGCATAGAGTCAGCAAATCAGAAAATACCCTTTTAAAAAATGAATAAATGTCACCTAAATGTCTTATTCTTTTGTCTACACAGTGAGAGAAAAACTACTTTCTCTTGTTTATGCAAGCAAAAAAAAAAAAAAAAAAAAAAAACTGCAAAGGTATTTTCTAAGACTGTAAAATCAGATTTAACATCATGGCATGCCCAGCGTGATCATTTTATCCATCATGTCTGCTTTAAGTTTTATTAAGCACATAGCATTGTACTGTTGCAGTGTAATAACTGTTTGGGGGGGATCTCAAATCAAAGGTGATGGTTTAATCTTAGAAGAGTTTAGCATGCTACCCAATCTTTACACAAGTTCTTTGTCAGCCTTTGCTGCACTTGAAAGATGAATATAAAATAAGTGAGATGTCTTCATTTCCTCTACCTGCTTCTGTCCTTGAGATTTTTCTCAGGCTTTAACCCCAACCCACACAGATTGACACCCCAGAGCCTCAACCCATAAGAATGTACACAGCAGGCTTAGGCTATAGAGACACTGATGAAAAGAGACCGAAGGTCGAATGAGAGCTGTGCTGCATAGAATCTGATTTAAGAGCAGAGTTTCGAGATAACTACAAACAGTTTCTACTAAAGGCGAGACCTATGGTTTGCAACAGAACCAAAACACATTACTGAGCATGGCAAGACCACACGCAGCTAAAGCTCGAGAGTATAATACATTTATCCCTCAAAACTAACATTTATTATGCATTTCATCCTCTGGGCTTTACAATGAGGACCATATCATTTAGTTTTCTCACTTTAAAAAATCAACAAAAATATGATGCAGCTAGCCGTCATGTTTATCAAAGCTTTCTTGAGAGTTTACCACCATCCTCTGCTCGAGTGAGATTCATACAACTTTGTCTTTTCCCAAAACAAAGGCTTAGAAAATTGGCAAGGAGATCAAAGAATGAAGTCTATTATTCAAAGAGTGGTGTGCATGCTTGAGAGATTTCTGCAGACGTCTCCTCATTTCTCTGGAAGCAGCATTACATTCTATTCAGCCAGACCCACCATATTCTTGACATTTTTGTGCAAATAAGAACATTAAAGACTGGGTACACCCTGGACAGTCTGTCAGTCCATCATAGGCTCAACACAGAGACAAACAACCGCTCACTCTCAATGCTAGGGAAAATTTGGAAACATTTACCTCAATATGTATGTTTTTGGACTGTCTGAAAAGAACCATGCACCACATCACCATGCAGTTTATCAACAAAGTTGTGATATTTAAAATTATATTCATGACAGAGTGATCCAATAGATATGTATTGGTCAGGCTTTACAATTTGTCTTAAGCAGATGCGGGAAATTAAATGATTTATTTTATGATTGTTGTGTATATACTTGTCTGAGGAATCATACAGATAAATTCATTAAATAAATACTAGCAGAGTCTGAACTGCCTGTCATAATATACAGTTGCAAAAATAAACTGAACTGATGTAGTATGCATTAAGGTCAGTATCATTCACATCAACTCAGCTCAGATTCACCCGGTCTCATGATGACATTAATTCATTTTCTGTTACTTTGATTATGGGACATTAACAGTCAAACTATTTATTGTTTGGATAAAGCTTCACACATCCACAAAAATATATAGAGATATGAGACTGATCCTGGCATTTGATCATTCAAACTAGGATTATTCAAATGAACATCAATCTGAGTCTGGAAATCTTTATACTCCTTATATTTTTCAGTCCCTGCTACAAATTTCTATTAAATAAAAAGCCGGTGAAGATTTTGTATGAATTTGTAATGGATATCTGCTTGGTTTTGATTTCCAATCAGATATTAAAAACTGAATCTCATTTATAATGTCAAACCAAAGATCTTCTCAAACACACATAATTTAAATGCCATACGATTCTATAAAATCAAAGCCACCTTTTCAGTGTCGGGGACAAGCCCCCAGTGCTCTAATGACCACTGGTACTACCGTTGCCTTCACCGGCTTTCTCCAGCTCTTCCTTGAGTCCTTGGTATTTCTGCAGTTTCTATTGTTCCTTTTCCTGATATTTCCGTCGTTGCAGATGGGTACATCAATCACTCCGGCTTTCCTGCTGCCTATCCATGATCACAATGTCTGGTTGGTTGGCCACCACCATTTTGTTGGTCTGTATCTGGAAATCCCACAGGAGCTTAGCCCTCTAATTATCCAGCACCTTGGAAGGTGCTTTCCATTGTGACCTAGGGGTCTCCAGTCCATATTCTGCACAGATGTTTCTGTACACTCTGCTAGCTTCTTGGTTATCACATTCTATGTACTATTTGCCTGCCAGTATCTTGCACCCTGCTGTGAGGTGCTGGATTGTTTCAGGGGCCTCTTTGCACAGCCTGCACCTAGGATCCTGCCTGGTGTGGTAGATCTGGGTCTTGATTGCCCTGGTACTCAAGGCTTGCTCCTGTGCTGCCATGATTAGCACCTCTGTGCTGTCTTTCAATCCAGCCCTCTCTAGCCATTGGTAGGACTCTATCATATTCGACACTTCAGGTATTTGTTGGTGGTACATCCCATGATGGTTCCTCAATTTCATTGTCCTCCAGGTTCCATTACCTGAGGCATTCACTCAGTGCTTCGTCCCTTGGGGCCATCTTTCTGATGTACTCATGGAGCTTGAATGTTTCATCTTGGATAGTGGCCCTGATTATTCCTCTGCCTTCATCTTTGCACTAAATGAATAGCCTCTGGACACTTGATTTTGGGTGGAACCCTCCATGAATGGTAAACAGCTACTGTGTTTCAACATCTGTGGTCTAAATTGCCTCCTTTGGCCAGCTTATTATGCCAGCAAGGTATCTGCTCACTGGCAGTGATTGCACTGCATGAGAAGAAGCCTCTCAAATCTTGGTCAGTCAGTTTGTTCCTCTTTGGAGAAAGCACCAGACTTCCCAAGCTGAAAACTCTCTCGATAGGTGCACTTGATGGAGTAGCAGCCTTTTTCTTAAGAAAAATTTCCTTTATTGTGGCAATTTATTTGAGAATCTCCATCCCTGTTCCGGCTTCAACAGTGCTGCATCACTATCCTCCTCAAAGCAGAAAATGTCCTGTACATTGGAGAAGCTTGAATCTGGTGTTGACAGAGTTGCAGGCATCTTGGCTGCTTGCTGCACAGGGACATGTTGAGGGATGAGCTTGTGGCACTCAGCTGCCAGCATTCCCTTGACCCTTTCTTTCCTGCTCTGGTCTTTCAACCATCGCAATTTGAACATTAGAAGTGTGGCAGCCGCCAAAACTGCACATTGTTTTCGAAGACAGATGGAAAACGTGTTTTGATAGCCTGCAACAGTAACACAGACAATAGAATAAGTAAAAATTCTCTTTATGTGCGTTCTTTGATAGCTGTACATCACTATTGAAATTCGGCATAATTAAGGGCATGTCCTTTTGATTGACATGTGTCCAATATCCGCGGCAAGAAGGGAGAGTGCAGCACACCCGGCTAACAGCGTGCCTTAGCTTTAGCCTGCCTACCTTTAGCTGGTTAGCTACCGTTAGCTTCAGGTTAGCTCGGTTAGCTCTAAGCTACAGGCAGCTCAGAGTTTGATGGGTGTCTATCATCCACCCCACCTTCACAGTCCCCCTCTCAGCACCACCTCTTTACCCATTTTTGAATTTTCCGGGAATGATGATATGTGCTATGCTGCCAATATGGCGATGGTGGTAACTGCCCAATGAGCTTCAATTCAGTTCTTCATAAACCTACGGGTGACGTCATGGAGGCTCCGTCCATCTTTACAGTCTATGCTCACACCACTGACCTTTGATTAACCATTGGTTCACATGCCTCCTTTTGGAGTTTGAATTAAATTTAGCGTCTTTTGTTTGTTTTAGCTAAACTTAATCATTTTAAATCTGTTAATTTTAATTTTCTTTAAGCATGTCCTCTGTTTATCACTGTTTGCCTGCTTCTCAAAATCTGACGTTCTTATGAAACCAGCAAGTTTTTATCAGTGTTACAGGCCTCAGGTTAGACATCTGCCAGCCTGACACAGCACAATTTGTTTCAGAAAATATTTGACACTCTGTAAGATTCTGTATCTTTCAGACCTTAGTTGGCTTAGCTATAAATTGCTTTTTGTGAGACAAGCCCAAAGCTCCATTACCCTAGGTGGAAAACCATCTCATGGAAGGAGTTGTCACCTTGAGGCTGATCTGTTCTCACGACTGTCTGAAACCATTCTCTCTCTCTGTCTCTCTGCCTCTTTCTGTCTCTATTCTTCTATCTCCATTTTGTATCTCTCTGACCCCTCACTCTGCAGTGCGTTTGGATCAAACTTCTTCTGCAAGCATTTGTGATTTTCAATCGATTTCGGGAACAGCTCCCCTCATTGTTGTCAGCCTGTCAGTCTTCAGAGCACCCACTGCTGGAGGGAGTAGATGTTGAATCCATTAAAGTCAGAAACTGATAGAATTTACCATTTACATGCAAGTCTGAGTAACACTATGACCACAGCAGTACTTTCTCCCCCTCAGTGCTATTTTAAGTGTACACCACTTAACTTGGCTGCAGGCTCAAAAGGCAACTAAAATGCAAAGTAAGTGGAGACACGGTGTTTGCTTTATGTAAATTAATCTTATTGTGTCTGCAGAATTCTTGATTGTACATGATGAGAAGCTGTACCAGTGTCCAACTTTATGTACTCAGTGACTATTTATCTTTTGCATCATGACTGCATGCCATCATCACAACACAGTAGTTTTACTGCATAAAACAAATCTATTTTTTTCTGATCAATGATCCATGAGAATCAGCTGTAACCACAAATTTCTGATGCAACCCGACCCTCATCCATTTATGATTTAAAATAAAATGCACTCGGAGACTTGTGTATAACCTATGGGCACTTTGAACAAAGTGTTGAAAAGGGATATGGGAGATGAATACTTAAATGAACTATATAATGCAGTCTTTTACAACAGCAGAAATGTTTTTGTACTTAAATGTAGTTGTACTTTGAATGCTACTACAGCAGGACTAACAATAACAACTGATAAAAATTGTTTGTGTTTAGCATATTCAATATTGTCAGCGTCCATTTTTCCCATGATACATTTCCGAAAAGTAAAACACTGTGGGAAATGTTCATGTACCACAGCAGAACATTAGTGCCATATTAAACAATTAAAATACAAGTAAAAGAAAAAAAAGTCAAATATACATACTAAATTTCTTTGTCTGAATGATTTTTATTAATAGAAGCAAGATTATTAGAGCAACTGAGTGCATTAAATTATACATATTTCGTAACAACAACATTCTCTTTTTCAGCAAGGAACAAAGTAAGTTTTGCTCTTAACACATTTAAAATGATTAAGTTTAGCTAAATTTATTGCAATCTCCAAGAGGAGGCATGTGACCTCCAGTAAGCTACCCGCCACCATGCACCACTAATACTACAAATCCCACAATGCACTGCACCCGCTGGTTAATTAAAGGCCAGTGGTTTGAGTCTCTGCAGCTTTCATGTAAGTTGAGCACCTAATGCTGACAAACTTCTCACTCAAATGTCAATTCTAAACTATTTCTTATACATGATATTGTTATAACTGTGAACTATTTGTTTTATTTAGTTCAAATGCATTTTTGCAACAATAACCCCCATACCATAGTCTTAGCTGTCACTAACAAGGGCCTGCATGTGTCCAGTATTGGAGGCTGTGGGCCTAAACACTTGTAGCCACAGCCAGTAGTAATGAGGCTCAGCTCAAAAAGCTCAAAATTCTCAGACAGTGAGGCACTTTGGAAGTTAAAAAAAAGACTATATTTTTTTTGTGATAGCTGGTAGCACAATATAGGATATAGAAGAAATTTATTTTCATATTGCACTGAAATAGTAACTTTTTTGCATTGCATTCATCATTAAATTATATATGTTTTTGCTGCACTGTGGTGTGGTGGTTAGCACCATGGCCTCACAGCAAGAAGGTCACTGGTTTGGGCCTCAGTTGGGGAGGGGTACAAACAGTATGCATGGGTTCTCTCTACATATCTGGCTTCCTACCACCAACCAAAGACAGGCATGTTAGGTTAAATGGTCACTTTAGAGTCTAAATTCTGTCTAGGAGTGAGTGTGAGCATGAATGGTTGTTTGTCTCTCTGTATTGACCCTTTCATAAACTGCAGACCTGTCCAGGGTGGACTCTGCCTCTCGCCTGCTAATTGCTAGGATAGTCTATTCCCCTACAACCCTGAATTAGATAGAACGGTACAGAAAAATAATGAATGAATGCATTTTTTATTTAACAGTGTAGATAACTGCTTATTTGCTTATTCAGCCACTGTGCATGTTCAAAATGGCCAGCATGTTGAACAATTACAGAATGTCGATACAGAGCAGGTCAAGCCTCAAGTTTGAAGCTCACCCAAGAGTAACATCTTGTAAACACAGTTAAGCCCAAGCTGAATCTTAAATGTAACCATCACTGTGCTTGTGTAGTGAAGGCCAGTTTTATTTTTGATAATGTCAGAGTGCTTGGCTACTTAGTCAGCTACATTCTGTGCCACATTAATAAAGCTCCAGAGAAGTAAACAAATAAATGTTCTGCTCTCAACAGGAATGTTTCCGCACTGGTGAAGCACAGGGAAGCTGTTGGGTAATGATGTGTAGATCACAAGGAAATAAATACTGACAACCTAGAATTAACAAACCCTGACATTTCATGGACAGAATAATGCGACTAAAGGGTGACGCATATCCCAGTCTCATTAGGGCACTTAAGCAAACGCACCTCAGATGCTAAAAGGAATGAAGATGAAGTTTAGTAATAGGTACTGAGGGTAATAGATGGACAGTCTCCAGTAAAAACATGAATTATGCCTGAGGTTAGGCAAAGTAAACCACAGACTGGAGCAAATAAAAGACGCTGTTTGGTCCATCAGCATTGAATGAAAAGTAGAAAAAGACATTGTAAATTCACTTGGAAAATGAATGTCACAAGCCATTCATTTGTCAAGATGGTACACTGGAGCTCAAGATTCCTAGTTTGATCAGAGGATTATAACAAAAGGAAAGGGATTATGAAGCGAATCTTTCTTAATTGGGTCCACTGGGTGAAAGTCTTAGGAACAATAAACTGCAGAGGAAATAAAAGTCAAGGTGATTGAACACAAAAGTAAACCAGAGGAGGGAAATGTATTTACATGATGGAGAGGTGAGTTTTTGTTTCACAAGTTGCAGTAATACCATATCATATTTTCTTTTAATGGAAAGAAAAATCTCTCAACCCTGCCATCTGCCATTATCTTTCCTGTGCGCCTTCTGTCTATTTGAACCTTTGAAATTTCTGAAAGATTATGCCATCCTAGTCTCCCGTTAGGGAATATAGCAATCTTTCTCCTCGATAGCACCAGCTTGAATTTGTCTGCCTGAGGTCTGCCTGAGTCTGTGGCCCTGACCATTCACTGGAAGCAGTACAGTCACTGGAAGCTGGGCTTTCACTTGTATGAATTCATGGTAAGCACCAAACACTTGACATGCTCTGTTTCCTTTCACTGCATATGTGTCCTTTATCACTTTTGCCATTTAATTTAACTTTCACATTTCTGATGCATGTCTACAAAACAATACTCAGTTGCAAATATGCATATTAGCGCTGACATACTTAATTTTCTTTTCTTTTTCATAATGTGATTACAAAACAATTTGACATAAATCCACAATGTGTCAAAAATCAAATGTTATTATTTTATTATTTTTAACATCAAAGTTAAGGTAAACGTTATTATCCCACTAAGGTAGGTCATTGTATTTGAACATCTCACCACAGTTTGCAAAGACAAGACGAAAAACAACACACACAACACAAAGACATACTATTAAAACACATAAGAAAATAAAAAAGACAAATGATTGCTAAGAAACAATAGTAAGTGAAATTAGAACAATAAAAACACTATTATCTGATCTATAATGCAAAACCAAGAACAGGCACAGGTACATGTATGTGCAGCAATACATAAGTATGTATGCTAAGGTCCCCCATGATTTATTAAAACAAACTTGTTTATTTATTATTTATTTACCAAAAATAAAAAAAAAAAAAACAGTTTTAAAATTTGGAAAAATGATTGTTTGTTATACATGGCAGACAATAGTGTGTTAGAGCAGAAACTGCAATTGCACTATTTTTTTTTTTTCTTTTTTTTTTTTGGCATCGATATCTTCTTACCATTTCTTGGTTTTATCAGTGTGTCGCCCCAACATCTTAACAGGTAGTAATAAACAGTTACCAAATGTGTCTTCACCAAATGTGAAAATGAAATAAATACAACCGAGGTAAATGTCAACACACGGTACATTAAACTGTGTCATTGTTGACTTAACAGAAAGTGAAGACTAAGACTTGATTGTTTTCTTTTTCAGACATTCTGCTGTCGATCTGCAGCTGTGGTTTTGATTATTGTCCTGTTGCAAAATCTAGTTTAGGCTAAGTTTTAGTTTTAGAATAGTTTGGTATATTGGGAAGTTTATGGTCGACTCAGGTGCCCAGGCTGTGTAGCTCCAAGAAAAAAAGCCCAAACCATTACACTTCCCCCACTGTGTTTGACAGCTGTATGAGGTGTTTTTTTTTGTTTTTTGTTTTTTTTTTCCTGATACGCTTTTTTTTTTAGTTTGTTTGTTTATAATATGTTTTGGTCAATAAACATAGACATGGTGTGCTTCTTTTTTCACACAACTGGTAAATCATATTAGTCCCTAGTAATTGGCCCTTTAGGATATGGAAATATTTTAATAAAAAGGATTCCAAGATTTTGTTGATATAATGTGATGTGCTATACATGGCCAGACATGCATACAGAAGGAAGGGGCTATTATTCTATAATGGTTCAATTAAAAAAAATTGCCCAGGTTTTACATATTTTAATAATACTGTCAAGTATATCAATTATCAAGTATTTTGACTTAAATTTAACAAACATTAACTATCATATGCGACTATATAATACTCAGTATACTTTCAAACAAGGCTTTTAATATATAGTTTAATTTGAGAAATTGACCACTACGTGTTGAGGCTGTGGTAAAGGTTTTTGCCATTAGGGAAGAAAAAATCCATTGATGGAATAACCTGCTCATTCAGAATATTCAGGTAGTCAGCTGACCTCATTCTTTGAGCACATAATGTTGCTGAACCTAGATCTGACCAACCGCAGCAGCCTCAGTTCATAGACTTCCCTTATGCCTTATGATTGCTTCGCTCTATCTATCTCTCTTCTTAACCCGGATGGTCCCATCACTCGGGAACAGGGTGAATCTGGACTCATCAGACCATATGACCGTCTTCCATTGCTCCAAAGTCCAACCTTGCTCTTTGCAAACTGAAGCCTTTTTTCTCCAGTTAGCCTCACTGATTAGTGGTTTTCTTATGGCAACACTGCTTTTTAGTCACATACTCTTGTTCCCTTCACATTGTTCAAGTAGAAATGTTCTTACATTCACTGTTAGGCATAGCCGTGAGTTCTACTGGTCTTTTTTGTTTTGTTTTGTTTTGTTGTTTTTTTTTTTTTTTTAACCATCGATTTCACCAAATGTTTAAGTGATCACCAATCACCATCATTCAAAATGTTTTTCTGACCATATTTCTTTCTTGAAGATGATGGCTTCCCATAGTCTTTTTCAGTTTTTAATAATGTGTTAGACTGTTCTTAACACAGTTTTAGCAGTTTCTGCAACCTCCTTATATGTTTTCTCTGCTGGATGCTAATGATTTGACCCTTCTTAAACAGACTAACCTCTTTTCCACGACCACGGGACGTGTCTGTCCACATGATTGTTTAAGAAATTAAAAACTTCTCATTACATCAGTTGGGGTTAATTAACTTGTTGCAAGCTGAGAGATAATCACCTGTACAGTAATTATCTAATAGAAGGCTCTCACCTGTTTGCTTGGCCATGCAATGCATGTCTTTTAAAAACAAAATTGTCCATTATTAACTCTGAATATGTTGCTGTAAAGCAAAGCAAAACACATGGCTTTTACTTAGAAATGTCATTATTAATTGTCTGCACATGTGTGTGTTTGCTATCAGTTGACTATTGATCAGACTGAGTATTTATCTGTTTCAATGTGTCATTGAAAACTGCATTCATTTTCACATTTTGGAATATCTGTTTTGTTCTGAATCACCCTCTATGCAACAGTGTAATATTATAGTTATTCATGATTCACACCCGCTGTGTTTACAGCTGTGACACCACTCCTGCATGACTAACGGTTATGCAGTGACACCTATTGGTCAAAGACTTGCTTTAGCACTGGTTGCTTTTGCACTGAAATAATAGAAAAAAGAAATCATAAAAAAATTCATTTGTATTTAACCTATGTCATTAACCTCCATTTTGCATGTATTTCTGCCTTCTGCAGTAACAATGACATTAACTCTGCTTTCAGCCTGTGATCAGAGTTGATTTTATTGCTTTGAAGCTGTACTATAAAGAATAAAACATGAAAATTGCAGCTAAAACTATTACAGCAACAGTAAAGGAGACTTTAAGCAATTCATATTAGAACACTCTAGTGAAAATGACAATGAGGCTAAATATGAGATATATAATAAACTGTGTTAGTACTTCTTCAGGTCAGTTGGTGGTGCTGTCTGCCTATGTTTAAAAAAAATGTTACTTACAGTAAATCAAGAATGACTGAGTAATATCCATTTATCTTCATGATAGATTCTGTGAGAAGGATGCAGCACTGGATAACGAACATGCATATTTATGAGCTTTTTCACTCATGACTTAAATAATCACAGCACATATAAGTTATGCTTTGCAGAAGCCAGTTTGACATTTCCTGTAAGCTTCTCCAGGTCACCCACAGCATGGAGCTCCCACCACTGGACCTTTAACCCCAGTAATTTCTCATGGGTCTTTGCAGTACAGAGAAGCATATAGAAAATAGTAATTACTGGTGTGTCAGACAACCTGCGTATTATATCAATGAGATTAATCACAATTAGCATTTTATTGAAATAGTTTAATACATTTGCACAATGGCTTGTTGCCTGGTGAGTCATGATTATTTTTCATACTTGTCTTTCAGAATTAGAGGCTTTTTTATTTGCTTATCTTTATTTCTGTGATTGTTCTACGTGTTGCTTTAATCTTAAAACTGCTACTACAGCTAAATATTCAAAAAGCAATGAAGACTACAGTCTCTCTGTGCTCTGAGCACATCATATGGAAACAGCAAAGCCATATGTGGAGGTTCAGTCTTACAATGCTTAAGGATGCTGGGTACCATATATTCCTGAGTAAATACAAGATGACTTGAAAAGCTGTCATAAGTCAACTTTTTGAACAATGAAAAGTGACCGCTGTCATTGAATTTTATCTTTATTTTTGCCACAGAATGAGCATATTTTTGGTGAAATCTCTTCTATCTATGTACACTGGTGTATATTTTGTGGATGATCAGGATTAGTGTTTTTAATGTTGTAAGACTTATTAAGTCAGGTTTGTTAATGAGGGAAAAAACAAATATTTTTAAAGCACTTTAAAGATAGAATATTGTTAATTACTCTTTTATTTAACACAAAATTCTGTGAATCTACAGGCAGTGGACACATACATATTAGTAGTTTATTAAAATAAGCTGACTAGAGATACATTTCAGCAATTTAGTAATTTAATTTCATGTGGATTGATTTCTTCAGGTATTTACGCTTTTGTTCCAGCTAACTTTCCCTAATTACAGGTATTTTCTTATGAAAATATATTATTATTCTTCCTTGCAAGACCTTATACAAGATCTTTACTTGAATCAAAGAATCATTTCAGTCTGCAGCAAGTGTCTTCAGTTGCCTAGCAACTCCAGCCCTGGTGTGGACTAATGCTGTCTGGTGTGTGGAGGTAAATTGGGGGGCAATCTGATTTTGAAATAGGTTGAACGTAGGCGAGGGTCAAACTTTGTTGTTGCTCTAGGACAGATTTACCAACCAGAGCTGAATTTTTTGCTGTTCATCTAAAATAATAATAATAATAATAATAATAATAATATAAGGGGAACTGTGCTTCAGTTGAAACAAGTGAAGAGAGTCCAAGGTCAACAAAATTAGATAGTATGATGAGAAAGTAAGATTTAGCTACAGGCCACGGTAGGTAAAGCTTACAAGTTCTCCCAAAACAGTGAAACTAACTGCGCTTGCCACCTGAGCAGCTATGTCCCCGGGCAAGCTATGTTACTGTTCAAAGCATGGAAATTTGCTGTGTGGACTGCAGCCATGTCCTCACTCCATGGTATGTATAATTGCAGTGGTGGCTCTTACATGCACACATGAAATGCAAAAGCCTATAGCAATTGTTCTTCTACTCCCAGGTTTTCCTGCTTCTTGTCCGTTACGCTTCAATAAAACAGCTCCACATTGCCTTCAGCAAATCAGCTTCTCTTTTGCACCACTCCCTCTATTTCTTTATTCATTAAAGTTTTATGCCAGATTTTTACTTTGATAACATATGCATATTGTATGTCATGCTACTGGATGCAGGTAGCATCACGCTGGTTGAAAAAGATCTGAAAGAAGTCCACATCCTATACACTGAGGCTTTCTTTTGCATCTTTTCAGATGTGACACTACAACTTATGAAGCACTTTGACAGCCAGAAGGAAAACAGAATTCCATTAAAACCCATCTAGCACATCACACCACTATAAAAGAGTCTTGATATTTTGCATATGCTATTTGAATTTCCATAAGTTGTCATGCTTTCTATCGTATCATCTCATGTTGTAAGTCATCTCAGAGTTTTAATGAAGAGAACACAGTGTGAGGGATTTAATCAAGGCTGATGCAAGAAAAAATTTCCACATTCACCAATGATGTGCTCAATATTACTATATTGATTTTTAATCAGAGACAGGATGTTACAGGTAAAATATGGGCTCGTAAAACTAGTTGCACTGGTTTCAAGATTGTTTTGAGAATAGTTTAATCTAGCAATATGTTATTATATGGTCAAACATCACAACACTTTTAAAGAAGCAATATTAGAATTGCTGTAAGTAGGAGCAAAGGTGTACTAAAAATGATTAGGCCCGAGCACCGAAGGTGGTGCAAAGGCCTATTTAAAATGCAGTTGTTTATCATTGCTCTTCTCCTCCTCCTCTATTCTTACAGTAAATGAATTGCTTTTTGGGGGGCTTAAATAGCTCTGAAATCCTAAGAAAACCCAACAAGAGAACGTGAAAAGTTTAATAATCTTGGTGTCCTCTGCAAGGGTGGGTTGAACTGTGTGTACAGCACCAGCTAAAGAGAATATGTATTTAATTTTTGTCTTTTTAGCCAGTTTGCATCTGCTGTCAGCTGCATTTCTGCTTTACCTGACCAAGGCATGGGCGCACATAATGCACAACATAAAATGGGAGGTCCTCATCTGTCTGGTTTACTTTATAAACCTATTGAATTTTGTTTTATGTATTTTGCAATTTATTTTACATGAACCATCATAAACCTCTTGCACCATCTGGGATACCTATACAATGCAAGGAGAAGAGTATAGTTTAGCAGAAGACAAAAGTGAAGGATTTTAGTGGTTGTAGATCCTGATTTGTTTGAGGGTGATAAATATCAAACTTATTACATGATGCAAAAGCAGGCAAAGGCATATTAATTGACTTAGTCACACATGGAAATAAAAAGAGGAGGTAAAGCTAGTTGATGATGGGCAAACCAGAAAACAAGAATTCATGTTGGCACGTTTTTTTTTTGTTTTTTTTTTGTTTTTTTTTTTGTTTTTTTTTTTGTTTGTTTTTACGGATGGAAATCAGTAAAGAAGAATAAAGGTATCCACTGCAATGTGTGGCTGACACTGTTTGTTTTCTCCTCAACAGGTAATTTTTTTCCCACCAATATAAATACAATTTCTTTCTCACTGGCATTTAAGACAATTGTTATTTTCAACTTAGTCATAAGATGTAAGTAATTGTTACACAATGTTACTTTAAATGGAACTGATATTAAAAACATTAAAATAAAAATACTGATTGTTTCGGCTGAGTTGAGCTTTACTCTTCCACTATTTTAAAGGAAAGGGAAAGATGCAGGAAAATGATTAAAAGCTACCTAAATGGTAAAAAATAAAAGTTACAAGAAATCTATCAGTGTTTATAGTGAGGCCTGACGGGTTAAGTAATTTGATGCTGTCAAATTCTATGAACGCTCCAGCTTCTTTCTTTCTTTTCTCTCTCAATCTGATTTTTTTTTTTTTTTTTTTTCCTGAAGCTTTTTGATGCATTTGCGCTACTTTCTGCTAGCCCCGAAAAATCACTTTGTCACATAGTGACGCATCATTTCACATGCTAAATTTTTAAAAACTGGAACTGGAAATCCTTTCTCAGCATGCAATATCCATTAGAGAGAAAAATTATTCATATGATTCCTTTGCATTATTAATCACTTAATAAAGAAAAATATGTGCCACTCAAGCTCTCACCGTTGTTACCTGACAATACTTTTTTCTCTTAGGATTTTAGACGTCTTTACAGGATCCCACTGTGGGAATTGACTTTTGATCACATAGTAATGGGATTTTAAGTGGCCTCATTCCCATTTCACCTCTTAAAAATGGATACCTGGTAAATCTCTTCAAGACTTTGTTGAGATCAGCATTGCTTCTTTTTAGCTTTTTGCCTCACATTAGATTTTTTGGGGGACTGTGTGAAAAGTTTTTTGGTCTGAGGGCAGGCATACATGAATAACTAAAACCAGGCCTAAACCTACACTCTGTATTTTTCCTTTCCTCTCATCTATGTGCAGCATCATCTCTTGCTGATGCACTGAGGACAACCAGTTTTGAGAGTTGAGATACAATATAAAATAGCAGGCAGAAGGTAATTTGGAAAGACAGAAAAATATCTTAGAGCACTATCAAATGTATTTATTCTAGAGACATTTGTATGTGCTGAAAATAACTTTGAAGCATTGAGTGGAAATGGCTGTGTCAAATACAAACTGTCACAGGGTATTAGAGTCAAGGTTGGCTTGACTGTGTATTGGGTTATGGGGTATTTGTTACTGTGCTGTGCAGGGGGAGCAGATGGAGCCTTTGCAGGTGGGAGAATCAGGCTTCTGTTCTGGATAGAAGCTGAGAGAGGAGGAGCTGCATGTATGCTGCTTATATCCCAGCCTCTCTAGGGTTCCTAATATCACAGTATTGAGGGTGATAAATGGACCTGCAAAGGCGACACTAACCGCGTTCATGGTTCAATGACTTGGTCACTCAGTTTTCTTTTCTTGTTAAACAGAATGGATTGTAATTCTTTAAGGGCTCACTATCAAACCGGAGCTTTCAAATTTGAGAGTGTGTGTTTGTGTAACTATGACATTGCTTCCTCTGTGTGTGCTTGTTAACCTTGTCCAAATTAAACTTAATGGATCCAGAAAAAGGACAGTATATATCTACAATGTGTTTTTACAATACAACACAATCAGTGCAATACAGTTTGACTGTATGTGCGCATATGCTTACATGATTGCAAATTGAGGTTAATACCACAGACGTAAATGTGCAGAGGCTGACCTTTTACTGCAAACAAACAGCAGCTATTTATGCTGCTGGTTCTCCATAACCTGAAGCTTTTATGGGTCACAAAGAACACTTAAGTCTCGGTATACATGTGGGCACATTAATGCTTTTTGTGTTAGTGTGAGAATAAACAAATATAAAGAAATACAAATAATCTTTACCATGTCAGGGAGTTAATGTTGCGTTATTTGAAAGTTCTGGATTTTGCTTTTGAGCTGGTCTCAGTTTGTCCTGTCCTTTTCTATTTCCAGCATCGTGCAGATCCCTTACTTTTGTTTACTCATCTACCTGTATGGGTTTGCCTCACTTTGATGAATAATTGACACACTCTTCTCCTTTGATATGTACTTTAATGCTTTTTTCACCAGCCTTGTAAAGAAATCTCTCGCATAGTGTTCCTTTCCTGCTGAGTTCAGAGTGCACCTCAGTGCAGGCAATGATTTCATGGCAACAGCCTATTTAACTTAATATTTATATATGATTCAATCTATTTTTTTACATTTTCAAAAAAGGGAAAAATAAACAAGAAAACTCCTGAACTTCCAATGACACCAGTATTGCGAATGTTCAAACAACAGTGTATGTGGCAGTTTTTAACTTATTTCGGTACCTGGTATGCTCTATTATTTTTGGTCCAAAGGGTTTTAATGTGGTTGTTTTGTAGGATGTTGTAAACGACAGTGTGCACACCTCCAGCTTGTAACATTTGGTGGATTGTTGACAAAAAAAATACTGCCTGCTCACCGAAGCCTCATTTATTGTATGCTTCAGGCAAGGAGTATTTCAAAGTGAGAAATTGTTATTGTGTGTGACAAGTGTTGAATTGCATGACATACAAAACAGTTTAAAAAGAATTATAAGTGCAGCCTCTGAAGTGTTTAAATCTCCTGATGTTTAAAGAGAGGACCTTTTTTTTTTTTTTTTTTTTTTAAATCTGTTGTTTTAGTACATAATTATTATCCATTATGGATTCAATAAGTATTAGCATAGCTGTACAGCAATATTGGGGAACTATTTTATTGTTTTTGTTAATCTGTTGATATAAAGAGTAGGCCATTTGAATGAGCATCGAACAAAACAAAGTGGTGAGGCAAAATTGTCAGAGATATATATTTTTTTTGTCTCTTTTTTTACCTTCCTTGTACTAATTTGGTCACAGCCCAGAAACAAGGCAACTTGCTAATTAGTTCCGTCTGTTAAGGGGTGGATCGCCAAGTGTCCCCAGCTGCCATTACTACTGATAATAAAATGAATCTCTGAGGGGATATAACTGGGCATTACACTACTTTGACAGTCACTGTTAACTATGGACTGTAATGAAAACTGTCTTTGGTTCCTGTACTTTGTACTAAATTCAGGAAAATAATAAAAACTTTGACATCACAAACTCCAGGAAATCCCCTCAAGCAAGAACACTAAGTCTCAGCAAAATTTTAAGAAGAAAAAAAATCTCAATTTGCATCTTTTTTCTGCTTATTACAACTCAATGAAGACAATTTGACACAAAAGTGATTATGCATCCAGGCTAGGAAATGTGAAATGGGAGCACCAATGGGACACAGATTCATAAACAGCTAGTGAAAGTGATATTCTGTTGAAATGCAAATTGTGTGAAGGTTTTGTTCCAGAGGCATGCAGGGTGAAATTGGCCTTTAAACACATTGGCATACTAATGTCTGGAGGTGCCTCCACCCACAGCCCTTTCAGAATAACCATGGCATTTTAATTGACTCGTAGTTCACATGACAACGCATACGTAGCAGTACCAGTTTGTGAGGTTGGACTCTTAGGCCTGCCTAATAATTGTCACCACCTGACTGGCAGTCAGCAACAGATACGAAGAGTAGAGCAGTGAACAGAAACTACCAAGCCCTCGGCACATGCTGGTTGACTCTTTATCTTCACCAAGACATGTATTTTAATTATTTTTGGTTTTAGTGTATATTTGTTTATTGTCATTGGGAGGTTGATTGGACTCCAGAATGAACTGGTAATATAAGACTTCCTCCCATTACTGAGGTGCTGCCTCTGGGGAAGTTTTAATTATAAGTTTGGTTAACTGTGGGCCACTGCTGGTGATCTTGCCTTCTTTTATCTGTGTTCTTCTTTTTGTACAGTTACCCTAGTGTGTGCCTGTGTGTGGGGAGCATGTGGGTGTGTGTGTGTTTTTGTTTTTAGTTACAACATGGCTGGCTCCCCACCAGTTGGCCTGTCTTTTTAGATCTTTTTAACTTTACTTTTTTTAACAGAAGTACCCAGAGACAGTACCAGATTGGGTTCTTTTTTTAAAATGATTTTAACATTGTTTTTGTTGTTGCTGTTTTTTTTTTTTCTTTCAGTCAAATAAAAAACACTTATATTGGATGTTCTGCTCACACTTAAACATTTAATGGTTAGCCTTCCTCCACAAACATTTGTGCCAGATAGACTTATCTGTGCTGAGTGTGTGTGTTGGATGTCTACATGTAAACATCTGTTTATGCAGGTATGGAAGCAATATGCAGTGATTGTTTTAGATCCATTTTTTCCCTTTTCATTTGAATTTTATCAAGTGAGCTAAAGACATGTATACTGGCAAAGAAACAAAACCATCCTTAAGCTTGAAGCAAACAAAGTAGTTATTTCTGTCAATCAATCAAGTTTAATTCTATAGCACCTTACAGCAGCACTCAAGCTGACCAAGGTGCTTAACATCATAAAACATAGAAATATAAATGCAATTTAAAATAAACTAAATAAAATAGAAAGCGATAAAAGCACACAACCAATTAAAACTAATAGATAACATGGAAAGAACTAAAAATATGAAACATATTACAACAAAATACTACATGCTAAAGGCCTTTTTAAATAAATAGGTCTTACAAAACGTTGCACCTGCAACTGACAAAGACAGGTCCCCCCACTGCTTGCACCTGGACCGAGGCACCTCTAACAGATTTTGACCAGCAGAAAGTAAAGCTTTGCTGGGCTGGTGGATTTTCAACAATTCTGATAATTAAGGAGGTGTAAAGCTTTGTCAAGTTTGAAGCTCACAAAGGTATGGATGGCCTTCTCCAGAGCAGTGCAGCTAAGGAAAGGCTTTACTTTGTATAAGAGAGGAAGCTGAAAGGAACCTGTTTTCACAACAGCATCAACCTGACTGTCCAATTTCAAGTGACAGTCGACTTTTACCTCCAGATTTTTATCCACCTGATTGAAATGGGGGGCTGAAAGACCTAGATTGGGAACAGTGGTATCTGGCTTATTGGAGGAATCAAACAAAATCCATTTTGTTTTATCATTATTTCTGTGTAAAAGGTTTTGAGAGAGCCAGTGTTTAATGTCCTTTAAGCAGCCTTAATGGAGTTTAAACTAAGTAGAGAATTTGGAGTGACTGGCAGATAGATTTGCTGGTCATCTGCATACAGATGAAAAGACAGATTATGGTGTTCAGTAATCAGTCCTAAAGGCAACACGTATAATGAAGAGAGCACAGGATGGTCTATAGTGCCAAAAGCTGCTGTAAGGTCCAACATCACCAGAAGAACAGATTTTTTCAACATTGAGGGACAAGAGAATATCATTCTGTACTTTAAGTAATGTAGATTCAGTGCTGTGACAAGATCTGAAACCAGACTGTTATTTTTTAAATATGATGTTAAAGAACTCCATGCCCAAGACGGTTAAGGCAGAGCTGGAGAATAATGATGACCCATCTCTTATTTATACAATTTGATTTTACTCAAATCAAAGGTGTGATGAGGCATTAGAGCAGAAAAGTCTGACTTCCCAACAAACTGAGCCAAAGTATGAAAGTGAAGTCAAACTTGGAGGCCAGATTATGGCCTATAAGGCCCTTTGTCAAGTTAAAAAACTGAACTACATGCACTAAAAGTATTTCTCATGTGGGAGTCTTTTTAAATAAAGAAGATGGATTATTCACTTAGAAAAACTTGTCCTTTTCATACAGTGTCTGCACCCCAACTTTCAGAGGGCCAATGTGGGGGCCCATATTTTAAAAAAAAAAAAAAAATGTATGTGTCCTGATTAAATTTGCTCTGTTTATACCCATGACCACTAAGCCCACCTGCATTCCTTATGGGGCTCATACAGTTAATCCACATAGGCTTCACATATTGGGTCCATGTAACTGAAACCACATGGGACTTGCAAAATTTGTCCAGTTCAAGCCCATGCCCACTCAGTACCCACACAGCCCAAATGCAACCCTCATGGGCTCCACATGGACATACTGACTGGGAAGTATTAGAATTATACATAGCCTCAAGTAATGTTACAGTATGTTACATAATTTAACGTTAATTACTGGAATATGATTTGATGAGTGGAAAACCAAAACATCCTTTCATCCAGGGGGAATGAAAAACCAATGACAGGCATATAAACTGAAGCATAACATTACATTGATAGAAATGACATGTATTGTAACATTAGAGACAATGTACATACAGTGTGCATTCACTGATTGTTGTCATTTTTCAACCATTTTTAACCTAAAGCATAATTATAATAATCTTTTTTGTTTTTGTGAAGCAGGTTTAATATGCACTAATCTTCCTCTAAAAGCTGTTCTTCCAGACTTTATACCAGTTTTTGTATTTAACTTTGCTTACATTATTTAAATTAGCTAAGTTAATTTATAAACTGTCTCATAATTTTATTTGCTAATGCATCTGCCAATTGTACTAGGTCAGAAAAATGCTCTTTAACCCTATATTATTCTTGTTTACATTTAAATAACACTAGCCAATGGGCTTTTTTATTGTTTCTTTATTGTACTTACTGTATACAATAGTAGTTAGAATTTAAAGATTACATTCAAATGAAATAAGGTTAATACAGTGCACGGTCTGTTGCAGGGTGCAGGCTGCACATGCATTCTTGTCTCAGTGAGTCAGCTCTGCGATTGGCATTCAATTGAACTCCCTGCAAGATTTCAAGCAATAAATATGGAAATCTGATTTTGAGAGCCAAGCTCTTGTCTTGCTGCTTTTTGCCTATTGCACAGTTTAGTCAAGTATCACTTTAGCATAAACAGACTAATGGTAAACAGTGAGATTGAGGTTTTCATAGCTGCCAACTATTCAACATCATTTGTAAAACCTTTTAGACACAACAATTAAATGTTTCCAATTTGCAAAATCCTTGTTACCAACACTACTTTCTTTTGCAGTAATTATGCATGACAAATATGATAATTGGAACAGAGAAATGATCTGTGTACAATAGATTTTGCATGTTAAATTTAGGTTTTTGAAAGATTTATGGAAGAAAAAAAATAGTGGAGCCTTCGGTATTTGGCACAAAAATATTCGTAAATCCCCTCCGCCACCCTGGGCAGTGACACATGCTGTGACTAACCCTTTAACATGATAATACCATTAAAATTGTCAAACTGAAAAGCATGTCCTAATAAATACAGTGTGGTAGTAAACATTAAGTGCAAAAAAATGTAATGAAAACATTAGTATTTAGATCATGCATCTATCGCTTGATTAAAACTCTTTGATGGACTGCTGGAGGTCCCAGGGAGATCTCTTGATTTTTTGAGGCTACGTGGAGACAGGCCTGAGGTGGGATGTTGTAATCAGCCTCTTCCTGAGACCCAATCACCAGAAGTGGAAGGCTCCCAAAATACCATGAATGTGTTCTGAAACACAAGAAGCAGTTCAGACAGGCTGAAAACTGTTTACGTTGAGAAATGATGAACAAGCACTATTTGTGTAGTTTACAGAAGGTTTACCATGAGTGTGGATGAGTAAAACCTGAATAGTTTTGCATTATGTAAAACTGTCATGATATAACTTGTGAAATCATTTTTAAGATTAAAATTATATGCCCATATTTTCTTCTGCATACAGAGATGTTTCTGCTTTCTATTACATAAAACTGTGCAACTAAGACAGTTGGATGTAATAATTGTGCATAAATTATGCATACATTATTATGAATAAATTATGTTTTCTTGTGAGACTGGGAGAAATTTGATCTGCTAACCAAAGACAGAATAGGCCATAGCAAAGGTCATGAGAAAGATTGTTAAGAACTGACATAAATGAAGGCCTCACGTGTAATCCTAAAAACACAATGCTAATCACTCAAAATGAAGCAGAAGTTGTTTAACAGTGCCCATATGAGGACTGTGTAATGCTCTGCAGTGGACATCTGTTTCAGACAGAAGTGGCAGAAGCCTTCAGTTCATCCAACCATAAACAACAGATCCTCCTGATTAATTTGTAAAAGATTAAACTAAAACAGATGATGTCAGCTTCAAACTGTTTTTGTGTGTGTTTCACTTTATTATGTAATATTACTCAGGAGGAAAAATAGCATGGAATAGCTATATGGTTAAAGTATATTTGATCTTATTGCTGTGTAAATGAACCTTACATTTCAAGCCACATTTTAATTCGCTGCTCCTGTTCTTTGCCATAAGGCTGAAATGCTGCAGCATGTTCTTGAACATGAAAGCATGGGTCAAAGATTTCTCTTTCCAGTAATGTGCCCCACAGACTCTAAGTGGGTTGTCAGAGCCAGACTTGGCTTGTTTTTTGTGCACGACTGTAATTAGGTAATTTTTGGCTTACATCTTTGATCAAAGCATTGATATTTTTTGATCAAATGAAGGCCTGTGATTGTAACCATAGCCTTCTGAAGAGGTACTACAGTGGGATCCATTTTATGTGTAGACTACAGGCCACGAAAGACAGCATGTCAACATAACACATGTCATATGGCTCTGTGATTCAGTCATGATCACTTGTTTTACCATTAGAACTGTGTGTGATGCTGTAAATTGGTCTACTTTCACAGCTTTCATCCGTGCATAAAGCCATTCTGCCTCGTTGGAGACCCCCCCCAAAAAAGTATTTCACTGTATTTTTTGAGAACCTCAACCTTAAAAAAAAGTACCTGACCACACAGCAGGACCAGTCATACATATACACCATGATTATAAGCAATGCAAAGCAACCTTATCTTGATCATTATGTAGACACTTCTTAATCATTTCATATGAGACATTGATTTTAATGATTATATTACAAGCTGATTTAAAATATGAGCTTCTGGGGAACAAGAGTTTCACTGAATTTAAACCACAAAAGTACCAGATATTGGCATCCATTAACACAGATTTAAATTATTACAGCTTTTTTCACAAAATTACTGAAACATTACAAGTGAAGTCAGTGTGTCTAACAATTTACATAAATATCCAGACACATAGATGCTGATGTTGATTGACTGTTTAAAAGTAAAAGGCCTTCTCAGGGCCACCAGCATCCAAACATAAAGCAGAGCTTAAAATAGCAAATTCTGTTGCTTAGCAGGTTAAACCAATTTTATACTGTCCACATACCTTTTAAAAATATTTTAATAAGTGTAACCTTTAACCTTATGGCAATTAATCAGGAAATGTTTAAAAAATAAAAAAAAAGAAAATAAGAAATCACGAGCAGAATTAAAGAGAAAATATTAACCACAAAATTATATAACAGATTGAGACAGGTGACATTAAATGGCTCATATTTCCCTAAAAAGATGTCACTCTGTTATGAGAAAAGATTCTGTACTCAAATTAAACTGGATATTGTCTTATAATCTTTTAGTTTTCTAAGATAATTCATCTGCAGTGTAATGGATAAACAGATATAAAACATGCTTAACAAATAACAGCAGACTGCAGCCTGTTACTCTTCTTTTTTCAGTTTTCTCATTAGGGATTGATTCACTGCTGCTGCAGCTGACCTCTTATTAAATCACTGTGCATAATGAGGTAACTTTGTTGATGCACAGGGTTTTTTTCATAAGATGATTATTTTGCTATGTGCACAAGTTGTAATTTGAAATGTAAAAATACAGGAAGTAAAAAGCTACAGCCTGAAAACAAAGACATCCATGTGGATTAGACGTATCACAACTGTGCAGTGGCTGGTGGCGCTGTAGTTAACACAGTGGGTCCCAGCCATGCTTAATGTTTATGTTAATTTAGGCTTTTCCACATGTTGTACTCATTGGTAATTTTCCTCTTTCATCAAGGCTCTTTTTGAGACGTTTGTTTTTTTTTTTAAGCTCATAGCTGAAGCTGGCTGTGAGCTATCTTTGTTAATCATTTTTCAGCACCAGCACACCAGAATTGGATAAATTCAGAAAAACTATTGATCTCTGGTTAGAGATAAACACATTGCAATAAAGTACTGTGACAGCAGCAGAAATAGAAGATTATTGTGGGGAAAACACTGGGAGTCTATGTATAAATGGAAAGGCTTATAAGCTTAATGTCTTATAGAATAACAGTACAACTTATAACTCATTTAGACTGATATATCTGAAATGAATGTGAGTTCCTCTAATCGATTAGAAGTGGTAATCAAGATGCTTTGTGAATATATAACCAAGTGCAACAAAAGAAGACAAGGCCTGTTTAGAGAAAACTATAAACATAAAGGGGACTCAAGGGACATATTAAGGCAACTAGATATCGGGTTATTGGTTGTTATCTTTTCTCATCTATTTTTTCTTCCTGGCGTAAAGGGAAGGTCTCCTTTAGAAGACACTATCAAGGTGGCACAAGCACATTTGCCCCAAGTTTAATATTTATGATAGCCTTCCTTTTTGCAGGTCTTTGTGGATAAACAGGCATGGTCATCAGAATGTCAGTTGTCCTTCTCCCTGCTTGGCTGACTCTCTCGTCCTGCTGTCCTGTCTTGTTTATTTCTCTTTTCCTTCTAGTATCTCTCAATTGACTGCAAAGAATTTGACGGATATGAGCTTTGTTGTTCAATGTTCTTTTTCGGTGTTCCATCTTTTTTTCTTCTGTTGCATAGCCTGCAGTTACCTTTGTGTTTCATGACTAATGCTGCGATCATTTCAAAAAAAAAAAAAAAAAAAGAAAGAAAAGAAAAGTTTGAAATTCAATAACTCAAATTGTTGATGATACTGCTTTTCTTTCTTTTTTCTTTTTTTTTTTTCGATTAGAGCTTTTCAGTGGCAGTCATCCAAAATAAGTATTTTCAATAATGCACAATGTGTATGTCCAAAATCCCAGAAGTGTCCAAAATGAGCTGTAAAGTGTCTGGAAACGCTGCTAATCTCTCAGATTTCTCTTTTGTTTTACTTAATAAAAAAATAATAATAATAAAAAAATACCATGTTTATGGTTATATTGCTGATATCGTTCTCAGAATGCAGCAATCTGTATATAGTTCACATTATTATTGTGTCATTTTTAGAATGTCATAAAGTCACTTAACATTTACTGGTTATCTTTGTTGTAGTAAAAATGTTGTATGGTCAGGCTGGAACTATGGGGTGTGGTGCATTGTGACACTGATTTAGACACCATTCACTGTTTTGAGACTGTGAAGCCTACAGTGACGCTCACCCTGACTCCCCCAAGCTTGCTTTTGAAGTCACCCATCAACCTGCCTCAGGCACAATATTCATCTATTTGTGACGACGGATGACTCGACTTGTAAAGCTCAAGACTTTGCTCATGTCAAATGTTGCATTTGTGAATGTCAGCCAAACAGCACACACACACACATACACACACACACACACACACCCTTAAAGTCTCTGCTTTGCTGTTGTTTTAACTGGCCATTTCATAAAAGGACCAGTACATTACATCTGAATATCATTTTCAAACACTGCTTCTCTTACACTCTGATAAGCATCTGTTTCTCTGTGTTTTTTTATATTTTCCACAGCTTGGGTTTTGAACATCAGTAAGGAGGGAAAAAGGGGGCTGTTGCATCAACCCCTTGCTGTTCCATAATTAAAAGGGACTTTGCACACTTTGCAAGAGTGGCGTTAACAGTCATATGGATGTTGGTTTCTGTTCCAGAACACCAAATCTGTATTCAGTAATCATAACTAAACATAAACATACGAAAGGTTGCTCTAAATGCTGACTCTTCATGCATTTACTCCCTTTACATCTGTGCTAGTAACTTGTTATGGCTTATTTTCCAAAGTATATTAAGTGTATTGTATTTAAATACCTTAAAATTGTGCTGTTATTTGCATTACACTGGCAGAAACCACACTCTAAATGTTTTATCAATAGTTTTACCTGTGCTGGATCTCAAAACAAGAACTCCCCTAAGAACTGGGGGAAATTTGAAAAGGGTGCTTAAATTGAATTCTACCATTTTGAATTAAACGTTTAAACACAAAAAGTGTTCAGTTCATTGCTGCACTTCTTTGGTAAACAGCTTAAACACACACACACACACACACACACATCCAAGGACAAAGGAGGAGTGGCGTGGTTATACAATATTGATCTAAATTGGTTTTAAATGCCAATAACAAGAGGCAGGCTGTCAAACAAGATGTACAAATGTCAATAGATGGAGCAAATGTATACGGTGGGATAAACTGCTCCATGTAGTTTTATCTGCAGGTTTATATAATTTACAATGTTTTCAACAATGTCTCGTCAATCTACAGAATAGAACAGGAACTCAAAGAAATTGAAACAATTTTTGAACAAAAATATATAGTGTATTATTGTATAGTTAAAACATCAATTTTAAATTGATTAGATACATTCCTGCTTCCAAAGAGTGAGTCTTGTCTTGTTTCACTCCAGTGATCTTCCCTCTCCTCAAAGTTATTTTTCTTTCTTTTCTTTATCTGAATTAAGGCCAAAAGGGTAAACGTAAACATTATGAATCTATTTGAAAAACTCATTATGACTAGAAATAGCTGAATTGATGGGGTTTGGTTGACCCGATTACATGGCATCAAACTCCTTTTCACCCACTGTCACTGCAACCTGACTCAAATCTCAACACCTGTTATATGAACTTTGAATACAAACAGTATAAAAACGTAATTATTTCTGTAAAGCTTCCTGAGACAATTGCTGTGAAATATGCAGGTAGCAGTGTGATGATTTTTAAAAGATAAGCAGAAACTCAAATTATCCATCAGGCTCATGTGCAAACTATTTATTTAATTATTTGTTTTTATTTATTTATTTATTTTATTTTATTTTATTTTATTTTATTTATTGTATTTATTTATTATTTGTTAGTTTGTTTGTTTGTTTGCTTGTTTTTTGTGTATAATTTATGTAAAGGAGCTGATGATTGCCTATGAGTGCTAGTTATTATTCATCAGCAATTATACTATTATTTCAGTGGCTCTGGAGGAACTTTTTTCGCCAATGAGGAAATTACTCTGATGTCATAATGGTATGATGCATAACAGAAAGCCTGCATTACAAACTGGAGGCTGTAATAAAGATGTGGCCATATTTACTGTAATGCTATTAATTTCAAGGAAAAGCTGGTTGCATTAGGTCAATGCAGCATTCCAGTGTTTTGGGATCTCATTGGGATTTCATTGATTTTCACCATTCCTCCTCTAATTTGTCTCTTATGGATTATCTAGCATCACAGAGGCATAAAGTACTAAATCACTAATGTCAATCAGTGAGGCTCATTTTTTCGGTGTTTCTCACCTATATTTTGTTTTGTCCCATTTTTCCTTACTGGCTGAAATGAACAAGGAAGGTGAATAAATGCAATAAGCTGCAACTTCCTAGAGTTCATTTAAGCGTGATAAAGATAAAGCACAAAAGATGGCAAGTGTTATCATTATAAGGATTCTAATTTCCCTGCTCAGCATGTAAGGAGCTCACCTTTTCCTTATTCATTAATTTTCTCTAGCTTCATGAAACTCCTCGCGCCTGCTCCTAACTGTCATGTTTGTAAATAGCTCATCAGAATTTAATCATCATTTCAACCTGGAGTTCCTCGTATTGGGCCATTTGGTGAGACACACTAAAGAATGACCCATCACTGTAATAAAAAAAAAAGGTTATTTTTGATGAGCCGTCAAGGAAGGCAGAGCAGATGGGCAAAGCCTAGTTAGAAGGCATAAATCGTCTGTTCCTTTTCATGTGTGATGCGTGTGCCCTTGGTTACCTAGTAACTCTTCTCTCCATCTCCAGTTGGCGCTCCCGAAAATTTTCTTGCGGGACAGCGCGGCGCGCTCCCGCGAAGCTCGTGTTGAGCCGAAGAAGAGTCAAGGCAAGAGCGTCAAAACGCACCAGGACTAGGAGGAGAGCTCTTCGCTTGGGAAAAATTAAATAGAATAAAATAACACGGGAAACATCCGTTAAAATGACAGCAGAAGGAGGATAATGACAGTCCCTATCGCTGCTCAGGAAGGTAAATTCCGAATAATATATAAGCAGTGTTCAGACTACACGGATATTTGGAGTACATAGGCTGCAAGCCCGACAGCAAGTGAAGACCCCGAGACGGCCAAACATTGCCCCGGCTTTTCATTCTCAGTAAGGCATGGGGGGAGTTACACCTCGACACGGCAGGTGAGTCATTTAATGATACTTGCCTCTGTCTGCGTGAGCGACTCTGGAGGATGCAAGGGCACATCTCAGTTCTTTGACTTAGACTTTTGTCTTTTTTTTCTGCGGAGGTGCAGAGTTGTGTATCAAAATGCAACAACGATGAAGCATTGGTTTGGATTTTGTGACTTGAGCACACTAGTCCGAGTCTTGTTGGAGATACGGACCGCTATGCATTATTTTTTTAACGCACTCTGACAAATTGTTACAATACACTGATCTGCCAACGTCAATGCAGTGAATGAAAGCCTTTGAGTAATGTTCAGGGCACTTGTTACTTGGGCATAAAGACATCTTGTGCGCGTGAAGAGTGACGCGCAACCCCCTATTTTTTATTAAAAAAAAAGACTAGATCACCTACCGTGGTGCAAAACGAAATGGCAAGCTAAAAAAAAATTAGGAGAAATTTAACGCAGAGTGATGGAATGAATTCGCGAGGATCCACCGCTAGTTTGTGGCGAGCTTCCATCTGAGATGAGGAGGAGCAGGATAATCTGCCACAGGCATACATGCGGATGGCAGTTTATATATATATATATATATATATATATATATATATATATATATATATATATATATATATATATATATATATATATTCTTTTAAAGTTTTTATGCAGTTATCTTTCTCTGTAGTTCAGTGAGGATTTCTCTTCTTTTTTTCCATTTAATATTCAATTTAAATCCGCAATCCACAACCAAACACTATTCTGTCCATAAATTCAGCCCTTTCAGTCTCTTAATGACCCTGAATCATTTGACTTAATTTAATATTTTTTCTAAATTGCTTGAAAGAAATGTGGATCAATAGCTGTAAACATCTACATATCTCAGATATGTTTGTTCTCATACAATATGACATTCCTGGACACATGACACACTTTTTTAATAAGTGGTCTCTTTGTAGTCAGTGGTAGAAAGAAGAAATAACTGCGAGTTCTGGCAGTTGAATTCCACAGAGAAAAGGAGGGAAATCGTCAAGAAAGAGTTGTCATGGTGATAAGTTGAATAAGCAATGCGTCCCTGTATCCTAAGCATTTGATTCGCCTTGCATAGCACACTATTGATGAAAGAGGGGCTTAATTGGTGATAATAACACTCACACACACACACACACACAGAGAGAGAGAGAGATGGAATTCCTGCTTCTTGTTGCACAGATTTAAATACTACCAGATGAAATTTGATTAAGGCTTCTCAGATTTTATTTTTGCAAGCAAATTGTGTTCATTTATATTATATGTGGCTCCACAATATGTAAGAGATTATGCATGCTGCTGCTGCTTGTTAATTCTCTCTTTGGCCTTTCAGTGTTTGTAACCAGCAGACTGGTTTTTTGTCAAGTTCCCTGCCGTTTTAATATCTACTCTTCGTTCTTTCGTTGAAATTTTCTTGGATGTATTTGAGCTGTATAACAATCATGGCAGCTTCGTTTTACAACAACAACTGAGCTTTGGGTTTGAGCTGTGGGAGAGTAATTATAGGGAGTGTGGCTCGCTGAATGTGTTCATTTACTAGTCAGATTACACTGGAAGGGTTGAGCCATCAAGAGGTGGTCAACATGCGATCACTGAAAGACACACAGACTAGCACACTCCTAAACACACACTTACATTGGAAAGTGCAGCATTGAGTCTGTTGTTTACCCATGTGAGTCCCTGGGCTGCTCAAGAAAAGCTCCATGAGACTCTCTGTCGGCTGCAAAGGTCAGTGAGGCTTTGTCCTGACCTAAAGTGAATACACCTGAGTACGCCTTGGCCTGACTTAACATGGATGAGCCACTCGTTGGTCTCTGGCCCAAGAGGCCTCTTGTTCTTTAGCCTTGGGTTTCCTTTTTCAGCATGCTCTCGTTATTGTCCTCACATCCAGACACATGAACAGGGGTGTACAAGTATGAGCGATCCTGAGTGTGTTTGCACAGAAGTGCACTGACACACATATGAGTATGGCTATGGAAGATTATTCCTGTTTTCTAATATTCTTTGTTGTGTTTGATGTGTCGTCTTGAAGAAGCAGAAGCAGAAGCTGAATAATTTCCCAAATGGTTACCGCTGACCTTCTGAAAAGATGTCAAACCAGTACTCATGTCTGCTGGTGTAGAAAAGCCGCCGTTGTTGTGGCGCTCTTTTTGCAGTTTGCAAAGACGCAGGCAAAAAGAGAAAAAGGCTGCAAGCGTCACACCTGGCTTTGGTTTTGAGTGTTGCTCTAAAAGGCACACGTTTTAGAGCCATCTATCGGAACAGACTTCATTTAGATAATTGCAAGAGTAGAGATTCATGAAACATGGAGATTTTTTCGCTTTATCACAATGTTGGTAAGTTAGAGGCTTTCAGACTTTTGAATGCACTACATAAAGGAGAATTCCTAGAAAATTAGGCAAAAAGGCTAAATCTTTTAAAACAAAGCCAAGCTGTGCATCTTGTTTATGTGTCAGTTACTTTATCACCATGACATCACAGTCAGCATTTAGCATAATTACTCACTGACTTTGGGAACATATTACAGCACTTTCTAGGAATTTACTGTCCCTCGCTGGATTTCCAAAGTCTTTCCAAACAGCTGAATTTGTCTTACGTTTCTTGTTGACCAAAGGGAGTCTTTCCACCATCTTGCTTCAAGATGAACTCTACCTGGCAGAGGGTCATTTGGAGCTGAGGGAGGGAGAGAAGGTTTACTGTTGTAAAGAAAAAGGCTGTGAGGAATTTCTAAAATGTGGCAAAAAGAGAGCACCATCACAAAACTGCAACACAATAATTGGTCTATATCAGCTACCTTGTTTTCATAATCATTGAAAGCCAAACTCATAATTGAAAATCAAATTCAATTAATTGCACAGCTGCTCTGAGCGCCTCTGCTGCCCTTCACAGACATGGCTGTACTGTGACTAATGAAGGAGGATCAACTTGTCTCTTCGCATTTGCTCACAAGGATGCGCTTTCATCATTGTCAAATCACACCTTTGATGACAGAACCACTTAAAAATATAGGGCGACAATCCTCGACTTGGTAAAACCGTTATACTCATCTTAATAATGAAGAAGACATATTTTTTGAAAGTGTCAAAAAAGATTAAGTAGCTTTTGTGTAATTTACAAAGTGGTTTTGGCCCCAGGCACAAAGATATGTCTCAAGTCTCCTGCACATAACATATTTAACAGATATTACGTTGTTCACGGCCCAAAAAACATCTCCCCTGACTAACAGGTTTGTCTGCCAAAGACCAATGTCTGCTTAGTAAACAAGATTCTTTTGGACATCGCCATTCTAACTACAAAGCAGATGTCACACAGTATGCCTCCACTCACTGTCTGCCAGAAGTTATAAACTTATTAATTATTTATTAATTAGGCCAGTTATACTCCATAACACACAGATGAAGCCCACTGAGTTCAAATCAGAGTTTAAACTAAACAAGTCACAGCTGTGAGTTGTTTTTGATTGTTAAAGGAGATTTTCTTTTTTTTTAAATAAATCATAAAAAATACAACAAAAGAGAGGGCAAGTCAGGAAAGGCACAGATACTGCACTAATGTGGGCTCACATATGCTCAGTTTGGAATAAAGATAAGCTTATTTAATTCATTTCAAACATCCCAAAAAGCAAAAACTCTCTGTTTCTCTGTTTGGAGAATGAGTCAATCCAAAGAGGCAGTTTTTGCATGTTAGTTTACATTCAGTAAACATGTAGTTTGATTTCACCGTCAATCTGAAGTTACACCTGGTTTAATACAGGCAGGACTCTGGTGTCAGATATTGTTCTTTTGTCAAAGTTGATGGTGTGTTGGCATGAAGTTGAGTTTTAGCATCAGTGGCATCTTATCGGGTACGATGTTGGTTAGTTTTGGTCCTATTCTACGACACTTTTTTGTTGTCAGAACAACCAATTGTTGGGTCTGTCTCTCGCCCCCTTTGTAGAGCACCATCCAAACTGTTGCACTGTTGTTGTTTGTTTTTTTTCAGCTGATTCAGCTGGATAACTTATGATTTCACCTAATTAGTGCAGTTTCTCCTCTTCCTATCCTCATCCACAACCAACAAGCCAGTGTTGCCAACTCCTGTAGCAAAGTCCTACCTAATAACGTCCTCAGACTTCACACAGACTTGTATGGCATAGTAATGAGACAGCATAATTTTAGTTTGTTCAATGCCCTTTACAGTTTTCCCTTGATAAATTCCCCCACCATATGTCCTCTTGCATAGGCTTAGATGGTATGTCCTGGCTGGCAGTTGGATGCTGTCTTTGCAGGTTGTTTTCGTGCTGTATCATTTGCCAGGCAACTGAACAGTTGCCCTTTGATTGCTATAAGGTTCTTTATGTCAGCTTAGTTTAGAAGATCTTGTGATTTCTCTTTCACTTATCATCGTGTACATTTTTTATTACCTGTTAACTTATGCTATTACTTACAGATTATACTGAGGAACCACAATCACTTGTCTATAATGGAAAAAAAAAGAATTTTTAATACACTTCCTCATAAAATTCACTGTTTGCCTTTGAAAATGTACGGTGCCACGCTCACTTATTTTTTAATTTTTGATGCCAAGCGTTCCTGACATGAAGATATGTGATGCCATGGGAGTGAGAGTGGACTCATAAACAGGTTATGAGAAACAACTGCCCTCTTAGTGTCCACATGTGACTCACACTCACTTTTAAAATATCTGTCAAAATTTATTAGAGGCAAGTCTGAAAACAAGCATATCAGTCATTTTCTTCTTACTTAATGAAGCTGACAGGGGTGAAGCCCAACTTGTTTGTTTTCACGACGTTCATCTTAATCCACACGTTGCAAATTGCATTTTTGTTTCACTTAATCCACCCTGAAAGTATAGAAAGAAGTGACAGGAAGTCAACACTTTTAATCCCAGGGATGACATTTAATGTCCAGGTAAAGTTGAAGTGGCAGAGTGTGCCGTCCCTTCTGTCAATTCCCACAGCTTCTTATCCAACAAAGCAATCACTAAGCCCCTTTCTCTCCTCATTTTCTTAACATGGAGTGAGTATTGTGTGGGTCTGGCAGGACACAGAGACAAGGGTCTGTCTAATTCATGGGCTAAATTAGTAGAGATAAGGCCTGAGTCAGTACCTCCAGCCTACCATAGATCCCCTGGGGCAGCCTCTTAAGGAGCTTAGTAAAAGCCTGTCGTATGAAGACATGACATGGAGCTGGTTAAATGGAATACGTTGGAGTGTCTTCCATCAACCTAATATTTATAGATGGGTCACTGTCATTCAAGCTTTAATCCCATTCAATTTATTCAGTCTTGGTTATTAATTCAGAGTTTTAGGAAAATGCAGCACCGTGTGTGAGAGAGGTGAAAGAGGATGTTTTCGTGAATCACTAATGTAGTTGTGCACCAAACTGACACAACACTTAAGCCCACTCAAAAGAGTATGTTGTGTAAAAGGATGAATCTATGCCACCAAATCAATAATGAATGCTGCTTTACCCGTAGTAAAGGAACAAGGAAGAACTTTTCTAGAGTCACTGGGTCACATTCACTGGGGAAACAATTAGAGGCTTCTTTGCGCTTCACACTGATGCAACCATTTTTTCTTTTTCTGCTTTCAGCTTCACGCATATCCCCTTAATTTTTCTCAAGGGTCCAGCAGCATGTCTGTTGCACTGTTGAGAAATTACAGACACCGGCCGCAAAGTCTTTTCCATCCAGAACGACAAAAGGCCGTGTCAGGTCCTTGTGATATATGCAGGAGCATGTGAAGTGGAAAGCAAAATGACGGATAGGACACCAGTCTTGCGGCTGTGTGTTAACCTCATAATGCTGACAGATTACAGATTTAAATATTTTAAATCTCACAGAGCACATGCTGCTAGTGATGAAGAGAGTGAAAATGACTGCAGTAATGCAAGAGATTAATAGAGATTCTTCCTCCCTCTCCCACGTACACATACATTAACAGACACAAACTTCTCAATGGTACTGGTTGGCCATCAGGTCCTCACACACCCCTTCTCCACAAGTAGTCCTGAATTACATTTGCTTTATGTTCTTTTGCATAATTTCTCATTTATCTTGTTTTTGTGTCTTTGTCCTTGCCTTTCATTTGCACACCAACACACCTCCATGTTAATTTTGTCCAGTCCAGCATCATTTTAATGTTGTTTTGTGTGATTTTCTCCGTCTCAGGGCATATTGTAAATAATGCAAAAGCATTTATTTATATCTTTCAGGAAAAAAAATCTTTTTAAAGCAAACCTGTCTCCACACTTTTTGCTTTTTACTTTTTGAAAGTACACAGAGAAGACATTAGGCACAGTTTTGAGTTGTTCCAAGCTCTGTTGCTTGTTTAGCTTTTAATATTTCATCTCACTATTTTGGCCGCAGAGAAGCCTGTAGAATTGCATATTATCTGCTGGATTTTGGGTAGCCCCAGTGTAGAATGTAGTGTTGTCTTCATATGTTTGTGCCAGAGTTTATTCTCAAAGCAAATCCTAACTTTTTTTCGTTCCTCTTCAAGCTTTTTATAAAACCCCACTCTCAAATGACACAGATATACTTGAGAAACAAGAAAATGTGATATTTTTCAGTTTTTAAAATTTCAGATATAATTTATGAGTGATAGTAGAATACAATCTCCTTAAGTCATTTATCTCCCAAATTCTCAGTAGCATCACTGTGTATATGTCCTTGGTGAATTCACACTGTGGTGGTGTCTCAGCCTTTCCTCCCACATCCCACATTAGGTTGTTTAGAGACTCTGGGTTGCCTGCAGGGCTACTATGAAAGAAAATGGATGTATGTGTGTTAAAATTTTGATGGGTGTCCATTGTGTCTTGGTCTAGTCGTCGTCTCCAGTAATATTTATAAGGTATGTGTTGCAGCTGTAGCTTAAAGGCTGTAGAAGCAGTGTAGGACGAGAAGGTCAGTGGTTTGTTTCCCTGCCTGGTAGGTAAAAACGTAGGAGAGGATGATTGGAGCTTCTTTCCCAGAAATGGATGAAGTGCCCCTTAGCAAGGCACCTAAACCCAACCAACTGCTCCTTAGGTGCTGTAACCAAAGCTTCTTACTTCTCTTTGTGTGTATTCACTTTCTCCAGTGTGTGCTCTTAAATTGCTGTCTCCTCCTGGTATGTGTTTGTGACTTACAGATGGGTTAAATGCTGGGGTCACACTGCTGTTTAGATGGGAACAAACTGGCAAACCTTGTTTTTTCCTCCTAAGCACAGTGTTTTATCAGGTAGAAGGGTTTTCTTGTGAAACTGAAAAAAAATTATCTTAATGCCTTCATATCACCAGCATTAGGGCTGATTTATTTTTGTGCTTAAATGTAGACCTGCTCCCGACTGTTGTCTATTTATATCTCTTGCCAGCTTGGCAAAGCTTGCCGATAGCCTTTGAGAACACAGAAATTTCTCCATCAAGCTCAGGGTCCATCTGTACCCAAATTCCTCCCAAAATGAGCCATCCTCCACAATTATAGCCTTCTTTCAGTGATACCATCACCATGCCATCATTCTTTGTAAGAACAGGCTCCAGGAAATTGACTTGATATTAATCTGACAAAATTACCATGAAAGGAAATTGGACTGGGGGAATTTCTTGTGCATTTATTGTGTTTTAAAGGCAAGATACATCATTTTAGGAGATTTAGCTCACTAATTGTACAAAAGAATCTGAGATCAGGTGAACATATAAAATGCAGACATGGGGTAAAAAGGAAAGATAGTTTATTTGACCTATTATGCTCATTTTGGTTTCCTGCAGCTCATTACAAAGACACAGATCCAGATTCACCTGAAAATCTGGGTCATTACAGAAATAGCCTTGTGACTTACTCTCCCAAGATGGCAGCTCGTGATGAATTGGTGGCTGTAGGTCACTATAACAGTTGTTTGAGTGAGTGAAAAGTGAGGCCGAAAGAAGATGCTTCTGATTTTGATGAGTTTTTCATTAAAAAAAAAAAAAAAGAAAAAAAGTTTTGCTTGTTGGGAGTTTGGTGGCGTGGGTGAACACATAAGACTACAGGGATCCTCTAGGCACTTTTCTGATCCTTTAAGTAGCACAGATTTGAGGGTTTTGCAAAAATACTACAAGTTATTTGTTCTTAAAGCCCATAATTCCATATTATTTGTACAAAGCTGTAACTATGTGGGATGCTCTTTGAACCCACCATATTTTTGTGAGCTAAAAGTCATAAGTTAGAAATCTTATTGCAGCTTCATGTTCTTTTTTTTTTGTCAAGTAAAAGAAAAACCTGGAAGTCACACATGCATTTTCTCTCTAGAGTCATTACAACAAAAAAGCAGATTGAAACAAGAGACTCCAGAGATGTAGTATTGATGTAGTATGTAGTCTTGTAGTACAATTGCCCAAGACTCTCTGTGAAATTCAACATTCTTTAAGTACAGGTGTTGAATGACATAATAGTGGTGGGCAGCTCAGTCCTAAAGCTGAGGAGCGAAATGATACTGTTGGATAGAAATAGCTCTCTGAGAGTAGCCGGAATGGAGAGGGGATCATCGAGGATAAGACCAAGGACACAAGGAAGAGGTGAGATTGAAACGAAACAAGAGGAAAATGGCTGGGGCAGAGAAAGGTAAGCTCAGATAAGCCTTTTGACAACTGAGCTCTGGGGTGGAGAAAGGCGGTCAAACAAAAATCTGCCAAGTTTATTTTATTCATGCTGTGGACAACCACAGCTTTACTATCTTTCCCTTTTTTTTTAAACCAATACACAAACAACAAGTAGAATAAAAATCCTCCTGAATTTCATCCTGGAGTTTTTCAGCGCTTTCTCTTTTACATGAAGATGCTTGATGGAAGCAGATCTCCATCCAACATTAAAATTTACTAAATGATTCAACATTTTCTGACATCCCAGAATTCACTGGTATTCTCTTAGCTTATTCTCTTTAATCACGTCCTCTTTGAATTCAAACCTGCTTCACAGATATTTTGGGATTTTAAAATGTCGTAGAAGCTGTATAACTCCAAAGCAAACAGTGACAATAAACATTTATTGTTGAAGTTGTTTGGGTTGCCTGGCACATTGTAATATGTTCACTAATGGGATGTTGAAGGGAGTTATTTGCTACTGCTGTTGAAGAATAACAATTCACCAGGATATTAAATTTACATTCGTTGAGCTTCTTCTTAAAGACTGAACTCTCTACTAAGACTCCAATTAATAATTTAAATTAAGTTAAAGTTTTGTGTGTTTAACAAGCCACAAGGCATCAGAGAAAAGTATGTTAGGAGCACTGCTAGACTGCTACACTTCACCCTAATTGATTGGATGTTGAAAACATACCTACAGGAAAGTCACAAGCCAGCTTACACACACATACACACACACTTAAGACACTGCACCCAAAGACTCCTCGGGGTTGATTCTAATGATACCCATGTGATTTATGCAGCAGATCTGCGATCAGCATGTAATATAAAAAAAAAACCTCCAGAACTGACCTAAAAAGCCATGTCTTTGCCTTTGTTTCCCACTATGGTTTTTGAAAGAGGCACAAATGAGGAAACCTTATCACAAAGGACGTTGGAAATGTGACATATTTCCTCAGGCATAATTGTTCTTTGTGTCTTTGTGGCCCACATTTCCTTCATATTGATGCTTTGCTGAACATAAATGACAAACAGCTGCATCACATGCAAAGGTCTTTTTTTAGTCAAATCCATTAGCCACAGAAAAAATCCTAAGAGCAGAATATCCTGCTCTTTGCATTTAATTGTTCAACACATTGTTAAGGACTTGACTAATTGTGTTAAATGAGAATTCTCAGTTTCAATTTTATTCTGAAACTGGACCCCCCCCCCAAACAAAAAAAAGAAATGTTGCTAAAGATAAAAAGTGACCAAAACAGTAGAGCAGGGATAAAGTGGTGAATGGCTCACTGAGGTTATTTATGTAATCTTGGGGCACCAGAGCTGACTCAATCCAGACTCAGAGCTGCTGTTGCAGCGAGAGGCCCAAGGACAGCAGCACATTTTCTAAATCCCTGGTAGACACAGAAAGTTAAGACAAGCAGTGTTGCTATAAAACAAAGCCCAACCCATTTATCTCAACATCCCACACAACCCCTGGCCCAGATTTACAGCCCTGGGCATCCAGGGTTCCCAAATCTCCTGGCAGCCACTGCTTCAGATATTGATAAGAACAGCAAGAATCCCACCCAGGAATTCTGAGCTAGAGGGGCTTGCTTCCCAAAACAGGAACTGTCCCTGAAAGAATATGATATAAAAACCTTATGTGCTATTATCACATTGTAATTTGGAATGATTTATTTTCTCTTTCTTTTCTCTCTTTCTCTGAACTTGTCTTGCAAGTATCTCGTGCTATGTGGCATTAAGGGTTTATGGATTGCTTGACAAAGCCATGTCTTTGATGAGCATTTGTACCCCCCGGGACAGAACGCAGCCGCTATTCCATTAAGATTGAAATGCCTGCTTGAAAACAAATAAAAAAGGGGCCTCTTTCATCATTATATCTAAAGCACTTAATCCTGCATAGAGGCGAGTCTGCTCTTCCCTGAAAAAGCTTTTTGTTGCATACATCACATATGGATTTCCCTCCTGGAGAATGTTTGCATACCAACTTGCTGATGCTGACCTTTGGAGGTAAAGGGCAATCTTTGCCATCATGCAGCAATTTAGGATATCCCAAAGGAACAGATGAAAAAAAGTGACTTCTGGATTTATGGATTATGTGGTGAACGAGGTCTAGCACTGAGATAGAAAAGAGCATTAGTACTCGTGACAAATGCTTTTGTTCCTGGAAACCGAAAGATTTGCTGTTTTGCGATATCATGCAAGTGAGCTTTAAATGAAAGCTGGATTTTATTTCTTGCTGAGTGAAAACTTTCTCTTGATTTATCTCCCTTTTCACTTTCATGGCCAGCTCCCACACATTTGTACAAACAAACCCTAACCTACTCACAACAGTTTTCATGCTAGTCAGAGATGCTGTTCACCACAGGGGTAAATATGGGTAATAGGTGATGTGCCATTTTGGTTCAAAGGGCTTTGCTTTCAGCGTCTATGAAAATTGCAGTAAGGCCTTGTAGTCACATGAAATTTTACAGCAGGCATAGAAGGGGCTTTCATTGTTGTGTTTGCTCGTCGTAGAAGCTTCAAGGCTCTTCAGCTAGAAAACAACAATGGCCTTGTTGTTCTGTCTCCTTTGCATACTTGCCTCGTAGAAGGAACATAAAACTTTTCCTTCGGTGAGCCCCAGCTAGTTGAACTCGTATCTGCGCTGTTCAGACTCAGAGGAATAGTTTTCAAAGTGTCACCGTTTATGGCATCACTGGGATGTCAGCAGTAAAATGAATAAATAATGTGCCCTCCAGTCTCATTTGAGGCAGGGGGATCTGATCTACTATGACTTTTTGCTCACGCTATACCTAACATCCAGATGTTAGAGGAAAACTCTTTTCTTCCCTCAGGTTGCTAATAAAACATTGAATATGAGTGTAATTTTTAGCTGTTCTGACAAAAAATACTAAGAGGGAGACTTAACAGAGGCTGATAGAAGAGATTAATTGATAAGAATTTTTAAAAAAAAGTAATTGATTTGGAAATGCTGCCTCGTGTGTAAATGCAAATTACACACATATGAGTGCAGATGCAGGATCTTCCGTCATCGCTTTGGGCTTCTCTGTGTAAAGTGGGCACAGAATAGGAAGGGAGATTCAATAGTAGCTTACAGTGTGTGTTGTATGCAGTTTTTGAGGAAGTGCAGACAACTCGAGGCCCGGTTTGCCTGCAGTGTTTGGACATGGCCTACTTCTGAATGTACAGTCATTAATGTGGTCCTCTGCTCTGCTTTAAGTACACAAATGGGATTTTAATTCATAGCCAGGATTCCATATGCAAAGCATCTGTTCTCTGTATTTCATTCCATTAAATTCAGAGTGGATAAAATATTGTGGATTTCAGCAAGTGGTGAGATTGTATATGTGTGGTCGTTTAAAACATTGGGTACCCTCAGTGAGTGAGTCTGAGGACATGTGTGTTTGGTACCAAAGTGGTCCACTTTTGTCTTGTGGACTTCATAGCGCCTGTGTGTGCTTGAATAATGTCCTGCAGGAGACACTCTAAGTGCAATGTCTAGGACTCAGGCGTCAGCATTAATATCAGGGCAACCTCTCCTCTCCTCTTCTCTCCTCTGTGTGCAATGGCATGGGGATATTACAGCATTAAAACACATGAATTATGTTGACTCAAAGTCAGGGACAGACGTGTTTCTGGTATCACTCTGGCATCGGTCAAAAAGCTAGAGAAGAATAAATGAGGATTGTGAAATGTTTTTTAAGTGTATCTCTGCATATCATCATTTGACTGTCAATTGGGATGCAACATTAGTCATAAACTGCTGTGACCTTAGAGTGGCTCTCCTGTTTGACCTGAAGGCTGCCATGCTATCACAAATGCAGGCAAAACTAAGCACAGTGTCACAGTAAATGGATCTGTGCATTTTGCAAAAACGGGTGGGGGAGACCAACCAGCACAGTAACAAAGGATACATTACCTAATAGATTTGGCAGAAATACAGAGTTCAGGGTGGTCTGATAAAGCTGGGTTACAGTACTTTAATCAATCACTAAGAACACGAGCCAATTTAGGAAGAAGGCTGACATTCAGGATAGGCTTTCAGACAGGATTAGAAATGGTGAATGGAGAGTAAACATATCTGCCAGGGTGATCTAAAAGGACTGTTGTCAGGGAACAACGTTCCCTCATCCATGTGTGATATTGAGGCATGTTACTACCTCACTGCACCCCTCCACCTTCCAACCAACCCCACCCCTCTCTGTGTTTGCAAAGTAACATTCTGTCTTACCAGCTTGGCTCCTTGATTCTTGTTTTTTTTTTTTTTTTTTTATTCAGCGAATGCAGATGAGCGGCAACAACAAGACAGCATTGGTCGCTTCTGTTGTTTACTCTTCCTTCAAGAAAGGGCACTGTCATTTAAAACGTCCCTTCGAGCTCATCCTCATCTGGATTCTCAGGAGTGACTAATAATATCCAGAATGTCAAAGTGAACAAGCAGTGAGCAGAGCGAGACATCCTCCTTTTTAAACAGACAACTGGGATAAAAAAAATGCTGCCTCTCCTCCCAGCACGTCTTCCTCGCGTCTCTATTACAAAATGGTCATTGGGGCCTCCGTTGAATTTTGGATTAGCAATTAGAATTTGAGGATGTCGTGACTCAATCCTCGAAATTGTGAGACAGATTTAACCATTTTCCAAAGTTTAATTGCTTCCTGAAGGGTAAATATAGCCCTGACTAGAGCTCCAACTCCAGCCCCACAGCCCATGCAGGATCAATGGGCAACGCATTTAGGGATTGTGATTGTGCTGGATAAGAGGATGGGTCCAACTGTGGTGATTGATATCTTTTCACTAATCCGTTTACATCTCCTCCAAATCCACCTGGCTTCGAATGAGCCTGTAATGTGATGAATTATGATTTAAATGCTAAAGCCATATTTACATTTTCAAATGTAGATAATTTATTATTGGACTGAGGCAAAAGCAGAGGAAATTATTCTGATATTTTGCTGAATTTAATTTGCATTTCTCTGTATTCAGTATTTAAGTACAGAGCATTTTCTTCAAATCTCATTGCTTTCCCCAGCAAACGGACTTTTTTGCTGAAATGTCAAAGACTGCATGGTAAATAGTCTTTCTGAATATTAAACTATGATTAATTTCTTAAATACCCCTTAATAATGGCTGATAGAGGCCATCCAGCACAGTGTGCATTTGTTTGGTCTTTGTTTACACTGGAGATGAAGGTCACCCCCTCATTAGTACAGCAGCGTCTTTTTTGATGTTGTGATATACATAGTAATCAAGTGTGGCTCACATCGGTAGTTACTGTTGACCTTTAGTTAAAAGCACATCAAAGTCAGTTTTTTTTCTAAACTTAATTATGTTTCAATAAAACTCCTGGTTTCATGTCCAGTGGACAGACCTCATTTAATCTGCTTTCATTAAGCTACAGTAACCCTGTATTTGCCCTGTGTAAATGGGCATGCGTCATCACATTCATGGGCCTATTAAGCCTCTATGCCCACATTTACATTTCAACATATAAATATATATAACATTTGCGGGGGGCTTTGCTGTCTGAGGTGCACTCATGTACATGCTGGCTTTCAGCTTTGTATTCAGAAACGCTGCTTGTCACGCAACAACACACTTTGGCACCTCTCACTTCTCTCTGCAACTACCAGGCATTTGCATGTCAATAACATCATTCCACCACTGTGCTTTTGGCATTTGAGAATTCTCTGCATGGAAGCCAAAAAGGTCTTTGAAAGGAAACCTCAGGAAGATGTCTTGTGCTTTGTTGAATTCATGAATGCATGATTTTCTTAAAATTCATCTCTACTTAATTGATCATCAATCAAATAAAGAACCATGTCTCAAGGGAAAAGGCGAGGGTATTGCCGAATTGTTGCATGTGAATTATGTGACATAAAAGAAAAGCTTTGATACTTTTAGATCTAAGCCTTTTAATTATTTTATGTGCTTACAGTAAGTCCAGAGTCTAAAACCATATTTTACCTGAATGTGTAAAAAAAAATCTCTCAGTATGCACATTGCTGCAGCAAATGCTAAGGCTCCTGCATTATTAGCTCATTAATTATACAGCCAGCATCTGGGTCATGTGTCTGCATCTTATATGATTCTCTGAGCCCTTTTACATTGAATGCTAAAGCTGATCTTTCAATTTTCACAAAGAACTGCAGCCTACTTACCTGAAATTAAAGCTCTTATTTTGCTTATTAGGCCACGAAAAGACTCATCTTCTCAGCTAACTTACATTATTTGTTGTGCACGTGGAAGTCTGTACTCACATGCACATGCACAAAGCTATTCCCTTTCACAGTGAGGCCCCATGAGTCTTTAGTTTGCTGTAAAAATATGATTAATTTTACATTCTTCTGGACAAGTTGATATGAGTTTTTGATCTGTGTCTAAAGAAAACATAATTTAAAATGTTGTGGATGAAAGTGGTGAATCACGTGCAATTCAGTGCGTGGCTTTGCTGCTTTTTGAAATGGTGCACAGCAAAGACTTTTGCACAGGATGATCAGCTTTTCAAAGGCCTGGCACTGAATGGCTTATGAAGGTCCTGTTTCTGTTTTATTCTCCTCAGTGGGAGATGGTGGATGGCTGTGACATCTGAAAGAATTTGTTTTTACTGTCTCTAGCAGGAAATGTCAGTCAGATAATAGACATTACTACATTGTAAATTACCCCCATAATCGCATTTTAAGATGTATACAGCACACAATTTATTTCAAATCACCTTGTGATTATCGCTCTTCTTTTTTTTTGTCTTTCCTTTGAAATCATTGTTTTGTAGAATAAGCTACTCTAAATGTATATCAAATGTGGTACTGGCTCTGCTATTTCTTTTCCAGGCCAACAACTGCAAGGTTGCTTAAATCCAGAAGAGAAAAGTCAATACTAGCCATATGAGCTGATTTTATAATGTGGTGCCAATGAACTTGGAACCATGATTGTGAGAGATCAACTCCCTGTTGTAATTACCAGCCAGACCTCAATTAACTCACAGCAAACCTCCAGTTCATCTCTATATGGTTGTTAAGTTTTAATAGCAGCTTTAAGAAAAATGTTTCCTTACTCCTTTTCTCTAATGCCCCTGTTGATCCACTTTGATCAATATTCAGTGGCCTGCATTCTGTTAATGCATTACATAAAGAAACAATTCAATATAAAGTTTAAACTAGAAGTAGTCATTTTATCCCAACTGATACCCTCAAAAATGCAATCAGTCAGTGTGAATGTAAATGCATTTTCTTACTGCCAGGAAGGTCCATGAAAGACACTATTTAGGCCAAAATGAACTGCAGTAGCAAACAGTGGTTCACATTTCAGGTTCTTGTCATAAACTCTGATATGCATTAAATACATAAAGCCATGCCAGCAATGTTCAGGTACCTTCCACTTTCCTGAATTTTATTAGAGAAGGATCCCAGAAAGCTAAAAATCCATCCTCCTTTACACTGTAAGCCAGAAATTGATGTTTGTGCTGCCAAGTTATACGTGCTGTCCTCACAGTTGAGCAGATGAGAGGAGCTGCTTGAAATACCTGCCGAATTCTCTTTGGTATGTTCGAGTGTGTCCTACTCACCGAGTCCATTCGAATAAGTTTCCTCTTCACAGGTGTAGGATTGGACCAACAACTAAACAACATTCAGAAAAGTTGCTATTAGTCATGCATAAGAGATACAGAATTCAAATGGTTGCTGACACTTAATGAAATCTTTGTTTTACTGGATAAGACACGATTCAAGATTCAAAATTTACTTTGTCATTTTACCTGAATACTCGTGTACACAGAGAAACACTTGTATACAGGGGTGTGTGTGTGTGTGTGAGTTTGGTTGGGTGGTAGGCAGCATCAAGATAGTAGCGGATCATGCAGAAAGTGTACAGTTTGGTCATTTCTTTTTCGTCACATCAGTGCACTATGACATGATTGAAGCTAAATGCTAACATTTAGTTTGTTTGGTTATTGTGATAATGTCATGTTATACTAGTGTTTGTACATCGACTTTTAGTTTGTTTGTTTGTACCACATATTACTTGTTCATTGCATAATTTTAAAACTTACATATTAAAGGTACTGACAATCACATTTGGTCGTGATTGCTATGCTAGCTACGTTAAATTTTAAGTATATTTTCTGATCTTATATGTAATAAGCTTATACGTAATAAGCTTTAAATATAAATTTCTTTACAGCAAAGACAACACAGCACACATATGCCTGTTAACCACTGTTTGCTAGCTTTAGCTATTAGTCCTAATGACAAACCGTCCAAGTCGTGGGAAATTAGTTGGCTATCCCTCCAATTCAATTATGTTGCCAAGATGGCAAACATTGAAAGGGAGAAGTTAAAGCTTTGCACTCTCAGCTGACTGCCAATCACATGTTGTCTTATTTGTCATTTGGAAGACACTTAGTGTATGCACTTAAAATAGCAATTCTGATGCAGGATTTAAGAGACAGCATATGCTAATGCATCTGATGTGTAATGTTTGCCTGTAGTTGTAGGAATCTTGTTGGCACAATAGTAGTTGATGTAAGTTGCCACTTTGTCGCTTCCACGTTAAGGAGAACAAGATCTACTTGTGAAGAAGAAGAAAAAAAATCAAGACGTGCATCTGTTATAATCTATGCCAAGGCGGAGGTTATATTTTCCACAGTGTTGGCTTGTATGTCTGTCTGTCTGTCTGTCTGTCTGTAAGTAACATAACTCAAACATTATTGACAGATTTTGATAAAAAATTTAAAAAAAAATGTCAGAAATGGAATAGGGAAGAAATGATTTTTGGTTTTGGGAGTGATCCAGATTATCATCTGGATCCAGGAATGTTTTTAAGAATTCTTCTGGAGTGCTTCTGGGTATATATTAACCTAACAAATTTCCTCCTTGCAATACACCAGATGGCCACAAGGCTGTAAATCGTCTCTGGCTCTAATAGACTCCAATTCGAAACAGTCTATGCTTCAATAAATCTTTCCCCTAAGTAATTATGGCATCATTAGCTTGATCCATTTTTCTGCTCAATGGTCCTTCTGATTCCATACTTTAACTGACATTCTTATAAATAAGTAATTTTATCCAGTCAGCTTTATCCAGTCTGCAGCGCTGCAACCTTTTCCAGATATGGTCCAAAATGCAAGCTGCAAAGACAATGTAGTTCACACACCACTTTTTATTAGTTGTTAAGATGAATTATTACTATATACATATATATACATATATATATATATATGTATATATATATACATATATATATATGTATATATATATATATACATACACACAAAATCGGTTGTAACAGTTGTGAACAGATTTTTTTTTTATTTCATTTGGTTTGTTATAAAGGTGAGAAGTTGGACATTTTTGGAATTTAATTCAGTTTCTGTAGAAAGACCTAAATTCTGCGCAGCCGCAACCTTGTTTGGAATAATAGGATCAGAATTATTAGTTGCTTAAAAATCTCAGCTTCTTAGTTTCACTAACCATGTAGATTTCTGTACAAAAGACATCTATTCAGTTTATCTCCAAATTTATTTTTCATCCATATGATAGTTGTAAAGACAAAAAATATTAGTGAGGAAGACATAAATACACTATAGGGAAAGTCTGGGTATCAGTAAACTCTGCAAGATCAATGAATTGGGAAAAATGAAAGACATTTCACTTTTTAATGTTTTAATTTTGATCCAACTTACAAAAAATATGGACGCCCAATAGAAGAAAACCATTAGATATTTATTGACATTGTTTATGGTTTATTAATTAGTCATTTAAACCCTTGTGAAAGTCATCCTCACCTTCTGCTATTTGGTTAGCAACATTTTGGAGTTTTGCTGGCAGTGATAGAAACACTCCATCAAGAGAACAGATCCCACAATGCAAACTGCATCTGTGGGAGCTTTGATAATGAGCAAGCCGTGTGTAAAGTCTTAATGTGTTTACATTCGGCTAGATTAGAGACGGACCCAATACTTGCCCCTGTGGTTCCTCAAAGAATCCCTGTGGGCCACTTGAGTGATTAGCTACTCTGAGTTTTGTCTATAAGAGCGTCCAGCGGGACTCAGCATGGATCAATAAGAGTTAAGATGATGAACTGTTTGGGAAATTTCTTTGTTTATGATTTTCTTTTTCCCTTTTTGCAAGCTCCTCTGTCCTTCCCATTTAATTGAGTTGGTTAGCTTTGATTAATATCCCTATAACCTCTCATATCCTTTCCTAAATAATCTTGTTTCCTAAAATGGATCCGACACACAGAGGCATGCATTTCAGAGAAAGTGAGGCAATATATAGATGTAAAAATGGGCCTGCTGCCTCTACTTGCAGCTTTAGGATTTCTAGATCAAATCTACCCCTATTATTTTAGTCACAAAGAGCAAACAGTTGTTTCAAGCACCGTCAGCAGTTAACATGGAGGCCATCATTTATTTGCTGTGCAGCCACAGAATTCATCTCAACATGCGCTCACCTGGAATCTGTCTTTATTTGGCCTGCCAAGCTCACCTCTCTGTGTTTCCTTGGCTGTTTGGCTGGTAATGATACTCATGGAAGCCTTTATTCAGTGGCCAAGAGATGGGATGGAGACATGCAGCTTAGCAGGTGGCTGCAGCAGCAGCGTCGTCATTGCTCACCATCTCCTTTTTGCTTCTGTATAAATTTGTCTGCATCACTGCCATGATTAGCAGTCAGAATGTGTTCTGTCTTTGTCCTTGATTTAATGCCAAACCTCATAAGTAATAATAACTGCTCAGGCCCTGTGTCTGATGGAAAAAGCAAAGCAAATGACGAGTGGGGCTTCTTTACTGTTATGGTGGCACCGACTCCCAGCAGGAGCCTTATGAGGCCACAGTTTGGTTTTGACATTTTGTGAATGTTACTGCTGAAACATGCCAATCTCCTTGATTTGATATGGCATGTTGCTGTTCGTCAAGCCCAGGAGCTTTAGTAAAGAGTGTTACTGTGAGCAAAGAGCTAAAGCATGTGTTTAGCTAAAGCATGGTTTCATTATTAAATTTGCTGTTTTGAAATATCTATTTCCATATTTTGAATAAACATTCTTAAGCAGACAATTTAGAGATGCTTTTCACATTATTTAGGGACACAGAAATCAAAAGGCAGAGCTTGACTAGAAATGGAGGCTTTGCACTGATGTAGAATGTTACTTTTCTAGTGCACAAGTGGAGGGTGAAGACATAAATTAAGTTTTTGGTATCACCTCTTACATTTAAATGAGTTCAGCTTAGATAACTGACTAAGAACATGAGTTTCTGCCTTCTTGTTTTCATCATGGTTCCTTTCTCTTATTCTTTCCATAATGCTACATTCTGCCTTGCTAATAATCCATTGGCTTTAGATTCAGATGCAATCAGTGGTTACAATTTTTCAGGTCAGGATGGCTTGCTTCATTTGAAGTTAGATGTTCCAGAGTACTAATGCAGCTTTGTGAATGCCTTTGTTGCAGACTAGTTACTATAATAACAGTGTGGAGAGTCAGATGCTCCATCTGCTCAGAACTCTCATTGGTTCCTTTTTTATCAGAGTCCATTCAGCCTCTCTCTAAGGGATGTCGGGGCGTAGGAGTACATTTGGCTCTGTGCTGAGACTTTTATTGCAATGCAGAGATCTCTCTGCTGTAGGAGAACAAAGGGTCTTCTAGAGGAAGTGTGCATTGCCGTAGGCTTGGACTAAAATAAAGAGGAATAAAGTCCGTATATTTTTTTCTACATATGGGATCAGTAAAGGGACGACTCACATGTTGTACCAGTGGGGCCATTTTGAATAATGATGAATAAGAATTGGACTAGCAGGATTTAACATGTCCCATTAATCAGGCACAGAAGAATTGGGGAGGAGGGTGTTTAACGGCATGTACTTTGTGCACTGCCGTCTTGCATTAAGGGCTAATAGCCTGACTTAGAGTCAGCACAGCACCCCACCCATCCTCCTCCTTCTTACCCATCCCCTCCTCCTACCTCCATCACCCCAGTTGTATTTATTATGGGCTGCAAGGCCACGGTGATGAGACGATCAATATTTCTGGGATGATGAGGGAGAACTCATGCAATCTCTCCCTCTCACTGTTCCTCCCTTGGCAGTGCTTCAGCAGGTAGAGAGATCAAAGCAGAGAGGACCTCTGAGATGCTGTTGGAGAAGAGACTGATGAAGTCCTCCGTGCTGTGTGTCCTCTAAACACACACACTCCATCACAATGCCCCGTGTCCTTGCTGTGTCCTGATTAAAAAGTTTGACCTGATGTATTTTATCTTGAGTAGAATTAGTGTTATCACGTGTGACGGTGCTGCTGTGTGCAGATGTAAACAGAAATGGCTGCAGTTAAAATTGGAATGAAACATCGTGTGCATGCGTAACTGTTTATTTATAGATTCATAGTATGAACTTTTGAATGCTGTGCGTTGATACACATCTTTTCTATTCAGGGAATCGATATGCAGTGCTCTTAACCTGCAGAAGTCATAATGAAAAAAACTGAGTAGCTGGGTTTGATTTAAGGTGAAAGAGTTTTTGTAAAGAACTTTACATTTTATGTCTGGCCAGCAGATATTTTTCATTAAGGTGTTCGACATTTTTCCCAGCCTTTTAGTTAAATGTTGCTAAAAAAAAAAAAAAAAAAAGGTTTAAATTATGGTTTTAGAGCTGTAAGGGTTATTGTGCTTGGTTATTTTAATAGCTATAGTTTGTGACATGTTATTCTATTTATTCCCTAAAATCATGTGAAGTCCTACAACCCATACAAGCTAATAGGTTAGTTATTCTCAATGTTTATACAACCTAAATGAACAGATTATCACTGCTACAGGTGGTGGGAGATCTTTTACATTGCATTAAATCTTCAGTGTGTTATATTACACACTGGCAGTTTATTAATAAATAAGTGACCAGGTCGTAGTAAAGATACTGTGGGGGAAGTGACAAAGATGTGTGATATACAGTTTTGCAAAACTAATAGGTTAGGGTAAGGCAACACGGTTTTCTGGTTAGCCATTTTAATTCTTTCCTCATACTACATTTCAGCAGCATAATGAATTAGATGTGTTCAGTGCATAGCAGGTGTGGATAACCGGCTGGTCAGTTTAACTCTGATTCTTTTTTCTATTTTGTTGCAGAACATGCAGACTTGATTTGGCATTGTTTCTATTACATAAGCAAAGGCTTTTCTGACGAAGACCATGGGTGTAAATGTTGATCCTACATGAGAACTTATTGCACAGATGGGCAAGTGTCTATATATACTTGCACCACTGTCAATTTTAGCTTTTGAACTGTGAGCTGATAGCAAGTTGAATAGTTTTTCTCTCTCTCTTAGCTTGGTGGGATGCAGCAACCATGATTTAGAAAAAAATTAATAAATAGGATACATTTTTGATTCATGAAATCAGTGGAGATTTCATTGTTGCCTCAGTCCCTTTCAGCTGAATTTCATAAAAGAGAAGGTGGAGTGCTTCTGCATGTCTTATTCTTTGCATGGTTGAGATTTAACTTGCATGGATTCAGTGATGGACAGTGCTCACTGAAAACGGTTTTCAGTCTTGTTGAGCCAATGCAGTGATTTTCAGCACAGAAGAATGTGCTTTAGATGCAGCTCTGCCTGCAGGATCAGAAATAGTTAGTAAAGGTTTGCTGCCATGTCTGTGGTGAACAAAGACCCTCAGAATCATGCAATGATATTACGAGTTTTAAATAAGTAAATACCCAAAGCATTTGCAAATGTATATTTAGAAAAATGATTAAAATGTGCAAACGGTCTTTTACAGAGTAACTTAACTCTCTATGATTTTCTCTCTTTCTTTTTCTTTCTTTCTTTATTTTTTTGACCAATATCTGTTTTTGGCCTTTTGCCAATTAATTTTTAATTAGATGTGAAATGTTCCAGAGGCCTTTTATAAAATGTGTTGCCGGCAGTATTTTCAAGATGAGTAGCTATCTTTAAAAAGATATTAAAATGTACCTTTATGCTTTAGAAAACAAGGTTTTAGAATTTTTTTTCTTTTTTCCATAAATAGAACATTATAATATTCATATGTTTTATGATAGCAGCATAGAGTTAAATTTAAAGGGTCTTAGAGCATTGGGATTTATTGAGGTCCCTTTGTGGTTGAGCTTTGTTTTAATTAAATGTTTTACATTAGCACCAAATAGAAATTTTGCAGTATTGGGGTTTGTTGCATTTACTTCACAAAAACAAGCAGAAACATGATGTTTTAATACTACATCTCATAATACCTTTCAACAAGGAGATATGGCAGTAAAGTCTGAGGTTTTTTAGCTCTTGTTCAGAAATCCCACTGAGTAGGGAAGGGACTTTGTCGGTATGACTTCTCTAGCATTTTAAAGCCTTTGCCAGCCTTTGGCCCCCAGCAATTCATGCCTTTTAGTCCGCAGATTGGACATGGATGGCTTTTTCTGTATTATAACACAGCAGGCTCTGGTTGTGCAGATGTTTCCAAGCAGCAAAGGCCACTACACACATTTCATTTACTAGTATCAGTAAAGGTGGGCTCATCTGTTGTGCTAAAAAATGGATGTATATATTGTTTGTGAAATGAAGATTTTGATGTACAACTATTCCAGGAGCAGGTAATCTGTTGAGTGTCGGATGCAGCAGATCAGAATAGCTGCCTCATGAGAAGAGTACCTCCAGGAACGTCAGGATTGCTTTCTCTCACTGGTTAGAGGGCTTCCGATGGGTGTTGATACATTATAAATCATTTACACAGTCATTTTGGAATGCAATATCCTCCTCTAAATGCTGGCTTTTCTTCTCCGTGGTTATTAGAGCGCACGCAGCAGTAGGCACACAAGGCTGAGGGGGACCCTAAGCCAGAGAAATTGAAAATTGATCAGGCAGTATGAGAAGGTTTTGTTTCTGGCGCCACTGGTTCACCCTGGGATTGTTGATTAGCATTAACTGTCACTGAAGGCACCTGTGCTGCCTGCAGCTACAGCTCCCTCTGCCCCTTCCTCTGTACATCCCAAAACGTGAGCACTTGTAAGAGCAAACAAGAGGGATGAAATTTAATTTCCAATGTGTTCATTTCCACACCAGAGGGAGATGCAGAGAAAATGCTCCATGACATTAAACAGGACATGAAATTTTTATCATGTTATTATGTTTCTGTGTTCCCTCCTGCTGCTGGATTTAACATTTCCTTTAAATATTTCTGTTTCTTCCACAGATAAATGTCAGCCTTTAAAGGAGAGAGTAATTACCTGCTGACAGTTGATCCCTTTCCTTTTTCAATTGTCCTATTAGTATTATTAGGCACATCCTGACAAGTTGCCCCACAGTTAATTGCAATATGGATTGATGATGGCACTAAGAGCTCTGTCATGTTTATGTGAGCTGGTTTATGTCATGACAGAAAAGGACTCCAGAAGTCAATAAAAATGACTGACTAAAAAAGGTGGGTTGTCAAGAAATTGTCATTAATTTTCCTGTCCTCCTCTTTTGCAGCACTGGCTAGAAGATCTGACAAGCGCACAGAGGACAGTGACTAAGGACCTTGCTGCGAGAGGACCTTCATAACTGTGACTCTTTCTCATCATTTTTGAGCTTGTGGGCTCCAATATCACAGCTGATGACTGTCCCTCAGGAGGTTGGAGTACAAGGCTTAACAGCAAGCCTGTGTGTTTGCTGAGGGGGGCGTGCCCCAGCTTGTATGTTGGTCATCTGCACTTGCTCTTGCTCACAGGGACCATGTGGTTTTCTCCAAGGAGAAATTGTTTCCCTTTCCAGAACTGGCATGGTGCCTACAAATACACAAATTTCTGTGTGTCTTTATGGGTTTTAAGTTTTTGTTGGTGCTTTTCGGGCGTGAGAGGTCAGAACTACCACCCCACTGTGAACACGCAGTACGGGAAACTCCGAGGGGTGAGGGTGCCACTGCCTAGTGAGATTCTGGGACCGGTCGACCAATATCTGGGGGTCCCGTATGCTGCCTCCCCCGTGGGAGAAAAACGTTTCATGCCCCCTGAGCCTCCTTCTTCCTGGTCAGGAATCAAAAATGCCACCCACTTTGCTCCTGTCTGCCCTCAAAACATTCACAATGCTGTGCCAGAGATCATGATGCCAATATGGTTCACTTTCAACCTGGATATAGTTACCACATATATACAAGATCAACATGAGGATTGTCTTTACCTAAACATCTATGTTCCGACAGAGGATGGTGAGTGTGTCGAGTATGAAACCAAAACTCTCCTTCTCCTTTCTCCTGTCTTTGCTTCCCACTCCTTCTGTCTTTTCTCCTAAACTTTGTGTCACTTTTGTTTTTTGCGAGGAGCATGACTTATTGTCTGGCGCATGCTGTGTCCGTGTCCATCATCTCAACCTTTCATCTTGACTAGATCTTTCATTTAGTCTTTCATCAACTCTCCCCTTCCATGCCACTGTTAGAGGTTCCTCTTTTGATGACTAAATGACTTTACAATATGAAACAATAGAAAAGTAAAATGAAATCATACAAGACATAGATTGGAAATACTTGGTGCACCTTCCCTCACTGTCTTGATTGTTCTGGGGATATTAGCTATAGTAGCCTGCCTCATTAGTGAATGATTTCCTATAGGGTTGGTGAAATATTCTGTCTGGTACACGAGAGGCCTGTGGCATCAGCCTGACCTATGTAAGACCCTTTACTCTCCATTCTTTATACAGTTTGTCCTGCACAAAGTGCATTACTAGAGCAGGTTTGTACAAAAAAAAGCACATACATTGGAGAATTGGAAGATTGACAGTGCTAAAAGTTTTGGATTTCTGGATGTTGACTCTTTAAATGGCCTCCATTATTCACAATTTAAAGGAGAGCCACACAGGAAAGTGGGCTTGAAATGTTAAGTGCTCTGAAAATCAAATGGGCAACTTTAAATAACATTTTCTTTTAACAGAATGTGAGCTGAAAACTTTGAAAACTCCAGCCTCTCTGTCTTCTGTGTGGCTGTAATGGGTCTTAAATAGAAGTGCATGTGAATATGGGCTTCTCGTGTCCCGAGGTGCAGCAAATTCATTCCACCAATTTGGAATATTTCTGCAGCAACACCCCAGATACTGTTCAACAGGTCCTCTGTTGTTCTTGTTGTTGATGAAGACTGGGTGGGTGGTTGGGTGGGAAGGGAAGGAGGGAGAAGATGGGGTCTGACTCAGTCTGAGCTGTTGCATGTCACATGGGATCTTTTCCAGAGCTCTCTGTTATTTTGTAGTTTTTCCATTCATTTTACAGTCAAAAGAATATCCAAGGAATGTGCGAGGAAACCCAACAAGAAAATATGTAGAAAAGGAGGTATGTAAAAATAAATAAATAAATAATGACAGCACCGAATGAGAGAGAAGGAACTGAGAGAGTGAAAGAGTGAAGAGAATGATGGGTGCTTCCTTCCAAAGCTGCCAGTATCCCCATCCACCAACTCCAAATTCGAAGTGCTAATTGGGATGAACGTGGGACTTGTGACTCAGCTCAACTTTGACATAAGTGTGAGAGATGAGTGAGAGGTTGCTGCGTGCGTGCGTGTGCATGCTGTAATGTGCTTTGCTGTGAGAATGTGAGTCAAGAAGAGAGAAACCAGGTCACAAAATAAATAACAGAGCTTTGCTGGACGATTGATTGTGATGTCTGATGATAACATTTTTACAACATTGTATGACTTGTTCAGTTTTAAAATTGTTTTTTACACACAACTGTTGATTAAATCAGAGGCATGAGTGCTACTTTGAACACTTTTCATTTTTAATATTATAGCATAGTATTTTATTTGGAATGCAAAGAAATTTAGAGATGTTTCAGACTACTATGACTGCACGTAAGACTTATTGAGAGTATTTGTAAAACACAGCATTAAGGCATTAGCGCTGATTTAATTTACACAAAAAAGTAGAAGGCCACCTGTCTCTTCAGTTTACCACCCTGAAATTGCTCAGATTGGGTGTGGTGAGGTTTTTATTGATGGCTTTCAACTATCCATGAGCCAGTTATTCACACAACCATGGAGAAGCAAAGCCTATTTCATTGGCAGCAGCTAAAATATCACTGCTGTAACCAAAGAGGGCTAATTTTCTTTGCTTGCCTAAAGGCTACTCCAGCCTTAAGATTATGATCCTGAGCATATCTCACACTACAGTAAAGCTTCGCTTTCAGCTGGGAGACCTCTGCTGTTGATTTCCACAGAGGCAGTAGGCAAAAATTGCCCTCACTATGTGAACTCGTACATCCTGCTTTGGTAAACCAATTTTGTTAGAGACAGACTGGCCCTTCAGGCACTTCTGCTTCTGAATTAGTCCCAGATGTGGGATGTACACAGAAATATCTATTTAATATTCCCCTTCCAGTTGGATTTTTTCAATTATCTCCTCCATGTTTGGTAATGAGAAAATATGTTATCATAAGTTTCATGTGTTGGTTTTCTGACATGTTACTGTGCAGAGGTGACAGTGTAGTTTTTTTCTTTCTGTTTGCAAATTGTATAATATTTAATTTTTTGCTAACTTGCCCTCCACCCTTTAAGTCTTCTGTTAATCTTGGTTTATGTTGGCTTACATGTCCAAATGAAGGCAATGTAGAAGGCAATCTCTAAAGCAATCTTTCTTTTTTGGGAAAAAAAAGTTTTTCTGTTTTGTTTTTTTGTTGTTGTTGTTGTTTTTTTATGAGCCAGGGTAAACAGTGTTTGAATTCATAATTTCCCTCGCTGAAAATTAAACCTTGCCATTTAGTCTCACTGCATACATTTGTTTGATAAAATCAAATATATATGCATTTACGGTACCAAATGTTTGTTTGCAAGTGCACATATAGAGACTGGTGATAAATTAAAAGAAATAACAAAGTTTTTTAATTAAATACAGAAAAAATAGAGTACTGAAATTTGTACAGCATGAAAATAAAAGCCATTCAAACCCCCTTGTGGCCTGTGGGGTACGGTCTCCCTGAAAGAGGCCACTTCCATCAGGATAGAAAAGCCTTATCAGAGAATAGAGTGGGAGAAAAGAGATTATTCACATTCAGAAGACAAGTGGACCTAAACCACACTAGCAAAGCGCCTCCCTCCTCCTAACAGAGGCCCCAGTCTGTTTGGGATTAAGCTTTCCTTTTAATTTATCACCTATCTGTATAAGAAACACACACCCATTTGTAAGGTTGTTTGTTTTCTGAGTTTTCGAAGTCTTCAATACAGCCCTGTTAAGGCAGCAGAGTCATACACACTGTGCACATTCAAAAATAATAACATCTCAGTGGCTTTTTCTCTGTGTCTGATTGATTTTCAGAAGGAAAATTATGTATGTATTGATGAAATTCTTGTTAGATTGTTGCCAAGCAACAGGTGCAGTTGTGACAGAAGCCTTCTTACCTAATATGACAGCTTTGTGTGTGTGTGTGTGTGTGTGTGTGTGTGTGTGTGTGTGTGTGTGTGAGAGAGAGAGAGAGAGAGAGAGAGAGAGAGAGAGAGACCACTGCAAGGTTCTTATGTACAATGTCATAAAGTATGATGTCTTACACAATATTGTGCAATATGGAAGCTACATAAGCACAAAAGTTAAGGATATTTGTGTTTGGTTGATTATTCCCCCCCAATCGTGTTTCATTGTTAGGAATCATGATTAATTACCTTCACAGTGAGGTATAACTTGTAAGGGTTATATAAAAGTACATATTTTTATATTATACATATATAAAGTTATACATATATAAAGAAGGTAAGTTGCACACCAAAATATTTTAGATTTTGTTCAATTCATGAGTGATGAAGATGTCTAATACTGTCTAAACCATTGGTTCACAATTTGATCCCAACAAGTCATCCATCTACATCTACTACCATCTTCAGTATGCTCATAGCAACAGTAAAACCACTGACAGGTTACGTGTCTAACACTGCTTATCTTGTTACAATGAGATGTTCTGCGGTGAAAACTTGCCCTAGCATTCATGTGGATGTTACTTTGACACTTCCCATCCACCTAAACATTTCTTTTTTTTAACAATGTACAAGACAAACATGACAAGACAGGGTTTAGGTAACAATAATGTAACAGAATGTGGTGAAAAACTGTGTGGATGTGAGAGTGTCTGTTGGATTATTATTATTATAACTAACAGACTAAAAAGGGTAAAAAGGGTTGCTTTGGGGGATCGGAGAGAGCTAACCCACTGCATTATGGCCCCCTAAAACAGCCCCCCTGGACTGAAGGGAGGGAGCTTGTTTATCAGGGATCTCACAGTTGCTAGATTATCATTAATTAATTCTCTGATCTGGGATCCTCTCTCGCATAAACACAGGTCCATCAGCACTGTTCCCCCCGAGTGGGCCCCCAAACTCTCCAGTCACATAATAATAATAATAATAATAATAATAATAATAATAATAATAATAATAATAACCAAGTAATCAAATAATCACTGTAGAGAAATTAAAAGTAAATATAAATAAATTTTAAAAAACATAAACACATGGATAAATATCTGATGCTTTGCTAATAAAAGGAACAACACTAATTATTACTTAAGCTAATAATTGTAACTCTTGGTTCATTGAATTTTATCTTGTAATGTGTGTGGCCTCAGTCCCCAGTTGTCTGATTTAAGATTAAATAAGTTAAAAACGGGTCCCAGATGTCATTGAAAACAGATGTGTTATTATTGTGATTGAATGTATTCTTCTCCAGTGTTCTATGAGAAGGTTGGTTCAGTGACTAAAATTCAAAGAATTTTTTTATTTTTATTTCTAGTTTAGAAGTATTGTTTTGTTAGCAGTAGTTACTGTAGATGCAGCAGATTTCTATGTTTGATTGGACGATTGTCAGCTTCTGTGATATTTTCAAATAAACAGAGGATTTGTGATAGAGGGATTCAGCAGCTCAGAATAGTGGAAAGTTTATGAGTTGCTGTTGTCCAGAAATTGGTGAACCGTTAAATTTGTATTGCTGGCATAGAGAAAATATTGCAGATCTTAGTCCAGAAGTCAGAGTTGGGGGAGAAGGTGAGTTTGTGTTACCATTTAGCTGTTGAAAGTGCTGCTGCTATGTCAGAGTTGAATATGACTGCATATAGTTTAGATATTAATTTAGTTGAGATGTTATTTTGATTATTTCTTCTATCAGTTTAGAAGGCTGTTATGGGTTATTAGTGATATTTAGCTTTATATCTCCTTATTATTATTAGTGATATTTATCCCAAACTTCTGGACCAGTGCATTGAATGATACGATTATTTTAAAATAAATGAAGGTGAGTAATTCCTTTTTGCGGCCATGATGGAAAGTGGACAGGGTGGTTGTACAGTTGAAAATCCAGATTGTGCCAGATTGGGATGTATTCACATGGTGCTGAAAGGGATTTTATTATTTTGTTTACTTTCCACCAGGCTGTCAGAGTTGATTTTTGTCATTTTGTAGTCATTTATTTTCTTGATTGAACTGGGTAAAAAGAGTAAGTCTGAGAGTAAAGTATTATTGCATTGGTTTGCTCAAATTAAATCCATGAGTTGTTGCGACTGTCATCTTGAGTTCACCTGTAGTTGGTCTGTTAAGTAATGATGAAAGCGAGGGTGCATCTCGACCACCTAAAGATTTCTGTTTTTGTAAAGTTTTCATGGAGATTTTAGATTTTTATTCTTCCAATAAAATTGTGATATGAGTGAAGTAAATAATTTAAACCATTTGGAGTTAATGGGAGAACTGCAAACAGGTAGTTGATTTGTTGTAATATTTTCATTTTGATTGATTCATTTTCATTCTATCTTGTTTAACAGTGGGACATAATTAGGATATAAAAGCTCAGACAGCCTGGGGGAAATATTAATGCCTAAATATCTAATATCACCCTAAATATTGCTAGCATTTAGTGGAAGAGGTTTATTTTGAGCTGCAGAATCTCATGCCCCTTCAAAAAGTGGTAGTATTGAAAGAGCACAATGAACACAAAGAGTCTGCTGTATTCACTTAGCCCCCAACCTCCCCACATGCCAATTTGATGGGATCTGATGCCATTTTTGGGAGGCAGTTTGCAAAGACTGTACCTCAGAGTGTTTTAGCAATATGAGGAGGGCCTACTTGACTTTAGCCAGGTGGTCATAATATCATTGCTGAATTGTGCAAGGAAACTATTTGATGATTTGATATAAAAGATGAGGCTCATTGTCCTCTTTTAGCCTGAAGGAAAGCCTTTAAAATGTTCAGTACTGTTTTGAAAAAAAGATCAAAGAAAGATTCTGCTTTAAAAAAGAAGAAAAGAAAAAAAAAAACTAGTGAAAAACATGAAAATGTAGTTTAATACCATCATAGTTTGTTTTTATTTAGAGCAAAGGTTATTTACCTAATCTTCACAAAGTAGATTTAACAGAGCATTTGTCTTTATTCATAAACATTAGGCTTACACTGGCCATGATATTTACAGAGACAGTAGCTTTTTATTTTTTTTTTTTTTTTTTTTTTCCTGCCAGGCTACAGTAGCATCATCTATTCAAAATGTCCGGGCGGGTAGCGGTTGAGGTCATGAGTAGGTGATCTGATATGCAGCATCAGCATTGTAGCCCACTACTCTCTCTCAGTGAAGTGGACTAACAGCAAGTATAAGGAGAACAAAGTGGTGACAGAGCTGGAGAGACAGGGGAGCCTTGGTTATACCACTCAGTCATTTTCTCTGAGTTAAAGTGAATGGAGTGAAGAGAAGGGTAATGATGTGCAGGGACTCAGCTAAGCACAGCCTCACACAGCTAAATCGGCTTGAGATAGGTCAATTTTTTTGAGAGGACAAACCCAGATGAGGTCAGTCTTTATATTTATAAGAGGTTTAGATTGTTAAATAGATTGAGAAACTTTAAGAGATCAGTAAAGCACATCCTTTTGATGAGACCCTCTCTGAGGTGAAATTTTGGTGATAACATGCACTCACTGTGCTGTGTGCTGCCTGTTTACATAATATGCACATTATTTTCACAGGGTTTAACAGCATGCCTCTTTCACTGCTTGTAACCTGCCTGTAAAACCCGTCCTTATAGTCCTTCACACTGGTCTCCCGATTACACAGCATCTGAGAGACACTCTGAGATCGACCTCCCTGACTCCTAAATTCATCCCTCATCATGAGTCTATTTGAGATAAGTGCAGCAAAATCTGTTGTGCGTTTTGGCTTGATTTGAACCACTCAGCTATCATTCCCATGCAGCCTTCACAGGCAGCAGACTACCATGTGCTCTGCAGCTCAGTGCCAGTGCCGAACAGTCCCATCAGTTGGCAAACCTGTAGATTAACTACCCGACTAGAAGCACTGGACATTTTCCCCCTCTTACCACATGACCTACAGATGTTAGAAAGCTAAGAAAACTACAGAAGAGCTCCAATCCTGGTTAGACTGTATCAGCAACATGGCAGACAGTTACAAAGCATGCTAATCCCTTTGGTTGGCCAACTCAGCCTTGTCTCAGGGAAGGAGGGGCCACTCCCTGAGTGCTGCTGGGGAAATCTGTACGCCAAGCAGACAGGGGCTAAAACTTTCCCAGAAAACAAGGACAAAATCTGTATTGTGTGATTTAAAAACAGAGTAGATCCCTCTGCACCACCAACAACAACCATTTGTTTAAGTGTATACCAACTATCTAGTAGGATTATCTATGTGGACCAATTTTAGACTACAGTGAGTGAGGACTGTAGCCAGTCAGCAAGTCTGATCAGAGTGACTTGAGATGCAAGACGTGACCAAAGCAGGAAGTTTCTTTTCAGCTATTCAGAGGACTCCTGCTGCTGTGCTGTCCAGCTTCCACAGTCAGTTTGGTCAGTCTGTTCTTTTCTTTGTTTATACCAAATTAAAAGCAATAGGAAACAGAGCCTGTGGAGTCCTAAAGCCTATTTACAGAGAAAGACACAATTTTAAGCTAATCTCTTGTTAGTGTATACCTAGCTTCTTCAGCCCCTGAAATGATCCCTTAAGTTGAGTGACTTATTCACAGCGATGTCTATGTATGAAAAAATGCCCCTAAAAATCAGCCTGTCACATTTGGTGTCCCAAAAGAATGAACATTGCTTTGACACACATCATACATTTGTATCAAAGCACCTGCCAGTGCATTTGTAGAGATAAAGAGGTTAAAGGTGCCCTGTGGACTTTTCTTGTCAGCAAGCATTTCTCACAAAAATGCTTGGTTTATATCCTTGAAAGCTGATAAGCACTTTCGCTCTTTTTGAAATCAGATGTGAAAATATTTAAAAATCATACATTGTTTGCACCCACATGAGCTGTGCTTTACCATATTTCTTGTTGCATTTCTTAACCCCCCCCCCCAAAAAAAATAAATAAATAGAAGAAAAACAGCAGTAAAACAGTGGAAACTTAGAGGTCTGTCCCTCTCCAGCTCAAGCTAAGGGGCAGACAGAAAGAAAGCTTGACAATATTTTATTTCTTTTTGATGTCTTCTCTCTTCTTTTTTTTTATTTTTATTTTTTTTTTGTTTTGTTTTCTACTTCTTTGGTAGCAGCTGAAGCACAGTGTGAGTTTTGGCTGTCCTTTACTGCAGGATTACAGCCTCCTTAACCTTTTAGCTGCATTCTCCATCATTCTCTCTCATGTGTCCCTCCCAAGCTGTTCCTTAACCTCTGCACTGGGAAACAGATTGATAGAGATAGAGACAGACAGACAGAGAGAGGAAAAAAGAGAGAAAGACTCAAAACTCACAACGAATCTGGGCACTCTGAAAGAGACAAATGGCCACCTGAGGATTAGAGACTGAATATAACTGCTCTAAATTGTCAAGGCTGCTACATTTCACATTTCACTAAGTCCCTTTCCACATCCTGACCTTTCTGATATTTAACTCCAAGGCCCATCTTTTGTCAGTGAACCTTTTTCCTGCAAAAGGAAAGGCAGTTAACATTCAGCCTTTCCACGATGTATTGAGTGAATTGTGGACTGAGTCAAGAAGTCTCTGGAGTCTAAGAGATCCGTATGTATTTATCTGAGTTTGGGTTCATGTGTGTGTACATGCTTTGGTTTAGTTATGTAAAATTGTAGCCAACTACTTGAATGTCTTCGTTTGAAATTTCATCCTGCTGAAATGTTACATTTCAATACCTTTTATGTAACAAGTAAGCCCATCTAATGTGACTTTTCTTGACCTGATTTGATAAATGTGACAGGTTTCTATTACACCTGTCATGGAACAAGAATAACAGCCGTTATTCCACCTGTTTAGCTGTAATGCAAATTTTGACTCCTGAAGGCCGGCGATGAAAAATATATTTGTGTATTTAAGTATAATACAACATCCATTTTAAAAAGATGCAGTTTTATTTTAAGGAGATGCCCTTCCACGTTGGCATAATTTCAAAGGATGCAAGGTCAAATATAGGTTTGCGTGAGTTGCTTGTGTCAGATACAGATGTCACGTTTTCAGTTCCCGTTATAGATGCTGCATTTGATCCATACACACATGCAGACTTGCAGACAACAAAATTCAAAGTGACAGAGGTTCCCTGTTGACACCTGCCATCTAATCTATGCCTGTCTAAAGCTCTATCACTCAATAAACCTGTTGTTTAGCCATGTCGATAAAACAGTGCATGCAAGAGTAGGTGCAGCTGCTTCTGTGCTGTGCTGTTGATTTTCTTAGTTTCTTCTGAAGCTAACATGAGAAAAGGCAGACAAATCGGAAATATGTTCTGCCAAAATACAAAGCTAGATATTTTAAGATTGTACAAATTTAAAACTAGAAGCATCCAGAGAGCACAGACCTCCTCCAATCTATTGTATTTTTTATTTTTTATTTATCTGTTTGTTTATTCATTTATTTGCCAATGATTGTGGGCATTATTTTTAAGTTAGAAGCTCAAGGGCAAAATTATCCCTATCTTCATATGTAAAGGATTCTTTAATAAAAAATTCGGAATCCAGGGGGTGATCCGGCTCACCCCAACACTCTAATTGCGTGTTCCTTATTTCGTTTTCTGAGATTGCTTTAAAATCTTATCAAAATCCATCAATTAATTTTTTGAGTTATGTTGCTAACAGACAGACATACAAGCCAAAGCCGTTGAATACATGGCCTCCACCTTGGTGGACGTAACAAGGCATTTATAGCTTTTTTTTATTTTCACATTTTTAATCAAAGTAAGTTCAATCCATTTCCAGTTTAATTCTACTTAAATCTGCTTTAATGCTTATCCCAACATGTCAAATGTCTTAGCAAAAGAGAAGTGTATCTTTATTAACGCTCCATAAATCATGAAATAAAGGCAAAAACAAGTGTGTATTTTACCATGACTATAGTCACTAAACCAGGCTTTTGATGATGTATGAAAAACCCTGAAAACCTTCAAAATCTACAAAAAAGTCAAATTTGAATTTTTGATGTGAGTGGTGTAGGGTTAGCAATTTTAGCTCAGAAAGTTACTAATTATAAAAATGATGTATTTCACAATAAAATCAATTTCAATGGAAACAAAAGTTTTAAACTACTTGATATGAATATTGAAATGTTCTATAGCCAATTACTTATGGTACAATATTTCTATTGTAAGTTTGCTTAATATAATTATTCGAAAGGGACATCATCTCATATGCTCATCTGCATAAATGTAAAATGTCTAAATATTGTAAATAAGCCTTTATATGTGCATTTTGATTATGATTATTTGTATTTTTATGCACAATTCAACACACACACACACACACACACACACACACACACACACACACATATATATATATATATATATATATATATATATATATATCATATTTCTGACAAAAAAGGATGGAAATTTCAGGACTGAAAGGTAAAAAGTCAGCAGGATGAATTTAAAGCTGTGAAGCTGCTTCCTTCTAAACACAGAAGGAACATTATCTGATGCAGATCAGCCATCAGGTGAACAGAGCGAAAGTAGGATTAATCTCACAGCTTCTAAATTATGAGGAGAGATAAATTTGCTTTGCATTCTTAGCATGACTGTTTAGCTTAACCTTTTGCACCTGCACCCTCCGCTACTAGGAGTTGAGGGGTTAACATCGGGTTTTACAGGTGTAACGTCAGGTCTGTAAATTTAACTATAAACATGTGTGGTATCCACAGAAAGTCCAGAATATCAGCTAACAGCTCAGTAAAACCATTTCTATGACCACTAAACACAGTTAAGACAACAAGCAATTAAAAGCCCAGGTACAAAAATCCGAAAAAATATGTAAACACAAATTACATCACCCCGAGTCCACCCCGGCACGAATAGGGACAAATGACACCTCTAATGAAAGCTCACATACCACAGATTCCAAAACTCTAATTTTCGTCTCACTATGACCAAGATTCCGCAAACCAGAGGCAAAAGAGGGCCCAAATTAGGATTCACGTTTGTAAAGCATAGTCATAAAATGTCTTACCTTTGCTGTCTTGCCTCAAAACTTATATCCACCAGGATAAAACGGCATTTAGTTAATAAAACAAGAAATAGAAGTTATGCTTCTTATTGTCTTTTGGGAGCAGGTTCCTGTCCAAAAATCACAATTTTCTGCCCATGTGCATGGGTTTTGACAGACAAAGAGAAATGTTGGTTCTTTTTTTTTTCTTTAAGTGTCAGATAGAAAACGTCATTTATTTTAATAAACCTGCTCTCTCCTGATTACATCAGAAGCACCGCTGCAGCAGGACCAGACATGGAGGAAGAGGCTTTGGACTGTAAGCCTCTGCATGTGGCCATTGAGCAAGCAGTTTGTAGAAAAGAAAAAAAGCCCTGCATTAGCAGGCGTTAAAAAAAATTTAACATTGTTAATCAATGAATGCATTAATGCGATAAGAATGCATTCACATGCCCAGCCTTTTTATATATATATATATATATATAAATATATATATATAACATCTTTACCTTTACATCTACTAACCTCTTATTACCCGCTGATGTGGTCCATTTGTGCTTTGGTTTTCATTGTCACATGATTGTGTTTGCATCTAAAGCTAATATGACATCCCATATTTTGTATTCTGTATTATTCATTGTGTTACAAAACCGATGAACAAACTGACCAAGGTCACTGAACTTATCGGGGAATAAAAGGAAAGTCAAAAGGCTTCTCCACTTCAAAGAATAAACTTACTTAGTAAATGTCATGACATGCAGCCTTTTACATTATGCATCATGTTTTATTGCATCTACAGTGTCAATTAAGAAAAAAGACAGAGGAGAGGGGAGGATAGGAGGGAGGAGATAGAAGTGAGCAGATGGATTCATGCACACATCAGGATAAAGCATTTGCATAGATGCAACATATACAGTACATGATACTTGATTGACAGTGCTTAAAATGGAGGGACACAGTATTCAAGGTGTTTATTGCATAACTGCTTAGTGGGTATGTGCTGTGCCCATAAGGTAACTCGTGTCAGAAAAAGCAGAGCAGTGGGGCAGAAAACTTTGCTGATAGTCAATTAAATTATTCTACTGAACAGCCTCATTTGTAGTTATTGGGATCATCCCTACTGATCATGAATCTTCAGGCTATTAAAGGTCTTGAAGAATAAGTTAATAATTTGCTTCAGGGTGGTAAGAGAGGAAAGATTTAACGTCTAACATGGCCAGAGACCAGAGTATGCTTGAAACAAAAAAAAAAAAAGAAAAATGTTAATTGTCTTTTAATTGAAGCCAGTAGCAGTGACTTTTTGCTTCAGACAAGGGTCAAACCCATCTCAGCTGATAAAACATTATTCCTAGAAGAATTCTCACCCCCTTGTAATAATGACTGGATTAGTAAATTCCATGTCACTGGGCCCGTTATGATTGGTTATTGATTTATATTCATACTGACCGAGTGATTGCACAGGAGGAAAAGTCACCAGCAGCATTACGATCTACTGTACTGAGCACTGTTCAAGAGGAAAATCTGACCTGACAGGGTGCTAGATAAAAGGTTATTCTCCAAAAATAGTGTATCTTTTTGTGGTCTTATCAGAAAATGACAGATTGTCAAAGGGATGGACTGATAAAAATCATCTTACTAACTAGGATTGATATCTTTAAGTGCTTATATGTTGCTGGTAAGCAACAACAAAAAGTCCTTATCAGTTTTGAATACTACTGTGTCACAGGTGGATAAGAACAGGGTTTGCATAAGACATAAATGAACCCTGTGGGCGTAGTTTTTAAGGCAAATGTATGTAACAAGGAAAATATATTACATGTGGTTCAGCACACAGAGACACACACGTATAACTGCGCACATCAGTGATTATACACAATCTTCAGATTTATTCAGAAATTTGTACCTAAGGAATTTGTTGCCCTACATGCACATTTGTTTATAATTTGAAACCCTTTATTTCAACAGATTTGTGCTTATTTACCATTTAAAAGAATTTGCTTGCATTCTTTTTTTTAATTGTCTTTAACTGGAAACCTAAGTTGCAAACTGATGTTTTACTAAGTATGTTTTCAAATGATATTACAAGGTTTTTTTTTAAAGTCTGGTAAAAATGCACAACAGTCCTTTAGAGGCAAATCTAAAAAAACAGAATTGTATTCTTTAACAGTTCATTTTTGTAGAACTCCCAGAGCACTGGGATTAGCTCTTTTTTTTCCCCTGATAAATCTCTAAGGGTTTTTCTGAAAATGTCAGTGTTGTATGACTCTGCCTTTAATGTGCTGCAGTAACAGTGGAGTTTTGTTATGAGTTTATTTCTGCAAACTGTGCTCTTTTTCTTTTTTTTCTTTTTTTTTCTTTTTTTTTTTGACTCAGTGTAGGTTTTTGATTTTGTTAGTACTATTAGAATGATTTATGTGTCTGTTATTGTTAATTGAGCTGTGTACAAAAAAAAAAAGAAATTTTGTTATGGGAATGCATTTAAATGAACATTGTTTCATCCGCATGTGGTTTTAATTACTGCTCTCACTGAAATGCCTCTTTTACCATCTGTTTTTGCCAAACGTTGCTATTTTGAATTTCCCTGTGCCTCTCTATGTCTCTCCCTGCTTCAATAACAGGCGCCCATGCAAAAAAACAGGGCGAGGATTTAGCGGATAACGACGGTGATGAAGACGAAGGTATTTTCCGTGGTGAACAAAGATGCTGCATGATTTCCTTCTAAAAATGTCACAGTTTTATGATCGTTTATGGATTTGTTTGATATATTTATTCTTTTTCTGATTTCAAATGCCATCAACAAGCACCCCTATCTCATCACAATCTGTAGAGCAGTATTTCCATAAAGAGTGCATGTGTGTGAATGTGACTGCATTTCTTTCTAAATTCCAAGCCAAATGAGGTTTGGTTTCTAGATAACCAAGCCTTAGCCAGACCAGGCTGACTTGTTTTATTATCACACAAAGTGACTGGAGACACTGTTATTACAAGAGTAGTGGCAGTGGTTGAAGCCCCTTTTTAAGGTGTGGTGAAGAGCTGTGTTGGTGGTGATAATGGCAGAGGAAAAGAGAACCAGCAGTGTAATATTAGATTGTTCATCGGGTTTGCCTGCAGATTTAGATGAGGAGCGGCAGTTCAGGAGAGCTGCTGAAGAGGATTAGAGACGAGAGGTGTAGAAAATGGGAAGTTGCTGCTCAGCAATCGCATTGTTCACTCTCCATATTTATCTTGGGATATTCCTGGCTCAGAGTGGATCTCTGCGGAGATTAGAATGAGAGACGGTTCTTGTGCTGCAACAGAAACGGCTTAAGTCTCTGAATCTAAATCAAACCCTTGATATTGCCCCGCCCTTGCCTCCTTTCGCCCCTGTGAGGCAGGTGATGCAAGCATGATGTTAGGTATCCAGGTAAAGCCCTTGATTTACACTCCATTTGTTTATTATAGATTGGATTTTTGCGTCACGTGTATGAGATTTAACTGTATATCTGGGAAAAGCTGTTTCGGTGCACAGCACATGTTTAGAGCACAACTGATTTCCGTTTAGTAGGCAAACTTAAATGCCACAGTAAATTTCTATATCCTTTCCCTTATTTGAATTTAGTATTGCCATAATGTATTTACTGCTGGTCCTATGTTGGTTAAAAACTCACAACTCTACAGTATGTTACTGGGAAGAAGCTACATTTTAAATCCTATTGGGTTTGTCAGGATGTTTAAGAGCTTGTTGAGAAGCTGCTTCCTTGTTGCCAGTGGCCTCTTCTTTCAGAAAAAAAAAAAAAAAACATGCTGGCCTTGATGATAGAATAGGAAGCGTTGCCATGGCATCACTTTGACACACAGGTGTTTTCTCATTCAAGCCCAGGGCAAGCTGTTGCTCTCAGTCTCTGACTTGATTGTGTGTATATGTGCATGCATGTGCAGCTTTATCGTCCTTCAGGCGAGCACACGTGCATCTGTATGTAGCCCTAAGTCCGTTTAAAATTGCTGACAAGTGCCGATCCCTTTGTCTGGCAAGTCTTTGCATGCATACACAGTGGCTTGGTCTCCAAGCTGTTGTGCTAGACTAGCCCCACTGAAAATGTGACAAGTCTATTCTTTACTGAGCGCAACTAATGCTGTTTACAGAGCATCACCGAGGAAGCACAATACAGTCCCAGCAGCATCTCTGCCACAGCACTGTAACTAATGCATGTGTGACAGAATTGGCCATCAGTCGCTAAATATGATTCAGAAGATTTTCATTGTTCTGGTGAATGTGTAGAACTGTTATGGCCTGAGATTTGATACCCCTTTTGCCCTTCTGTAATTCCCCCAACAGAGAGGTGTTATCGCTGTTAAAAAAAAATAAAGTCTCTCTGCATTGAAGGATAGTTAAGTTCGCTGCACAAACCACAAAGTCCTTGTAAGCTGTCGTACCAGCTTTTGCTCTCACAAATAGCTGCACTATTATTGGGGATAATAGCAATCTCCCAGTTTATAGTAATTTTACTGTGTACAACACCAATTAAAAATCACACATCTTTATTTAGTTAAAAGACAAATAGAATCAGGGCACAAGCAGAACACCCACTGTAACTCTGTAGCTGACACACCTCTTATCCACATATTCTTATTCAGCTGAGAGAGCTACTATCTTGTCTGGTTTCTCTGTGTAACCCCCTCCATCTTTCAGTCTGTTCATCCCAGCATTACCATGCTGTCTCAGTTGGCAGTCTGTCCACCCTGGGCTAATTTGCTCCCTCCATCCAATATATTGGAACTGCCCTCCTCTCTGCTGTAACCTCCAGACATGTTCTTAAATTCTAATCCTACTAAATATTGGAACAATAAAGGTTTTTCTTGTGTTCCCAAAGAAATGCAGCATATGTAATGGAAGAGTGATGTATAAATTAACAGTAAAAGGACTGAGGAACAACCAATAAAAAGATTTGACTAACAGAACAAAGAGGCCAGCAAATGGAAAGTATAAAACTGAAATGCGAAACCTTTTTAGTCTGTATATGACTTAATATTCCTGAGGCTTTGTCTTTCTGTGTGTGTCTTGCTATCTTTACGTGCGTGAGTCCGCCTGACTGTCTGAGCAACAGTCTAGCCCCTGGCACCCCAAATGCATTCAAATTCTCCACAACGCTCCCTCTAGCCACACAACCATGTGGGCCAAGTTGCTGTGATTTACACCAGCCCACAATCAACACTCAATTTTACAGAGGCTGTTATTGCACTGTAAAAAGCATTGCAAGCTTTCAATCACCTACCTGCTGTTGTTAGATAAAGGTGGGCATGTAAATAGAGGAAGTGAGTCTGTGTAGGAGCTAAATCTCCCAGGTGGAACATGGCAGTCGCATTGAGGTACTGTGCCCAGTGATAGGCAGCGAGAGGCGGCCATCCCCACCCCACCTCAAGAGTGTCTTGCACCACTGCTGCCCCAGCCCACTTCCACTGATGAAAAATAGATCCGTTTGCTCGTCTGCCATTTGGCGCTTCGAGACTCTAAGGAATGCTTCAGCGCAATGTGAGTTCACAAATGCACACATTTGTTCCCACACACAAAGCCTGCTTCCAAGCACTAGAAGCAAGCACTGAAGACACACACATACACACATAGACATACCCCCACCCTCAGAGATACTTTCCATCGTTTCTGTGCCAGAGAGCAGAGCTGAGCTCCACCTGCCTGGGTATTACCATTAATTCCATTGCACAGACCTGGCTGGATCCCCATCCAGCAAAGTCCTCAGCTCAGCTCAGGCAGCCTGGAGAGTGGTAAATCGACAGTGGGGGCAATTCACACACCATTCTCTCCAGTCTGCCACTATCCTATTCTCTCTGATGTGGCAGGGATGAGGAATCATGCCCCTTGAAGCCCATTTATTCAGAGATCTTTGGAATGCAGCAGCTCTGCTTCTTTCCAAGATAAGCATTTCAGCTAATGGCTGATCCATAGGGCATCATTTTAGCCTTTCCCAAGGGTGAAAGGGCCAGAATCCTAGTGCCATCTATTATTTTTATATTTTGTTTTATATTTCTTAAAGGTGTGGTGCAAAATTATTCAAAAGCAAAATTATAAAGGACAATGCTTTTGAAAAATATAGAGAATGGAGAGTAGAAATAGTTGTCAGACTGTTTGACTCCTTAAGAAATGCCACAGCATGTTGTTTGTTTGATGGTGTGCTTTCATTAACCCTTCAGTGACTTTGTACGGAATATCAGATTTTGTAGCTCATTCACCAGACCTCCTTATAAGACTAGAGTTTTATTTTTTTTTTGTATTTTTTTTTTTTTACTTCAGGAGCAAACAGCTGTCTGTGAGTCTCAGGGATGACAGCACCTCTGTCTCTTCCTCCTCTCATCCAGATCCAGGCCAGCTGTAAGGGGCTTTGTCTAATAGTCTTGTAGGCTTCTCAGTGTCTTCGCTCTCATTTAACTCAGTCACTATCTTTCCGCATCTCTCTCTTCTCTCCATCCTTCAAACACATACACACACTGTCAGTCCTGCTGCCAACATCACATTTAACACACAAACACTGCAGTCAGGGAGCAAAAAGTCACCTTCACACAAAGGTTATTCCTCCCATTACTTTTACTGTAGTGTACTTTTTGTACAGTGCACCCAATTCTGCAGTCTGATTTTCTCAGTTACTCAGAAGTATCAGGGTTTCTGCAGTAACCTGTAGGCCACTGTTTTGATGCCCATCTTTTATGAAATGAAAGCATGAAAAATGCTTTCACAATTTATATGCACTTGATTCATTTATAGGCTCTGAAACTCATTCAGCCTAAATGTTTTATATGCAAATTTTTTACTGCATCACCTTGTAAAATCAATATATATGTCGTCTGGAGCAATTTCAGATTTTCCTGCACTGAAGAAACAAACTTCTTTAGCTGAAAAGGCCTCTGACCAAGAATGGCACAAGACCAGCATCAACATTTGCTTGGCTTTTCTGAGATCAAGAAGGGCTCCAAGTTGGTTTCCTTCTGTTTGTTTTGGTCTGAGATGCTGGTGTCCTTGTTGACTGATGGACAATTAGTCTTTTGTGAAATCTTCACTGGAAACTGTTTGGGAAAGTACTTGGCAAGTATTTTCTAAAAAAGATGATGACTGGTTGAATCACCATCTATCACAGACATGGCATTCATTGTCTGTGAAAGTTGATCCAATTGTACATGCAAACTCTTGATGAATGTAGTCAAGAGAAGAGAAAGTGAAAACATTATATATACAGACAAAACCTTGAGTGTTTTTGTTTTTTTGGCTCTTCTTTCATTAGTGAAAATGTTAGTTAGGTGATCCTCTAATCTCATAAGAATATCTTGAGAATCCTGTCGCCTCACAAGGTAAGCGCTCAGTGTTTTATACAGCACATTTAATACATAAAAATAGCTATGCTGTAGCTATCTTTTATCCACCTTCTACTGTGACTTCAAGTTCAAAGAAGTCTGTTTGTTACTGTGTGCTCCTTTTTTCCAAGTTATTTTTCTCTGCAAGGCCCTGCCACACAGTGTGAGTTCATTTGGTCCAGTATAAAAGGAATATTAAGCAGACATTCAATGACATTCAGAACACTGTCAGAGACTGCAGCATGATTCACTATAATTACCCTGGCTGTTTTGCAAGGGCCTCCCCAGACAAACTATACACAGTTCTTAAATGTGAACATAGCCAGTAATGAACTTGTCATGAATGAGCCGTACAGCTTGGGCTGACAAGAGCGCTACAGTAGGTGCAAGTCATGTCCTGCCACATCAGAACGTCGTCACCCTTTTCCCTCCGCCTCAGACCTCAGTGATAGCTGCTGACAGCCACCATGTTTCCCTAAGTGTTGACACACTGAATGCCACCTACAGTTATCTCCACTCGCCCTTTATCCAGTCCAACATTTCAGTATCAAGGCCAGTTTTGGGGCACCCAGTGTCAGATATATGACTGACCTATTTCAATGCAGTTAGAGGCAAAGGTGGCTGAGGTTGAGAGCGAAGATAGTGGAGTAAGGAAGGAGTGCTCGGAGCCCTCCTGGTGAGTTTCACTTGCAGCAGCAACACTTAGAGGCTCAGGCTTGAGTTATGCTTCCCACTGACACTCCAATCAGTCCAGAGGCACCTCTGAAAGGTTGTGCCCCTCAGTCCTTTAGAAAATTCATGCCCTGTGATGTATTTGTGGGTTTGACTGTCACCACTGTCAAAATGGAAAACCTTAGATTTATTCATTGACTGGGCAATTGTCACTTAATTTTGACAATTAAGTGACAAATTATGACATTTCAATTGATTATTTGCTGTTAGTAGAATGTGTGCTGGGAGTGTATGAGTGTATGCTACTGCATAGCAGGTGTTGCATGATCTCATTTGTCTGGTAGAGAGAAATATATCAGAAAACTGATGTGACAGTGTACATAAATTGTTTTTATGTTCACTTCATTTATCTTTCCACATCAGCTTTCATCTAAATTTCCATCATTCACAGTTTATATTTTTTGTTCCTTTGCAAAACACGAGTTTGTTCATAATTTTTTTTATACTGTAAATGCATTCCGCATGAAGTTTTGATGAAAATACATCCTGCCATGCATTAATAAACTTATCTGTTTCTTTTCTACTACAGCTACTATTTATGTATGTGTTAATGTAATGATGCGTTTGCCTTGGAGAATCTGCAGCTTTTTGAGGTAGCTACTTAGTCACCTGCTTTACTAGATTAGGCTATGCACAGTTACCAATAAAACACTGATCTGATCGGTTGACATGAGCTACTCATCTCATTACTTCCAAGCCACAATATTCTACAGTACAGATGCAGATGTATCCAGAAAGGATTATTTTTTTTCTTTGTAAATCAAATTCTAGGCGGGATCTTTTGCATGTATACTTTTTTCTGAAAATCAGTGTCAGAGAGAATTGTTTATCATATCTGTGTGATACCTCCCACATCAGATCAACTCAATAAATAGATTAGAACAAGTGGAGCTTCGGTGTTTTGGATTGCTCTCCCAAAGGGATTTGACTGTTGTCATGGTGACACAATATGAATCAACAAAAGAGGTGACTGATAACATTGACATGACTAATCTCTTTTTTCTTATTTCTGGCCCTGTGTTCCTTCTTCCTCTCTGCCATTCTCTTTGTATCTGTGACCCATTTGTTTGAATAGCTTGTATAGGATATTGTTTTTCTTCCCCCCCTCCCACCCCCAAGCCTCCCCACTCTCCCTCCTCTCTCTGACTGTACTTTTCATGCTCTCTCACCCCATGCATCCTCTCCTCCTCTTGTCGAAGACAAGTGTGTGTATAGAGAAGTCAGCTATAAATCACATTTCACTATGTAGCCTTCTCAGATACCAGCAAGATAAAGGAAGCCATAAATAAGTCCACATAATATACAAGTTATTGCTTTGCTTTTAAACTTAACAGGGTCATGAATAACTGAGGGAATAATATAACAAAAAAGAAAGGAAAGAAAGAAAAAAATCTTTGAATTAAGGCTGAGTCCTGCTGTGAAGGTTACAAAATGCATGTACATAGTTGTTCTCTGTGTTAAGCATGCTTATGTAGATAGGTGTATGATGATGAGGAGTGCCTGCAGATCGATGCAGATTAGGCTGTGCAGGATGTTGTCTCTTATTAGCTATTCGTCAGGATTTTGGCTTTTAGTCGCCATAGCAACCAGGATACAAAGCCACCTTTTAAAATCTGAGCTCATTGGTTTCATTCCTTTTTCTTATTTCCTTTTTTCTTTGCTCCTGTTTTCCCTTTCTTTTATATTTTGCTGTTTTACTTTTCTCTCCTTTCACTTGTTTTTCTTTTTTGTTGTTTCTTCCCTCCTTCTTTACTTCCTTACTCCTTTCTGTTTCTTTGGCATTCCAGTCTATCTTTATATATATCTCCTTTCCTCTCTTTCTCACTTTTTACCCTCTTACCCCTTCTCATTCTCACCACTCTCGGGGCTTAAGATAAAAAAAAAAGGGAAAGGCGAAGAGTTGGACAGAGATGGAGGAAAGGCGAGAGAGAAATGGAGAGAGACAGGGGAGAGTCTGTGAGTGAAAACGATACAAAGTGAGGGGGGGTGAGAAGCTACACAGGACTCGGGGTGGGGGGTGCAGGAGCGAAAATGAGAGAGAGAGAGAGTTTCTTGTCTTGTCTCCCAGCTCAAGCTAGCCAGTCAGTAATTCAGTGTATTCCTCAGACAGAGGCTTTTTTCTTCCCTCTACCTCTAGATGTGCTTTATCTGGCTAGAGTGTCACCCCAGCTGGGTATCAAACCCTGGTTCTGGAGTAAAATAAACAACCTTTTTCCCAAAACTAAAACTGAAATGGGACTGCCTGTGAATCCAAGCAGGTCTGTGCAAATAAATTGTTGCAGCACAACAAACCTGTGTTAAAAAAAAAAAAAAAAAAAAGTGGTCCAAGGTAGCATTCTGTAATTAGCTAGTGCATTTTCCCCTATCACTGTCAAGCCAGATTAGCCTTCTCCCCAGATAGGAGATGTGTCAGAGTACCTCTCTTTATTCTCCCTAATGGGTTTCTGCATGTCTATATTAGGAAGTGGCGCCACTCTTGGAATGCAACGAGCACCTGCATACATCCCTAGTAGTTTGCCATTCATGAGATAAATGACCAGCCATATTTCCAGTTGAGATGGCCAATTATTGTAACAGAGCAGAACTCAAGTGGACATTAATTTGTTTTTCATAGAGCAGATTTGATAGAATATTGCATCCATTTCAATTAGTATGCCAGTAGGCTGTATGATTACAGCTGGTATCTGGGAGGGGACAGTCAGTTTGTCTGTTTGTGACTACCATGTCCTGTAACTGCTGTATCTGAATCTGAGCTGACCCTTGATCCGAGTGGGTGGACGGCAAAATGAATGTGTTAATGATGGCCACTCTTGCAGACATACGAGATACTGGGGCCAAACCTGTGATGGTCTACATCCATGGAGGGTCCTACATGGAGGGGACAGGCAACATGATTGATGGAAGCGTCCTGGCCAGCTATGGAAATGTCATCGTTATCACTCTTAACTATCGTGTTGGAGTACTCGGTAAGCACATTTTCCTCTTTTCTTTTTTTCCTTTATCTCCTCTGTCTTCAAGGACATTTTTCTGGGGCATCTTTATAGGGCAACTAGGTGTAATTAGCACTGCTGATTGCTACATCTACTCTAAATAAGGCAGAGGGAAAATACATACAGGACTGTAAAAACATAGACTGGTTCGTGTGCTTCTTGTTGATGTGGTGCTCATGTATCACAGTCACAGTAATTGAGTCTTGAATGTAGGCTAGTTGTTGTAGCTGAGATTTGGAATAAATTAAGACATAATTGTAATGAAGCTGAAAAAATTATGAGATGGGCGTGTTTTTGGAGAGCTAGAGCAGAAGAGAAAGGTCTGTTAACGAGAACGAGAGGTTTTCCCCAAGTTGGAGGTGGTTGCAGATTGACTCGCGCAGCTAAATCCACTTTTACACAAACATGTGTTTGCAGGTGTGTGTATGTGTGTTTGTTTAGAGGGAGGGGGGTTCACTCTAAATTTTCCTAATTTAGAGTGACTGTTGGCAGACAACAAACAATTTGAATAGAAAATGAAATCTTCCTGTGTTTGTGTTTGTTGAGATATTGCTTCAGTTTCAACCAAGTTGTTGGCAGCTATTAATATATAGTGCTGCTGGTGTTTTTCCATGTTTCATTCCATGAAAAGATAAAAAGCACAAACTTATTTGTTTTCCGATATTTTTTGGATTCCCTGTGCTATCTCAGGCTCTCAAAGTCAACTGATTCCAATGGAAGATACATGTCAAAAGACTTCCTTGTTCGCCTTATTAACATGGTGTTTTTTAGCACTATGTCATGTGTGAACACTTTGCCTCGATAGTGTAGCTTATCAGTCTCAAAGCATCGTAATACAAATTCATGTGTTTTACTGATAATAAATATATATTAGTTCTAGGGAAGTGCAGGCCAGGACTTGACAAGCTGATGATCATTATCAAAGTTTATCATTTGAAGCACGTTATTAATTGTTTGCTAGCATTTTAGCAAACAGCTAGTAATGTTTCAAGCATGATGAAGCTGAGGAAAGAGTGAACAGCTTCAGTTAGGTGAGCAGTGGAGAAAGAGGTATGGAATATATTTGTATATTCACTGGCAAAGGTGTGCAGTCAATGTAAATTTGATTACTGAAATTATAGGGGAAATTGTAAGATTGTAAGGGTTTATTGGGATCTCTACTGGAAGTCCCAAAAATCACAATTCTTTGAATGACTCCTTTTCAGGAAGTCCACATCAATCCTACAGTAAAGACGCTGAGCTTTACAGCAGAAATAAACATGAATACAGCTGGGTCAAATTAGACCCATTTTTTACACCGTATTTAATTATGTATCCTTGAAGTTGGGGTACACCTCCGATGGATGAAGTAAAGGCAATGCGAATTAAAGCACAAACTAAAAATTCATTATATTATATTATATTATATTATATTATATTATATTATATTATATTATATTATATTATATTATATTATATTCAGCAATGCTGGAGGCAAAGAAAAGTCAATCTAACCCAGATAACAGACACATTTGGGTCTAATTTGGGCTACTTTTGGCAATAACGGCTTGTTTATTGGACTGGTAAGTGTTGTGTGGGCCAGATGTGATCCAGATGTCAGTTGCAGGCCTGGACGTGAGTTATAACAAGTGTCTTATGGGTCAGATGAGGCCCATATGTCAGTTGCAAAGGTTTTGTGGGTCAAGCATTTACAGAAGATGAATGGTGAATGGACTAAAAAAAAAAAAAACAAGGAAAAAAAAAAAAAAAAAGAAAAAAGTTCCCATGTTCAACATAATGAAGACATGTAGCCCATTGGGGCAGTACTGTGTGTGTTTAACTAAACAGCAAAGGATGTCTGGGTCCCAGAGAAATGAGCTTTATTAATGGTTCTTGTTGTTTGGCATTGGGAATTCTTAAGGGGGTCACTAACCAGTCACATGATAATTAACAATTGCACACTACGGTTTAACCTGTGGCAGGTTATCATACTGAAGCATATTTCTTAAAGGGCCCACAGTCACTTCGCAGTAACAAACTATTGAGACACATCAGGGCTTGTATACACAGACCATGCTTGTTAGCCATATCAGTTTATTGCTGGTTTAGGTGTTTTTATGACATTTATTTACAACATGAAAAATATGGAATGTCTCCAGCTAAAAGAGCACTCTGCTTCAACTTGCTATTTAGAGAGCTCTACATGTCAAGAGCAAGAGGTTGACTGAGGAGTGCTGCTTTATCCTCCAGGACATTGAGATGATTGCTGTGGGTGAATCACAGAGGTACAACTACATTCATCCCAAGACTCTCTTTTTGATGGAGATGAGAGCGCTACGGCCTATCGATTTTGTCATCAGGATTGCTCGCCCTAAATATGTTGTGTTTTCCTATGTCATTTTTCTGGAGTATCCTTTTGAGCGTTGTAATCAGCCTTCAGGGTTGGAAGGTAGTCAGAGCACTGGCTGAGCATGCTCCCGTTTCTGCCGCTGGTTTTAAGCCGAGTGCATAAGCCTAATACAGATTCATGACCATATTTCTTTCATGGCACTTCAATTATGAGTCAGATGTTTCCTCTCTTGCTGCCACGTTTCACCAAATGCCATTATACATGCATGCACACAAACACTTAATACAAATACTCTGAGCAGTCTCACATGCACACGCAAGTGCTCACATCATCAAACACACCAGGGCACAGTCAGTGAGACAAAGCAAAAACAAACCACACACATGATGGACACATTCGCATGCAAACATACACACATTCAAAAACATGCACGCTTTTAGAGAACAAATACAGCTCACAAAGCAGCTCTCATGGTAAGCTCCCCAGCAGCCCCACTGACCAATGAATGGAGAAGAAGTGATGCATGAAGTTGAGTGATAATGTCCATCGCTGCAGCATGGTCTGATAATCTCCCCATGGTACAACTTTAAACTGTTACTGACACACTCATATAAACCAAATAAAGGCAATGTGAGAGAAATTACACCATGATAGGCCAATTAACACTTAGCTGTGTGAATTCAGTCCCAAAATGCAATAACATGAGAGATCAGAAATTTATTTTCATTTTGCTTTAGTTTTCAGGATTTTTTTATGTGATGCCATTATTAGTTCAGTATAAATCTAGCTAAAACAGCTCTAAGTGGACCAGATTGTTTGTTTTAGACACATTCAGGTCATCTGACATACAGATGAGAGCAAATCTCTGTTTCACTTCCCTGTCGTATACATCTGTAGATGCTATAAAGGGCAAAGTGCTCACATGTAGAAATGTTGAATAAATAAATAGATGAATATTAATGAAACAAAGAAAGCCTGTTTAATTAGGCAGCTTAAAAGAACGAGGGAACTATGGAGGCAGAGAGAATTAGAAATGATAATGAGTTTAAAGTGAAAGCAGATAAGGCAACTCAAACTAAATTTTCTGACACTAATGTAGCACCCCCACCATCCATGCACAATCTGAATATCTCATTAATAATGCAGTAAACACCTTTTGATATACACACAACAATCTGAATATTTAACACATCTCACTAAAACAGTACCCTAAACTATTATGCAACAGCAGTCATCTCCATGGGCTGAAAGGTTTTAACTTGGAGACCAAAAATAATTTTAATTTACCAATTTAATTTAACATATTTCAGCCAAATTAAAAGTAGCTAACAAAAGTAAATATCAGCAAATAAATCCTTTACTTATCTGTTTTTGCAATTTCATTTTTGTGAGACCGATTTCGCTGTAGTGCTGTTTTCATCCTGGATGGCTTTTTGACTTTACACTTAAATCAAGCAGAATTATTGAAAGAGTTTGTTTGGTGTGTTTGAATTATAGATTAAGCATTTGTTTTTGTTTTGTTTGTTTGTTTGTTTGTTTGTTTGTTTGTTTGTTTGTTTTGTTTCATTTTTCAGAGTAGATGCCACAGTGGATTTTATCTATATTTAATGGGGGGCTTCTTAAGATCCCTATGGCAGCCACAGTAAAACACAAAACTCATTAAAAAAGAAAGAGTAGTTGAGGTTCAGGTGAAATGCTGTGGATAGAGGAGATGGACATAGAGGTGAATTCTCTTCAGGTACTCTTATGTGTTGAATCATCAGCACTTCTGTTTCAATTAGGGGGGGTATTCTATCACCCCCTTGCAGCTCTTAGTTCTGCACTGCTGTAATGGTAATTATTGCTTCAAAGACCACAATTTTCCTGAGGCCCCATTTGCAAACTTTCATATTTCAACCTGGTAAGATGAATGAGATTTCATTTCAGATCTTATCTTTAATTACTTATTGACCCACCGCAGTAGGATTATCAACAGATGAATTATCGAGTGCAGAGTTTTACACCATTCAGACGATCGTAGGACTGGACTCGCTGTGCTCAGGTCAGGGGTCTGAGGAGCAGTTTGTTTACTCAAGACAAACAGAGTTTAAGTTTCTGCCCATTGATCTGTAAGTGTGTGTGTGTGTGTGTGTGTGTGTGTGTGTGTGTGTGTGTGTGTGTGTGTGTGTGTGTGTGTGTGTGTGTGTGTGTAAGAGACCAATAGAAAGAGACACTGTGCATGTGTGGCCAAATGCACATGATGTACATGCAAGTGCCTAGTTGCTGCTCCTCTCTAATGATGTGTAATGAGTCCCAGTCAGAGGGGAGTATCTTGTATCACTGCTCTTTACAAATATAATTACTCATGGGCTCTCCGGAGCATGTCAATTTCTCAGTCCATTGGGGGGATGTGGGCTTTGAGGGGTGGGACTTAATTACTAAGTTCAAAATGCATTAGAAATTAACAAAGGCTGCTTCACTTGCCAAAACCCAAGGTGAGAATCCTCCTCACAGCCAAGTGCTCTAAGAAAGGAAAGTGGTCAAGTACAGTGTGTACTTCGGAAGAGTTTTCACCCCTGACAGAGTTTATTTGTGACCTTTGATGTTTATCTCCCATATCGCGCTGATCACAGCCTTTTTATGGTGCGTCCATCACCTCTGTGGACTGCCACCTCAGTCTGTTCGAGTTATTCAGGCCCTCAAAAGAATAGTTTTAGATTCAATCTAAATAACCTCGACCTACTGTACTGTGTAAGGGTGCATGTGAAAGCAGCGGCCTCATCGCTGAAGCAGCAGCCCAGGTGATTAAGCATTGATTTATTGAATTGCCAGTTCTTCTGTGTGTGATATGTGAATCTGCGCTTCTCGGTTATATTCCTCTCCTGAACTTATTTCATTTCATTTTTCATTTAAATTTCAAGCAGATAGTGTTCCCAGAACAAAACAAACAGAAGAAGATGCAGAACAGTAGCTGTACAGTTAAGCCCACAATTTACTTAAATCAGGTTATACAAAATAAGAATTATACACTGATTCTCAAAAAGGAGTGGGGAGGAGTAAAACTTATTGAACCCCACACATAGATACTTACTCATATTTTTACGCTGATATTACCATTAGGGTATGTAACATTTAAGATCAAATACTAACGCTGGTAAACGGAATACCACAAGGGTAAGTAACATCTAATCTGACTACCCATACAACATACTGTAAATACAATTAAACTTCACTGTCTCTGTATTGTGACCAGACATTCTGTTTATAAAGGGATTTGATACAGTAAATGCTTTGACATTGTTTTAGTTTGAGCCCCAGACTGTTTCACAACTTAACACCACATACAGACAAACAGACAGAAAAACCTCTCAAGTTCCCAAATCCTCTCAAAACGTACAACTGGTCTCTATGAGAAAAAGGGGGGTTGAATAAAACAGGTAATAGGTAATGAAAAGCTTTTAACATGAAATGTAAATTGTGTAATTTTACAAGATCTTGCATTTTTAATAATTTTGATTTAAAAAAGAGAGGATTTGTATGCTAAAGATACCCAGCCTTATGTATGATTCGTATGGCCGTTTTCTCTAGTAAAATAGTGACTGTATTGTATTTCAAGTTAATTATTTCCCCATATTTCTACACAGTAGGTTAGGTACGGAAGAATTAAAGAACAACACAAGGTATGTAGAGGATTGTGATCAAGATTATGTTTAACTCTATTAATAATTACAAGGCTCTAGTTGTTATATGCCTGCTGTGTGTTTTCCAACTAAGCTTATAGGGTATATAATTTTATTTCTAAAACATTATCAGGTACCACTCCATCTGTATGAACCAGTTTTTGCGTATTTGATTATAATTTGATTATAATTTCTAAATAACATTACTTTACTTTAATTTAAATTTAAGGATAATTTATCAACCATTTTTTAATTTTACTTAGTTCATTATTTAGTGTTAATGAGTTGGTCAAAACTGTCATGTCTATTTGTGTCATCATCTTAACTAAAAAAATGTTGACTGTTGGTAATCAGCTAGGGATTTGAGAGGCAGAGGGTATTTGTGGCTGCGTGTGAACAATATTGTACTGAAAAATGTAGTCAACTGTTCAAGTTTGTGGAGTTGTTTTCACTACAGAATAACAGCTGAGCTCCACTGAGAGTTGAGCTGCACTCAGTGTGCTCATGGCCTCCTGACCCGAACACTGTACTCTACTGGATGCTGGTTAAGTAGTCATACTGTAAGATGTTCTTGTCTATGCTATAAAAGCATTGGCTCTTTTTACTCTTTCAGTGAAGGACTTTGCTATGCAGCCACACAGCACTCGGAAAGTGTCACATGATATTACACCAATGGATCAGTATTCAAACACTCTTGTTGGGTGCTTTAGTTCACATTGATTAGCCACAACATTAAAGCCACCCCCAAACCTTACCCTTCATTCCATAATAAGCCAAGGTACCTTTTTGGATCCAATGGGGTTATGAGATGGAACCTTAACAAATCAGGTTTGTTATGCTACATAAGATAAGACTGACATCTTTTAAATTTAGGGCCTCAGTCCTCTGTGAGTCATCTTTAATATGTCGCACATTTCTGTTGTATCCATATGAAGCTTTAGAGTTTTTTAAAAGAAAGTGCTTGAAATAATCTGCCTTTGTGTGTAGTCATATCAGATGTCAGGGATGACAATTGTTTCTGAGTTATTACAGAGTTAAATTCAACATAATTCCCTGAGTGACAAGGGTGAATTGACTTAAAATAAACCCTCTGACATAAAATAAGTCTTTCTTGCATGCGTTCACAGTTTCAAGTCATTTTGGTTAGTATCTGATGTATGAGCTTGGTACAGAGCAAAGAAATTCATAAACAGTAGGTGGAAGAAAAAGCAAAGGCAGAGTGCTTCTCTTTGTCTTGTATTATCAGGAGGGGAGCTGAGATGGATATTTACTTGTTTTCATTGCCATTTGGATGAATTCATCCAAATTAAGCAGAGAACAAAAACATTTATTCATCCTATTAATGTCAGAGAGTGAGGGATTGAAGTAATGGTGTTCCAGTCTGCAGCAGCTTGTTGATGCAGCTCTCCTACAAAACACTGCCAGGAAATTAACTCTTAAGCCACTCTTGCTAGACACACTGTTACAAACTTCTGGCACCAAAACACAGAGCCAAGATGGGGGCTATTGTTTCTCTATGCTTGGCTTTCTACCATCTCCAAGAGGATGTTTTCCCTCTTGCATGAAACTCTTGCAAAGTATTGATTAAAACTGAAAGGGGGACATGCACAGTATGACCGAGCTCACAGAAGACAACATTTGATGTCAAACAACAATTTCTCAACAGGACAGAGTCCTCTTTTTGTCTGACAGTTTTGTAACATAGCATGTCTAAACATTTAAAGGTTTGATGTTACGGAGTTCTCATGAAATAGTTTTGCTGTTGCTGTGTTAAAGTATAAATAGAAGCAGAGCACTGGGCTCTGATTGGCACTTTCAGGGTGTTACATTTCCTATCCTAGAGAATTTGGTGATTTCCATCTGAGTTTCTTTAGACCACTGCTGTCATGCAATAGTTTGCTAGAGAATTATATCAATAGCCGCCTTAAGCTTCTCTTTGATTACAATTATCATAGTTATTCATAATATTGTGAAATCATGCTTGGTTTTGAAAAAAAAATAGATTTTTTTCTAACAACAAAGGTATGAGCAGTTTTCTTTCTTGTTTACTTTTCCATAAGTTTTCCAGTAAATATGCAACCTTGTACTACTGTTTACTGATATCAGGCTCGCAGCATACTGTGGTTCAGCAGCCATGCATTAACACACACTGTAAATTATAGAAAAGCTATTAAACAAACAAAAGAAAATCTAAATATTCATGGAAATGGACATGGACATCTGGTGTTATCTATGAGAAATATATTTTAATAAGGAGTTTGTTTTGTGCCTGCCCTGCATCTGTGCCTTTATGAAGATTAAGATTAACTTTGTTGTCCCAGAGGGAAATTTGTCTTGGACAACAGAGCTACATCAGGTGGGACTTATTATTAAAATGAAAGTAAACTAATATTATTATGACAAATTTTTTGTCATTTACATTCAAAGGGTTAAAAAAAAGCAACATAGGAGGAGACAATTTACACAAGTGTAGTTCAGCTAACAAAAGTGCTAAGAACAGGTACAATAAAAACTGGACTAAGATGTCAAAAGTGTCATGATCTGTGGGTTTTTCATTTAGTTCATTTAGTTCACGAACCCAGAGAACAGTGTTCTACAACCTGTGTTTGTTTTCCTGTTTTGTTTTGTAGTTAATTCCCCAAAATATTATCATTTGCTTTGCTTCCTGTTCATCATCTCACCTGGTATAATTTGCTGCCTTCAGTGTATTTATACTCCTGGGTTTCAGTTTCTTTTTGTCGGAGCATTCATTGTCTTGTCGTGTTTCCTTGTTTTTACCATGCAATTTCCCCAGTTCTTTTTATATTAAATTTAATTTGGGTCCACACACCACCACCGCACCATGACAAAAAGTAAAAAGAACACATATATAAAATGTAATTTAATAAAAAGAATAAAAACGGCAAAAGGAATAAAACTCAACTAAAATATTAACTGAACTCTAATGTTTCTTAGGTTAAATCAGATGGTTATGGAGAGTGATTAAGAATGGGTAGATGGAGAGTTTATAACGATTTCATTATTGTCTGCTGGACCTAAATCAATGGTTTTCAAACTGTTTGAGTCACGACCCCCAAGATAAGATGTATTGGGATTCGCAACCCCCACCCCTGCACAGTGACTTAGTGATTAATTGTGTGATATCAAATGGGTCATCTTGCAGCCATCCTCTAAATATAAGGCTCAAAAATTGTTGGAATAATCATAAATAAGAAGGATTTTAATGGTTCAAAACAATACCTGCATGCCCAAAACCAGCATCTTCTACAGAGATAATGTCAAATTCAGATTTTTAATATGGCGTGTATTATTATTATTATTATTGTGTTAAAAAAGTTAATGCGTGAATTTTAAAGATTTGTCTCTTAATTAATGGTTTAATTTGACAACCCTGGAAAACATCCCAAATTTAGTTGATAAATGTAGGCTATATATTTTTTTAGTTATCTAGTGACCCCTTGAAATTATCTCATAACCCCCAAAACCCTCTGATCTAAATTATCTCCAAAATGAGGTGGGTGTTGTCATATACTAAATTAGGCAAGATTTTATCATTTCATAGACATTACAGGGACATAGATTTCATGGCAACTCTCTATAAACAATTGATTTTTAATGTCTAAACATAATAAACAGTGAATGAAGACCAAAATGAAGTTTCAAATAAAATAATTAATTAAAAAACTTCAGGAACAGGATACCAACAAATCTCTAGAATACCAGTTAGTTAGCAACTTTGAGAACAAACCTGAACTTTAGTCAGTTTCAAAACAGTCGTCCATGTACAAAAAAGGAAGGTAGGCTATGTCTCACAGTATTCATTAATATTAATGTATTGTCATTTATTCCATGGCTGTGTGTAGCTAATTGTGATTACTCTGCAAAATAATAAAATCTGTTGAAGTTTTAACCAAATGATTTTTAAATACATGTTTACACTGGCTGGGTCCATCAAGCATGGTCCAAGTTGTAACACGGATGTTCTGTGGATGAGAAAATGCAGTGGACAGTCAGACGTAGAAGTGACCCACTGCACATACCCACAGATACATGTTGTTTTCACTGCTATGACATAGTTGAGGTTTGAATTGTTTTGGAGCAAAAGTCACTTCTCTTGTTGCCACCTTCTGAGTATTAGCTTGGCTCCCCTGCCAGGATTTTTGTCTGATTCTTTAAACTGGGAGAGCTCCGACCACTGTTTACTGTTGCTAACACATTTACTACTTATAAATAATATACACAGCCCCATCCATCCATCCATTTTTCATATAGTCCCTGCTTTATCCAATTTGAGGTTGCTGAGGTTAAAGTACACCCTAGACAAGTCGCCAGTCTATCACCGGGCCAACGCAGAAGCAGTTTATAACCAACATGCATGTTCTTGAACTGTTGGAAAGAGAACCCTCATCATGTGAATACATCAGTAGTCAGGCTTGCAAAATCCCCATTCACGGTCAGAAATGAACCAGGCAGGCATGTGTACAGCAGTATCTGGAATTAAAAACTTCAGATCAATGTCACACTGCAGTAATCTGAAGAGTCCAAACCCTTTCAATCACAGTAGGGGATCACTGCTGACAGCAGAATGACAAAAACTAGATATTTTCCATCCCAGATACAGCTGAACACATGCCTGCATTCATTTAGAGCACGGTTTGCTTCTGACTGTGAAGAGGGATTTTACTTGCCTGGATAATGACACTTTCATCCTGTGCACATGTGCATGGAAAGAATAAGCAAACTCCACAATATGATTTCATATATTGTAAATACACATGTATCCCTTTAAGAAAATGGTCCTGTCTGCATCCAGACAGAAGCAGCTGTTTTTGAAAGTAGACTGAATAAAAGCTGAGGGAAGAATGGATTGCAAACATAGCTACAGCTATGAAGTGTATGCCATCATAGATGATTCTGTTACTCATAATCAGTCATAATGTATGACATGTTCACTTATTCACACGTAAATGCAACAAACCTTAATCATTTCTGAAGAGTTGTTTCAAGCAAAATACCAATGACTGCTATGTGTGTAGCAGTATTAAAAGCCAGAGAAAGATTTGTGATATAAACTTAGACTTGTAGCATCAACTTTATGATTATATTGAGTTAAACAGCTGTATGTACTACTGATGCAGTTTCAAACATTTTTACTTCTGTTAGTTCACTTGAAAAAAGCAAAAGGAAGACTGCTGATTGTAAACCTGTTCCAAAATACAATCTATTTGTCAGGGTGGTTAATACTGACAGGAGTCATTTATCAAAACAGCTTCCAGAAAATAAGACACTGTCACTTTTTTTGATGTGAGGCTCAATTTTAGATAAGGTCAGGTAACAAGACTGTCTCCACTTTGGACATCATGGATTTACGTTTTCTCCAAAAAACAATTACCATTTGAGCCTTTGTTTTAACTCACAGTTGTAGAGAATTAATTTGTTTTCATTTGACCTCACTGGCTATAACCACTTAAAAATCAGTCACTAAAATAGAAAATATATAGACATGACAGCAGAACTACAGCAGGTGAGTTTTTAAGTTTTTATGTCAATGTAGCAATTATTTGGTTTATTTTATGGGATGCAATAGACTTTTTTTTTTTTTTTTTTTTTTTCATAATGAAATCAGCCTTTTCATTCTTTATCTATACTGCTTCATCCATTAAGGGTCGCGGGGAAGTTGGATCCTAACCCAGTATTTAGCAGGTGAGAGGCAGGGTACACCCTGGACAGGTCACCAGTCCATCGCAGGTCCAACACAGAGATACAAACAACCATTCACGCTCACATTCACTCCTAGGGAGAATTTAGAGTTCAAACCTCCCCCCGGCCGCGGCTCGAACCAGCCACCTTCTTGCTGTTAGGCCGCGGTGCTAACCACCCCACCAGAATTAAAAATGCTCGAGATCATCAGAACAAAGTTGCACAAAGATGTTCTGAATTAACAATTTTCCTCTTAATGTTGCGCCTTGAACTCCAATAACTGGTGCATTGTTAATGAGAGTTTGTCCTTCCCCTTCATCCTTGAACAAATAGAAACAGAAACAAAGCTCATTATATTTCATAAGCATGACATTCTGGGAAACTGTGACATTAAGAAATTAATTTCTATGGTACAGAAGTGCTTTTCACTATGCAAAACAAGCCCTGCTGTAGCACTGTCCGGAGATGAAAAAAACGTTTAGATGATTGCAGTGCTTTCACCAAAACAGTAAATATGCATTACAAAGACATCAAAGAGCTAACCCGACAATTGCTTTCATCTGGTCAAGGGGTCCTCTACAGCATCTCATGTAAAAATGGAGCACTTCACCCAAAGATGGCAATATGAAATGTGCAGATGGAAAAGCAGTTCACTGAGGGAAAATGTCAACCTTGTGTCAGTGTTTGTGGTTGAGATGCTTTATTGCTGGAGGTTTGACCTTTACTCTTCCTGATGGAGAATGTGCTTTTTGTGAAGCTTTCATATGCAGTCGAAACATTAGTAAACATTACTCCTGTTCTGTTTAAAATTACACAACAATTTGTGGTTTACAGGCAGAGATGGTTAGCGCTTGCAAGAGTTATATGACTCGTATGGAAGAGCATTATAATCAGACCTAATATTGATTGGTATAGTATTTTTTTTTCTTTATTCCTTTTTTGATATATTTTATAGTGGTTCTTATTTTCAGCATATTTTCAGTATTTCAGACTCAAATACAACGAATGTACAGTAGTGGGTGTTGCCAATGCAGCTGTTCTCCCACCTTTGGATTATAAACGTGCACATACAGACATTTCAGATTTGTGTGAATCTCTGGCCTTCGCCTTTGATTTCAGATCCAGATGCCCTTTTAACAGCTATGCCAGTAAATCCAAGAATATATTCACACCAACTGGTGCTTTTGTGTGACCCGCTATGCATTGGCTTGTTTGGACTGGTTTATTGCCCAGTACTTGCAACATAACCTTGGTTTCTCAAGGATATAAATTGAAGGTTCCCTTAACCTTTAGCGTGCCATCGAATAGCAAAAATATGGTATAACTGTGGGATATGAAATTGTTACAGTCGTAACAAATTAAGTACACCCTCCGTCAACTCTTGTCCTTATAAGTCTTAAAATGTGGTAACTACAACCTCTGAAGAATAAAAATGCATAACATAACAACATGTTATTGCATTTGGCTGCTTTGGGGCATACAAGTGTGTGTTAAGACAATGACAAGGAGGAAAGACATCAGCAATGATCTTGCAGAAACAATTGTTATTGCCTGTAAGGGAAGCATTATTTTCAGACAATAATTGTTCAGACAATTATTGTATTGTATGAAATATTGTTTACAAATGGAAAACATTCAAGACAGTAGTTATTCTTCCCAGGAGTGGACACCGCAGCAAGTTAGTGGACCATGCAATGCTCTGTGAAGGTGCAAAACATTTTACATCCTAGACTCTACAGGTTTCACTTTGCATGTTAATGTTCATCTCAGTATAATTAGAAAAGGGCTGATCAAGTATACCTTGTTTGGATGGCTTATCAGAAGAAAGCCACTTGTCTCTTAAAAGAACATGACAGCAAAGTTTAGATTTGATAAAGATGCATCTGAAACAAGCTACAACACTTCAGTCTAGAATGTTAGCCACAACACACAGCACCACATCTGGAGAGACCAGATTAACACAGACACCTCATATTAGATGTTAAGCATGGTGGCAGAGGGTTGATGATCTGATTACCTTACAGTTATTGAGTCCATTTACATGATAATCAAAATCACATATCTGGGAGTAATCAGATTATTGTAGTAATCTGATTTACATGCACTTGTGATTTGCAATAATGTCCTGTTATTTTCATACCATCTGATCTTTGTTGAACATGGTGGGGCCCATGTCTTTGCTGCTGGTGTGGGAGCGGAAAAAATAGACTAAATGTGAATGCTTTACCTCGTTAATATTCCAAAGTCCCGTCACCACACGCCATCATGATTTCTATATCATTCTACTCACCAGAAAAAGCGTTACTTCAAGATACCGCTATAAACTTTGTTCCTCAAGTCATTGAAAGTTAATACTGACCTTTTCACACACTGCTTTTGCATTTTGTCTGTTTTTGATGAATAGATAATGGTACCTTGTAATATGATGCATGACCTAGAGTCATTCTAAAGCACATAAATCCAACACAAAACACATGTCTCATTGTGCTTATAAAACAGTAAATCATGGTGTTGACAGTGGTGTTTTAAAATAATGCTAAATCATTCACTTTACTAAGTTCAAGTGAATTTAGGTGCACAAACTGAGACAAAAAAAAATGCAGTTCAGCTAATGGGAAGTGCAAATTACTGTTCTGTTTCTCTGCTGAAATATTGACACAGGGAAAAAAATCAATTACATAAAAACAGTACATATTGCTCTATGAAGTATTTGAACAAATATCATTCTGTCAGGAGATGATACCAACAAGATATATTGTACAATCAGAAGTGAATATTTATATTTCTTAGACTTTGATAACTTCAGTCTATTCCCAGTTTTTATTGGACCTCTTGTTTATGCAGCCTGAAAGATCTATCTAAGGTGATTCATTGCTTGAATGCTTTGTTTTGTTTTGTGCTCTACTCTAGGCGGGAGGATGGGGTTCCTAATGGCAGCACAGCTTTTCTTCTTAGTGGATTTGTCCTTTAGGGATTTTGAACTTCAGAACCAAAAGACACACTGGTTCTTCTTCTTCCTTGGGGCAAAATGCATGCAGGCAAACTGCCTTTTTGAACAGAAGCCGACATGTACACCTAACAGATGAGCCCAGTGCAGCATGTCTGATCCCTTACCCCCTCTTCTGTTGTTTACTCACTCTTCAACAGCATTATGAAGGGGGGATTTCAGCACAGGTTAAGATTTGTCCATCATGAGGCGTGTCCAGAGACAGAAATGAAGTGTGTAAAAAGATACATATTGGCCCTGCAGGAAGAGGCACTGCTTTCTTGTCTTGTAAGGGCATTAATCATAGCAGCAACCAAGCCTAACTACCAAGGTCAGCAGTCTTCACTTGTGTGGGAAACACTCTCCACAGCTGCCACCACAAAGCGCTACTGCAGAGGGGCTAACAGAGGAGGAAGCCCGGAGAGAGCGAGGAGCTGAATGTTGAAATGACAAGGTGAAAAAAGGAGGAGGAGAACAGAGAGGAGAATGTGGCTGAGTTAGAAACGACCCAGGGGGCGTTGTAGGCAGCGTGTAGCACCTTAGGTGGTTGTGAAGGAGATTGCTAAGCAAATGTAGGTGGACATTTTAGGATAATGGATTGAAGTGGGCAGCAAAGTTGTTGGAGGGGCAGATTAGGAGAATGTGTTGCACTGATACAGTGGGTGGAACCACACTAATCAGAAGGAGGAAGGTTGAGAGCGACAGTGTGTGAACAAGGTCCGGTCACAGTTCTTTTAATCACACCTCTCAAGTAGGAGTAATGTATTATTAAAATAGGACAGAACTGAGAATCACATCTGTTCAGAGAAAATTGTGCCCGCTTAAGACTTTGAGTTAATACAGGTGCTAATATGTTATTATAGCAAAATACGGTGTCAGATATCAAATGTATTGCACATGTATCAAACGTATCCAACCAAAACGGTTGCAATAATCTGTTTCTGGAGGTTTAATTCTGTTTCTGTTCATGTTATATTACATCTTTATAATACTATCTCTGATTGTTAAGAGCTAGTTTTATAGATAATATATGGTTTTTCATCAAGCATAACCCCAAGGAAGTCTTTCAAACTTTGTGTGTGTACATGTGGGTGGCAGGGTGCCTCTGCACTGAGCTACTATGGAGAAAATACAATTGTTTTTCTGCTGAGGTGTGAGACAGAGGTTCAATATATCCTTACATTCGGTAGTCAAAGGAGCTATGGCTGCAGTCCAACTTAGTCCAACTTCATCTCCTTCACTGTTTATAAGCTTTGATTGGTATAAATTGATCCATGAGGGATTTTCCACCATATCCTTTGCCCATCCATCCTTTTCAACCCTATGAAGGAGGAGATACTCTGCAGGGAAATGTAGAGAATTAGAGGGTACTAGAACGGCTTTGTTGTTGTAAGCCAGCGTACAACGGATTCTGTAGTTCCTATCTGTGCCTACATGCTTATGGAACAACTGCCAATCATGTTGGGGAAAGAAGGTGCTGTCTATTTGTTGACCTTATAAAATAATGTGTGATTCATTATATTTTTTGTGGAAACTGTAAAATACACAGAGGAGAAACAACCTAACAAATCTCCATAACTCATTGTCTAATTTTGTTGATGTCAGTGCAAAAATGATTCATATGAACACTTTAATGAGCTAACAGAGCTTGCTAGTTGGACAAAACTGACACTGAATTGCTGAGTTAATGTCAGGGATGGATTGTTGTTGCGTGCTACCTTCGAATGCAGAGAAGAAGATTTGATCTGTTTTTGCCCCTAACACCTTTATACCGTCCTAGTCCTGTAGTTTGGTTAGAAATGTGTTATACAAATACCTTGTTTTTGTTTGTTTGTTTTACTTCATTTGTAAATGGGCTGGAATGAGAATTTAAGTCCTTATAAAGTAGCTTGTAGAACATACATAGATACATACATAAACAGGCCTGTGCAGAGATTTCTAAAGGGGCAGGTGCTCAAAGTGCAAAAAAGGGTTTCATCAAACCTGATTTTAAAATACTGTGTGTGAGGCAGGAATCTGGTAATGACACAGCTGTTAAAGTTGCAATGAACTACATGTATAGTAACACAATATCCTATTATATTTTACAATACAGATCAATTTTATTTTGATATTAGGCACACGTTTTTGCAAAGCTTACATAAACGTACCTTCATTTTGTAAAATATATGAAATAACATACACTTCATTTATTTCTTCCACTAACCGATTCTTTGACTTCACAAACTTATTTGGCTATTCTGAAATATAGACTGATGATAACTGCTCACTGGTCTCTGGTCCACTCTGCTGCAGCTTGCCTTGTGCTTCTTCTTCTCTTAATTAAAAGTGGATTGCAAACCCACTGCACCAGAGTGGGTTACAACTTGCGTCTGGTTAGCTCAGTTGGCAGAGCATCCATATCCGTATCTGTAACTCGCTTTGGATAAAAGTGTCTGCTGAATGACTGTAATATAATATTGTAATGTACATCAGACCCTACAGCCGAATTTAGGTGAAGGGTCATGTGGTGACATATGATGGAATGGCTGGTGGCAGGCCATTTATTATAAATTACTAATAACAATAACTGTTCTTGTGAAAGGCAATAAGAAGGCTGTCCACAAAGAAAAAAAAAATAAAGCCATTGAGAAAAGGCCATTTTGGGGACAAGGAGCAAAAGGGCCACATGCTCCAGTCCCTTTCTCCCCACTTGCCCCTTGATTGCTTTTCTTCTTCATGCTGTGCTCACATACACTGTAAATTAATACAATTCAAATTAAAGCCGGTCTCATTCAGTTTATATTTTTTTGTTTGTTTGTTTTTTTTGTCAGATAGCAAAACACGTCTGCAACTGAGGCTGAAAAGTGACCCATTAAAACTATGAACCAACGGTAATTATCATAGCTGTTAAATACTGCTGATCTGCTCTAAAAGAAATTTTGTTTTCATAACTGCAGCTTCATCTGATAAAATACCCTTGCATATAAGTCTGAGCAGTGAATTCAGCTCTATTTTCTCCTACTATGATCACCCAGAAAGAAAGTCAAACGTGACAGAATGTCACAAATGTTTTGTCTTGTCCACAGCCTCCTATTGCACCACAAGGTCAACACTGTGCATGTGGATGCAGTCCATTCTTGGTACTGCTTCTTCTCTCTGCTGCTTACTGAGCAGAGTTTAAGTGGTGAGATGTGTTCCTGCTGCGGAAGAGAGACTTTGCTAATTCAGGCCAGTGGTGGGGAGGATTGTCCTAAAAATCAATTGATTTGTCACTACCACGCTCTTCAAAGAAACTGACTAAGGAAGTAGCTAAAACTGTTGGTAAGATCACCAAGTTGTCAGCACCACAGATTAGAAACAGATTCAATTTAAAGAAGATGTCTCTTTTACTTAACAAACCCAGTCTTGTCTCATTGGTCAACTTTAGTTTAACTTAACAGGTATTCAGAGTGTTATTATTGTTTATAAAAGGCAGTTTAAAATTACATTAAGTCTTTGACACTAATCAGAATTAGAAATACACTACCCATCAAAAGCTTAAGCATTTTTACCTGCTAGATTTAATTGGAAAGTGTGTCCAGACTTTTGACTGGTCTCGTATTTTAACAATCCCATTATTAAAATAACTGGTTCATTACGGTGCTCCTTTAACTGTTAGATACAGTTAAATACTGTGAGAAAAAAAATAGAAAATACAGAAATAAAAGTCAAAATAGGACATAGATTTAGGTAATCAATAAAATAAAAATACAAAATAATACAATAAAGAGATTAACAGCTTAAATACAATATTTACAAAGATTGTGACTGAAGACTTACTCTGTAGTGCATAGTTAGGAAGTTTGATTACTACAGGAAGAAATGAATTCTTGTGGAGTTCTGTATTACAGCTTGGTTGAATGTGCTCGAGAGGTTGTCCAGTATGCTGTGGGGAGGATGTGAACGGCTGTCCACTACAGTCCTAAACTTCCACAGCACCACTCCTCTCTAAAATCACTGTCACAGATAAGTCTATTGAGACTGCTGATGTCAGCCATGTTTAGTCTGCTGCCCCAGCACGCAGCAGCGTAGGATGGCACTGGCCAGCATAGACTCATAAAATATGCTATCGTCCAGCAAATGTTGAAGCACCTCATCCTCCTACAATACACTCACAGATATTTAAAATCTTGCACAGTGTCCACATTTACTCCACTAATTTACTCATTGGCTTTTGCCACATTGAGCTTCGATGGTTCTGCTCGCACTACAAACTAAAACTACCTGCAAAGCAGCTTATATTTTAGGTTTAAAACAATTTGAGTAAAAGATTTTGAAAAATGCCCATGAATGTCACATTTCTTTTAAAGGTACCATATTATATGTTTTTTTAAACAATTTTAATATGGGTGTCAGAGGTCCAGCAACATTGTTTTCAAATTACCCCAAATTCAGCCGTGGTCTTAATTTCAGCCGTTCCAGGCTCAGTAGAGCTCTACTGAGAACAGGCTGTTTCTGTGTCTGAAATGTTAGTGAGTGGTGCCTGTCCACTCCCCTCTCTCGGAGAAGATCTGGCTTTCGCTGGAGCCCGCTTTTAGAGGGCAGGCTCAGCTAGCCGGGGGCCAGGTCAATGACAATATCCACTACTGGGGGCAGTGGTTATTTCCCTTTGTGAGGTCACAAAAGGAAAGATCTCAGACTCACCCATTTAAGCACACAATTGCTAAAAGTGGAGTAAGCAAGTGAGTGAGGAGACAGAATTTCTCATTTTTTGGCCTCATTCACAGGCTGTGGGGACACATATACTGCAACTGTTACAAAAACCTTTAGAAAGTGAATGTTGCATAATACGGGACTTTAAAGCCAATTTTGATCTTCCTTTTCATAAAAAAAAGATGGTTTTCAACTGGCAAGCAGTTTTTGACATTTGATTTATCTGAAAAACAGTTTTATGAAGTTGTCAGAGCTGTAAACTTGCTTCAGTGTAATATCTAAACCCAACAGAGTATTTTAAATACGAATTCTTTTTTAGACATGTTGTAATTCGTTCAGTGTTTAAAAATCCGCAAACAATCTAACTAATTTACTTCACAATATGTTATAATCGTCTTCTATTATTATTATTATTATTTTATTTTATTTTATTTTTTTTTTTTTTTTTTTGCTTAAAGCAGACTTAAAGCAGTGTAAATTGGTGGCTTAATTTCTTTCTAAACTACTTGACTTCACTGCTTCATGACTGGAATTGAAAATGTCACATCAGTGCAACCTTTCTCTGAAGATCAAATTGTTTTTCTCTAATGTAAACATAGAATAGCAGGACCAAGTAAAGTTGTGTATCAGTTGCATTTTAAATGAGGAAAATGATAATACAGCATGATAAAGCAGCTTACTAAGGAATGTAGGCAGCACTGATGTTCAAAAATTGATTTGAACATCACTTATTAACTAAGTTTTCCTAACATAATTCCCTAGTAAATAACCAGAAAATAAATTGAAATTCTCTCATAACATGCAAAGGAAATCAGGAACTAGAGGCTTTCTCTCCCCTCCATTCCTTCATTTTTGCCAGAAATAGATATTTTAATACAGCACACAAGCTGCACGGCTCTACTTTCTCAGTCTTTATCATTTAATTTGATTTATTTTGTTCATCAGAGGATTAAATATGTTTTTGAAAGGTTTGGGTTTCCAGCGAAACAGCTTCAGGGGTAATGACGACTAATACAAATAGTTTATAAAAATGATAAATGATTAACTAAGTTATTGAAATTTGTAAGTTACAGATGTTTAATTTAATATAATCAGATTTAGTCGGTTAACATATTGAGAGTTGCGTTAATTCACATCACACATCACCGAGCACATCCGTTCATGGTTTTTGATATCTGGGGTAAAAAAGGGACAGAGATAAAAATAGTTTCTTTTAGGCCGAGTACTACTGAACTCGCCTTCTCGCTTTACAGTGTCCACTCTGTACTGATTTTCAAAAAATATGCATGAGGTGCCTAATCAACAGCAGGGCTTAATTGAGATTAGTTCAGAGAAAAGAAAGAAGCTTTGTTCCTCACAGGCAAAACACGTTCAAGGAACTCTTCTAAATATCATTTAAGACTGAAGTGAGTGTAAAGGGTTTCCGATTACCAATTTTCATATTAATAAAAGCTGAAAATGTGTTTGTAAATCCTGCATCTTCAGCAAGTTGCAAAGCTTGAGGTGTTGGCTGGCATTTTCTCTGTGGATCTGTTTGTCTGGTTGAAGATGGGCTTCTGAAGCTTCATCCATAATATTTTTGTTAGCATAGTAATTGCACTTGATTATCCTTTTTTACCCGTGCAATAGGAGCGTATTGCTAAAACTCCATGACCTCACTGGTGTACTCTGTACTACGATTCCTCTCCTCTTACTCCAAGGTCTCATCTCTTTCTGTTTTGTTTACACAAATGTGAACCTCAGTGAGTTTTCCCATATCAACCTGTATTAGTTTCTGCCATCGCTAACCCGATGTAGCAGGCTAATAAAAGCATCAGTAAAGAATGCAGCGCCTGGCAGCTGCTCTGGGAATGGTTTGCTGCAGCGCAGCAGCTCTCATCTTGTTCAGAAAATTGTGGGCCTTGCCGCCATATATTGGCCAGGAGCCCATGTGAATTGTGACCCACATGCTACATGGCCTTTCCACTCACTGGCTACATGCTGGCAAGTTGACCTTTATCATTAACCCTGCTGTGTGCCTGTCATTTGAAGTCTTTATTATTCACGCTTCCCTTTGGGTATATTGTATACCAGGGAGCATGAAGGAGGGATGCTGCGCTACTTAACACAGATACATCCAGCAATTATAGCACTTAGTTTCTGCAGAGAGTAAGAAAATAATTTGAAAGGACACGCAGCTGCAGTCATCTTTTAAAGATTTAACAATAAACCAGCAAAAATAAAGCTCATAATACCTATTCATGCCACCCTGCTTACTGCTGTACACATCCACATGCAGAGGCTTGAGATGACTTTGCCATTTTTATGTGCAAAGAAACTGTACCACTTTCACCACATTTTGATGTGATTGTTTTGTCTTATCTCTTTACACTCCTCTTTTTATGTAGCAATTATTCCATGTTTCAACTCAAGCCACGCAGCATGGCAGAGGCACTGTTGACAGTCTTTGGACATTCGTCTTTATCCGCTGCAGTGTTAACCAGCAGTTATTCTAATTAAACTCAGTTTGCACTTGAAATGCTTTAAAACGTGTTCAAACACTTCCAAATGACAGCGGTTTGATTGGACACATTTCTGCCTCCGTCCTGTTCACAGGTGATAAGAGCAGTGTCTGCAAAAGGAGTCAGCAGGGATGTGTTTTTAAAAGTGCAGATTGTCTGTGTGTAATCAGACCAAGTCAATTCACGTTGTACACCTTCCCTATGATATTATTCATGACTGTTTTTTATCCAGATCCCACATCCATTACATCTTTATCACAACTATTTTCATTATCATCCCGCTTTGCCACTTGCCGTCGCTCAAGCTCATTTTATTGTGTGCAGAAGTCAGCAGTCTCCATAAAAAGTAATCCACTGCCTATACTGATGGGTTATGATACAGCTCTCATCATTTTCAGTGCAGCAGAATGTGGAAAAGAGACAGTTGTCACCCCACTTCTTTTCTGTCAACTATTCCATTTACACAAAAGACTTTTGAAATAAATCCTATCAAATTACCTGTTTACGATAATCGGTTACTGTGTTTTGGGGCAAATATGACTAGTTATTTCTGTTTGTGAAATGTGGAATATCAGCTTTGCACTCCTAAGCAAATGCTGCTGCTTAGCTCTGCATACTGCTTGCATGTGTGCTTGTTTGTAGTCCTGTCAAAGCCAAGCTTTGCTTTCCGTATTACATAAAAGTTAGCCAGAGGACAAATTACGAAATGCTTTGGCTTTGCAGAATTTCCCATTATTAAAAGCAGAGCAGAGGAATACTATTCAGATTACAAATGGGAAAATTGCAAATGCATGTTTTTCCCCCCTTCTATAGCCTGTCTGAATCAATTGAACAAACTGGCATGGTATTTGATGGCCTGTGAGCTCCAATTATTAGAGTAATATTATGGCTGGTGTAAGTCAGAGGCACTCCAGTGGAATTCCAATAGTGTTTGGGAGCGGTTTGTATTGGTGCTAGTCCTTCAGGGGCTGAAGAAGGGCAAACAGCTCAATAACTCAATCCTTAACAATTAGCCCCTGACATGTCCCACAGAAAACAGATAGAGAGAACCCCTGTGGATAATATTTTCTAAAGACATCATTGTTTCAAAGGCCCAGACATTGTTGTATAAAGTTGTGGTTATGTTTTCTAAATATACTGATGAAATCAGAGTTGATAAGTATTGATTTGTTCACCTCTCAGCTGTTAAGGGTTTTTTTTTGTTTTTTGGTTTTTTTGTCAGCATCAGCATGGATCTCATCATCAGCACTGCCAGCTTCTCACTGTTCTTTTGCAAAAAAAGAGGTGGCTGATTATAAACAGCCCACTTGCAACATTTTAAATGTCACAATGCACATTACTCTCATTTATAACCACGTTATACAATGATCAAAATGGTCTCTGGACTTGAGAGCAGATTTTATCAAACTTGCCACAAGTCCTCTCCCCCAATCCCCCCTCTGAATCCAATGGACCTAGCAGAGTGACCTTGGACCAGGGCCGACTTTGCTGCATCACAGCAGCCTGGTGTTATTAGATTGTTCAGGAAGGAGAAAGGTTGAAAAAGCATACACAGTCAATCTTGCCTCCGTTTGGTCTCTGGTGCACTTTTAAAGGGTTTGGTAGAATAAACAGAGGTGTCTATGGATGTTTGACTTTCATGTGCAAGTGTATGCATGATGTTTGCACGTGTCCAAGCACATGTTACTGTTCATCCACCTAACACATAACTCACGGCCTGTCATGAGGGTCAGGTGGCATTTGAAGTTGTCAGCTCTGGGGAAAACTTGCATGCTTCAGGGGATCAGCAATGATGTCCTCTGGGTCCTGATGGGCTGTGTGCTATAGTTCGATTGCAAAGAGGTCATAGCTTTGTAAAGAAAGCCCCAGAGGCTGGCTAGAACAATTAGAAATATGTGTTTCTGGGTCACTGGAGCACAGCTACAAGTCTTGTACTATTTTTCTATTTCATAAGCATGGAACAAGTAGAAGTGGCTTGTCTCTGGCTTTTGTATGATTTGTGATGTGATATATCTCTGTGCCGCTAGAACAATGTTATGTTTGAACTGGTTTACACTTGCAACATAACATAGATTTTCAGGCTTTTTACTATATGCTGTATATTCTTATCTTTTTCTTCCAAAGTCTGTAGTCCTTGAGTCAATAGCAGGCTGTGCTCAAACACAGCAGTGACAATATAATTGAATGAGTAGTAACTTAACTACAAGTAAGCTAACCCTAAAGTAAACACAGCCATCTTTTCACATATGCTAAGAACTGCATGAACAGTACAAATGTAAGTAATATATCCTGGAAAATTGGTCTCAGTGTTTCATAAATATTTGATGAAATCAAAAACAAAGGCTTAACAGAGTAAACAACAGGAGCATGTGAAATTTCATTCATTGCTCATGTAATACTGCTGTTAGCCTAATGCTTCCATTGGAGGTAAATTGCCATGAGCTATGCACCTCCCTCTAAGGCAGCATGTCTGCTGCTTAATATAGCAGTAAACAAGCTAACAATGCTTGACAGGGAATGAAATGGATATTGAATCCTGAGTGTCAGAACTGTAATGATACAGATCATATTAGTTGAAGTGTTAAAAGTGTCAGACCATGTAACTGGAATCTAGATTTTTAAGCATCATGTTTCTGTTGCTCCTGACTTTAAACATCAGGATCACCAGAAGTGAGTTTGAGAAGATCTAACAACAATAACATAAGGAATATGTTTCACCTTTTCTCTCTCTTCTTTTCATTAAATATGAAAGAGCAAGGGCAGGAGCACTTAAGCAGTATCTCCAGCTGTTATAAGAATAAAATGAGGCATTGTGTAAATTCTCACAAGTGGTGTTGGGGTTTCATCAAAACAGCTTATCTCCTAACTCAATCATTTTGCTTGGTTCGATCTTACCAGTCAAACCTGATAGCACACCGCCATCATTTTAGACTTGAATTATGAATTAATTATCAGCCCACTCTTCCAGGCTGGGTTCTGAATTCAGCCTTGTGTGATTTGGTATCCTCATTCTGGCGTCTAAATGCATGCGCCTCCTAAGTTAGCATTTTATGCAGGATAATAAAATGCTGACTGCATGCTTTTTACTCTGCATTTGCAGTTTATTGTAAACTCCCATTTATGTTTACTTACGATAAAACTATGCTCAAAATGACAGTGTAATGGTATCTTAGCAAATGGCTGAGAATAAATATTCCAAGGGAGAAAGAACCTCTGAGACTTTTAAGAAAGACCAAAGTCTCTTTGTTTTAAGATAGAAAGCAAACACACTTTTCTCTGCAAACAAGTCAGTGTCCAGTGTGTTCTGCTAGTGGCACCACTGCTCCTGTGCCTGTTTCACTCCATGCTGTAAAAGGCTAAATTAGCTTCCTCTGGAGCTAATTTAGCAGAATTAAGGAGCTTAGAAAGGTCATACTTACATCTCATTTGAACTTAATAGTTGCAATAAGGGTGATTTTCTGTGTTTGCCCACATCACCAACAGACTCTTTTGAATTTAGTAAAACCAAATATTCAGCCATTACTCCCAATCCCTCATGTACTTCAAGCAAAAACCTCAGGTATCAAATACTTTATGGCATTTTCCCAGTTTAGTCCTGTAATCGACTGTATGTTTGGCCACTAAGCTACCTTGTTAAATTAAATAAAGAATGAATTGCATGGGTAATTATGAAAACTGCTCACAAGCGGGACTAATGCTGCTGTCGGTTTAATTAGAACAGGGGCCTGCCACTCAAGGTTTATTCTCCCCGTGCCAATCCAAAAGGACAGAATCGAGGATTCTCAGGCTGAGGTAGATAAGACTCAACTTGAGAGCTCACTATGCTTCAGACCTGTTGCTACAGGTGGTAAGGCTGCAGGATTTTCAGCCACAGGCTGGGATATGACTGACAGAGAGTCGCAATACCCAGCATGTTACAGTTTTTCTAGGCTTGAGATTGGAGGAGCTGTTAACCACCTGTTTTCCAGTGTGAGAGTTATTGCAGTTCAGTTCGCCTGTTAAAAAAAAAAACATTGTCGTAAATGGATGTATTGATATTACAGAAGATATTATAGGGTATTATCTATACTGTAGCACAACCAGTAGCTGGAAACAAGTGAAAGAATAGATGTAGGGTTTTAGAGCTGGGGGATGATTTGATCAACACAATTGGCTTCATTTCTGCTCTGCACCTGCTAGCTGTTTGCTGCTGATGCTGTCATAGAGCCAGAGGGCTGAGGGAGCGATGACTGAAACAAGATGTCCTGCTAATAAGATTCAGAATCCTTCCTTCCATTAGAACGCGTCTGTTTCCCGCCCATTACTGGCATTGTCGTTGGGTCGGTAACCCACCCTTGTGACCTTAAAGCAAACTGCCCCTGAAGGACACCAAGTCAACAACAAAGCGTGACAGCTCAGAAATAGAGAATGCAAGTTCCAAGAAGAGCAGCGATGCACATTGAGGCTGAGGCCAGACTGAGGAGAGGTGACACTGGCCTTGACTGCCCAGAAACACCACAAACCAATCTGTATAATGAGTGGTTTCTCCTCTGTCTGAAATGGCATGTCATTTCATTCATACGTCGTAGCTCCATACATCCTGCCCTGTTCTACTCAGCCCCCTTGTAAGCCTAAGGGGAGAGCAGAAGACATTGGGGATGACATGAAGAACTGATGTGTTCACCAGGGGGAGAGGAAATATGTACTGTATTTTATTTTATATAATTTAGTAGGCTAACCATAGCATTTAAATGTTTTAATTGTATTTTTTTAAGCTATTAAACTACTTCAGCATATTTTGCAAAAATTGGTGGCACTTATTTATGCCACTGTTAAAGAAGCTCATGTTACTGATTCATAAGTAAGCAACATGGAGCCAAGGCTTAAACATATGAACTCATAAATGCCCGCTATCAAATAAAGTAAAGAAACTCAATTATGGGAAGAGATCTGGTGGGGATTGCATCAAATTAGGTGACTGACAAGCTCAGTAATCTGGAGCATATAGCATTTTTTATCTAATAACTCTCACAGATGTCCTTGGAAAATGGAGTGTGTGGTGATGCTCAGCTGATAGAGAGTAGTGCTTCCTTGAAGCGGGTCATGTAAGAGTACAGTGACAATTTCTTCCGACAACATCCCATCTTATTCTTGCTTCGTCAGCACGCTCTTTAAAGCAGGGATGTCGTATTTAATCAAATTACCTGCAGAAGCTGCTCCTTCTTTTATTAATTTATTGAGGGCCAATGGGGGTCGGGGTGCATGAAGGAGCATGGAGTAGCTCCTTTGGGATGAGTGCGTTTGTGCTCTGTGGAACGTGAATCAGAGAAGAATGAGCTAACAGGAGCTGACACTGGCAACCGCCCTAGTGCTTGGCTGTGAGAGGACCAGTCGGCTTTTTCATTCGAGCCTCATTAGGGAAACAGTGAGAAGAGTCATCTGAAGCTCAGAGACAGGAGCTGGGTCTGGTGCTGCTGCCTTTACATAGAAAAGTGGATCAGGTTTGACTGTAGATGTCAAGAGTCTGAGGCTCAGAAGCTGTTATATTAAGCAATGGTAAGGCACAGCAGGCGCTTATTCAGTTATATCTTCCTACGACAGAGAATGATGCTGAATTACCGCTGTCAGTGAACCATGCATGATTTATTTATAGTATAATCATATAAACTAAGGTTAAAAACCCTAATCTAATTGCACATCGAGGCTGATTTTATCAATGAAGATAAAATGCTAGTGGTTAACAAAATATGATGGCAGCAAAACTTTCAAAACTGAAGGTTACTCTGTGTCCATTCGTCCCCACCATTTTTGCTCATACTTTGACCCTCTGGCTCTCAGGTGTACAGTGTATCTGGCCAGCCTATAGGGCGTGCAGAACAAAGCCACAGTGACATTTTATCTGACGGTAGCTCCTGTGGGGCCTGAGCCATGCTGCCGAACTGTCAGGCAGATTTCAGCGAAGAGAGAAGGGAGAAGAAAGCCAAATAAACACAAGCCTGGCACAATCTCCCATCGCCAAGCGATGCAGACGAGCACAGAGAGATGTCCTGAGGGATTGTAGAAGCTTGAGATGAAACAGAGAGTGTGATCTAACCTTTTTGTTGTTGATGAAACCTAGTTCTTTAGTGCTGCTAGATTAGAAGAAAGAAGTGCAAACTGAAATGAAAAAGGATTCTTTCCAGACACCTTTACTGAAAACAGCAGCACCACATATATACGGGGACAAAATAAAGCAAATATTGTTCTTCTTAGTAGGAAATATGACTTCTGGATATTGCATGCCCTTTGTGCTACATTATACAACACATAATAACCATACTGCCTCTATTGTAGAACCGTTATGGAAATCACACACTACTTCAACTTCAACTACTATCAACAAATGAATATGTGAGGCTGAGCCGGCCACCTATCACAAGGCTGAAGAAGAAAACTCTGCAACTTTAAAAACTAATTCTTTCAGTAAGAATGCCAATTAATGTCAACATGTCAGGTTTGTTCAGTGGTGAGCATTGTTAATAAATCAGTTAGCTGCAGATTATTATCCCCTACCACAAGACCTTTTGAGTATTTGGATTTTGATTTTGATAAGCAGCCCAGTCTTGGAAAAGTGTGGCAATTCAGGGCAGATTATCATTTATATTGTATGTGTAGGTAGTGTCCAGCCATGTGGCATTATTTTACATATAGTATGTACGTAGTTACTGTACTGTATATTTTTTTAGGCATGTACTTAACCAACATCTAAATTAGCACAACACGGAAAATAGAAATATGATGATTTTTCATTCATGTGTTTGAGATTATTTTGTTTGTAAAAAAATTTAAAAAGCTGTTTATATAAATATATATATGTATATATATATATATATATATATATATATATATATATTATTTATTGATAGTAATTGCTGTTGTATTATATATTGTTGTAAAGCCTAATTAGTCCCCTTTGTACCTTTGTAACAAAGTGTAAAGGTTCCTGTGGAAAGAGCAACACAGCTAAATGAGTGTCCTCAAAAATGTACCAAAGTCCCCTGCGATATTCTCGTTTTGGTATTTACTCTTGTTTTGAGTTTCATGGTAGAGTGGATAATTTAATTTTCCCACAGAAATAAGAAAAAAAAAACAATTTTACACTTTTATTCATTTTACACTGTCAAGGACCTCAGTGTGGAATATCCATACACAGTCCTCATTATACTCATCACTTTTTTTTTTTTTTTTCCTGTGGGATGGCATCTTTTTCCTTATCCAGGACTTGTTGAAGGTCAACCACTATGGTTGTGTTGGTCATTCTGGTATGTACAACACTCTTAAGCTGATCCCACAGGTGTTCATTTGGATTGAGGTCTGGACTGATGGCAAGTCTTTCCATCCTCTCTCTCCCTAATTCTGTAGGTAGTCTGTGATGATCCTGGCCCTATTAGGGAGAGCCTTGTCATCCTGGAGGGTGGAGTTAGGTCCCAGATTCTGGAGATATGGGATCGCCACTGGCTCCATAATCTCCCTTCGATATATCTGTCAGTTAGGTGCCAATCAGGTGCCAGTCATACATTTGTGACTGACACACACCTGGCAGCACTTGAAGTGCAAAACAAAAGTACTAACAGGAGAATATTTTGTGAGATTTTGGCATATATTTTGGCAATGCACGTTTAGCTGTGATGCTCATTCCACAGAAGTATGATCCTTACAAGTTATACCTCGTTGTAAAGGTAACTAATCAGGCTTTAAAATCATTCATGATACAACTGCAATTGGTATTATTATAGGGGAGAAGTAATCAACCAAAAATAAAATTTCTTACTTTTTGTCCTAAGTTTATAATTATCCCAACCCTACCTTTAACTCCTAACCCTGACCATTCCCGAAACGTGAAGTAGAATAATACAAGGACTACTGAATACATCTACGGATTTGTCATTGTATGAGTCAGAGGACTGATGGCATGATCCACCTTTACTTCTATTTAGAGGCAAATATATCAGCCATGTTTGTTGTCATATAGCAATAACACTATAGCATGCAGCAATACATCTCACTGTTATGTCAGAACATGGGTCATTGAATAGATTAGTCATCACTTAAGCTGAATCTCTATATAGACAAATACAAATGAATGTGGAAAACAATGTCATGGTGCAATCTTTGAGCATTTACTGTAATGCTGTAACATTTTAAGCTGCAAAAACGAATTTTTATTATATTCTGCCTTGAGAACTGGGTGATTGTTCAGTGAGTCTCTCATCACAGCTCAAAGAGAGCTGCTGCACTTTGTTTCTTCAACTTGCTTGTTGTGTTTCTCCAGTATCAGCTTTGAGGAACATTTAAAGTGGTTTTAATGGGCTACATGCAGATGTGGAGGTGTCTGATTAAATGTGTGGTGCCACAAAGCTCCACTCCCACCACTAGGGTGGTATTAACCTCCTGATGCTTTCACAGGCAGATGAAGAGATACCAACTGCTGATGTTAAGCTGGAACTGGAGCCGAAACCCCAGGAAGCTCTGATCAAATCCCCAACTTAGCGCTCCACTGTGCACTGCATAGCCCTCTTCAGTTTCACATTGCCCAGCCTGCCCCAGCTTAAAGCAAAGCGAATCCTCTTTCACCATTCTCTTGGTATGAAGAGGGGGAAGATCACAACTGAAAGAGGCAGAGATCAGATAGAAATAAAGAATGAGGAAGCAGAAAGCAAGAAGGTGGAATAGTGATTTAAAATACTTTAACATGGAAGGTTTGGAGGAAAATCTGCAGTTTCTTTAGAGTCAAAGTTCACTATGGATAGGGAGGAGTTGGAAACAAAGCTCACTGCCTTTAGTTAGCAACACCAGACCTCTGAGAAAGCACTTAACGCTTCTTTTACAAGTGACAGACACTTTAAAATCAGCCCTGGCCCCATTGGTTAGCGGTGTCAGGCTTTTAAAGAAGAAGGCGAGTAAAGAGGTCAGACCTTTTATACCTGAGCTCAGTTTGTCAGAGCTGCTGCTCACTGTGATGGCAGGTGCATATCTTGTGCCTCCACAACAAAAAGTAAATCCATTACCACCGTCCCAACTGTTCACATTACCATTGTTTTGGCCTGTAATCAAAATGATATTGTGGAAAACAAATGGGCAGTGCCCAGTCTTTAGTTCATAAGCACACTGAGATACTCTGCCAGTTTTCACTGGCTAGTATGCAGGCCATAGACCTATTCAGTGCATTTGGCTGATAATATGCATGATAATGAGTAACTGGCTGCTGGGAGAGAAAGCAAAAGTGCTGTCATAATTGAGTTAGATTAATTAAAGATGCTCCACTGTATTCTTACAGATCAGCGCATCTTGTTACGGGGCTGTAGGCTGAAGCGCTGGAGGGGGTGTGTTTTTGGCCAGAGTGTATGTGTTTGTGCATGTGTAACCTGCCGATTGCGGGTTAGCTAGGTTGTTGTGCGAGGAACTAATTGAAATGAGAGGCGATGTGCGAGTCTCAGCCAACATGGCCGGTCCATTTGTCAGGGTGACATCACTGCGCTCACACCCCATCCATCTCCGTGCGGCGCCACAGAACCATGCTCCTCCTGGTGATTAATATCCATACCTCCCTCACTGCCCTGCATACCCCCCACTCCCCCACCACTCGCACGCAGCTCCGCACATGCACACTCACAAACAAATACTCACACACACTCTGCTGGAAGCCCTTCTCTTCACTTCTGCGCACAGCAGCTGCACACTTGCCCATACCCTGTGCCATGGCATCCCCTTTTAATCTTTTACACACACGCATACACACACACACACGTGTTTCCAGCCCAAAGGAAAATAGGTTAAACAGGTAAATTTTCTTATTGTTCTAATACCAACCATCCTGGTGCTTCGACAAAGACTCCTGTTTTGAATTCAGCTGATATTTTTTAAATTAGTATTTTAAGAGAGAAAATCAATGTTTTGACAGCATTAATGAATTATATTCAGATTATTCTTGATATTATCTTTCATAACTTTTGCCATATCTGTGTCTTTTTTCTTTTTTTTAAGGTTGACTATGACTTGTATGTGCTAATATAAGTTTATTCTTTACTGTTAAGTATAAGGTAGGGAATGGAAAAGTCATAAATGACTAAATAATTTTTGATCTCAGCTGGACCTTCACATAAGTTTTTAGCCATGATTAATCTTGCTATGTCATCAGTGCCTTTGAGAAGTTAAAGGATAAGGTCAGATTGGCTGTGACTCAGCATGTAGATCGGTCATCCTCCAACTGAAAGCTCAGCTCACACTTTCTGTTCAGCAAGCATATATTTTCACCTGAATCTACATGCTGTGTTTTACTCACCTTATATACTTGTTAGCTTAATGTAAATTGCCATGGCAACATGCCTGTGGTGATAAAGTGAGAAAATTTCATTGTGTCCAAAAAGGTTGAAACAATGGGGCACAAAAAGTTTGTTTCCTGTCATAGTTGAATATAATGGAAATATTAGAGTACGACCACTCACAGACATTCAAACACACAATATGTGACGTGAAATTAAGAGAAATTTTAAAGCAGATCTGGGATTATAATTTAATGGTATGATGACTTCTTTATAACACCCATTATATCTCCAAATAGTTTGAAATTGAGAATTCAGAATTTTGAAGAACGTTCTCCTGGGGGAAGTGTCCTCCTGAAAAAGAGGATTTGAAGGGTACTGGCCACTGATTGGTTCAATTTGTTTAGGCTTGCCAAGGATGCAAAGTGATGGTGACTCATGAATGAATAATTACACTCACAACCTGCAGTTTTGCAACATTATAGATTATCTCTTCTTTCGGTTTCTTAGTGGAAATAGTGTACATTTTTTTGTATACTCCTATGTTAATAGGTGCTGATCTGGGAAGTCTGGTAAAATGCCAACTGAGGTAGAAAACATCTGCTGCAAATAGAAAGGTAATGATGCTTATGCACTCCCCCATTGTTACCCCAAGCCTAAACTGCTAATGGCCTCTGTTTGTACACAATGTGTGAAGTGCATGGGGGGTTGTAAATGTAAACTGGTTGCTTTTGTCAGTGATTCTGATGTTTTTGAGCAGTTGTAGAGGCAACAAATAGATACTTTTGGTTGTATGAACCATGAAAAGCAGAGAATGAGTGGAATATGTTTTGTTTTGTTTTGCTTTTTTTATATATATAAAATTTTATCCTTCCTCAGGAGTCAAACTCAGGCAAATATATGACGTTGACCATGTGAACTTCTTTATATAAAAGGTCAGGCAGATTGGGTGGATTTAATCTATTTATCATACGCTTGCTCAAGTTAATTAACTTGCAGCTGTTGTTCACCTGTTATAAATATGACTGTGATGATATTAAAAGTGGCATCAGAGCCAAGTAAAAATGCCAGAAGTCCTATAATTATTCAAAGTATAAGTGGGCTTGCCAAGTGTTATACTCATAACTACACTAAAGGTTTCAAAGATGGTCCTTTGAAAAATCTGCATTAAGCAGATCAGTTGTGTCTGATGCACAATGAGAAAGAATAAAGGTTAACAGAATATTGAAGATATTCAGCAACAAATACAGAATTTACTTCATAAAGAATACAAGACTCTTATCAGAGTCGCAGAGTAGCGGTCCCATAGAATGAGATGGACAAGTACCAGTAGTGTTATCACAATAAGTGTTATGAATGAAATGAATGAATGAAAAATACTTTATTAATCCCAAAGGGAAATTCAATAAATGATAAATTATGAAACCTTATCATGCTACAAATCATCTTATTTGATTTAAGGCATAACTGTAGTGGTTCATGGGGCTTTGACTACGTCTTTTGCGTCATTTAAGTGCATAATTTGGTCCTGGGGAAGTGTTTAGCAGTATAGCTGATCTGCTACCTGGGAAAGGAACAAAGCTAAGAAGACGAAAAAGAAGCCATGATATTTTTAATGGCCGCACAGACCAGTGCCTTCTACTGCACTTCTTCATTTTAAGTCTTTATCTGGGAATAAACATTATAATAATCTCCTCCACCATCACCATGTTTGTTTCCTCCACCAAGGCAGAGGTCATGTATTTGGCGGTGTTGGTTTGTCTGCCTGTCTCTTAGCAACATAACTCAAAAAGTTATCGTAGGATCTTGATAAGATTTTCTAGAAATCTCAAAAATGGAACAAGGAACAAGTGGTTAGACTTTGGGGGTGATCTGGATGACTTTATCCAGGTATATATGGGCGGATAGGGATAATGCTTCTAGTTATTGTCTGAAACTGACAGTGGAACTCGTGACCTCTGAACGTTCATATTTCCTGAAAATATCATCATAATCCATCCATAACTTTTTGAGTTACGTTACGTTTCTACGTAACAGACAGATAGAAACCCAACGTCACCAAATACATGACTTCCACCTTGGTGGAGGTAACAACCATGCCAACATAAGGGACACATGAAAGTATGTTGGCAGTCATGTTTGAAACTGACATACCTAGTTACTTATGTAAAGGGAGCATAAATGGGCCTTGAGGGGAATCAAAATGCATGTTTCTGAACAAATTTCTGCTTCTTGCAAACATGGAGTCAAGTCCAAATCAGAGCACAGCCCTTCTGGCAGCAGCACTAAGTTTTATAGCCAAAAAGACAATACCTGTCTGAAGACACATAAAAAATCACTCAAACAGCACACACAACAGTGCTTAACTCAAGGAAAACAAATGCTGATTTAATTTGCTGCTGTAGAGTAACAACTTGGCAGAGCTTTATATGTGAGCAAATATAAGGAGGCAGGTTGTGTAGCATCATGAATAAAAACAATAGAATGCTGCAAGTTCTTCTGTGGAAGGGTCAACCAAAACTAAGCTCATTACAGCTACCTTAGCTACTCCAACCTGAGAAGAGAAGTTGGGCTTTGAAGATCCTCTAAATGATGACCTATCTTCCCTGCTCTCCTCCACTGATGTGCTTTGATAAGCAGGGCTCTGATCTCGTCTGTAGTATCATGGCACATCGCTGCACACTGAGCAGCTAAACTTTCTCACGATGCCCTCAAATTACATCATCCCAGCTTGTATGTCATGTTTCACACTGTCTTTGAAGCTGTTCAGCAACAGGCCAAAAAGTGAGACCCTTAAGATGTGTCACTTTGAACATAAGGTGGTGACTGCACTCAAGATATGTACTTTTCTAAATATCTTTTTTTTTTCTTTTTGGGCAATTTGCTAATAATGAAGTATCTACCCATAATGCATGTTTCTTCAAGTGGAACAAAAGTGCTGCTTAACCTCACAGTTGTGACTCTCAAACACCAGTTTCTCCCTCTCCTCCTGGATGCATGCAGTACCGCCTCCGCACCAGCTGTGAGATGCAAAGCTTCCCTTCATGTAAAAGCATTTCGCTGTCTTTGAGAATCCTCTGTCCGTGCTATTATGTGAAAGGAAGATGCTGAAAGATACAGAGAAGAGAACGGGTGTTAGGTAGTGTGAAAAAAAAGAAAGGCAGATAAGGAGAACAGAGAAAGACACTGAGAGGAGGAAGACAACAAACATGACAGAGATCCAGGGAAAGCAGAGATGCTGAGGGGAGGGTGGAAGAGAAGCAAAGGAGAGGTACAAAACGCAAAGCCAACAGCCTGTACAGTTGACATGTGATTGATTGAGCGGCACTCAGATTCCAGGGGTCATACATATGCAAACTGCTCATTTGTAGTTCCTGCCAGGACTGTGTTCACCAGAGCCCTTGAATAGTGTCGTCAGACCACCAGGACACATCACACAATCAGATTAAGCAGCCCTGAAGTCACATGCCGGATGACCAGCAGCTGCCATGTGCACCACCAGCTCTGACTTACAGTATCTGTTTTTCATCCCTGCCTGCCACTGCAGGCTCTTGTCTGTCTGCCATAGATCTGGGTTTTAGGGGCTCAGATATGTGTCAGATGGGCTTTGGTGTTTGTGCAGCACAGATTTTCCCCCTTGACATTTTGTTGTTTTTTGTTGCTTTGTTGCACACAAGCCACATTCTCCAAGTGAGTGGCTCAGTTTATGTTTGTGCACAGCAGCACAATATACATAATGCACTGTCTTAAGGATCATTCAACCATCTTTTGCCACAAAATATCAGCAGTTCTGGTTCAAGCTGCTCATTGCAACTCTGGGACATTGAGTGCAGTCGAGGCTAATGCTAAACTGAGGAATTACAGTTTCTAGTCTTCTGAGAGTTAACATTTTCACCAAAGATTTGCAGTACGGGAATGTGTTATTATTTGGTTTGAACTCACCCAGTGTGGCAGAGCAGGCTGATGACTTTGTTGCCATTTGAAGCAGTCTAATATTTTCTTTAATTATTAATTCCTGATGAGGCCAGCAGGAGTCAGCGGCTCATACATAAATTCTTTTTAGCCATTTTTAGTTTGATTACGCTATCATGTTATATTCATTAATATGGAAATCGTAATTTGTTGGGATGACAATCATAAATAATGCCTTTTTCTTTTTTTTTTCTTCTTCTTTTTTAACTGAGTCTTAATTTTCTCTTTCACCGGAAACAAGGAGTTGGTGTTGGGTAAATGGCCTTCTGTGTTCAGGCTGCCATAAAGAGGCTTTCTTGTGCTTGCACTGCTCTCTGTCTCACTCAACCTTCTGCTCTCAGATCAGTCTGTGCTCTGGCCAAGCTATTGCCCGGCGAGCTGTAACAGGAGCTGTGCAACGATCCAAGTGGCAGTCACCTTCATTCAGGACCACGCCCATTCATTTACTCAGCCTTCTCTCAGATTTTTTTTATTTTCTTTTTATGAAACTTGAGAGGATGCTGAAGTCCTCACCCCCCAAAAAGAGACAAAAAGACAGAAAAATCTTATGGGAAAAGAAAGGATGAACCTCTGGGTATGCCCCTTGCCATCATGAGCCTGACACACAGGTCCTTTATGTGGCTGTGTGGAGGGTTGCCCCTCTCAGCCTCTGCTTCTCATCCACACCCCAGAGGCTCCCATTCAACCCAGGCCTGGCTTGGGGGAAGTTAGAGCTCTTTTGTAGTGGAAGATTCTTAGTGGGGGCTGTCAAGGCTGTGACTGTGTGGGCCTTTATTTGACCAGGAAAAAAAGGGGGGGTAGAAGAGATAGAAGAAGAGTGAGAGGCCAAGAGGGACCGGAGAGGGAGGGGTATAACCAGAGGAGAGTTTGGACACAGACGGCGTTGTTAACAGGCTCTCTCAAAGAGGGAAAGGATGAGAGGGAGAAAGAAACAGGACAAGAAAAATTAAAAAGCAAGAATAAATTTAACAGAAGTCCGAAAAACTTCCCCTTTGTTACTGTTATTATTGCCATTTCCCTCCTTCTCATTCCCTATTCTTTTCCCTATCTGTTCGCTCATTCTATCCCAACATAAGCTCACTCTTTAGCTCGATAACAAGCTTTTGCCCTCCTCTCTACCCTTCCTCACCCCTCCTCTCACCTTCCATCATTAGTTTATACACATTCCATTATCTGGGAGACCAGGCTAAGAGAGATGTCTGGGGTCAGAGCGATCATTATCATCACCTCTTTCCGCTTCACTGTGAGTGATAGCCCACCGTATAGGAAACAGACGTTTAAATCATAATCAATATTTGTATCAATGCTTTAGCACTGGCTAAAGGAAATCACTGCCTCGACTCAGGAAGAAATGCAGACTCTCGGTTAGGCTGAGATAGAGGCTTACATGTATTGATAAAATCCGATTAGGTCAGAAATGCATTATGTGGCATCACACTCAGCATGCTTTTGCTTTTTTATTTAAAATGAAGGGAAAAAAATAATCTCCCTCACTATCAAGAACTGGAATATTGTGGGGTGGAGTGGTCATGGGCTTTAATGGGAATATCAGTGTGTGGGCTGCTCATGCACTTCTATATAGCAGCTGAGGCTCAGAGAGTGGATGCTGTAATGGTGTGTGCAATAACTGACCCTCTGGTTATGTTAAAGTGAAAATGGAAGCAATGTTTTCTTCCATTGGGAGATGTATACACTCCTCACACACACATACACACATATGGACACAATGTTTGCCCAACAAGGACGATGCAAGGAGACAGGTGTGACCTGACCCAGCTCTGACCAAAACACAGTCACTGCTGCCACTCCAGCTGAGATCAGGGCTGAATCTTCACCTCTGAGCTGCCACAAGGAGAAAATGCCAGTTCTTCATACAGCACAAGTGCCAACGTCAAGAAGGAACATTTTCCAGACATGATAGAAAATCATGCAATCAGTGGGTACAAATAACAACTTTATCATGTGGAGAAAGAGCACACGAATATTGTTATCTACTCATGTTATTTGTTTTCGTAAGAAAGAAACTGCTATGTAAGTTTAATGTTTAATCCAGCTGACATGTAAAGATAGGCTAGATGCCTATTTGGAAATCTTTGTTACAACCACTGAGACAAATTGAAACATTATTCTTTGCCATGACCTTTTGCAAGTGATGCTTATGTAACCCATCACTTTCTCATCTCAACAGACCTTTTGAAATAAGTTTTTGATTTGGCATAAATGATTTAAGAAGATCAGTTACATTCTTTTCTTTTGTGTCATTTAGCTATTAGGAATTTTCTCCTTTTTATGTGCCGGTTTCTTCAGTCAAAGCAAACACTTGTCATGCAAAGTCTTGAACTTGATATGCAAATCAGTGTCATATCTTTTTAAGAAAATACACTGATTCAGTGGTGGATCTAACAGATTTTACATGGGTAGACAAAGGAAGAGCAAGAGGTGTGGACAGGGTGGCATTAGGTGCATTTACATGAAGCAGTTTGGTACCATCAATGTTCAATCAGCATTATGTAAACCCATGAGTTTATCCGATCAGCCTTGATTTAAATTAATTTGGGGGAAAATAAACCTTCCACGATCTGATCAACAGGATAAAATAAGCATGTCAACATTCTGTAATGTATGTTATTTCTGCTCATGCTTGAACCATGAATGGGGGGTGGGGGGTTGGGTGACATGATGAGTTTCAGGAAATATTTTTAAAAAATTGTGTCAGTAGTACAGAACTGAACTTGGAGGATACAACATTTCAGTTGGAAACTTGAGCCTCTCACCAGCTGAAACTCTCTAAACAACAGGTTGTTCAAGCCAATATTTGATCAAATTTGCTCAAATATTTTTTGTTGTCTTTTTCTTCTTTCAAATAAGTACACATTGCAAGTGTTTAAAGGGATACAATCGTAATAAATCTGTACATCATATAAACACACAGCTAATTAGATTACTTTATTCAGCATCCATGTAAACATGTTTGGAATCTGTGATCAGATTGATTTCAGTCAGACAAATGAGTTATTAAATGTAGTTATTTCTCATCCTCAGTGCATTTTAAATAATCAACTCTATTATTATCCTTATAAGAAAACAAAGACAATGAGGAGATAATAATAATAATAATAATAATCATTCATTCACTGTCTGAACCGCTTAGTCCATTAAGGGTCGCGTGTAAGCTGGAGCCTATCCCAGCATTAACAGGTGAGAGGCAGGGTACACCCTGGACAAGTCACCAGTCCATCGCAGGGCCAACATATAGGGGACAAACAACCATTAACACACACACTCACTCCTAGGGAGAATTTAGAGTCATCAATTAACCTAACATGCATGTCTTTGGACGGTGGGAGGAAGCCGGAGTACCCGAAGAGAACCCACACATACACGGGGAGAACATGCAAAGTCCACACAGAAAGGTCACTGCCCTCAAGGTTCGAACCTCCCCCCAGTCGACATTCGAACCGGCGATCTTTTTGCTATGAGGCTGTGGTGCGAACCACCACACGACTGTGCAGCTCCCCAATAATAATAATAATAATAATAATAATAGAAGATTCCTCAAAATACAGAAACTACAGAAAAAGAATTTAAAGCACAGGATGGATATCAGACCATGTGGTCCAGTTGGAACAAATGATGGATCTGTTTAGACTACGTATTATTATTGGAGCCTGAAGGTTCTAAAGTAGGGGGCCAGGTGTCTCCCTGTAGATCCGCCCATACACCCATTTTAAAATATTGCTTGTTACAAATCTGAAAATTTGATTAGCAGAAATTAATTTGTCTGCACTTAAAGTATTAAATCACCTAAAATTGTTCACTCATTCAATGGTTAATTGGTTTGTTGAATTGACTGTGGTGCAATAATTATGTGCACAGGGTTTTCCAAATGGTCACATAATTTAAAAGAGACTTTTCACAGGAAACAAAGCTATTATATGATTACAGTATATAATTAAATGCTTGTTGTAAAGTACCTATGTATTTGCAATTTTAACTAGTTTTCAGCTTGAATAATGCAGTCTTGCCCATAACCAGCTTGAACAAACAGTTCAAAAACCCCCAGTTTCAGCTCACAATCCCAGGGCCACGTGTAGGTGTGAGCTGTGAAAAGAGCGAGAGTGCACTGCACATCACGGGTTGTGTGCAGCTGAAGCCCACGCAGTGCTGATCAGACAGAGAATCAGCTTCTAAGTCTAGAAATCTATAGCCTAGTCCGCAGTGAGTGAGCAGCGAGAATGTAGATAACGTCAACCAAATACATCCCCAACCTATCTTTTGTCAATATTAAGATAATTAGAGTGCCATTGAACTTTAATCTGAGAGGTGATGCAAAGGTCATCTTCTCCTTTACAAATAGTACGTGACATAAAGACACATCTGCTAAACAACACCACTAGAGCACAAAAAAGCTATAATTGTAAAAAAAAATAGAAATAACCATACATAAAACAATTACTTTGCGATCTTAATTGCTTTCCAAAGCAAATGCTTTTTGTCACCTTTCCAATTAAAACATAACCAGGAGCTATGGTGGATGTATTTTTAAATGGTGCCTGCAGCGTGTCTTGTTTAAGATACTGGATTCTGACTATACATTTTAATGACCTGTTGTGCTGATGCCACACAGCTAAACAGAAATTCACAGACTATAACACTGAGCTTCATTTTACCATGACAGCTGCAATAATTTACATTTTGTCATGTAGTAATCCTTGAAAATACAGTGCCAAATGGATAATGTTTGCGGTATCTTTTCAATTAGGCTAACAGTTGAACAGAATTCCCTTTACATGCCTGTCCCACGACATTTCTCAACCCATCTGACATATTCTTGGTGAAGTGTGAACCATTTCGCAAATGAGGGTTATTCTCAGAGAGTCACGCTCCTCTCTCTCATGTGCACCCTGGACAAGGTTGTAAAAGCTGTTGTCCTTTAGTTACCAAGGAAAGCAAGGAGGGGCTGCAACATAAAAAAGAAAAAGGAAAAGCTCTTCAGCTTGAGCCCTCCTTTTCCTCTCTGTCTGCGTCTGTCTCTGTTCCTTTGCCTGTCTCTTTCGCTTTCTCTCTGCATGTGCCCTGCTGCTCTGTCATCCTCAGGGATACATCTGAAGGAGACCATCTGTTGATCCATTTGTCTCTTGCTTTGCTTCCTGTGCCACAACCTCTCTACCATCAATGATCAGCCCTGGCCTTTCCCCTGCACGCCCTTTATGTTAGGATCAACATGTCCTCAGGGCGAGGTTGGTCTCCTATTGGGGGCAAGGCAGCAGGTTGTGCCCGGATTTACTTGATGAATTAAATGGATCTTGCACTGCAGCCCAGAAATTTCAAGACATTACCAGGAAGAGCTGGGTGGGTGATTGATAATGCTTGAATATTTCAGACAAGCCTTTGCCAGCTCAAATGCAAAGTCCAGATGAGCAGGAAGAAAAAAAATCTGTAATTTCATGTTTATTAAAACCACAGACATATATATTCCCAACCGTTCATAGCCAAACATGGCTGGGGTTTCTCCCAATCATCACATAGCTACTGTTGCTCTATGAGGAGCATACAGGGATTTGAAAGGATGCACTTAACCCCCAACCATGATCTTTTCTTGAACCTATCCTCAAATTGTCTCACACCACACTCTCTACATGTACTCACATTTGAGGCTTTTCTCTGAGGTGGTACCCTAAAGATACTGCTATTGAACCCTCAAAAGGGTACTTATTTTTGTCCTTGTAGACCAGACCAGAATTGCATCTCTGGTGGCTTACTTCTAATTTCAAAGCAAGAAAAATGTTTGTCTTCCACCACATGTGAAAAAAAAGACAATGTTTTTTCTCCATCGCTTACACATTAACATGCCACTGAACGCATCGTAGGAAACAAGGGCTTCAGTATCTTGCCCAAGGACACTCGTGACACATGGTCTTGGTAAACCTTGGCTCAAACCACCAACTTCAAATGCTGACATTTTATGTATGGTTTTGAAGAAATATAAAAATTGTAATGTTTTAATGAACCTTGTGTAAAGAAAGCAAGTAATCATCTGAAGAGTTTGGCCTTCACATTTTCACTGATTTATCCAGATATGTCTACTTTTGATATCAAGACATATCATTATTGATAAATCTGTAAACTGAACAACTTTTCACATCACACCCTGCATACTGTGTGATCTATATAAGCACCACTTTTGAGTATTTTGCAAAGTAATAACAGGCATAAACATTTTTGATACATAAATTATATACCATATACAACTAATGGTCCTGCACCAATCTGCTTTTTAATCTGAGTTTAAGTAAGCAATGACCTCAGTAAAAACGCAGATTGTTATTTTTTTATAGTTTTTTTATACCTGTTAACTGTCCTCCACTTTCCAGACTTAAAAACAGAAAGTTTATCATTAAGTGATACACATGGCACAGACCATGCAGTAGATGTTAGGAGCAATGCTGAGTTGTTGTAGGACCATCAGTGGAGTTTTACAAACATCAACACTTTTATTGCTTGTGAAAGAAAGTGGGGTGTTGGTTGCCACACATGTCTCCCAGCTGTCACCTCACATGCATGTTCAGGGATTTGATGGACACTGAGTCCACTGTGGGGACTTCAGGGAATGCCTGCCTTTGATCTTCTCCCGCGACTCTCAATTACCCATCATTCAGCAGGGATCAGGCCCTAGAGAGTTGCATGGAAAGGGTGGCATGTTTACATGAGCTCTACCCCAGAGAGATTCACTTTCCTACTGACATGGCACAAAATGTAAACAAACAGTGCAGGCTGTGAATGTTTGTGTTGAAATATTTATATACATATATGTGTGTGTAGCATAAGAGAAAATCGAAATTTGCCAGATGAAGGCAGTGAAAATTATTGTAGATCTTATTATCACATCTTTTTCTCACCCTGTCCACAAGGTTTCTGTGGCGGTTGCAAGGTTTTCATCAGAACTGCTCAGTACACAGTATTTTATGATTGGTGTTCACCTGGGGAGACATGTCATTGATTTCCTATAAGGTGGAGATGACATGTGGTCGCACGCACTTTACCAACAGCCATGTCATGTAATAAGTCATGATTGCACTATTTCTGTCACCTGGCATGATGGTTCTTATGACAAAATGAAGGTGGGGTTAGTCATTGCGGATAACCTTTAGCTTTTCTTTTTTTTCTGTAACTCAAATCCTCTTCTCATAAGAACAAGATGTGTTTTCTTGTATTTGTTTGTTTATTTTTTGTAATTTCCTATATTTTGTGTGTTACAGGCTTCCTCAGTACAGGTGACCAGGCTGCTAAAGGGAACTATGGGCTCCTGGACCAGATCCAGGCCTTAAGGTGGATCAGTGAGAACATTGGATTCTTTGGAGGAGATTCCAACCGCATCACTGTATTCGGTTCTGGAATTGGAGCGTCCTGTGTCAGTTTGCTGACCCTCTCCCACCACTCTGAAGGTACAAAACAACAGGGAAAGGGGGAGGGATCTAATGCCTGCTGGTGTCTAGACTGCTTTTTATTAAAAACTGGTCGCGCAGGTTGCCAGTTATATAGTAATATATTCCTCCGTTGTGTACAGCATGACCATTGTTTAAGAGACTAGTATCTGTATGTTAGTCTCTTCAAAAATGAAAGATTTTGAGCCACATTTTGGATTTTGCTAGTCTACTTTTCAATTTTCAGAAATAAACTCATAATTTTAATGTCTTACTTTAATGATTAAAACAGAAAACAGGCACGTTTGAGCTAAATAACACATACACTCTGACACTGTCCTCTTTCTAAGCAATGTTGTTTATTTCCTGGCTTCCTTAGTGCTATCTCTGAATGATTTACTCCTCATGTTGGTCATGCCTTTATACTAAATGCAGCATGCATGCATGGCTTGGACATGCAATAAACATCTATCTTACTCATGCTCCCACTGAATTAAGAAAGAGCCTAACTGCTTATATATATATATATATATATATATATATATGTATATATATATATATATGTTCTGCAGGAAGCGCCTTGGCTCATGCAAATTAACTGTTTCTTTGAGCTCCATCCATGAATGTCAAACTCCAGCTGCATCCCTGCAGAGCCAAACGGTCTCAGCGTCATCCCTAATCTGAAATAATGAGTCACTTATTCATCCAACCATCTAAAGTCTGGCTGTTTTTTTGCATTTAATTGATTGCAACTTTACACTGAGGTGCTACTATATGGCAGTGTTTCGTGGCAGGAGTGTTCCAAATGAAGGATCTTGTCTTGAAGGCTCACTCATACAGGCAGCTTGCCTACATGTTGACAAGCCACAAACATGCTGCTTTGGACACACTTGATTGAAAATGTAACACTGGGCTTTTACTGTACATTATATGGAGGTAAAGTACATTAAGGAAATCAGTCTTGCAGTAGATGGAGGGCTGGTCCGAAACTGTTGTGGTCAGGAGGCTATTAAGGTGTGCACATTCAGTATACACAAACACAAGTACAGACTAATGTACATGCTATTCATTTTTCTTGTCACATGAGTAAAATCACCGTTCTTGGATGTTTGATTAATAGACCGATGTGCATTTGAAGGAGGTCATTTGAGCTGATCTTCTTTGGAGCCCATTACTGTGCCAGGGATTTGCAATGTGTTTTGTTTTCTCCAATTTGCATTAAAGTGTTACTAATTGCCTTGATTTCCTCTGATGAATGATGACTGCTTTTGGATTGAATTTTTACCATAGATGCCTTTTTTATTCATACTCCATAATGCTATGCTCCATGTAGCATGTTATTATACTGCCAGTGGAACCATCTCCTCTGCCTCCCAGTAAATTGGATATTACCGGGTCTGTTTTTTTCCTCTGAATGGAAATGTATGCCCCACTGATGGGATAAAAGAAAAAAAGAGCAAGTAAAACTTGAAGGATCCTAGGAAATTGAAACAGGATGCCTTCTATCACGGCAGGACTCTCGCTGTGAACGTTACCAATGGCAATCAGATTTCACACAGACTCTCTCAGAGCACAGATTGTTGTAATTATAGAAAGTTTAGGACTGGAGTGGGCTCCTGGATGTGACAGGAAATCCGAGCGAAGAAATGTCTTTTTGCACCTGTTTTCAAAGCCTCCACTGCAGCTAAAAACTGGTAGGATGCTCTTGTTGCCAAGACAACGCAATAAACAAGAGAGGAATCAAAAAGTCTGGATTTACATGGTGGGGAAGTAAAAATCTATAATCAAATGAATCAAACACTGTTTCATGAGCACACCTGGTCTCAGTGATGATTTCTAATCTGTGTTAGCAAACTGCTGTATCTCAGGAAGACTGTCTTATATTGACTTTGAAAGGAAATTTAAGTCAGTAAACAAGACTGTAAACAGTGTACCATGGCTCCTTCTGAAGTTTTTTCGCCCACTTCCTCCCAAATAAAACTTCTTTCCCTATCTGTCAAAGTGAAGGTTGTGGTATCATACTGAATATGGTGCATTTTAAAGTAACGTTAAATAAGATTCACATGTCTTCATGCAAACATGCACACACGCTCACATTTTCTTTCACACCTCCTGCTCAGATACAGTATAATGAAGCCCGAGTAAAAAAAGAAAAAAGTAAATCAGCGACGACATGCTGTTCTCATGCTCCCTGGTGTGTCTGTGTATTTAATGACAGCATCCCTACTTCTACTGTACACAGTCTGTCATCACTCCCTGCATAGACTTTCCATCTAACAGACTTTTTACGCCTATTGGTGCCAGAGTGACAACTTATTTGAGATGCTCCATACTCCTCCTGAAGCTTATTTAATAAGCTGAATCCTCCTATATCATCCCAGCCCTCCGGCCTTTCTCTTTGATTGCTTGCTCCTCTGGCCTGGCCTTGGTGGCGTCTCTGTGTGGGCGTGCTGAGGGCTCCAGTCACAGGGTACATCCATCACATAGCCTCTCCCTTCTGGCCTGTTTGGGGGCTGGCCTGGATGTCCTCTTTTGAGGGTTTGATTTTTTAGACCCTAGTCTGTGGTCTGCCCCCTCCATCTAATCTCCTCCTTACTGCACCCATCTGTCTTCCTGCCTCCATAGACAGTAAAAGCATGTAAGGGGCGCACTCTGTTTTTCCAGTGTCCATCTCCTTTTCTGCCTCTCTGGGTTTCTGCTTCCTGGTCTGCAGCGTGCGTGGTGTGTTGCTATTAATAAGATGGCTGCTTGTCTGCTATGTGGCAAGCAATCTAGCTGCACATCTGAGACTTTGGAAGCAGAATGGTCATTAAAAGCATAGTGTCTCTCGGCAGGAGTGTTTTTGACCAGCTTATTAAATGTAACTCAACAGTTGTGCTCCCGCAGAGGGAAATCTCTGTCCCCATCATCCATTTCCTCAGCTTCAAAAAGAAAACAGCAAAGGAAGTTCAGAAGCAAGGACATTAACCAGCCAGTCCCACGTATTATCTATCTGGCATCACACGGGCACTAATTGAACATGCAGATTTGGCTTTTTCCCTATCTCCTAATAATCATTATGATTTAAACAGTGAGATGGCTTCTCTGCACACGAGGAGAATACCAAATAGCCAATGATCTGGACATGTGTATTTGCACATATGTCTCAGAGTGCGTGCATATGAGAAAGGTGACACCTCTGCTTTTCCTTTCAAAACCTACAGCAAACATATTGCCTATTCACACATTGTATCAGTGTGTGTATCCCATTCTGCTACATTTGTGCATGCAGATTTGTCAATTCACAAAGCATGCATGCAAGGGAAGGGCTAGTTGTAGAGGCGCTGAAGGTCATCTGGTTTCTTTTTTTTCTCTCTCTCTCTCTCTCTCTTCCTGTAAGCAATCAGGATAAAAGCTCGGCATCTGAGGAAGTGCTCCCCTTTTAATGGAATGTCTTGGACATTAAAGACAGCAAGTGTAGAGGATCCTTCATGCCAATGTCAGCTTTCATTTTTATTAAGACTTCTGGGTTATTGAGGACCATAAATACACATGTTAAATGCTTGGATTTTATTGCAGCAGTGCAAGGAGTACCAAGACTTTTTAATGCATAACATACTCCCCCTCCCCCACACCCCATTGAGCCTTGTGAGGTGGGAGCTCAGTTTTAAAAAGAGGGTACTTTTTTGAATCCAATTAGTGAGGGATGGTACAGCAGATGATTAGGCGAGGGAATGTATCATGGAATGTGTAGTAATGGAGGTTCTGAGAGACGGAAAAATGTTTCTCTCAAATCAAATTTTGATTATGAACTTCATTGAAGGCTGCTGCTCAAATGCTGTTGATTTTCTGACAAGAATTTATGATTCATAGAAAGGATGTCATTGGAATTAATGTAATAGTTGTTTGTACTGATAGAGTAAGATTGTACTCTGATGTAATTAGGGTACAAAGAAGCACACTGCCATGACCTTTATGATAAAATATTGTGAAACATGTAGACCAGTGAGTCATCTAAAATCAAAATGGCTGACAGAAAAGAAAACCCAAAAAACCCCACCTTTTAACATGGCAGAAAGGAAGTGCATTTAAGCTGTGAGCATATTACAGAATATTTGAATGTGAAGTGTACACTCTTCATTATCATTTTTCTGCTTGACATGATTCATCTTTAAGATATTTTTTGTATTTTCTATCTGATTAATTTAGCAGTATTTAATGAATGTTTGGTTTGTCTGGCAATTCTAGTGCACAAATCAGCATAGATGGGCTGGTTCTCGCATGTATTTAACTCATGGAGTTACAGGGGACAGAACTAACAGCAACATTTCTCAGACCTCAACACAATCTGCCTCTGTCAATCTTGCTCATGTTGTAGAATTGAAAATCAGTGTTGCCATGAACACCTGACCTCCACTCTGACAACCATTTAGCATGTACATGGAGGCTTGTAGTTGTTCTTAGAGTAAAGAACATAAACACTATTATGATATATCTGACACATAATCTAAGGCTAATATATATGCTGCTTCAAATTAGCTTTTTTTCTTTTTTAGTGCAGAAGGCCAAGCATGTGTAAAAGTTATATTATCTGTAATATTACATCTAACAACAACCTTTGAAAATACCACGTGTGGATTTCCTTTTTGAAGTTAAACCTATGGAGTGTTCTCCTTATGGAAAGGCTTACAGGCCTTCCCTCCATAATGTCCCTGCACTGAGCGCTCACCATAAAGAAGTGCTATCAGAGCCATCCACGTTAAGTGTCAGCTCAGGCATCCATCGCCTGTCTGGTTTAAAAACCAAATAAAGGGACCTTCGCCAGAGCTGGAATATGAATTGGAGTCACTGAGAAAGATAGCTGCATAACCCCATCTCTAGGATGTTATTCATACACGATGCAGCTGCCATTGTTGTGCAAATGCCTTCTGCTTGAGAGAAACCAGGGACAATTGTCAAAGTTGAATAGACCCCATTTCTAAGGTGTCAAAGGCATTCAGCAACTCGACACTGTAAAGTTACCTGTGTGCTTGGGGCAACAGAATGCCTCTATCTTGAGGTTTGATTTGGCTGTTTGCTGAAGGGTGTCTGTGCGTCTCAGGGTGTGAAAAAGGCATATACGAGATGAGAGAATGGGGACGCGCCTTGTCAGGTGCCGTATTCTTCCACCGCGATTGACAAGAGCGATAATTAAACCAGGGGGATGCCATCTCTGCGGAGCAAGAATGCTTGTATTTATTTACGCTGACTACTCGGCTTTGTTGTCTGCCATATATTGTGGCCTTCTTTGTGTGGAAAAGCAAACTGCTTTTAACAAGTGGCCTATGTGGCATTATTCAGTCACTCTTTGAACAACAGCGTCTTCGACACTGTACAGCAGAGCGAAATTGTTTTGTATTTACAAAACAAAGATTGAGGATTACTTACCAACTAAAAGGTATTACTGTCTTTTGAACTTGAAAGAAATTGCAAATGCCCTAATTCAAAGGGTTTTTTTCTCCTTGCTACTCAGAGCCGCAAAGACAAATTATTCTAAAGTTTTGTTGAACAGAAAATAAAAAGGAGGCTGTCCACAATAAGTGGGAGTGATGTTTTTAGGGTAAAGATGAAGCTTCTCAGGTCACTTAGCCAGGTTTGAGGTTAACGCTCTAGAAAATAATATCCAATTTGACTGTCCATCAGAGTCTAGTAGTTTTAGCTGTCCCCCGGCAGAGCCGAGCAGAGGAATGAAGAATTGACAAATGGTCCTAAAACGGTGAAGGCAGTTTATTTAGGTACTCCAGGCATCAGCCTGTCGCAGCTTGCAGCAGGTAGTTGAGCCTATAAAGCATGGAGTTATAGGTGTTAAAGAGACAAGCAGCGGGTCAGAAAAGAGGCTGGGGATAATTGAGTACTTTGGTAAATCCATGCCTCTATCAAACAAGGTAATAGCGCAGAGCATTGCATATAGCTGCAGCCCCAGATCCACAACTGTAGAAATGGGCTTCGGCAGCTTGAGCGACATGTGGCACACTGTCTAAGCAATATTCTCCAAGATAATACAATGAGACCCATCTGGTGATGTATTGCTGAGATTGCTTTTGGAATCTAATCGCAGCTGATGAACGAGGTGACTATGGAATATGTCATCTGTTGACGACCCGCAATCCTCTGTGAAGATGTTGGCAAGTCATTAGTTCAGGTAGATGCCATCTATGAATCATTCTTGATAAATCATTGTCAAAGGTGCATTCATACAACTCCTAATGGACAGTGACAGTAGTGAGGGGGAACAACGGCTGCAGCTCCTAGCTGTGCCCTGGTGTTCTTTGATCCTGTTAGGCTTTAGATCAATTAAGCCAATAAGAGCATCATATTGCACTCAGACTGTCTCGTCTGTTTCCTCTCTTGATTGGTCTAATGACTTGATGGAGGCTTTTGTCTGACTGTCTGTCTGTTTTCCTGCTACACTCATCTCTAGTCCGGCACCTTAATCTCTGAGGCATTTTCTTGAGCTCCTCTTTTCTGTTTCTCATAACAGTTTCTTTCTTTTCCAGTACCCACCCTCCCCCACATTTCTCTTTCGTCTTCCCACCATGTCTCCCTCTCTCTGCCTCAGTCTTTCTCTGGCACCAGTGTAAAGCATCCATTATAGAGCGATGCATGGGTGTCTGTGTGAGTGGGAGAGAGGGACTTGGCACTCCTCCTGCCCCACCTGCAGAGGAAGCACAGACAGCTGAGCACTGGGGGCTCCCCCCTCCCCTCCTCCTCCGCCCATCTCCACATCATTGCTGACCTCCCTCCTCCTCTCACACCTTCTCTATCTCTCGCCTTCTCTCCTACTCTCCCTCTGTTCCCTGTTGTTGCACACATTTGCCCAATTTCTGCCAACACATTATGTCTACTCACGCTATTTTCATGTCATTATGTCCATCCATGTTTTCTTTTGCCCTGTCTTTTCATCTTTTTTTCTTATGTTCATTGCTGGTTTTGTAAACGTGCCTCTTTTCCCTTTACCCATGATTAATCCATTAGGCATTCTGCATCAGGCTGCAAGGCTAGCTAGATGTGTCATTAAATAGACCGTTGTTTCTGTGTTTGTCTGCCAGTTGAACAACTATGGTGTAATTAGCTGAACTTTCCCCTTTCGTGATGACCATGAGCTCTCTGTGTTTGCTTGTTGTTGCTGACAGCTCACCCCTGTGGTTAGCTAGGTCAGTCCCCCTGTGCCTGTACATCTGTTTATCTCAGCCCAGAAAAGAAAGTGTTCAGTGTGTCTGCGTGAATAACAGATGGATTCTGCGTGGAGCTGCTTTGACGGCACGCCATGCTTGAGAGCACCATCACGTTCCTTGTCAACTTTAGAGGTTTGCAGAACATGTGATTCATATACATCTTACCGGAGGAGAGAGACATAAATGTCTGAAAGTGTTTCAGGAGATACTTCTGAAACTTATTTTATCATCATGTTTCTTTATATTGTGACAAAAAAAAATCATCTCAGGGATTTATTTTTTAATTGACAATATTCAAAGATGCATATATGTGTGTACACACTAAATAAAACCTAGAACCACATAATAGTACAATGACAACCAGGAATAATAATAAAAATGGCAATGCATATATTCAAATATACATACAGACACCAAAAATATTATATAGAATAACAAGGACTGGAATAGGAAGGAAAATTCAATTTTATTATCATTTTTAAGAAATACACTAATAATATTCAGAAATTATAATAATAATGACTAAGTAGAACATTAAAAGGACAAATAATTGTTTAGTACATGACTATAAACATTCAAGAATGCATCATTTTGTTTACACAGAACCAGCTTCCTGCAGTCACTGTTCACACGCAAGATGATTAACAAGAAATACTCTTTTCTTCCAAGGTAATATATATATATATATATATATATATATATATATATATATATATATATATATATATATATATATATATATATATATATATATTTATATATAAATATACATAAGCCATCACAGAGCAAGACAGAGAGTGGCATTCATGTATACCATCTGGATTCCTGTCACTTTGTCCTCTAACTGTCCATCATGTCAGCATACGTGAATACAATTGTGACGTGCAGTCTTTTAAATCTGGGCAGTGCAAATGCTCTATAGCCTTAGCTCTGAAATTTGCATAGTCTGAGTATATGAAATCCCCAATGAGAGAAACTTCAGCCAAACATGCTGACAAGCAGAAACCTCCACTATAAAGGGCCAACAATGTGCAACCTGGTGAAAAGCCTAAATCTTTAGCTCTCAAGCCCACTAGGCTGTAATAGATTTTAAGCTTAGAGAAGTAATATAAGCTGTAGATCTTCTGCAGTGGTAACAGAGAGAAACTCGCTAAATCAAATTGAACTGTAAAGCAAATTTGCTATTTTACAACTTAAGCATTTGTATTGGACAGGCACACCTGTTACAAGTTACAGTCAGTTTGGATGGAGAAGTCACCTGCTGCTGACTTTAGAGTACAAACCTTACAGATGAAAAATTCAGTAAAGCAATAAAATTAACATCTGTTTAATAGAAAAATATCTGAAATACAGTTCAATCAGACAACTCTCATAGACATTTATGAACGGAATATGACTGAAGATCAACAACGTCAGGCTCTGATCATGCCTTGTGTTTTTTCAATTTGATTTAGGACTGATGAGAGAATTTCTAATCCAGAACCTATAGTTGGATGCAGGGGGTGGTGGAGGGGCCAAAAAAAAAAGAAAGAAAGAGAACAAAAGCAGAGAGGTAGCATTTGCAGCAAATTGTGTTCCATTGCAGTTGCAGCAAGTGTATAGCAGTGAGCAAGACAGAAACTTTGCAGTTTAAATACTTTGTTATGTAGCATGTACAGTATAAGGCAGATCACATGGGAAGTTGCAGAGCAGTTTGAGATGCCTGCCTGAAACTAGCTTGCAGGCATCACTTTGTTTACGGCTTCAGCTTTGTTCATGAAGCTTGCTTTTGCAGAATACCCATCCACACTTTTGTCATGATCCATAGTCAGATATAAGGAAGAATGACCCAAACAAAGGACTATGAGGCAAAAGGCAGGCAGACATAGGATCTGGGATGTATTTAAAGAAACTAAAATCGATACCATGGCAGGATAACAAAGAACTTTAACCAAGACTAAATTGCAAAACTTGAAATAGATGACAGGCAAACTGACAAAAGAAAAGAAAAGAACCCAGAACAGGATGGATGAAAATCTAGAAATGAACAAAGGAAACCAAGGAGTACTTGTACTGGGGAACCCACAGGCCATGACAAACTTAGGCTTCATTTTAAAGTAGTGTTTTTACTTGGAACTAATTTTCACGGTGTACACTTCAGACTGATAAATTATGCTGATATTAAAGGAACTTGCTCTGGAACATTCCTAGAATCTCATCTATAACCTGCATATCACAGGAAAGCTTAACAAATAGCTGGTTGTGCATGGTTTCATGCATAAGTCAAACTTGAGATATAAACGATCACAAGTCTGCCTTATAAATGAGTCTCCTGTTCATACGTCAACATTCATACCTATATACAAATACAAAACTTAAAAAATTGCCCCAAGACAGTCTGCAACCTCTGGTAAAACAGTGAACCTACATTTTTTGGTAGGATTCTACTGACAAGCATTTATATATTGTGTAAATGTGTAAAGCTCCCAAGTCTATTTATATAGAGGATTTTATGTGTGCCCACATTATTTGTTCTCAACTCAGATATATTATAAGTTCATTCATTCATTATTTTCTCCCTTTAGCAGCAAATATGAGTTTCTCCTCATGAAACAACAGCACTGTCTGAAAGACTATAGTGTCACTGTAAATCATTCACACATTTTTAGAAAAATCCCAGAGAGGGTGAGAAGGATAGATAATATAGATAATAATACATCTATGCAGCTTTGAGGTTACTGTGTGAGATTTGTGTATGTCAGTATCTTCTGTCCACAAGCAAATACTACTAAGCAAGAACTACCAATTAACCAAACATGCATGCTAATTTGACTATAGAAGGAATGTAGGGTACTAGGAGAAAACTCTCTCAGGCAACACATAAAAAAATAAATAAAAACCTCAAAATGTAACTCTTAGAGAATCCACAAGGTGTCAAGGGCAGATTAACTAAATTGCTAAAGGGCAGCCTTTTCCCTCAGAAATACTGACGTTGAGCAGTTTAATACAGGTGAAGTACAGTTGTGTAACAACTGAATCAGTTAATATTTTCACATCTCACAGTGCTTACACTTGACTATTCCTGAAAAATCTCAGTGTACACTGGTGAACCTTATTTTTAAGCTTTGATGTGGCCCATCATTTACAACCGCTGTTCTTTTAAAGCATGCAGACTTCACCTGCAAGGTGAATTGTGTTTCAGCTGGAGGTGAATCAGGCCCTCAGCAGATGAACAAGTCTGAGACAGACTCAACACTGAAGTTAAACAAGTAGTGTTTCTTGCTATCCGAACGTGATGCTGCTCATATTTTGATCATATGAAAAATAGGCGTCACTGCTGAAGCATTTCATCTTGTTTAAGTGAAGGCTGTTTGGAAAGCATGCATCCACGGTCGCATTATGGATGTTGACAAACTCATATGGCATGTCACTAATCTTGATGGATGGCCACCTCTGTGGAAGCTGCTCACACCGTAGAGGATAATGAAATGTAGCAATGCAACCTTTCACAAAAATTTCATCATAGTAATCTGATCTTTATCCATTATGAATTTTATTATCATTTCTGCAGTGTTTCCAGTTGGTGAAACAATGCAAAAGAGTGTTTACTTACCAAACACACAGCACGACAGAGTACATATAAAAATGTCTGTACTCACCCAGTGTGCTATTCTTAGAGCTCCCCTAAGAGCTACTATCTAATTGGAGTCTTGGTTGTCTTATCGGTGAAGCTGTCCTCTGCACAGACTTTTTATGAGGACTTAGAGTGACTGAGATTCCCTGTCTGGGTGTCTGTGGCTGTTCTGCAGCATGTCCCGGGACTACCGCTCATCGGTGAGGGCTTCATTAGCCGAGAATGGGAGGGGGCTGCAGAGAGAGAACAGCTGTTTAGCTAACCACTTGCTTTGTTAGCCAGCCTTCTCCGTATGCCTAACTGCCTAAATCCGTCCCCTAGCTGCTAATAGAATGCTCATTAGGAGAAGAGAGGGAGACCCGATGTGAAATAGCACCACTGTTCAGCAGCCCTAGATTCTCCTACTCCTCCTCTCCCTCTGGTCTCTATTAAAAAGCTGTGCAGAATAAACTTTCCCTCTAGATCAGCTGTGTTTCCAGGCCATGTTGTCCTCTGACCCTGACTCACAGGAAGAGACAAGGAGTGTACATGGGTACCTGAGTTCTCTGTAGAGACAGTTAACAGCATCTGCTTTATCAAAACAAGCTCTTCATGACAAGAAAGGCACAAGATTACAAAATCCAAACAGGACAGACAAATGGTAGCTGCTACTAAGAGAAACAGCCTCTTTTTTTTCTCTTTCCCAAATTCCCCCTTAGTGGTACCATGTTCAATTATTCAAACACTGTAGATCATATTGCTGTAATTTGTCAGCAACCCAAAATCTCAAGTCTATTTCTTTGTGTCAGAACTGATGAAGCTGGCAAGGAGGGTGAAAAGCTGCAACATCAGAGGTGGCACTGTGAATATCTGATGCCATTCACTGGAACAGCTACAGATCAGAGTCAAAAAAAATTGCAGCCAAAACACATCCCAGACAGAAGAAAGGATGTCCATGTTTGATTAAAATTCAAACAGGAAAACATGAAGTACTTCATTATATTAACACTGGCCAGGCGCTAACATTGTCTATGCAGAAATGCAGATAAACAACATGCGAAGCTTCAAGGTAAGACTGAAAGAAATTGTAATGTGGTGGAAGTAATAAGCTCTAGGCTGTTTACAGTAAATGACTGAAGCTGTAGACCTAGTCATCATACGAAAATGCAGTTAGAACCAAAACACATGGGCATATTTTCTCCTGTGAGAAAATACTTGGCCAATATTAGACAATTATAAAAGAGCAGCTTTTTTCTCTATGACACTCCTTCATTAAAACATATTTCTTCTGAGCAGCAGAAGGTTTTAAAGCAACAAGAATTTAGATCTTTCTAACGAAGGTATGAAGTTATGATAAAGACATAATTTACCTTTATGTTTTTTTTGTTTTTTTATTTATTTTTTTTTTTTCTGAGTACCTGTATTGTACAAGCTACCCCATGCCAACCCAACCTTCACAGCTGATATTATGGGTTGTCTTAAAAAATAGACAATAAAAATAAATTAATGAGCAAAAATAATGCATAAATTAACAAATTTATGTAATTTATTGCATTAAAATTTTGATGGAGCTACCCATACACTGTTTTTTTTCCGGTGAGATGGTTCTACACCCGCACTTTAAACCTGCGACAGTCCAGTTGCGTTTTGCACCAACGTGTCTGTTCTAGTGATTCTCTGTAGTTTCTGTGCAGCGACGGCTTTCGGTAATCAGCTGATCGGCTTAACTCTCTTGTTGCGTTTATTGTTCAGCTGAGAAGGCTGAAGCAGCACTGTTTGTTAATAATTCATCCATGAAAAGCTTAATTCTTTCCAAGATTCATCCATGTTTACATGATTTGTCTAAAATTTGTACCAAACATCCCCAAAGCCCTAAAGATAAGTTGCACAATTTTTTAATGTTTTAAAATGTTTTATAGTAATCAAATTATTAATATTATATGTTCTTGGGTTGTCTTAAACTTGTGAACAACAAATAAAATAAAATATATTTATATATTATTTTCAGTCTAAAAGTTCTTTCTTTTTATAATTAAAAAGTATAACTATTTCTTTCAAATGTATAGAAATATAAGATATTCACATGAACTGTGAAAATTAGCAGAGTGAGCGTGAAAGAAATGATAGTTTTATATTACGGACCTGCTAGATGCTAACATTCCTGTCAGGCTGTGTTTTTCCAAAACAGAAATACTACAAATGAAATTAAATTAAGTTAAAAGAAAAAATTGATAAAATTAGGAAAAAAAATTAAGAATAAATTATAAAACGTATATTAAAAAACTTGCTTATAGGTTTAATTTATATTGCTAGTCTAAGCTTTTTAAAAAATTATAAATGAAAATAATTAAAATAAATTTATTGTAGAAAACATTAAAAACTCAACTGAGGATCACTCACAAGTCAGCAGATGGAGATGGTTCAGTTGTTATGGCAACGGACAATTGGTTTGATTTGTTGTGACCGGCTCAAAACCATAACAAAGAATGGGATGTTGCACAAAAAGCTAAAGCTTGAAGAAAATTAATTATTTGAGACTTAATCAACTTAACTTTCAAAGACAAGAAAAACAACAGTTTGTCAGTCAGTTTTTAGTTGTGAACACAGTGGATGAGCTGTTGTGCAGAAAAAAAAAAAAGAATTCAAGGAAAGATTAAAGTGTGTGGAGTAAGGGGAACCTCTGAACTAATGGAAAGGGATGGAGAGTCCTTTTATACTGGGAACACCAGATCCAGGTGTATTCAATATATAATGTTACCCAACTGCACCTAGTAGACACCTGCAACACAAACCACAAAGACAATTTTAAGACTTGGTTAAAAAATGTGGGGAAACAAAAATGGTCCATAAAGCAACTAAAAGCAATAAAATATCTTCTCTGTGTAAACTCACTTGGCTAGATCTAGTAACATTAAATTTTAAACCTTAAAAAATTAGGGTTTATTCATAAAGTCCCAAAGTAGAGCAGCCTGAGGCTACGTTAATGTGGTGTTTTCTGGAAACACCATTAACTTTTGCAGCAATCTGAACTGCAGTAACTTTTCTATTGCATCAAACAACACTGGTCAGGCTTTGCTACCCATGTGCATCAGTAAACCTTGGCCCCCGTCACACATTACTGTATTGCTTACTTGAATTGTTTTTTGTTGGTCCTGAGCACTTCATCATCCAACAAGAGCTGCAGCTGTAGAGGCACTGTTGTCTAGCCATCCTAACTCTTTGCTTGTTAGACCTGATTAAATCCCTAATGTGAGAATTTCTTCTCATTCCAACACAACTTCAAGAGCAGACTGTTTTCTTGCTGCCTAATCTATCCAACTTACTGCCAGGTGCCATTCTAACAAGATAATCAATGTTTTTCACTTCACCTGTTAGTGATCATGATGCTATGGCTAATGGGTGTATGCTAATATTTCCATAATGCTGTGGCAGTTATTATGATAAATTTGCTGTTACATTTAAGACTTTGAAACATTAATGCCATAAAGATGATGTGTTGATGGAACCTGACAATGACACATTTTATGGCCGTGTCAGCAAAGTTACTGAAGGTGCTCTGAACATGCGCTGGGAAAGAATATACATGGGTGACATATGTGTCAGGTTTTGTGACATTAGTTACTGTTGAATATGTTTGGCTTGACATTGAGAAAGAGAACCATGCCAGTATGTAGCCTGCATGATAGACCAATATACTCTGTCATGCTCACACACACATAACCCATCACCTCAGGCTCACATCAATACAACTCAAACATAAATGTATGTGCAAAAAACACTGGGATATGCATTCTGAACACACATCATGGCAGGTCCAAACCCACGGGACTGACTGCCGTTAAAGGTTGTCTTGAGTAAATACCCCCTTCCACCCACTCACCCATCTCAGTGCACACATGCAAACATCAACACACGCATATGCATGGTCCGTGTGTGCATCTAAGTCCACATACTCTCCCTCTCTGGGGTATTTCATGTGGCTACAGCTGTGTGCCCGCTGGCACTGGCAGCAAGAGGCACAACAGAAGAGTTTATAGAGGACGATATGGAAATGGAGAGACTGCAGTTACCATGGAGAGAAGGACAGAAACATAAAAAAAGAAAATGTGCACTCTCTTACATGTCCAAGATAATTTTTTTCTTTCCCTTTTTATTTCCTCTTCTCTGCTGCCTACAGACGGGTGTGAACGTGAAAGACTGATAATCTGAAGTGTGACTGCTGAGGCGGAAAGAAAGGCATCTATTGAATGCCTTTCTTACCTCGGTGAGGCAGTTACACAGCTGCACGAGCAGCACAAAAAGTTCAGCAGAATGCAGATGGATGCATACCCACAAGGACCCAAACAAGAGAGCAAACTAAACGACAGCAGCGTGCACGAGCAACTTGCTCATTCTCGCACGGACACACAAATAAATAGTGAATGAGGCTTCCAGGATGGGGACTCACCATAGCTCAGCTCGCAGCTCTTTGCCCTTGCGCCGGGACCTCGGCCTGTCACTCTGTGTTTTACTCCCTGAACCGCCACTCCACTGTAAGCAGCCAACACAATTTTGGGTATTGAGGTGGTGGAGAAACTGTCCACCACTACTCATTTGGCCTTTTCAGAGCTTGACAGAAAGGACTGGAGATAAAAATACATTGCTGTCTGTCCTGCCAAAACTGAAAATGGCGGCAGTGCTGCTGTGAGAGGGGAATGTACAGTACAGTATATAGTGCTTGTTAATTGGCTGGTCAGCCTGAAATGAGGTTGACACAGTGCCAAACATTGAGATGTTCTCTGTCATTTGTTTTTTTTATATTTCTTTTTCAACTGAAAGATAATATAATATATTAGTGTTTCAAATGGAGGCACTGCAATTAATTACTTGCCCATTACAGTTTGTGACACTATCAATTTGTTATCAGCTGGCTTCACCAATGACTGAAATTAACTGTCACTTTTCAATATCAAGCAAGTCATCTCCATGCTTTATTGTCTTCATCACAATGTTCAGTTCTTAAATGAGATCAGAGGATGCTGATACACAAGATGAATGTCATACCAGGTTTATCTTTGCAAAGTTGATAAATAACAAAGGAAATGTCAGCATCAGTATCAAATACCTAACAATCAAACACCTTACAAGAAAAACAAATGTGTTGTGGACTGGAGAAAATAATAGGACTGCAGCTATATCATGATTTCCTGAAGTTCATGTATATTTGATAGGGCCTGCCAGATGTGGCCTTGGATGTGTATCAGCAAGCAATCTCTCTCACTGAGCTCGCAGAAATTAGATTTCAACTTGGGACCAAAATCTAATACACAAGCTTATATTTACTCACAGTTGCAGAGCATCATGAGCCAATATGACCCTATAGTGAGGTGGTGGAGCTGCACAAAATTCAGTTAAGTAAAACTGCTTTGAGCAAACTGTTTCCGAAAGCCATCTATGCTTCTAAGTCATGGGCTAGTCAGAACATAGTTGGGCTGAAACTATTATAAGAGTAAAACTGTCAAAAGCTCATTGATAAATGATGCTATTATTTAAGGTTTTCTTGTTTTATTAACTTCAAATACAACTAATTTAGTCAAATATTTCTGTCATTGGTTTGTATAAGGAGGAAAACATCTGACTTCTGCACATCTGAGCTACGTTTAAACCTCTTACTGCTTATAAATATTTTTCTGGTAAGAAATTTAATTTCCTCATATCAAGCTCTGAAATCATTTCAGAGCTTTTGTGAGCTCACACTTGCATGAGTCACCCAATACATTAAGATGCTTGTGTCTTCCCCACAATGAATGCAAAGTCACAGTTAGCATGCAGGATGTCATTTTCCTGTGCAGGAGCCTCTGCTTGCCTTGCATACTCTCTAGGGATGACAACACACACCAAGAAATTTTAAGTCTTATTGCTTTTTGCTTTTATTTTCTTTCCCTTCTCTCTTATCCTCCCATGACCTCCCTTTTCTCTTCCCTCCCTCTTATTTTTGTCTGCAACACAATGAGAATAGATGATGGCAGCTTCATCCATACATCTGTCTGTTTGTTTGTACTGTCAAGATATATTTTCTAGATTAAAGCGTGGATACAAGTGTCATCGGCATGCTTTTGTTCAGGGAGGCCCAAACTGAAAGAACTCAAATTGATGAGCACTTTGGTCAACACATTTTTAATCTCTGTAACTGAAGTCAACATCTAAGCAACTCACCATATTTTCTAATCAAAATCAAAACATTTCATTGGATTGATCTAGATTGGTTTTGCAGCCGACTGATCGTTGGTGGTTGATTGCTGAGTTCAGAAAGGCAGCACAAATAGCTCTCAATTGTCAGGATTTCCAGTTCACTTGATTTGCTGAAGACAAGCCGCAGCTGCCAGTGGAACTTTTCCAAACCATTTTTACAATAGAACATGTCATAACCCGATTGTCTCAATGTCCACTTACTGTAAGTGGCTGCGGTGGCTAAAGAGTCTGTCACAGTAATTGACTCAATGGGAGTTTACAGTATGAAACATGAGGCGGGGAAGGAGAACAATGTTCTCCAGAGATGGGCTGTTTTGACAGTGTAGCTGTCTCTCCACTATTTTTCTCTCAACACATCACATACAGACTGCTCACTCACTCACTGAACCAGGTGTACACGCGTACTGTAAATGTGTACAAGCACACACACTCAATAAATGTACAACCCCAGCTGCCATCTTTGGAGCAGGTAATTCCACAGTCAGGTGCTGGGATCACGTATGGCGTAGCATCCCATTCCCCGGACATGAGTTTTGCTGTCAGTCTTTAATATTAGCCAGAGAATGAGGACGAGGGGAACAGAGAAAGGGCTCATATCCCTCCTAATTTTGTCTGTTTGCAAGGTGTGCTGGCTTGAATTAAACAAAGCCTGTGTGGCTCCTGGCTGCAGGGACTGCTGGCGCAATCGGTAGAGCAGGAAACAGTGGTGTCGGATGTTGTGAGAGAGGAACACACAGAGTGACATAGGCACAGCTAGAAGAATATGTTTACACTGCTGGAGCCAGCACCCAGCCTGGCACATTTATGCATGGTATTATAGTTAATCAGCTTGGACGTCGCTGCTGGTGTGACCACTGACCCTAAAAGACACTCATAATAGGAGGAGTCTGTCTAATCAGAATAACACTGATTCCTAGAGAGGAGCAGGAATTGTAGCACATTCAAGGCAGTGGCTTTTTTTTGTTTGGTTTTGTTTGTTTTTTTCCCAAAGTGTCCTCTAGTTCTGGATCATTAATGTTGGGTTAGATTAAAAGAGTTGTTGATGTTAGTTGGAGAAAAAGGGCTACTGCCCACTAGGTGCTCTGTGTGTGGTGCCTAATGAGCTTCCTGAACTCTGTGTGTGTTTGTGTGAGTGCATGCTGCACTCTGATAGTATTTATGTGGGTGGGTTGAATAGTATAACATGACTGTGGGTATTTTCTGTGTAAGCTGGAGAAGGTTTTGACTTTCCTAGAGAAACAAAGGTGTTTAGAGGATGCACACATGTAGCAAGGCTAACATATCCTCTTTGGACATGAACATTATGCACATTGTTTGTGCACAAACAAGCTGCAAACAGATTAAGGACTTTTTAAGTTGTTTCTTTTGTTTTAGCTTTTTTTTTATTTTGTTTTGTTGTTTTTTTGTTTTTTTCTCAGATGTTTGTTTTGGAAGTTGGAGGAAAAAACGCTAGTGTAAGCTGTAAGATTCCACCCACCTTCTGCTTTGAGATGGGCTGTGCATATCCATCTCAGTTTCACCTCCATACCCCTACAGCTCACAGCTAATTTGTTTCAGCAAGTCTTAGGGTTTCACTGTGCAAACCATGGTCTCTCTATCACTTTGCCTGTCACTCTTTCTTTACCTCGTTGCTTTCCCGCAGGGGGATATACCCTTATGATAATTTGTCTGTCACAAATGCAACTGTGGCCTCTCAGTGGCTTTTCCTGGCTCAAAAATGAGTTTCAGTGATCCCATCTGGTTGTCAAACGCAAGATGTCGACAAAAATAGAAGCTTGCTATCCTATCAAATTTCATAGCTGAATTGTCATGTCTGACTTATATCTTTGACCCTCCTTTAGTAAAATGCTTTACATATGAGTTGTACTGAGCAATTTTTGCCTCTTTATGGTATGTAAATGGACAGAAAGACCACGTTTAATATTTTTTGGTGATAATGTACAGTGCAATGGTGTAGTTGTGATGACTTGGGTTCATTTTGCAGCCACATGACCTGGATACCTTGTACCCATTGGGTTGACTGTAAAATCATGTTTATACCTAAGTATTCTAGAGTTAAATGTGAGGCCATCTGTTCAATAGCTAAAGCTTGACCAAAACTGGGTCATGCTACAGGACAATGATCCCAAGGACAGCAGCAAATCTGCAACAGAATCGCTGGGAAAGAAAAGAGTGAAGTTGCTGAAGTGGTCCAGTCAGTCCAGACCTCAGTCTATGTAAAATGTTGTAATGGGACTAAGAGAGCTGTGCATAAACGATTACCCAGAAGCTTCAAGCAACTGAAGCAATATTGTACAGAAGAGTGGGACAAAATTCTTCCACAACCATGTGAGAGACTGATAAGATCATACAGAAAAAAAATACTTCAAGCTACTGCTGCTGAAGTTGGTTCTACAAGCTGTTGGATCATGTAGTGTACTTAATTTTTTTACCCACTTCTTCCACATTTTGGCTTCATTTTAAAGAAATAAAAAATGGCATTGTGATAAGTCATTTGTCAGTGGTGTTGTTGGTCTGAGAGCATAATGACAGTAGAAATAAAAGAGCAAGTACTCTTTTTTTCAACATCACTGTAAATGAACCATGCTTTGGGGCTGGTATACGGTGCAGATGGGATGTAAACTATGGCACATATATTTAGAAACAACAGACCAGGTGTTTTCTGCTACTTAACAGCAGCCACATGCACAATTCTCCAGTGAAAACCACTTTCTGTGGGAGCTAAAAGCACTAATCATTTCCTCTCACCACACTGATCTGAAATCTATTTGTGGACACAGTAGGAGAAGAGAGAGGGGAAATCAGAAAACATCTTTAACAACTTGTCTCATCTAATGAGATTAGCAGAGGCGCTTACACAGTCATGACATGGAGATACACGCAGATAACCCTGTAATAACTCATTATTCTCCACGTTTTCACATCGACGGCCAGTCAAGGCTCGCTGACAGTGTGTGTTGTTGTTGTGTACACAGCTATCGGGTCAATCTGAGTGCTGCAACGGTAGGGAGTGAGCTCAGTGAACACCACCTGAAAAGGAATAGCACAGAGAGCTTGCACTAGAAGGGCACGGAGATAGCATTCTCTGCTTTTCATGCATGTGTCACAAACACATGCATGAGTGCAAATGGAAAATTTCACCATGCAGGCTCTCTGTTTCTATCTGGTATGGCAGGGTGGCTTAAAAGGGAGAAATGGGAGGAAATCAATTCATTGTGAATGCATGCATACACATGTAGTTATGAAAATGCACAATTAATGTTGTTAAAGTGCAGGAAACAACTAAACGAATAGCAGCTGTACTAAAGGTTGTTTATTTGGTTTGAATGCACGTGAGATCATAAATAATAAACAGTCAATGAGTAATTTCTTCCTTCTTATGTAAAACTTTCAAATGGTTGATTACAATGAAAATGTTGTATAAATTGTATTTTTTAGAAAATGTCAGCTAAAAAAAAAGAAAGAAAGAAAGGAAAAGAAAGAAAAAGCATGCATGCTTTGATTGCTCCATCCATTAAACACATTCCCACATGCTCTTCTGGCTCTGGCAACTACAGCAAAGTGCTTAAAAGCTGACCTTACCTTCATTTAAGAGGCATAAGAGATGTTATTTAGCCAGCAGTAAGTGAGTGGGTATGTGTGTATTAATGATTATGCTTCTCTGTGTGGACTCCATAACTTAATCACATGGGATGCTCAAGTAAATGGCAGCATTATCCGGCTGAGAATGCCAGATTCAATTTTTTCACATTGGACAATACAAGACAGAAGCACCAAAAAGTTTAGACAGTGAAAAAGAAGTATTTGAAATTTTCAACTTAATCTGCTTTGCTACAAATGACAACACACACACGCTAATCTGAAATGTCCTAATTCAGTAAGCTCCACCCACACCAATCCCAGACCAAGTTATATTCTGGGAATTGCTGTTTGGTTCACATGCCTTTGACTAGCAGTCAGATTGATGAGCTAAAAGAATACTGGTGCTGTAGTATTGTACGTAGGGCCAGAGGGAGGTCAGCGTGTGATGATGAGGCCTGGAGTGTGTGATATTGACCAGTGGATGTGTCTTCGTGATTAGTAGGAGATATCACACTCACTAGTCTCAGATGCTCATCGATCCTCAAACCTAGGTACAGCTTGTCAATGGGGTCATTTTTATCCTTCCCCCCCCCCCCCCCCCCCCCCCCTCCCCTCTTATCTGATACCTTCATCTTCCCCTCTTCTCTTTTTTTCTCTTTTCCCCCTCTGTTCTGCTTTTCCATTCCCTCCCTCTTTCAACCATCCACCCTCATGGATCAAACTCTTTATCTGGCCTAAGCCACAGCCTGCAGGCAAGCAGGCAGTCTCTACAGAAGCTGCAGCAGAAGACCAACAGCTTCAAACAACATTATATAGGGCTGGCATGAAGCATGTCTCACACTGATAGATGAAAACGCTGGCCCCTCAGACACTGTCTGTGTATGGACATGATGAAATACAAGCAGGGCAGTCCCTGTGTTTTAAACCCCACTGCTCTTCGCTTAAATATTGCTGCAACACCTCCTTGGATGTAAGACAGGCTGTAAGTTTTCTACAACGTCAACAACAGCTCACATTTGGGTGTGATCAGTGCAAAACAAAACTGTTTCTTGAAAGAGGATGGGTTTTCTTTGGCAGCTGTCCTGTTGGACTAACTGTTGTGGAACATTTCCAGATTAAATCTGGTTTAGAAGAATCATGAAGTTCAGTACTAATAATAGCAGCAGCCATTTAAGAGCAAGAAAAACTGTATCAATTTCTAGGGCTTTTTTTTTTTTTTTTTTTTTTTGGTTTATTCATTTATTTATTTATTTTTTTACCATCTAAGCAAACAGATATTCCTTGATTAATACTCAGACACATTTTGCTTGGATGTTTATGTGTTTGAAGGTACACTAACTCCCTTTAGCTTGAAGGAATCCAATGGCAAAGTCTGCATCTTGCCCTTTTCCTGATTCCATCAGCATCACTTTGAAGTAGACAATCTCTGTGTAAGGTGGAAATTTTAATGGAACAAAAAAACAATGTAGGTGTTGTTACAGGACTGCCAAGCCAATGTGAAATTACCCATGGACTAATGCATGATCAGACCAGAGGCACTTGTGTTTAAGTGGATGCAGCCTGTAGGCTGTAGCCATGGAGACAGCAGCTGTACCCCTGTGTTACAAGACTGCAAGTGGCCAAAGATATACAATTAGGCAAATTTCATAAGTATTCGTATCCTAGCTGGCTTTGAATTTTTCACATGGGATTAAAGCACTTCATATATCCCCCTAATTGAGAGAAACTATAACGTTGTGCATTCCTGGAAGGAGATGAGAGTTAAGAAGAAAACAGCCCTGGAAAAGAGGGAAAAATACAAGCTTGGGTAAAATACAGCAAGAGAGGCAGTGCAGCACTTATTGAGTGTGTCCAACTGAGTGCTAGCCTAGTTTGCTGGTAGACAGAGAGAAATGTTTGCAACCGAGGGGGCTCTACATAGTCCACGGGTCTGTGGAGATTTGCTTACAGTGAAGAGATGGTGGAGGTAAGATGGCTCAGAGGATTCAAGCTCCGCTGAACGCCGGCTTATGTCTAATAATCAGCAGGGAGGGACTCAGCATGGCCCCTCGGAAAAGGAGACGGGGAGAATTCGATAGAGTGAGAAAAACAGAGCAGAGGAAGAGATTGAAGGCGAGGAAAAAAGATAGAGTAGTTGTGGGCGAGAAAAAAAAAGAAAAATACATGTCCCTGTGGCCACGTTATTTCTCTCTTGTGATGGCTTTTATGTGCATGAGAAGAATTTTGAGAAGATTCTGCTGCTTTACATATTTTCCCCAGTTAGCTGTAAAAGTCATATGGAATATTGTTAGGAAAATGAGTCACTCATAAAATGAAACTTGGCCAATCCAAACTTTCAAGGTGATCTAATGGACGTTGCTTTAATGTTGGTGTATCTCTGTAGTGGTGTTGCAGGATGCATTTTACAGTCACATATACAGCAGAGCCAGACTGATAAAACCCACCCCTGATGCTTCAGTGAATTTCACCAGCTGTTCCACATTAAAAAGGACAATCATTTATGGTGCTAACTGTCATCATTGCCAACAGAACATCCTTGTCCATTAGTAAAGATTGAACCTTCACACAAACCCATGAAGTTGCTGCCACATCATGTAACTCATTCCCAAGTGATGCAACATTTCTGGCTCATTAGTATCAGCCGTTATCCATTCTGCCGTTGTCAAAGCAAGGCCTAAACATTTGAGCCTCCAGGTGTGTATAAGTGTGCATTTGACTCTTTAACCAATGTAGTGGTTGTCACACCCCCAAGGTCAAGCTTACCACCTATAAGTTGTGAATTATTTCCTCAAGCCAAACCGCCAATCCAGTGCTTCAACTGCATGCCCATTTAGCGAGTGTCTAGCAAGGGGGCAGCGCGGTCGAGGTCAGCAAACCGCAGCGCAGAGGCGGCTGCAGGACGAAGCAGCAGCATTTAAGCAGGAGCCCGATGAGTGATTACCTTGGAGCTCTAGTCATAATTCAGTGTGACCTCAATCTGCCTGCAACGCTGCAGTTTGATGGATCTACTCACAGTTTGGGTGCCGGGTTCTCATGTCAAACACAGGCAGATAACGATAGGGCTATCTGTTGCTTTTACTAAATAAAATATGCCAGATATGAATGTCACACACATGTTGATGGTTTTGCATCGAACTCTCGCTGTTTAATTTATCTGGCTATTGAGTGAAGAATCATTCACAACGTAGATGTCAGAGTTAAACTAAGAAGTGTCAGAAATAGTTAACCCCCATCATGGTGATGCCTGTCGTCTGTCGGTCTATTCATCATCTCGGTGACTTATCAATCAAAGTCAGCTGGGATATGTGTGCACACACGTGCACTGACAGACATGTACACCTCCCAGTGTGGATAATTAGTGGATTCCCTCAGTGGGTGATAAAGCCTGTGCTCTTCTCTCCTTTCTCTCTGACCTTCCCCAGTGAGCTTCCTATCGCAGTGGGGCTCATCACATGCAGAACTAATACATATTTATTGGGCCACTGACAGCTCATGTATGCCGGATTTATATGTTTCTCGACAAACAATTGTAAAACCTCAGTCACTCTTCTGCTATTTCATCAGCCAAAGCAGAAATAAATCTAGTGGTGTCAACCTGGCTGCAGCCTCCTCCTCAGCTGGCCATCGGTTTGGTTTGGATGCAGGTAGACATAAGACTGAGCCATGTTTCATTCAAGAAGCTCTCTACAATTATGAAAAACAGATTTGACGTGCATATGTCTGTCAAATTGATTCAGCAATCACAGAAACTTCTCTGCTGGAAGCCGTTTTCCTGCAGCAACTTTGGATCAAAGACGTTCCGAAAGTGGCTGTGGCATCGCTGGTAGGCATTTGGATTCAGGACAGGCTCCCTGCACCATCGCTGCCTCTGTTTGCACACTGAAATCTGAGTTGGGACGTGAAAAGAGGCAATACCACTAAAGAGCATTGGGAGGAGAGGGGGAGGAGAGAAGGGGAAGTGAGGGGAGGGATGGCAGGATTAAGCCCCAGCCCTCCCTCTCTGCCTCCGAGCGGCCATCTTTCATCTTGCTTCTGACTCTTTAATGCTTTCAAGTGGGTGAAACTCTCGACATCTGCTTCCGCTCCCTGGGACATGGCCCAGGCCGCCATCCTGCTGAGATGCACATCCACAGGACAGCTCAAAGGGCAGTGTTGAGGCAGGGTCACTGAAAAAGGCTGATGGTCTCATCCATGAAACACATGATGCAGAAATGAAATTATATCTTGCCCTGAGGATAAATCACAATATGTAGAAATCCATCCAAAGCTGTATTCACATCCAAACAGCATTGTTCAAAATCATAAAAAAGACACACAAGAATATCTTTTTTCTCACCCAAACTCATTAATTCTACTTCCTACTTGTGAACAAATAAATGTAAATAGCTCTGTAAATAAACACTTTGTCTTCGCCAGGAGGAAATAAGCCCCCTGCTGCCTCTGATTAAGATTACCAAAGTGATATATTTGGCACAAAAGTCAGCTCTTTACCTCATAAACGCAAAAATCTCAACACAGCCACCCACACTGGCATAGAAATATCACTAACTGAGTCTCCACCCCTGTATATTTGACTGTCAGCTTTGTCATTGCAATGTTGGCTCATTTCATTACATTTCTTTATGAGTGGCATTTTTGGAACATTTTCATCTGCCAGGGGTTTGAGTATCATGAGTTCAGTGGTATTCCTTAACTCTGGCTGTAATAGTGCCACAAGTAATAAAGCTGCATGGTCAAATGGTCATAGCTTTGCCTCTGATTTTTTCTTAGATCAGTAAAATAGCACTTGTTCATTTGAAAAAGCATATCAGAAAGACAGATGAGTGGAGACAGGGATAGCCAGGCGCTGGCAGCAATGTGAGGAGGGCTACCCGAGACAGAAAAGATGTCATGCCCCTTTCGCTTTCTTGTCCGTAAGGAGAATTTTTCAAAGGGTACACAGTTTAATTATTTCTAGGGGAATTAAATTTGTTATTCTGGATCTGGACCTTGTGAAAATTCATTTTGAATTTCTTATAATATTTCAATGCAACTAAAATATAATTTTATGCACCCCATTATGCTGTAGATTTGTGTGTCATGGTTTTTGAACACTATCCCCTTTTAAAGTCTACTCACGCACAAACAACAAATCAGTCTCTAGTATCACAAAATGCATGTTCTGCTGATTTGAAGATCTGATAAGATAGATAGATATCTATTTTTTGTCATATACCAGCAGTAGACTATGGTCTTTTGTTAGTTTGGCCTTTCATTGTGAGCCACTATGCTGTATCATGTTGCTAGATGAAAATATGCGGCTCAGTTCCTTCTGTAAATGTAAGGAGTAGGAGTCTAATATTATTTATAGCAATCCACCCACAAACTCCTGTAGAATTTTGTGATCTTTCAGGTGAAAAATGACTTTTAACTTATGTAAAGCATAACTGATGCAGAGGCACTGTGTCTATAATTGCAATGTTTGAGGTTCATCCAATCTAAGCCACCTTGAAAAGTGTATTATTACCGTGAGGGAAGGCTTACATCAAACTGTGGTGCATTTCATACAAGAGGAGGACTTAATATATTTTATGGTATAGATTGGTTTCTCAGTTTTGATGCATCACTTTGTTTGTAACAAAGCGTATTGACCCAAAGTGGCAGCATCTGCTCCTAAAAAATATAATATAATTTCCAGCCAAGCATATAGCCAAGGATGGAGGAGGAGAGGATGAAAAAGCACTGCTGAATCCTCCCTCTGTCTGGGAGCTGTCTGTGAGACCAGGCCATCTGCACATTCATTATCACAGCTATGATTCCATTATTGTTCTGTGTGGCAAGAAGGACTTGTTCTGTCTGGCCTTTGTTATTCTTATCTTCTGTGTAGCTGACAGCCCACTTTTGATCATGGCAGCAACGAAATTAACAACTATCATGTAATATAGTGCATAACTGAATTATTGTATCTAATATTGACACATTAAACATCATCCTATCTCTTCTTTCTGTGTCCTTGTGCAGGTCTGTTTCACAGAGCCATCATTCAGAGTGGGTCAGCCCTCTCTAGCTGGGCCGTGAACTACCAGCCGGTCAAATATACACGTCTCCTGGCAGAGAAGGTGGGCTGTAATGTCCTGGACACATCAGACATGGTGGACTGTCTGAGGAAGAAGAACTCCAGGGAGCTGGTGGAGCAGGACATTCAGCCAGCAAGATACCATGTGGCCTTTGGACCTGTAATTGATGGCGATGTTATTCCAGATGACCCTGAGATTCTAATGGAGCAGGGCGAGTTCCTGAACTATGATATCATGCTGGGGGTCAACCAGGGCGAGGGGCTACGGTTTGTGGAGAACGTGGTGGATTCAGAGGACGGCGTGTCTGGAAATGACTTTGATTTCTCTGTATCTGATTTTGTGGACAGTCTGTACGGGTACCCAGAAGGAAAGGACACACTGAGGGAGACCATTAAGTTTATGTACACAGACTGGGCAGATAGGGACAATCCAGAGACCAGGCGGAAGACACTGGTGGCTCTCTTTACCGACCATCAGTGGGTGGAGCCATCAGTGGTGACGGCTGACCTCCATGCTCGCTATGGCTCGCCAACCTACTTTTACGCCTTTTATCACCACTGCCAGAGCATGATGAAGCCTGCGTGGTCAGACGCCGCCCATGGCGATGAGGTGCCCTATGTCTTTGGAATTCCTATGATCGGTCCCACTGACCTTTTCCCCTGCAACTTCTCCAAGAACGATGTCATGCTCAGTGCTGTGGTCATGACCTACTGGACCAACTTTGCAAAGACTGGGTGAGTATAGAAATCAGGATTCCTAATGAGCCATTTCTACAGGGTTTGAAATATATGACTTGGCACCTAAATAATCAATGTGCTGTTAACTAATACTTTTTAGCAAAGCAATGTTTTTATTTGTAGGCTGCAAAGCTTTGTTGTTTAATCAATTTAAATGAAAATTTAGCAAAAATTTGAACAATATTAAATGAGAGACTGCTGCAATATAATAATACAGGACAATGTTGAACAGCAAAGGCCTTGTATCCACAAGTTACAAGCTGACATTGTTACTATAAGTGTCTGACAACATTATGGAAAGGATCTCCGCTGAAGTCTCACTAAGGGAAGTAATGCACTCTGAAATCTCATGAGAGCAAAAATATTTCCAAACAACAGAAGTCTATACATGAGTGACAGGTAGCTGCCATGGGAAGAGAGAAATAATGTTACGGAGATGGAGTACATGCTGTTAGGGATAGTTTTCTAAAAGCAAACTGTGGTTAATTTTTACACTTTTCCAAAGAGTGGCTACACAATGTCAGGTCACATTTTTGCAAAGCTTTCAGACTTCCTTTGGGAGACTAGGACATGTTAATGTTTTTGAGAGCTTTGCACAAAAGCTGTAAATACTCATGCGCATATGTCCAAGATGACTGCCATTCAAACAAGAAAAGAAAATTCTACACAAAAGAACCGTTTTCTAATGAAAAACGCCGCCTTATGAGCGACAGACTCACTGAAGTCACAGTGGAGATTGTTTTATTCACCAAGCAAAGTTCACTCACCTCTGACTGTTGCTCCGCTCTCTTCTTGTCCTCTCTATAATTTATAGTAGCTCTTATTCTGTATTCTCCAGCTCAAATAAAAGTGGGTGTCCATCAAATCCCAGTGTCCCATCCAAATAGTGAAAAAATCTGCTGAAAATTTGGCCTTGACATATGGAAATGAATTAATTCTAGCAGTTATTTTATGTCCCAACTAAAATTCCTAAAATATAATGATTTTATAACACACCCAAAAATTATACAGGCATTGACAGGAATTTTACAGCTGAGAAAGAAGCATAAACTAAAAGTTTTTGTTATTTCTTTCTTTTTAAATGTGTCTTGCATTTTATTGCCATTATAACTATCTGATTGTCAGCTGCAACTTTAAGCACATTAACTCTGTTTAATTCCTCTACTATATAACAAAAGTTTATTGGTCATCAGTGAAGGTGATCTTGCTCTGTGTGGGCTCGGTTTTAAAGATTGAGTGCCTTTTTTTGAATTACAGCCAGTGGAAGGAAAATAGTGTCCATGCTGAATATATTCTCTCACATATAATTGATCTAATAAGATTAATAAATCCCAAAAGTAATCCCTGTTTAACAGTGGGTAAATATTAGATTTTTTATTATTATTAATATTATTAGAGAAGAGTCCGTTTGACTTTACGTATGCTTGTATACACCATCACATTTGCATTTGTTTAGAGAAGTAAATACACACAAGAGTAAGCTTATACTGAAGGTGTCACTTTCTGGAGTCAATAATTGAGTTGTTTTATCCAATAGACCGTTGGTTTGATTTGAGGCCAGTTCAGTGAGATATTCTGGGCTCTGGCTGCAGTGATGGTTATGCACATTGGAGAAGCTTCTTTTTTCTTTTTGCTTAGCAACATTTATCTCACTATTTAAAGTACCTAAAGTTGTCCAATATATGTTAGTTCACCGACAGTACAACTGTACAACAGTAAGGAACTTGTCATCATTAAATATTCCATGTCAGGGAGGTTTTTTGACAGAAAAATCCAGAAAATACCAAACAGTTAACAAAATTTGTCTCTAATCCCTGTTTAGATCCAAGAAGAATCTCGTACTGCTCTTTTAACAGTATAAATATTATCCATCAGATGGCTTGTATTTTTTTTTCCTTGCCAGTTGCACTAGGAAATTAGTAAAATTAGTGATCGCAGAGTTACAAACTTGCTAAGTTATTAATAGAAAGTTGCAGAGAGGAAACCCACCTTGGTCTTGTGAAACACTCCTATGTAGCAGAAAAGAGGCAGAAACTCTAAAATGAATAGTTGGCAGAGGTGTATTTTTTCCTGGACTTTCTGGCTTCTGCCTGAAGACCTGAGACATATTGAACCTGAAAAAGATTGAATGTCCCTGCTGAATGTGCAGTGTGCTTTTTTTGTGTTTGGATAAATGTTTGCGTTTTGTATGTGTGCATGGCTGCCTGCCTTTCTGTATATTTAGGTCTACACGGTATCTGTGTGTTTGTTTGTGTGTGTGTGTTTGGAAATTCTATCTATGCTCTATTATACAGGGGCCCAAAAGACACAAAGACTTATCAGGAGGCATATCAAACTCTTGCCCTCAGTGGTATTGATTCCTTCAGCCTGGGCCCAGTCGATCACTCGTGTCCTGGGTGACTCGCTCCCCAACATGCTCAATTTCACCCCCACCCATCATGAAGGCGGGCCATTTTGTGTGACTACTAGTAATCATTTCTAACAACTTAAATTTAATTTGATGATCCCTGTTACCAGAGAGGTATCGATCTCATCCTGAATGGGATGCTGACTGAAATCTTGTTCTGTTTTTATCTGTCTCTATATCATCTGCTGTCCAATCAGATGGCATTTCCATCCAGTCATCTGGCTGCAAGAACCTTGAGCTGCTAATGGCAGACTTGTGTAGATGGACTGATATAGGCTGTTTCTGCTCTTCTAGGAAGCACTGAGGTCCATCAGTGATACTCAGATTAAGCAGCCATCTCCTTAACCTGGCAGCCATCTCTTGTCAACACATACAGCTTTGCAAGCACAGATTTAATTCCCTGCTTTTCCCTAAATTATATTATTTGGTGTTGCAAGAAAAGACATTGTGAATTTTAATTTAAAAGTTTTAGGCCTTTAAGTAACAAAGCTTGCTTCTTATTTACTGAATCATTCTGAGCTTGGATCTTGGTGTGTCAGCTAAATTAATTTTGATGACAGCTTGTATGTCATTTCTAAAACCTCTCAGATTGAACACAAAAAGCCACATTGCTTTTTACTGCTGACCCTGTCAATTTTGTCAGTGATTGATTAAGATTATAAGCAGAACACCAAGAAAATAAACTGATTCCAAATCTGTGCTCGCTGTTACAGAAAGCGTCTTTCATATGGTATGTTGCCTTAGCGTGACTCCAGACAAAGGGATTACAGGCTAACCACAATTAGGCACTGAAATGGTAAAGAGGTTGGGATTAGATGCCAGCATAATGAAAAAAAAGAAAGAAAAAAAACCTGTGCTGCTCTACAGGGTAATTTTCCCTGTGGCATGAAAAGGCATGTACCAACAGCTTTTTTTGTAGGGGTAGAGGCTGTAAGATATTTCCCACACATTTTGAAGTTCATTTCCCTCATTTAGACTATACGAGGGGATATAGATATCTCTTTCAACACTACCCATCCCAATCTGGCTCTTGAGGACACACTTTTAATTAAGACCCAGCTGAATTCCCTTTGCCTTCTTGGCCTGTCCAACAGCCATCTTGCCTATATCTGTAAAGCAGCTTTTGCTCCCCTTCCAGATGTTCGTAATGAACTGACCCAGATTGTGTTTCCTGCCCCTGTCTCTAAATCGGCTGTAGAAACATGTTTGACACGATGTTGAGACACTTGGGCTGCATGTCAACAGTGTGTATCATAGCAGCATCCCCCCAAAGCTCTTCCCGTTCCTGGCTCTCATGTGTAATTTTTACAGGGCAAATCCCTTCTCCTTGCCTTTTTTCCTTTTTTATTTAGTGTCACTGAAGCATAAACACATACAGAGAGTGCACACAGTCAAATCTTCTTACACTGTGCACGTGTACATTTCTACTATGAGGGCATTCTTTCCTGAGAGTTAGGGATGTTTCAGATGCTAGGGATTTACTCAGCTGTGAGTTATTTTTCCGACTATATTTGTTTTACTATTGACAGGCACAACTGGGCTGCGCTAGAGTGCGACAACATCATCTCGCCACAAGTCTGTATCCTCCAACTTGTGTTTTCTCTGACAAAAATGCAAGCACACTAATGGAACGATACACAAAAACATTAGCTGCGCACCTCAGAAAGGACAAAATGATAAAAAACACAAAACACATCAATCACTATGCATCATTAGTGCTATAAATGTTGTTGTCCATTTCAGACTTCTTTTTATTTTTATTTTTGGCCTGCTGGTGCTCATTTCCCCTGCTGTCTGTGAGATGTGCCACATACTGTGCAAGGCCATGCAAGATAGTTAAGAGCAGAGTGCTGTCATGTTTTGAATTTTTTTTCCCCTCCTTGGTATCTTTCACTACTCCTCCATTCCTCTGTCTCTCATTATTCCCACACAAGAAAAATACTGATGCATTACACTGACAACATGAGCTTAAATATGCGGCATTGATTGGTTTAGCAACAATGGCTGCCGAGCTAACAAAAGTAATGGCATTGTGTCCATAGAGCAATTTAACTGCCTACACTATGATTTACAACACTGCTAGTTGAGTTTCCTTTTGTTTTCCTCCCACTTGTCAGTCCAGCATCCTTTCTCCGTAGGATTAACAACACTTATGCATCGGCTCTCCCGTCTGACCTCATTCATACACAGCCTCAGTCGTTCTTGCTTTTTTTTTTTTCTTTTCATTCTTTGCTCCACTAGTTACATCAGTCATTACTGACCCCCTCTGTGAACTTTCTTCGGATTATCTTCCACTCTCTTAAGGCGTTCATTAGAGACAACTCAACCTGTACCAACAGTATATGTGAAAGCTTCACACTGTGGAATGGCACAGCCCCCAGCAGCCACCTACTCCATTAAATAGGCACTCACTTGATAGGAGATTTGTAGCCAATATCTTGATTTACATTAGAGAAGGTAAGGAAGTGGTGTGGCTTGTTAAGGGGCTGGCATGCCATTGATCGGTGTCCATGCTGTGTGCTGAATGTAATGAGAGAAAGGTGGCAGTGGATGAGAAGAGGAGGAAGTAAATCTGCATGCACTGATCTTAGTTGTGAGATTTTAAATTAATATAAAATAAAAAAGGGAAAAGAAAATGATTATTTAAAATAAATCTGCCATTTAGATATATAGCGAGTCAAAAGGGTTAAAAGAGGTAGAAAGTGCATGTAGGGGAGGTGTTTTGTTTGCTGCCACTCATCTAATCAAACAAATCAATAGTGTCCATAATAAGGAATGGTCCAAGAGTTGTGTCCTCTAACAATTTCACACACCCCAAAGTCACAGCACCTCGCCTTGCATCACTTAGCCTGCTGAACCGAAGGCTGCCATTAAATATGAACCACGCATCACTCAGCCTTGTGTCCCAGTGTGTAACCACATCAAGGGTAAAGGAGCACAGCCCGATGATTTGCTTGCTCAGTGCTGAATTTTCCCCCGCACCCTGTTCTAAGACAAAGTCTACCATCAGGATTAGATTAGATTGAGTATAATTCTTTCAAATGGACACAAACTGCAGGAAAAAGTGTAAGGTAGTGCTATGTTGGAGCACAAATTAGAATTAGCTCCTTACTTTGTGTTACCTGGTAAGTAGATAAACAACTGCAGGGGATGAATTTGTTACACAAGAGTAGCAACAATAACAAAAAAATAAATAAACAAATTAACTTTGCATATTTTGCAGCTTAGCAAAATCGGTGCTGCCGCGGAATTAATGCATGTCCTTTGTTTTATATTAAGTAGCTATATCCAGCTCAGGATTCACAGACCTTGAGTGCAGTGAAAATAGATTCTCGTCTTTTGCCTTAGGGCACCTAAACGTGTCTTTTCAGATTTGGTGATGGCTAGGTCTATGATCATTCAAGCGCTTCAAATTACATCAGGATGAAAAGGGGAAGGAGGTACATGGGAAATGAAAAAAAGAAAGAAAATGATATTCATTCTTCCCCCTTATCTACCTTTTACATCAGTGCTTGCAGTTAGGGCTTAGAATAGATAATGAGTTCAGGTCCCATTCTGCCACATATGTAGGCAGAGCCAAGAGTTGAGAGCTGCGTCTGTCATCCACGTGGCACAGCATCTTATAGATGACTGTTTAAATCTTACATTACAGGACAGAGAGCTTTTTCTTATTTCAGTCTGGAGAGGCTCATACAGCTTGTACAGCTTTGGGTAATCTGACAGGTCTTGGGTTCACATGCTGCACTTGTGTGGTTGAAGAGGTCAATACGGCGTGGTGCATCTGAAATACAGTGCAAATGTACACCCAAGTGCACACAGACAGGCACAGGATGAAGCACACATTCACAAACTCCACGCCAATCACAGACACAAACACATAGGAGCACTTAAACACGTATGGCAAGCCAAGGTTAGCAAGGGGTCAATAGGTCATCAACATTGGAAGAGAACGGGGTCAGAGGAGGAGATGAAGGTGATGGTTTATAGTACCACAGCCATATGAACACATCAGAGGAAATCTGAGAGGCTATTAAAACGCCTGCTTTTATGGGTGTAATAATCCCTCTCCTCTGCCTGGGAGAGCACAGCCTCCACAGCTTCAGCGACCGTCCAGAGTAGATGGGAGGTCTGAAAGGAGGCAGGCTATCATCTAGTGCAGGGGAGCTCCAAGAGCCCAACAGAACCACAGACACGACTTTATGAATGAAATATATACCACAGTAACTATGAAGCTGTGTAGCTGAGAATATGCAGCAACACACTTTCCAAAGTTTATCAGCTCATTATTACAGGGTTTGAGTGTAAGATAATATAACAGAATGTTTCAAGTGCAGCAAGTCCTCTTAAACTCTGAGGTAAATCAGGCACATGTAGGACATGAACAGGCTTAAACCACCCATCTAAAACAATTTAATTTCAGCTTGCCAGAAGCTTTTGACAGTTTATGGTAATATTTATAAAGTGTTTAAAAGTCTTTATCCCATCATGATCCACAGACTCATTATCAAATTTCTCTCTTCTGACTGTTGAATAAAAAATGGTTGGATTTGAATTTCTGAATATTTAGCTGTGACGAGTTTCCACTGAGAGAGTACCAAAAACAACTTTGCTCTGTTCACACACAGAGTTCAGAGCTGAGATTTAGGAACCCTGGAGTTACCTGCTTTGACCTGAGGCTTCATTTAGAAACCTTCTACAATCTAAACTTTTTCTAAAGAACCTGGAAACTATTTTTACTTCATTTTTTTTCATTGTAAACAATTGACTTTGCTTCAATATTTATGAAATGCTTTATAAAAAATGCTCCTGTGTCTTAAAATTGTTGATGTCACCTTCAGACTCAGAAGGTAAAAGGACACATTTGTTGCATGAGGTCAAGATTGGTTAACATGAAACATTCTAAAAGTTTCATTTAATTTTATTATTACAAAGATGAAGGTTGCATTTTGTGAAGCTTCCAAGGTTAAATTGTAAACCTGTATCTGTGACTGTATAAAAAGCCTGTGAACTTTGTGTTTTATACCATATAACATAATATATATTACATAAATTTACTGTTATTATGTTCTAATATGAATAAGGAAAAAGAAAATGACAGCTCCAATACTGTATATTCCGTCCTCTTTACTCTGTCAATGTTCTTTATAGGCTGTTTTCACAGCCACATAATTAAAACCACTTGTAGTGGAGATGAATAGCAGTAGATAGATTTATTAAAACACAATGTAATGCCGAGAAACATTGAGTCCTGGCATTGATATGGATTTTACATTGGCATGTATAACATTGCTAAACATCATTACAAACCAATGCTCCCAGACACATCAAATAATTCCGCAGTAACAGCTCGAGGAACCTGACAAAGAGTCAAAGAGAATGATGTAGCAAGCTCCCCAAATCCCACTATGGCCAGCAGAACTATCCTGATCTACGGGGCCCTATCTCATAACCCCCAAAATTCAATAGAGCCAACAACCCAGTGTCAAACACCACAGGACACCCTGAAGTTATTTCAATCAATTTTGCGCAGAATCCAAGCAGATTGACACCTGCAGGAAACAGCACCATTTTGCCAAAGACAGAAAAAAAGCAGCATGGCACTCAGGAAACCAACATAAAGTAAATCTGGCATTGCATCACACAGTAGTGCTCACCAAGCCCACATACAAATAGAGCAGGGTAACCTAGCACCCCTCTCCAGACTGAGTTGCAGAGCTCTAATTCAGGTTGCTTCCTTCTGAATCTACAGCTCAGGGCTGGACTTCAAAGCCACAAAGCAACCCCAAGTTAAGCAGCAGTGGGAGAAGCTGTTCAAAGGAAAGTTGACTGTTTACTATTGACTTTGCAACAATTACCCAAGCATATGTGTGTGTAATTAGATAAGGCAGCCAGTTGTTCTCTAATGCGGCAAATCAAATTAACTAAAGATGCCACATTGATTTCTTTGTGTTCCCTAAATTATTCATCTTCACTTGCGCTGAACCAGCCAGGCAGCCACCATAGAGCTTTTCTACCTCCACTGCAACAGTGCTCCCTCATTCCCTGCACACACTCATTGTTTTGCAAGAACTTTCCAAGTACCTTTTTACAATATTTTTTTCCATTGCAATTCAGCCAATTGACCCTCTTGAAAAGAAAGCACAGTGTTGTGGAAATACAGAATTCCCATTAACTGAGTTAGCTCTGACCTCCACTACCATTGTTATGCATTTGTTCGAAAGAGATAAAGGGGCAGAACATTTGCTTGTATGCCTGTGTGACGGCATGCATGACACTGCTGTAAGAATTTACGAAGCACGCAGGCTGCAGACAAACACGTCTCATGCTGCTCCATTGACATCCTGTTTGCTGGCATGTTGCGTTTGGGGAGATCAATATGACCTTACCTCCACCACCCGCTCCTTTGAAACTTAATTACTGATATTCAGCTACAAAGTCATCATAGTCTGGCTGTCAATATTCATTGGGGATCATTACGGGCCTAATAAAAGAGGTTATTTACGGGCTGCTCTGCTGACACCAGCCCAGGTCCAGGGATTCAGCTCCAGCCATCTCAATTTCCTTTGCCTCTCCCTCTCTCCTTCTCCCAGAAGCACTGACCTGAAAAATAAAAATTGACAGCAGAGAAACGAACAGGAAAGAGGATGGAGGCTGAATTCTTCTGGCATGGCTTTTAATTCTCTTAGCTATGTTGGGAGTTTGTCAGTATGTGCCAAATACAGAGGAATAAAAGATAAATGTTTCCACATCCCAAAATCCTAAACTAAATTTGAACTGTGCTTGCCACCTACATTAAATTCAGATCCACAAAAGAACATTTCATGACATTTAGAGAAACAGCACATTTTAATGTTCATTATTTCAACATCAGTTACTGTGCTTTCAAGGCCACTCAACTTTAATTTAAGTTTCTCCACAGAAAGTAATTTAGTGCATACCAAAAACAATACCAGGTGCCACAGAGCTCCCACTCCTGACATTGCACGGCAACGAGTTGTGTGATTGTTGGAGATTGCTATATGTTAATTTATTCAATAAATCAATAGTTTCACTGTAATTGAAATGGTTGACTATTTGAGGTAACAGAAAAGTGGAACAGTGAACTCTGTAGATAAAAAGAGGTACTGCATCCAAACAAATCTTATTTTCAGTCTTACTCTCACACACACACACATCTCGATCATCCCTTGTTTTCAGTCTCATGCACAGAAACATCTATACATTCACATATACACATGCACACAGACACACTCATGCACACACACTTTCTAATCTAGAGTTTAGATTAATATTGTCCATTTTCCATCAGTGCTCTGGATGCCAGTGCACACTGTGCTGCCTTCCCTAAGCAATTAGTGGAGGGGCTCCACCAATGTTGGATTATCAACAACAAGATGCCTCCTGACGCGAGCCCTAAAGCCTGCTGACTTATTCATATGTGTTTACTTTAAAAGCTTCTGCCCTGGTTTTTGTAGGGTGGGCTGCCTCAGACTTGAAATTAGATCAACATCTGGGGAGAGAAGAGAAGAGGGATGAGACAGGCAGTCATGTTCATAAAGAGGTAGCTGAAAGGAGAGAGGGGAAAAAAAGAAGGTTTGGGAAAATTAGAAAATATAACAAATCGTGTGAGCTAATAGTGGAGAAAACACACCTTGGTCAGTTTCTCGCTGCAGCTGTTGGCTGGTTGATGTGGGTTTGTGCTTATGCTGTTGTGAAGATCAATAAATTTTCCACAAGCTGAAACCCTTTCATACCAAAATATAAGCTGTGACTCATACTGTTTTTTTTTTTTCCTATTATTTGCATGCGCCTCCCAGTCCCATATGAATGTGGGAGCATGAATCTGTCAGAATCTCATTTAACTCTACTCTGTGCATCTCTTCCTTGTCCGTAGGGATCCCAACAAACCAGTTCCACAAGACACCAAGTTCATCCACACCAAGGCCAACCGTTTTGAGGAGGTGGCCTGGTCCAAGTACAACCCACAAGACCAGCTGTATCTGCATATCGGCCTGAAGCCACGTGTGCGCGACCACTATCGTGCCACTAAAGTGGCCTTCTGGAAACACTTAGTGCCCCACCTTTACAACCTCCATGACATGTTCCACTACACATCCACCACCACCAAAGTGCCACCCCCAGAGACCACGCAGAACACCTTGTCCACCAAGAGGCCCAATGGGAAAAACTGGCCATTCAACACAAAACGACCCTCTATGTCGCCGGCCTATAACAGTGAGGATAAAAGCTCTTGGAGTGATGATGAAGAGACAGGGCCTCTTGTCGAGGATAACCCGCGGGACTACTCTACAGAGCTCAGTGTCACCATCGCAGTGGGAGCCTCACTGCTGTTTCTCAATGTCCTGGCGTTCGCAGCGCTCTACTACCGCAAGGACAAGCGGCGGCAGGACTCCGGCCACGGGCAACCCAGCCCGCAGCGCCAGACCACCTCCAACGACATTGGCCACCACGCGCCGGAGGAGGAGATCATGTCGCTGCAGATGAACCAGACGCACCATGAGTGTGAGGCGGGGAACAGCAATGAAGGGGCACTACGCTTGGCCTCACTGCCTGACTACACTCTCACTCTGAGGCGCTCTCCGGACGACATCCCCCTCATGACCCCTAACACCATCACCATGATCCCCAATTCTCTGGTGGGCATGCCCAACCTGCACCCATACAACACCTTCACAACTGGCTTCAACTCCACCGGCCTGCCGCACTCCCACTCAACCACCCGCGTATAGCTTTAAGGAGGCCAGGGGGCAGCCAGCGCAGGCGGGGGAGGAGGCGGCGGAGGAGCATGAGGATAAACGAATGGAGGAGAGGATTGTGTTTTATAAATATCACAGGGAGGGGGAGGGCTGTGAGGGGGAGGGGTGGGGAAGGGCAAGAGACGGATTAAAACGTGCAGAGATTTAACTAGACTTTTACAATGAGGAGAGTTGCTGAGAGCTCTCTGTGGATGTCATGTTGTGCAGAGCTGCCAAAATCAAACTGCTTCCTGTCTCCTGACAAGGGGATGGGTTTTTTCTGCAGTGTTTTCTTCTTTTTGTTTTTTTGTTTTGTTTTGTTTTGTTTTGGGTTTTTTTTTTTTTTGTTTTTCTAAAATAATCATTTTAAAAGCCTTTTTAAGCAGACTGAGGAGATATCAACACTTTTTTTTTTCTTGAATTCATAACAAAAGACAAAGAGAAGTGCTTTTTATTTCCCATTCCGTCCTCCTGTGGGAGACACATCTAGAACAATGGCCTCTTCGTCAATATTCGTGAAATGTTTTTAATTGCTTCTTTGTTTTGTTTTACGTTTCAATGCCTTACAGAGCTTGTTCTTTTTTTGTCATTATTTCTACTCCCTGAGACTATTCCATGTGGAGTGTGTTACAAGCAGATGAGACTCAAAAGATGAGAGACTAAATCCAGGATGGGAATCTAGGAGATAAGCAGATGTAGAGATTTTAAAACCACTTTGAGCAACTTTTTTTTTTGTATATCTTTCTGTTGCATACCAACACAGCCACACAAGTGGTGTTATATGTTTTCTTTTTTGTTTGTTTGTTCTTTTAGTGTGTATAGATATGATTTGTGTGGGACAGCTCTTGCCAAGAGATGAGCGGGCAGAGATAAATACTATGTTACTGTGATTGTTTTGTTTAAAAAAAAAGAAAAAGAAAAAAGTGCATCTTTTACAGCCAATCTATCTGTTTAAGCTCTCTGATATTATCTCCACATAGTGTGCACGTACACATGGGTTTTGAGCACCAGTCTGTTTGTGTGCATGTGAAAATGATTTCTCATTTGCTGTGTGCAAGTGCAGCCAAGATGCTGAGATAAAGGAAGAGTCACATTGTCAAAACTTGCAAATGCAAGGCTTGTGAGCAAGTGGGTGGGTGTGTGTGGATGTGCGTGTGTATGGGAGAAAATGTGTCCATGAGTGTGTGTCCGTGCACCTTTTTTTTTTTTTTTTTTTTTTCAATTTTAGATGTTTTTTGTTTGTTTTATTATTATTATTATTATTATTTGTTTTATTTAATTTTCTTTTTCTTTTTTGTTTTTGTTGTTTTGTTTTGTTGTTTTTTTTTTTAGGTCATTATACTGTGGGTTTTTTTTGGGGGGGTTTTTTTTAGGGGGTTGGGGAATGAGAACTTTCTCATGATGCTGATTTTGGTTTACCACCAGTAGTGTTTCTGCTGCGTCTCTGGGTGTCTGTCTTTGCAACATAGCACTTTTGTTATTTTAAAAGTTATATATGTCTAATTTTGCTTAAAGATTAAAGAATAAATCAATTATTTTATGTGTAAGAAAAAAAATAGCTAAAGATTCAACTGAACTAACTGAGATGATTCCATTGACTTTGTAAGAGTTCCTCTTCAAAAGCAGACAGTGGCCTGTTTGCACTGACTAAACCTGCATCAGTGCACACTTGTATTTCTTTGAATATATATATATAAATATGGGCATACATACATATATGTATAGGGCTTCTATGGAGATATCATTCCCACATACAAAACAATTATACACTGTTCAGACTGAAAAGCACCAACACAAATCATTTCTGTGTATTGTTGTTGTCATTTAAAACATACCAAGCCAAGAACACTCGAGGTGTCTTTGTAAGAGCTCTATATGTATATTTATGTATAAAATATTTAATATTTATTTATGTATAACAGATGCATACATGCTGATTGTGCCATGTGCCAAATTAAAACTGTAAAAAATTAAGAATATAAAGTTTCACTAAACTTTTTCCTCCCTTGATCAAAGTTTTTCTCCTCCCTTTTATGACTTATTATTTCCATTTTGAATGAGTTAAAGACCCACCACTTCACAAGAGTTACGCTCTTCTTTTCTCCTACTCCATCTCCTCCCTCTTTCCTTTTCTCTTGCTGAAACCTTGAGAAAAACAGGCTAACAGCTTGGGGTCTATCTGTGTGCATAACTCCAGATTTTGCTGTAATTCATGCAAAGTAGTGCTGCTGCATTGGGAGATTGTGAAAAGATTGCCTTGATGCACTCACACGGCATCCTATTATATGTTAATCTTGGGGAGAAAACTGGAGTTATTGATTCTGAAAGTAAAAATGACAATTTTCATTAAGTATCTTGGTGCAATACAGATTGTCTCCTGCGTTACAGCAAAGTGAAATAATGTGACATGACCAGTGATCCTAGATCAACATTGCAGTTTTTAGATACTTCATCCCAACATTTTTATGAAGTATGCTATTACAGCTTCCCCTGGTGTTTAATGATTGGAGACGCAGCAGAGCGAGAAGTGCAGTCTGGTCAGCTCATCATGGTCCCTGCCAGTAGCAGAAAGAAGGAAAGGGTTATGTGAGGGAAATTGCTTGGAGACTGATCTATGTGACTCATCTTGTTTTGCTCATCCTGCCTTATATGGAAATTGCTTCCTCATCAGTACCTTCAACAGAGCCACAAATACAAAATGAGAAACAAGCAGTTGGTTTCCACCTAATGCTGTCACATACAAACAGAAAAATGTTACAAAATCTCAGTGAGAAGAATATTACTGCATTGATTGCATTTTAATTAACAAATCTATTTTCAAAAACTCAAAACCACACGATTGTCATGAATCTTTTTTAATAAAATATGTCATTCAATTTTCCACTCTAGCAGTTATTTATCTCTTTGTGGATCTTTTAGTTTTTAACCATGAAAATCTCTCACTCTGCTATGGCCAGTTCTTTGAACCACAGCAATTCTCAAAAGGATTAAGCTAAATTATACTCTATAGTATACAAGTGGAAGTATCAGGATAGCAATGCATTACAATTCCATTGCTTTGAACAATATGAGTTGACCAGCTGGCCACCAGGTTGTAGCCACAACTTCTAGCAGCTAGACTGACAGGCTTAGCAGTAAGATCACTAGCATATGCAGTTAGGCCAGCCCTTACTAGTTGCTAGGCTAGACACAGATGCTAGTAATCACCTTACAGCTATATGGGCAGCAACAATGCTAAGTTGCTAATTCCCTCAACTAGACACCAAGCTCTGCACTGTTGATATTGAAAGGCATAAAAAATTAATACACCACCATTCTGATTATATTTGCATGCAGCGTCTGTTGTTTAGTATGTTGGTGTAACTGCTGTAGCAGCTACAGATGCTAGCAGCTGCTTGGGGCAACCATTTAACTTACCCTTGCTCCTTATTTAATCAGTTCTTCACAACACATGCAAAGTAGATGAAAAGTGTCAAGTAATCTCCTGGTTGATCTTCTGTTCTAAGCCCGCATGGCCTCGTCTTTCTGAGACTAGGTGGTGTTCTGCAGATTTAAACCAGGTTGGTAATAAATAAAATATCTTAAGAACATTTAAAAGATTATAATTAGATTTTTAAAAGTTTCTAAAGTTGACTTTTGTGATGACTAACCATGCATTAATTGAGTTTTGCTGCATTTGGATGTCTGCTGGCCAGAGTGTACCCTGCCTCTTGCCTAGTAGCAGCTGTGATAGGCTCCAACCTTAAGACAATGTATGGATGTATTGGATGCCTGCTGCCACCTGGGGTGTTCTCACCTCTGAAATATAATTACATGGGGCCAAAATTGTGTGAATGTGCTTAGGAATCAATATTAGTGCAATCCCTTTCATTTAAAAGGAAAAGTGACAAGTGGTCAATAGCACAGCTCCAGATAAATGCTAATAGTACTTCATGCCTGGTGGATGTATGAAAGTATGTGTTTAGTTTGAATGTCTTTTAAATGCTCTTACTATCACATCACAATTGCAAATGTGATTCCAGTTATTGTTGATTATTAATAATTTATAATTTGGTATCTGCAGACCACCAGATGAAGGCAGTAAGTTGCAGATGAAAGCTCTGGAGATTCTAACATATTTTTTTGTTTGTTAGTTTGTTTTTTTTTTTTTGTTTTATTTTGTTGTTTTTTTTTGTTTTTTTTTTTGAGGTAGGATGTGTTGGGGTGACTGAATCAAGGTATGAGTAAAAGTGGACTAACTAAGAGTGGCAGGAGGTCATTTTCCACTGTCTCAAACACAAACACACACAACAGCACAGAGCTAAATTTAAGAGAAGTGACTTGAGAGTGAACTTTCAAAGGGGAGAAATGTCATGGGAGGGCAACTTGCTCTTTTCATTTTATTTCCCATATGTTGTTAAATAAGAGCAGATGTCACTGAGTATCAGCAGAGGTAGACCTGGTGGCTTCTGGAATACAGTTTGGGGTACATGGCCCTGTGAAAAGTCACAAGAATTAAGTACCATACCAAAGGGGGAAAGACCATGGATATTGCAGTTATGCGGTGCAGCAAGAGAAAACAAGGTCAGGCTCATTCTGCAAGATACCTGAAGACTTAATGAAACAAGTCCAAATCTCATATGACAGGAATCACCAGCAGGAGAAAAATGGGACATTCAAGAATGAGACTCTTTACAGCACAGCCGAGATTTGTTTGCAGTTCAGAGAGTGTGTTTCGAAAGCGACATTACTCACGGATAGACTGGAATACCCCGATGGGCTTTGTGACTGCCTCGACAGTACTCGAGACAAACCCAATGTAGGAAAAGGATGTGCCAAATTACACAGTGCCACCCGCTGGGAGAGAACTGCAGGCATGTGAATGTGGATTTTCTTGTGTGCATGTGTGAAGATGTTGAGTTTTATTTCCATTGGAATTTGTTAACTATATTTCATCTCACCTTCTCCCTCATCTTCACCTCCCTCCTCACAAGTCTACTTTGCTTTTTTCTTCCCCTTGTGTGCACAGATGTTTTTGCTTTTAATTCCTACATACAAAATACGACCTGGGCAGCTTTCTCTCTCTAACAGATATGATGTGCCTATTTTATCTTTCTTGAACTTTGCAAGAATTTGTGCCATAATCTGGACAGCTCACACATTCTCCCTCATTTACAGTTTAATTATGATGACTTAGTGAATTTCTTTGCAAAGAAGCTAATGAACAATACTCAATAAAAAGCAGAGAAGAGGCAAGTCACTGAACCATAGCTCTTCTACTTTAAATGCAACTAGTCCGTTTTCCCAGAAGGGGAAAACATAATGGATTCTGTCTAAACATCAATAATCTATTATTTCCATGTGAAAAATGCACTCTTGACAATTTTTCTCTTGACAAATTACTGGCATATTTTCCAGGTTTTCAAGGAGCTGTTTTGGTAGCATCAAACCATGATGCTGTAAGACATTTTTCACAAAACACAAGCACTGCAGTCATCAAAGCCATGGGTCTTTGAGCTCAAATACATCATGATGAATATTTTGTCTCGGTGTTGCTGTACAGATTTTTAAAGATGCCATTTTTCTTCTGTTCATGTCCATAGAATGTATTCACAATAATGCAAATTGGAGTAGTCAAAATAAAATATCTATTCTTTTTGTATCTCATTGTGCTTCTCATATATACAGAACATGCGATCTGGGATGCAGTGTAGAATGTGATTAAAAACAATGTTTTGTAAAATTTAAACTAAATTCAACTGGGCCTTTCTGTGTGGAATTTGCATGTTCTCCCTATGTATTCTCTACTGGGAATTTCAGCTTCCTCCCACAGTCAAAAGACATACTTGTTAGAATAATTGGCATCTCTAAATTCTCCCTAGGAGTGAGTGTGAGCATGAATGATTGTTCGTCTCTGCAATAGCCTGGCTAGGAGGCCCACTACTAAAGTTTTGAAAGTGAAATTATTTTTTGTTTGTTTGTTTTTTCCATTATTGCTTGACAAATTATTTTACCAGCTCAACAATTCAGAGCCTCTTCTTATGTTTTTAATTTCTAGTGTCAAATGTTTTCACCACCCCAGTCTCATTAGAATCTGTAATACTTGTCTGTGTCTAAAATATTGTCCCATGATCCAGGCTTAACCCTTTGAACCCTGTGCCTAATTTTTAGGTCTCTGCTCAAAAATTGCATACCCATAATGAAATTATATCTCTGCAACTATAAGGTCTATTTGAATACTATTAGTCATAGTAAAGGGAACACTTTACGAATTTGTTAAGATGATCAAATATCAGTAAAATACTGGAGAAGAATAAATGAAGATGGCACATAGCACTAATGGAAACATTTTCAAGCTCACTTAAAAAAATACATTTTCAGGATGAATATAAATATCTCTTTGGAATGAAGCAGCTGTATCTCTAAACTTGAATCAGATGATAGTACAATATGTGAGCATTATCTCTACAACGGTAAAGTGAAGGAGAGCAAAATTAGAGAGGTTTTAGAACAGACAGTACAGTTGAAATCTCCAAAATGGCCATTTTGGCACAGTTTGACACACAGAATATCAAAAGTTTAACAGAACCCACCAGCTCCTTCTTCCCAATAATAACAGTTTTGTCCAGATCAAGAGTGGTAACTGTCAGCATCATTGTGTCACAACAGGAGTGGAAATGTCATCAATATTGCGTGGGGAGAAGTATCACAGTATAGGTCATAGGAAGAAAAAAATGAGCAATTCTCCATTTTTTTACCCTTGGCTGTGAAATCGCTATATATTTTTATATTATCATGGACTGACCTAAGTGTTTTTCCTTCATATATACTGAGATTCTATAAGCAAGATCAGCACTAACTTTCTTTTTCTTTTCTTTTATTTGTTTTTTAAATCGGAATATCCTGTATGGAAAAAGAGCAGGGTGTTGTTTGGTATTCCTAAATAAGCTGCTGAAATGAGCAAGGACTTCCCTGAAATACATTATCTTAATGGTCACCAAGCCTGTATATATTAGTCAGAGCTATTAATACCTTTACAGTTGTACAAGTTACCTGTGCCATGTGCACTAATGCACCCGCATACCTAATTTCTGGCTTTGTAATTGTAGTCTTTTGCCTTCGTCCACCTTAAATTTGTTTAGGTCATAGGAAGCTCCTTTAGATGGGTTTTTTATTTATTTATTTATTTTTTTATTATTTTTTATTTATTTATTTATTTTTTTTGCTTAGTAGAGATTTAACTTGCATTAGTGGATGCAGTGACAGATGGTGTTCATTAGCAACGGTTCTTACAGGCATTTCTAAACCACTGCAATGATCTCCACCAGATCGAATAATGCAGTTTTTCATGCAGTGCTGACCAAAGGTTACAGCTTGTGAAAGGCAAGACTTTCAGCTTTGTCCCTTGTGCATAATTTCCCCAGAAATTCTTACTCTTTTAACAATGTTATATATATATATATATATATATATATATATATATAATATAACATATATTCTCCACTCTCTTAAGCTTTTTATGTTAATGTTCAAATTTTACTTTCATGTTTTGTGCCCTTGTCCAAACAATTTTAGATAGTGTTTACAGCAAGAGTTTCAGTTCCAAACTGAACACATTACCTTGTGATATTGCCTTCCCTATTGTCAGTTAAATACATGATTTGAACAACCAGCTAACCAGCTTTTTTGTGCACATTATACATAACATCCTACATTTTTGGATGAGGTTTGCCGTATTTGTCATTTCCAACCATTCCCACAAACAAACCAAAATCAAACTATGATACTTATCTTGCTTTAAAATACTGGCTGTTGTCACACCCTGAAGAAGCATGGCTCTGTGTCACTAAAGTCACTGCTGTCCAAAAACCATAAAAAGCAGCAACAAGTCAGACTAGTGCAATGGGTGAGATACGTAAATTACAACAAACATGGACAGGAGATCTTCCCTCATTGCTCTTCCAACTAGCAAACCAAGGAGACACATCTTCCAACATATTTATTGACACCAGCTCAAAATGAAGCTAGTCCAAGTCAAATTACTTCTGCAAAGATGTCAAAATAATTATTTTTTGTTGATATCTTTATGTGTTTTTTAATGCTTTTTGGACAATGTCATATGAATCAAAGTAACATCAGAATGATTTTACTTTGCATCATCCAATAAACTGGATTAACATGTAAAAACTAGCTCAAATATAATGTACTATTCTGCAGTAAAAGAGGCTAGTTTGGCTTTTATAGGGGTCCAGTAAACAAGGGTAGTCGCCTGTAGTTCATCTAATACAAGCATTCCCACCTGCCCCAGGCCTAAAGCTGCTTGTCGACTACATAATGATCTGCCCTCTGCAAGATAGATGGCCTGGAGATTCCACTGAGGCTGCTGAGACTAAAGCCTGCACGCTCCAAGTGTGCGAGGAAAGTAACAACAGCAGGCAACAGGGATGTTTTAAGCCTCAATTGAGTGTCTATCCAGTATCCTGTCTAGAAAGCCCAGCTACCATGAGATGCTACTTGATTGATACATTTTCCTACTAGTTGGTCCAGTTCATATAACATGATAGGAAAAGACATTTCATGGTGACATTCACTATCCCCAGGATGTTTCATTCTGCTTTAACTCTGCCAGTCATTCACATGTTTGTGGTATATTCAGGGGTATTTTGCAAAGTCATTCAACACCAACTGAGCCCAGGCCTATCAATATCCCTCAGTTGCATCAGCTGGAGTTCACCATCAGGTGGCAGACCATTAATGCCTCTCTTAGATGTTTGTTACTAGTAGTAGCGGAGGATTGCATCAGTGGACTTTTGGTGTCAGAACTCTGCAGCTTGTGTTGCTCTGGTTCAGACTACAGAGGGCTCCCAGAAAATGCAAAAGTATTCTTTTACTTAGATCACATTACAATGATTTTCAGCAGCAGCAATTTGATCCTTAATGCTAATCTAGGCTACCAGGCATTTCACAGATCTTTTAGATCAAATACACTCAGAGTTTAACTTGAGCATCCGAGTTTACTCAAGAAAAAAAGATAAATGGGATAACTTTTTATCTCGTGAAACAGTGGAAATGCCCTTTGAAATTAAGTTCAGCACCTCCGACAACAAAATACACTTAACTTCAATTATCAAATCATCAAATGGTGCCACTTTAATAAAAACGTGGCAGTGTGTGGCCTGGAGCATTCAGGTGTGTGCTAACACAATGCCATAGAGGAGAGACATCAACAATGATCTTAAAGAGGTAATCATTGCTTTCTATTGATCTGGGAAGAATTTTGAGGCAATTTACAAACTACTGGAGTCAGTCTTCTATAAGAAGAAGAGATTATTCACAAGTGGAAAACATTCAAGACAGCAAGTTTACCCATAAACTCAGAATCCATGCTCAGAGAAACTCTAACAATCCAAGAGCTGCATCTCACTCTGGTCTCAGCATGTTAAATGTTAAAATTCAGGACAGTATAATTAGATGAAAGACTGAACATGTACAACTTACTCTAAAGGATTGCCAGAAAAATAAAATCTTATCTCTTGAAAGACCAGTTCATCTAAACGAACCGCAGGACTTCTGCAGTACCTGGAGATGCTTGGTTGTAACATACAGCAGCACATTTGATAAAAAATTACTTATAACTGATAAAACACCTCATAATCTCAGCTTGTTTTACAGTCACAGGACCTGGAGACCTTGCAGTCATTGAGTCGAACATGAACTCCTCTATACAACAAAGTGTCTTAGACTCAGTCTGAATCCATTTGTCCAAGAGCTAAAGTCTGGCTGAAATTGGGTCATGCAACATTACAATGATCAAAAAAAAAAAAAAATGGAATCAAGATGTTGTATTGCCATAGTTACATCAAGGTGTAATGAAGTTCAGATCTCAACTCAATTTACAGTAAATATTGTGGCTGAACTTAAAGAAAGCTGCATAAAACCAATATCCACAAATCTGAAGCAACATTGCACCAAATTTCTTCCACAACAATGCAAGCGACTGATCCCAGAGCATAACACCGAAAACGACTATCACGTCAAAACATATTTATTTGTATAGCATGTTTAAAAAACAACCAAAGTGCTGATTTTTTTTTTGGAAGCAAAGGATAAAAAAACAGTTAAACATTTATTTAAAAAAAAAACGGTCATAGTAAAAGTAATAAATAAATAAACAAATAAATAAATAAACACATTTTAAAAGATTAATAACACCTGAAGGTTTTGAAAAATAAATTAGGTTTTACTTTAGCCTTGAAAATATCTAAGGAAGCTGATTCTTCGACTGAGATAGAAAGATGTTCCAAAGCTTTGGAGCAGCTACAGAAAAAGCATGACCACCCTTTTTTATTTTTCTAGATGAGGGAACAATTAAGAGCAATTGATTAGCAGATCCTAGGCATCTTGTGATGTAATAAGCACAGAAGACTTCTAAACAGTATTCAGGAGTTGAACCTTTTAGATCTTTAAAAACATATAAAAGAGTCAAGAGGACTCAAGACTATTTCAAGTTATTGCTAAGAAAGTTGGGTCTGTAAGCTATCAAATAAGGAGATGCACTTAGTTTTTTAAAAGTTGCATTATTTTTGCTCAATAAATGACATGGTGCAACATTTTTATATTATTTATTTAACCGTTATTTAACCAGCAAAGTCCCTTTGACATTTAAAACCTTTTTTCAGAATGGAGTCCTGGCCAAGAGGCAGTAAAAATTCAATATGTAGTTACAACAAGATGTCATCTGAAGTTACATTTACCTGGGTTGCATTTTTAAGACTTGGTGAGGACAAAATGAAACTGAGTGTTCTTTGTTTTGCACAGGGCTGTACATCAATTGCTTTCTAGGGTGCACAATACATATTGGAAATAAATGCATTTCACATATTGTACAATAGATTAAAATTTGTTGTTTCAAATAAATATATAATGCAGCAGACCCAAAGTTTTTATCATCATAAAAATGGTGCACTGTTTCCAATCACACTCCTGGAACTGCTAACATGCTCAGAGCATTTTCACAGCTGCAAAGATGCCCTGAGACCTCCTTGTGTGACTGACAGCTTCCTAGCTTGCTACTTGACAACATTCTGTTTTAGGCCCACCGGGCAGCCTGTGGCATTTGCTAAAACTGTGTTCACTCTCCATTCTCACATCCTCATTTTCTCACAGCTTTTATATCCCCTTTTCCCTCAATCTTTTTAATGCATAAATCCTGCTGAAATTGGGTTTTATTCATAATACAGATGTTTTACATGATCCAAGACTGGAAACATAACACTACTGGAGTTGTTTGATGCATGTTTTGTTGTTTGCTTGAGTTTTAGTAACAATTTCAAGTAAACAGAGTTGAAAGAGGAATGGGGAAGTAGAATGAAGAAATCCCCAGTCTGCAGTGATGTAATGGCTCATTTAAAGTCCAGAAGGCTGGATGACTCACATTCCTTTGGATTCAACTCCTTTAAAAGGAATTGGTTGCCTCTTGCATACAATAAGAGAGGAGAACAAAACAGGAAAAGATGTTTGGGATTTGGATTCACGCAAGAGCAAACCACAAAAATCTAAACAAATCATTAAAAATGCTCAGTTTTAGTAATGACTCTAATTTTTTTTTTTTCTTTGAAGTAAGTTTGGTGTACTGTAAACCTTTTTTTTTTACTGAAAGATCCAAACAGCTTTTAGTGTTGTTTTGTGGGACAGAGATACATTTACTTTAATAATGCAAGAATATAACTGTTATGCTCAATTTTAATAGGGGATTTCAATTAGGGAGGCTACAAAAAGAAAAGACTAAAACCAGTGACTCTGAGAGGTTCTGCTTTTAGGAGCATGTGCTGAGAACTAAATGCAAACAATATACTTCTAAAATGGAGTGTTTCTGCATGAGAGCCATATTGAGGAGAGTAAGATGTGCTTATAAACAGAATGTATGATAATAGATCAAATTTTTGGGACAAAATTGACTGTACTTTGTCTAATTATGGGAACTCAGATTGATACCAAAAGAAAGAGTTAAGGGTTTAGACAATATTAAACTTAAATGGCTACAGCTACCCATCGATATTGATAAAAGAAAACCATTGACCATATCACATACAAATTATTTTATGTTTCTATTTTTCCTCATAAAATGGCAAGGCATGATCCAGTTTTGATGATGACAAGAATATAAAGTATACAGTTGGATAAGACCTTAACTCTGAACCAACGCTGTACATATGCAGCTCTTTCTATCCTCTCTCCACAATCACAGGAGAAACACAAACAGAACAGCCATCCTTAACACTGACAGTTTTCACAGAACTTGAATGAGTCACTGTCATAGTTAACTCAACTGACTGATGGTATTTGTGACTTCTGACCCAACATGTTCAATGGCACTCAGTAAATGTCAGTTTGACAGAAACATACAGTACTATTCTTATCTTAACTGAAGTGGTTTTCTGAACACCTCTTACTGCTACAAGCGCTATATCACCCAGTCTATAACAACATTTTATTATTGTCACAGTTGTATGTAGTTGTGGAATTTAAGAACCCAAAATGCAGCTCAAAAGAGGAGGCAAAAACTATAATTATATCTTGCAATATATCAATAGGAACGGACGGTCAAAAGTAAAAGAAAAAATAAGAACAGAGACGGGAACACCAGGATGGTCTGTACACACAGCTGACAGTGATAAACTGGTAGAAAACAAAGGCCACCAAGGAGCTTAGATACTGACAGTGGTACTTAAGCAAAGAGACACAGGTGTCCATTAATTGTGCAACAAAAGACATGCAGAAGGTAAACTAACACAAACTACAGTTAACCAACAGGACTTAACACAGGTGGCATTGCAAAAGCACTGAGCAAAAAGCAACGAGCAATAGAAAATACCCAGAAACTCTTTAGAGGACATTACTAAACCACAGACCATAACAATTATAATGGCCTCTGCCCAGCCTTCAGAGGTTGATTAGAATTTTGGGATGCACTGAATGGATGTCTTCTTTTTGATGGAATTTAGTCATTGATACACAAGCTGTACAGAATTACAGATATTTGGTCAAGGTTAAGTTTGTTTGTTTAATTATTTATTTATTTATTTATTGACCCACCGCCCCTCTTCGAAGGACAGCTTTAGTTTAAATGGATATCATTGTCTCAGTGTAATAGTGTAATATTATCTTGACAAATTATTTTAAATTCTGTTCAGTGCATGTTTACAAAAAAAAAAAGGTGGGACGTTCCAACAAAAATATAAGATGTTTATTTATATAGCACGTTCAAATAACATGATGTGGCCAAAAATATGTATAAAATCTGCAGTCTACTAGAATAAAAACTAATAAAATAAGAATAAATGTAATATTAAAAAGTACAACAGATACATAGTAATAAGATAAAATAGCATCTATAAACAAAGCCAGAAGATAAAAACAAATAAGTCCCACACTATAAAAGTCACACACTTTAAAAAAATATATGTGAGTTGTGGCTGTTTGTGAGTGTAAGTTAAAACCAACTGCAGTTTTTTAAAGTGGACATTATGTCCCACCTGTCAGATTTATAATTAAACGAATAACTATTGACTCAGTTATTTTTCAGATGTTTCTCATGACATTGTAATAGTTTACAGGCAGATCTTGACCTCTCTCATATGCAGGCACACAGTGCTTTTCGGTTTCTACTGTATAACTGTGGATAGTCATCTTTATATGTATCTTTATCTTTATTTAAATCAAAAATGGAAAAAGTGATGTGTTTGATAGGATGCATTATAACAATACAGACCTGTTCCATCTAGTAAAAGTCATTTTATTTCTTCATATTTCTGTCACATTTACATTTATTTTGCATATTTTAACATTTTATTTATTAGATCAACAGTTTCAGTAACATCTGTGAGACTATCTTGCATTATCTTGGCCACAAAAGTTCCAAGTATGTGAGCATTTTACAAGGTATAGAAACTGCATCATACTGCATGGACAAATACAGTTTTGAGAGAGAAAAAAAGGGAAACCTTAAGCAAATTGTACATTTGTTCTTATCACCATGAGAATAGAGTCATTTGCAATAAGATGTTTCTAAATATTTCAAATTCATGACTCATAGAAATTCTTACTTAATTTTTAAATTAGAGGTAGCTATTTTAAGAGGCTAGAAAATGTTTGTGTTTAAAAAAAAAAAAGCCGATGCCACAACTGCTATCATAGTTTGTTTTTCTTTGTTAATTTTTTTTTGTTTTTTTTGTCATGAAAAAAATGCTCCCCATTTTTCAGTATTTGTACAGTATTTACCTCACAAACCTTTGCATAGAAATGCATTATCTAAGACTCATCCAGCTCCTTATATGGTTTAAACTCTTCTTTCTGCTTTCTATGAGCTCTGTGAGAAAAACAAAGCAGTGATCTGAGTCCTTGATCCGGGCTCAGTTATGTAACACCCAGTCTGAATCTGACTGTTCATTTTGTGTGTGTTGGGTAGTCTTGGTGGGATGTGCGTGTTGGGCGGCTGAGCAAGCTAATTTCTTGGGAGAGAATTGTTAGCCTGGACCATTTGAGGAACTCACAGGGGAGACGCGTTGCTGCAGTCTCTCATCAGGCAGATGACAGAAGGCTACGTGCTCTGCATGCTGCTCTCATCTCGGCCATGATAGCCTCGCTGCACAGGCCATATCTCTGCTTCATTTACTCATTGTCTGATAATAACAAGTGTCTCCTTTTTGCTATACTCAATTACATCTTCATTATCCTACTAACTAGCTTAAAACAAAGCAGCACTGTGTGTGGAGATTTTAAGTCTGTGTGACATTTATTACCAAGAAACGCAAGTCTATAGGTGGGCGTTGTAAAGGCTACAATATTTATTAGGTCTTCATCTCTCAGGACCATTCACTGTCTCCTCATAACATCAATTCATTTTAATTTACCAGCTAATGGACTCGCAACATTCATTATTTAGCCTGTCTGCTATCTAAACAATGACTGGCTGAAGCACTGACCTCTCACTTTGGTGTGCTGCCACTCAAATATCTGTTTCATTGTAATGAGCGGATAAACAATGGAGAGGTGTTCCCATAAGACAAGCTGATATATTACATCTGATCCCATGAAAGAGCAATCTAATGAGAATCATGCAACATAATTAGCTGCTCATTACTTTCCATGTACATTGAAATGGCAATGTGGATTAGTGTGGCAGAAGCATCGTGGCTGTAAGAACAAAGCTGCATATCTGAAACACACACAGCACTGTGCAGAAATCTTGAACCACTTCTCATTTATTTATATATCACCAGGAAAAATGGAAAATAGGTGCAGTGATTTTATTTTTTTTATTTATTTATTTATTTTTTTATTTTTGTTCTTTCTTTACGTAGTCTTTGAGAATAGTTCTCCAGGCTTCTTGAAGGATATTTCAAAGTTCATTTTGTTTATGTTGGCTGCCTTGTGTTACATTCTCCATCAAGATGATCCCACACCTCTTCAATTATGTTGAGGTCTGGGCTCTTGGGAGGATTTATCATTCCATAAAATCTGTTGCCACTGATTTTCAGACCAGTTCTTGAGTCATTTGGCATACCCCAGACTTTTCTTCATGTTTCCCGTCTTTAAGAATGGCTTCTTGACAGCTAACTTTCCATGGAAACCATTTCTGATAAGATTATGGAAAACAGTATGCGGATCGAATGAAGGGCTAGATCCATCTCTTTGGTATTGTGTCTGGGTTTTTTTGTTTGGTTTTCTTTTTTAAGACTTTTCCAGTTTCCTTAAATATAATAAAAACAAACTTCACTATTTACTGATATTTCCCACGTGTTCTACAAAAATCACTTTCCTAGTGTAGAAATACTGTTTCATGTCTCTCAGACTGTTAGCTTTGGTACTTTTTCTATATGCAACTAAGAAATTAGAACATAAGAGGCTGCTAGTGCCAAAGAACTGAAAGACACGATTTTAAATAGATTCCCGTCTAAGCTGTGTGCTGTGTGTAGATAAAACACTGGTTCATTCCTTGAGTTAGGTGACTTTTTTATGCTTAAATGATTCATAGGTCAGTTTTAAGTGTCTTAGAGGGGCAAAAAATATACACGTTCCTCTGGTCAGGTACAAATACTGGACTGAAAATTAGCCTGGAGAACTATTGAAAAGATTAGGTTTGACTCCTTGGAAACAAAAAGCAAAAGAAATTAGGGGTAGCACACTACCTTTGCAATGCTTTACTACAGAAACACAGCAGGAAATGAAATGCATTCCAGTTTCACCTGCACTACACCATCATGTTTCCTGCATTTTTGCTTCAGTCTGAAAACAGGATGTGCTCTTCTTTTATGGAGGAAGTTCCATCATGTCAAAGCCAGCTTGTTTTGTTACTACCTTAACAGCTGTGGCCTCAATCAGTCATTCTATCCTTTTCTCTATAAGAGAAACAGACAACAGAGTAGAAGCAGGTTATTCAACACAACCCCCTGAGTATTTCCCTTTTGTTTGAACACTCTCATTTTCCCTTTCGGCATCTTTCTGTTCTCATTATTCCTCTTAGCTTTACAGTAACATCAGATGTGAAGCTCATTTGTGCTCACAACTACACCCGGCAGCTCTTGTTCCGGTCAACAGGGTTAAATAGTTGGCCAGATTTCAGAGCTGAACTTTTTGGAACAAAATGTCCTTAAATGAGACGTAAGCAGATATTATCTTAAGTGCTCATCTTCCTTTTTTTTTTTTTAAAAAAAAAAGGAAACATAAGCCCACCAACACAGTCTACCCCGTCTATTTTCATCAGTGCTTGAGGTCATATTAGGTGGCTGTCTGGATTTTTCTAAGGAGAGAACAATGACAATCCAATACACTGCTGGCTGCTGACATCTGTGTTTCCAACAGGCAAAAAGTCTTTCATCACCTTGTAATAAGTTTGGGTAATTACAAAATATTTCTCTCTAAATATTACAAATTGATGACAGATAGACTTTGTTCCTCTTTCAGCCTCATTCTAGACACAGATGTAGCAATTTCTCAACAAGCTAAAAATAATTTTGGCCTACATCAGCTGGATGTCCCGTGTCCCGTGATGTGAAATCTGAAGTCAGAGTTTAAAAAAAGAAAAAAAAGAAAAAAAAACTCTTTCAAGCACAGTTTTCACTGCACCCATGCGGGTTTCTTTGACAGCTGCAGGAAACACCTGCACATGGATGCCACTTGCTACACCCACAATACACTTGAAATGACAGCGGAATATAAACCTGACTGTGTGAGTCAAAGCAAATGAGCTCCTCCTCTTCAGTTCAAAGCTTAAATATATTTTAAACCAAAGACTCAAGTGCAGAATTTCATCCAAAAGTCAAAATGAGAATTGTTTCTCACAGCACAACTCATCCACTTCCTCTTCAAACTGTCCTCACATGTCCTCTAAGCTGAATGTGTGGTTTTCCTGAGTTGGTGGCAGATATAACAGTCGAAGCACACTCAGAGCAGACTTCCGGAGTAAATAAGCAAACACAAAAGGATGGGTGAGGGGCTGTAGAGATGTATGGTGTGACACAAGCAACACGGGACTGTGAAGGCGTGGGCACATTAAATAATGCGTGTTGTCTGTACTGGAAAGACAGTACAGAATTTATTTCCTCTTTCTTCCACACTAAATACAGTAGTGAAAATATAGAGACTAAAAAAAGTCAATGAAACTGCATAAAATGAAACAATAAAACAGAAAGAAATTAAGTCAAATTTACCTTTATTTATTTACATATACAACTAATATATATATATCTATCTATATATATATATATATATAGATAGATATATATATGAAGGATATCAACTATAACTGTACACTGTCAACATAAAGACCTCATTTTTCATATTGATCAGAAACCAAAGTGCAATCTGTAATTCTGAATACTGCAAAGCTCAGTCTCTTTTAAATTATATGGCAATAAAGATTTAAGGCCCTTTACTAGAATAGCACTTATGGCAATTTCAGATGTGGCAGAAACATGTTCTCTGTGGTCTCTGCAGCGTTTTCTTATATCCCCGGACAGATGGAAGCTTTGTGTATTTTCAGGAATATGTCACACATCTTCGACCTGATGATGCAGAGAAGTCATTGCCAAAGGGGGGCAGCTGGGTGTTCCTGCATTTCGAAATGAAATGCCCTTTTAATTTTTGAAGTTAACCTTTTCCCCTGAGGCGGCAAAGGGAGCATTTGCTCCATCAGATCTGCTCTGGCGTAGATCTCTGCTCAGTGGCTCACTTTCTCTCCATGCTCACATCTCTGTAGAATGGAGGGGGGGGATAAAAACCCAAGTAAAAAAAAGTATACAGGCATATCTCAACACACATAATAATGCATTGAATAATAGAAGAGTCTTGTAAAGATACAGGGGGAGCAATGATTAATTTGCAACATTCAACTGTGTCTAGACTACTGATAGCAGAGGATGTATGTTTTGTTCTTTATGTCTCCTGCCCGTGCACAGGGAGACGCATGTGCTCACAGGCCTCTAAAGCACCATTCTTTCTGTGCTGATAGGAGGATCAAGATGCTCATGTAGTCGAGTATGCTATTAACACAAAAGGGCATTTAGTCCGCCCGAGTCCCCAGACATGGCATTTACACATAAAAGGTGCTCAGAGATAAACAGGAGGGGGATAGTAAAGGGAAGAAACAAAGTGAGTTCTGCTCTGCTCTCTGTTTCCAGTGTGTAGACAACCATATTCTCTCTGTGTGTCTCTGCCACTATAACACACTGTAGCCTGCTGGCTTGTCAGCTTAGGCACAAAAAGAGTAAAGACAAGATTGAGTGAAATACACACCAGCAAGTTCCCGGTCCAACATGTCGATAAAACTCTCAAGTTCGCTTGTGTCTCCCAGCTTGGCTGCAGAAGAAGGACAGAAGAAAAAAAAGAGAATCTGAGGAATTGTAGAAAAAAAATCAGCAATGGAACATTTTTTTTTTAGGCAGATGTAGCTTAGTTTAGTGGTATTTCCTTTGACATAGCTCATCCAGGTCCCAGAATTAAATATTAACTAAACTACTTTTCAACTGACTGAAACAATTTCAGCTTCTTTTGAAGAAAAAATAAAACAAAGTGTTTTAAAACCTTAACAGCCTGATGGACCCCACCAGGATCTCTGTCGTAAATATCACAACTACTGTTCAAAAAATCATGCAGAGCAAATGTGATCTTCTGGTCATGTAAATGCACCAGAATATAACAATACTCAATCTACACACTCACATTCAACTCCCCACTGCAAAATAGCACAAATAACCCCTGCAGGAGACTTTAAAAGAGGGGTGCTGAGACGTCAGAGTCGCAGCAGGAGGGGCTCTATTGTGTAAAAACAAAAGAGCTCTGAGGCTAATGTAGAGGTTTGTGTGTGGTTGTGATTGTGATCAGACTCAAAAGTGATAGTGATCACTGTAAGAACAGGGGGTATCTGGATGGAGGTGGGCTGATAGGAGGCTGCAGTACCTTTCGGTGCCAGCGTTCCGCCTGCTGTGTGAAGCTCCTCCTCGCTGGTATTCAAACTGTTTCCCATAGAAGTTTCACTGCCTGTGGGGAAAGGTGGGAGGAGGTGGGGGTGAAAGGAGGATAATAAACACTTAAAGGCAAATCAAGTAAATGATCAGGGACAACAACGATAGCACAAAATAGGAGCTCCACGTGATGATAATGACATGTATAAATTGATGGTAACTGCCTGCTTGCAAGTGACTCCCATGTGCCAGCTTCAAAACTTGAAAGCAGCATTGTGGGGGCCAGCGTACTTTCAATAATAACAACACATGGGAGCAGGAAATAAAAATTCTCTTTTATCTCATAATTGCCAACGAATGTGCAATAATATCAGGGAATAAAAGACAATTAGAAAAGATGGGTTATCCATAATTGCAGCTCATTCCAGAACATGGCTATTGTTATGAGCAGAACAGTCACTTTTAGAGAAGAGGACAGGGATGTGTCCTCTTATATTGCTGATTTCATGCAAATTACAAGTACCACACTGCAGTTGTTTGGCCTGATATAGGGGCTTAACTAAGTTGCCCCAAGGACAACGTACAATGTTATTCATCAGCAAATGATGCACCAAATTTTTAAAAAAGAAAACGCACACAACAATGTCCCTAAATAACCAGGCATAATTGTATATTATGTATATGCATAAATTATACATACATATATAACTCACTGTAATCAGAATCCTCGACTCCACTGTCTTCCCCCAGCCCTGTGCGACTCTTGGCCTCGAGCAGGACGTGCTGGTAAGCATGCTGTTTGCTTTGAGAAGGGGCCTTCAGCTCCTCCACCACATCCTGGAACTCCTGCAGCAGCTCACCCAGCTCCAGCTCCACGTCTGTGGAAAATGTGACAGAAGTTGGAAATCTCTACTCCACTGAGAGAAAATTTCCAGATTGTCTCAACCTATTTCATCAGCAGATAAAGTAAAAGGACTGCAAAAAAATAAACAGCCTATCTGAAGTTTTGGGTCATTTTTAGACCTGAAAAATGTCTGAATATGAGAAGAAATATAGCTGTATCAGATAATTGGCTGACTAACCAAAATAAATCAGACAGTCTGACATATAAAAGAGAGAGCTGGTAAAACAACTGTATTAGATATATCACACCATAGATCAATTTAATGTGCTGCAGGATGCTGTAAAAAAGCATTTTAGACAACTTTTTAAATAAAATGAAATTATGAAATAAGTTCGGTTCAGCATCAGCACAGATCAGCTTATTTAACATTTTATGAGATTCACTTGAATATGAGAAAGTTTTAAATAAAAAGAGTGAACCAGACAGAATGAAAAAGCAATGAAAATAACTTCAGAGGTCTTACTCCAAGCTAGATATGGAAATCCCATTTGAGATATGATGTAAAGTTAGTAAAAAACTATTTTAAAAAAACAAATAAAGATCTGTAGTAATTATGCATATTCAGCAGATGAACATGGGTCAAACGCGTGTGAAATTCAAGTTGAGTGATTTAAACCGTTAACTCTCTTTCTGTAGCTTTGATTTACAGCCAATCAATGTGATGTTAAGAAAATTCATATAAACATTTTTTTCAAAGAAAGCAAGAAAATAAAACTTGTTAATCGTGTGAAGCTGTTACCAATAATCAATATTACTATCATTTAAAAGTTAATGATTCAAGTCGTCGCACTCACCCGCCTTAATGTCTGAGGACATGATGGAAGGATGAAATGAAACGTCACCAAGTTGCTGCTGCGCGTCTGCGTTCAAAGCGGTTTGTAGTTGACAGGAAACACTGAGGTTTTATTCAAGAGCCCTCTGCAGCCTCTCAGCCCGAGGACCTGACGAGCCAATCAAGTCGCAGAAAAACCTCAGCAGTCTACTAAACGGAAAAACGTGGGTGGAAAGTCGGGGAAAATGAACGCAAGTGACAGAGACGGGAATAACCCGTTACGCAACTGAAGTAAAGGAAATGTTCCGCATTCTTCCGTTAGGTGAAACTTTGTGAACTCAACAGTTTTTTTGTCATTTGTGGATTAACTAAATGTCAGGCAAGATAATTTAATATGCTCTGGCACATTGTACACTCAGATCGCATCAATTATAAATTAAACGTGGATGTATTCGCCAGTTCTTGACTGTGATTGACATGGTGAAATAAACTACATATTTTTCAGGATAAAATGCTGCGGTGTGGTGCAGTACTCTGCTTTGTCCATAGAGGCCCCCCAACACTTAAAGAGCAAGACTGAATACCTGCGTGTTTACAGAGAAACTAAAAGCCCTCAAGCACATGTAGAAGTCCTAGAAGATATAGGCCATCTGGAGTTGTCCTTAAATGTTCATTATATATATATAATAATTTAAATATAAAAAATTATAGAAAATATCCTTTTAGATTGCTCTTCTTCATTCCCAATTGAGATACCTGTGAGCATTGTATTGCATTTGTGTAGTGTTGAGGCTGAAAAAGCAGCTTGGTATACTTTTGGGTCATTTTTATTTTTCCATATGATCAAACATCAACCCACAATTTAGAAACTTGTTAGATAAATCAAGTACAAAAATGCAACATTACCTCCTAAAATGTGCTGATGTGTTTCATAAGCAATTAGTTTTTCTATTAATGTTGAGGACATCATCGCTTTACACATTTATCTCTTCCTGCTGAGACACAAGGAACCTTAATTATTGCAGTCATGTTATTTATAAAGATTAGGGCATCAAAAGAAATGCCTCGAAAGAAAATGTACACAGAAGGAGCTTGGATCAACATTCAGAAATTACTAGAAGTTTATTACCTGGGCCTACAAAAGGAAGTTCAAGTGCAAAAGCTAACTAAATACTTACACGTTGTTCAGGAATGACTGTAAAAACATTCATTCAAGCTCATGCAGGTAAACCTGTTTGTTTCTCTGAAATCTCATATTCTTGTTGGAAAGTACTTCAACTGTTATTGTAGTAAGTGTTGTAGGAGGGGCATCAATGAATTATGCCTTCAGCTCAGCAGGTTTAAATTGCTGCTTCTTTCCTTGGTGATCACTTGCTTCCAGGCTAGTTAAGTAACATGTATGAGGGCGATGGGCCATGGGACTCCTTATAATATGAACTGGACTGGACTGCTTCAGGTCAGTGAGTCAAAAGACATTATTGATACTAATGGCATCTTATTTCTGTCTGTGTACAATAAAAAGTTAATGCTAGAGATCTTGTAAAGCTGTTGGTTTTATAACATATCATGTACATTCAAAAGCTCTTTAAATTTTACACATATGTATTTGTTGTATAATATCTGCAGATATATGAGAGAAAACACCTTGTCTTATTTATATGTGAGAGTAATTGAAGATAAGTAAAAGGCATCACATTACCATCATTGCACAGTTGTCTGCGTTTCAAAGAGCTCACTGAGCCATGAAGCGTTACCACCATCTGGTAAAATGTCTCTTGAACTTCATTCAGGTTCAGAGGAAATGGAATTAAAAATACAGGTAGATTTTTACAAGGAAAAAAAGGGTTGTTCAGTTTTTTTTCTCTTCTCTCTCCACCAGAGTCTGCTGCTTGTGGTCCACATCAAGCAGATCACATGTGGCTTTGTACAGTTTTCAGTCCCAGAGGAACTGGAACCTGGTACACTGGTTGGATCACTGAGGGAACATTTTTCTCCACCATACCAGCTTCTGACCCAGGAATATCTGCGGATGGACACAAACACTGGGAATATCTTCACTACTGAGCAAAAGATGGACCGTGAGGGTCTCTGCCCTGGGGAAACAAACGATGAGGAATGCATTATTCTGCACAATGCTATTGTGGGGCCCTCAGAGGACCTTATACAGTTTCTTGTGATCATAGAAGACATCAATGACAATGCACCGCATTTTAAAAATAGTGAAATTCACCTGAGGGTGCCTGAGGATGTTGCTGTGGGGACTAGTTTCCCACTGGATGACCAGGCACAGGACAGGGACACAGGCATTAATGGAGAAGTGCAGTACCACCTTGAGGGTGCTGGGGGAGTTTTCACTTTAAAAGTCGAGGAAGACAAACTTTTTATCATAATTGTTGTACAAAAAGCTCTAGATAGGGAGACTCAGGATGTTTATTTGATGCAGCTGGTGGCCACTGATTGTGGCGAACACCCTTTAAATGCATCATCATCTTTAATAGTCACAGTGACAGATGTCAATGACAACTGCCCAAGTTTTAGCTCTGACAGCCCAGGTAGTGTCACCATCCAAGGAGATTCCCCAAAGAACATGGTGGTCACTCAGGTCATAGCCACAGACCCGGATACAGGCCCAAATGCTGCCATCATTTACTCCCTCAGTCCCAAAGTTTCTCAGAGAGCCAAGAAACTCTTTAGCCTCAACAGCCACACTGGGCACATTCAACTTGCACAAGACCTCCACAGTGATAAGTCTGAGGAGTTGGTGTTGAAAGTGTTAGCAACCGGTCCTCACTGCCCCCCAGCAGTAACTCAGGTAACCATATCCGTGCTCCCCAAGGTGACCCAAGAGCTCACGATCAAGATCAGTTTCATAGCTGAGCATCAAAACCAGACTGTGGTGTTACCAGAGAACCAGCCCCCCACTGTCTTAGCTGTTTTAGAGCTTGAGGGTGACAGCAGCTTTAAAGGCTCATCTCTCGCCATCGAGGGTGATGTGCCTTTCTCTTTGAGCCCACAGAATGGCAAATATCTGCTTTCCACATCAAAGTCTCTCGACTATGAGATGAAACGAGAGCATATCATTTCTGTGGTAGTGCACAGTAGATCAGCTGAAGGATCTGTAATTTTATCATTGAGGCAAAAGATCAAGGTACTGGTGGCAGATGTCAATGATAATGCCCCACATTTCTCCCAGTCTCAATACCAGCAGGAAGTAGAAGAAAACAACCAGCCAGGAATGTCCCTTATGCAAGTGTCAGCTTCTGATGCAGACAGTGGCTACAATGGCAGAGTGACCTACAAGCTGCACAAATACACGTCTGCCATCTTTAACATGGACTCTGTGACAGGTCAACTTTCTGTGTTGGCTCCACTGGATAGGGAACAGCAGGGTGTGTACAACATTACTGTGTTTGCTCGAGACTGTGGCTCTCCTCCACTGGAGTCCCACGCCACTATTATTATTCGTGTTCTGGACCAGAATGATAATGCACCTGTTTTTGTAACCCCTCACTTCATCTTTTTCATCCCTGAGAATGCACCACCACTTGCCCAGGTGGGAAAGATAGAGGTGAAAGACCCAGATGAAGGAGCGAATGGGAACATAGGATTACAGGTTATAAACAGCAGTGCAACTTTTGTTGTGGATAACAGACAGGGAACACTACGCACCACCACCAACTTGGACCGTGAGACAGAGGACCGCCATGAACTCTATATATTAGCCAGCGATAATGGCCATCCAGTCGCTTTGACTTCCATAGCCAGAGTGACTGTGTTTGTGGAGGACATCAATGACAACCAGCCAAAAGTGATCCTTCCAAGCAGTAACTCCTCGTGCCTCACTGTCTCTCCAGGTACTCTGGCAGGTACTATGGTAACAAAGATCTATGCTATCGATAAGGACTCTGGGGTGAATTCAGAGATCACATACTCTGTTGTGGCAAAAGAGCCACCACAAGAAAGCAGCCCTTTCCAAGTAGACCCCAGATCAGGAAACATCACTCTAAGTCAGCAGCTTCTCCATGAAGACCTGGGAATGCACCACCTGTTTATTGTAGTAAGAGACAGCGGAAAACCAACACCACTTTACACCACCATCTGGATAAATCTGTTAGTCAACGAAAGCATGGAGCACTGTTACTTGGACAAGGTGCCTGAATGGACATGGTCATCTGACTTGATTCAAAGCCCATCAAAGGCTTCCATCTGTGAACGAGATACCTCTATATGGGTGATACTTTTTATTAGCCTGGGCATGTTCCTGGCATCCATGGTTTTTTTTATAACAGCTTGTTTCTGTCTGAAAAACAGAAGTCTACAAAAGAACAGGAGGACAAACATGGTGGAGAATGAGATTCCTCTCAGACTCAAAGACAAATATTATTCTGATGAATAGAGCAATCAAAAGTCATCTCTCTCCCAATTCCAAGGATGAAAACAGTGAGAAAATTAGACATTTTTGTCTAAGGCTTTTGCATGTTGGTCATTGCATGAAGCTGATAAAAACACAAGATTGGATGTTTGTCAGCAGCTAAACTGAGAAATTCTGTGGAAAAAGACAGTTTTCAGATAAGAATCTTCTCAGAGCCACCACAATAGGATATAAAAGGTTATTTGATAAGAGAAGTATTTCCAGTTAGATTTTTTTCCTTGTGTGTTTTACAGAGCCTCTAACAATATAGATATAATTTGTCACAAGTGATGTATGCACTTTAGCCACTGAAAAATATGACATATCACTGCAAGTCAGTGGTTAGATACCAGCATTGCCTGTAACCACTTTGAGGATTATTGCCCATGACCCCTGCAAGCAGGAAAATTGAAGTAATCATTTGCTAAGTTGATTGGGTCTTTCTCAGGTGTCTGACTCTGAGTGATGGGGATTCTGTGGTTTTAAGGCACACAAAGGGGGTTAATGTTCCTTCAGTGGGGAGTGTTGAAAGTATACAAAGAAGAAGCCATGAGATAAGTTCAGGGAGAAGAGAGTGACTGCAGACAGGTGAATGGTAGCAGAGGGAAGGCACACCAACATCTCAAGTCTCCACCTCACACACGTTACCTGATAACACAGCTTCTAACACACCACACTGGATCGCACCCAAAAGACACAAACGCTGACATTAAATGTCTCAACAGCCTTTTTATTAATCACACTGAGATTAAAGAAGTCTTTACAATAGGATGTTGCTATCATGTTGAAATAACGCATTTAGGGAACAAGTGAGATCTAAAGCAGGTTAAGTGATGTATTAAATATGAATGAGTCAGTGTGCAAGGTATTTTTCAGGTCTGGAAATGTGCAAAGTGGGAGGTCTAATTGTTTTGATGTTTTAAAACTAAAACTTATCTTTTCATTTTTGCAGTATTGTGATCAACTTAGCGATCTTTTCGGTATGCCTGTGTGTGGAGGGAAAGAAGGAAGTAGTGAAACGCAAGGAGAAAAGGGGAAAAAAAGAAGAGCCTGTAAAACACAATGTACAACAACGTGGTTAGTGGAGAACATGGCTTGTATAACATGAGTGGTGTCTCTGAGGATTTCTGAGCTAGCAGCTGAAAAATAAATAATCTAATAGGAGGTGCACTGTGAGACGAACTATGTTAACTGAGAACAAATTAAGAGCTCCATAACCAAATTGTAAATTAAAGTAGTTTCTTTACAAGCACAATCACAGACTCTGTTGGACTAACACAAATTTATATCAAAGCAGGCCTGTTGTATTTTTCAATCAGGATGTTCCTGAGCTATCTGACAATCATGTTTAGAAAGTGTTTACTTTTTTTTTTACATAGAATCATATCACCTGTATATATGATTTTTAAAGAAAATTACTTTTACACATAATTTCTGTTGTGATAGTGCACTGATGTTTAAATGAATGCTGTAACAGGGGAAAGTGTGCCATCTACTGGGCACACATGAAACCTAATTTGGCTGCTCTTTCAGATATTTGGCCAGAGGGTGAGGATGAATCAGAGGACAGTCTCTCACTCTGCCACTGTCAGGTCGCCTGAAATCAGGGATGTGTTCATGCTGCATGCTGCCCTGCTTCGCTCACAGCACATCTCTTTGTACTCAAGCTGAACATTTAATTGAAGGTTAAGGACTGGATTTGACTCAAGTATGGTGGATTGTATGTGAATGCATGCTGGGGACTTTTGGATCACGTAGCTTTCTTTTTTTTAAAAAAAACAACAACAACAACAATAATAATAATAATAATAATAATAATAATAATAATTTAGTTAATTAAAAATAAACTGTTTTGATGCTTAAAAGTTCGCTTCCCTTTGCTCCTTAGCCATGATAGTGTGACTTTTAGTTATGCACATTAAAGGTTTTTGGGTGCCCAGTTTAAATATAACTTTAACAAAGCATGGCAAGGTAGGAAACCATTTAAGACAGCGGCGATAAAGCACATATCAGTTTTACCAGAACAGATTTCAGACCTTTCTTGTTCAGCCTTGTATCTGCAGTCAGATAAGATCTGACAATTTCCTAAGTCTGAAGAGCATCAGCAGACTGTCCACTGGCCAGTTTTAGGCTATTTCATGTCCCTTTACTTACAATAAAGGTCTGCACATGGGACATATGGCTGTCACTCATTTTCATTTATTCTAATTACTTTTATTTTGTTTTGCAAATATGAATGTACATGGATCCTTCTTTTTTTATTCAAATTTAAGTTACCTTTCTTTAAGCTGTATGCTGTTGTAGCTATGCTTCTTTAGCTCAATAAAACATATTTTGCACATGACATATCTGCATGCTGTTGTTTGTTTTGTTTGTTTGTTTTTTTTTTTTGTTTGTTTTGTTTTTTTGTTTTTTGTTTTTTCGATGACCACTGCATAGGAGAATACGCCTTTTTCATGAGAAAAAAATGTCCACTCGTGTATTTGCATAAGATGCCTCATGGTGATCTCCCTCTATGCAAATTGGCATCAACAATGAACTTACTAAATGTCTGCAAGTTTAAGAACCCTGACCTCCTCATTATTCCCGCCCCGAAGTTCATTGAAAAGCGACATTGTTTCTTTAAGATTGCACTTGTAGTCATCTGCGGGTCTGTCCATTGTTGGGGGAACAGAACGCGAGTTGAGATTGATATACGGGGGCCGAAGGCGAGAGGCGCATATCATCAGCGGACCAGCTGCGGTGCAGGCGGTGGTAGTCAACAAGTCCAGAACGCATCCTTCCAGACATGGGTAAGAACCTGCAGCACCTAAAACATGCTGCCTTTATATTTTATTTTCATCAAATCTCAGTTTGGTTGTGTGTGACTGCACCCTGATATCAGTGGGATAATGAAAGGGTGTCGGAAGTTAATAAGTTTTTTCTTTTGGTCAGTTTAGAGGGCAGCTACTCACCGGCTGATGCGCCACCGATATGAGATTTATTTCATGCTTGAGATGGCAGGGCTACTTTCACAAGAGCCTTGTCGTATTTGCTTTCGGTGATAGTCTTTCTCAATTTTTAGAGAGGCGAACTTGGCCTTAGCTTTGCATTTTGAAGCAGATGATTTCTACCACGCTTTTCATTTGGGTCAAAATCGGAACTCTGCGGGCCACAGTAGTTCAGACACAGACTCATGATGTCTTGATTAGTCAATCGGTACAAGGTGCGCAGGTTTAAATATATTTGACATTTAAAGTTCTGTACTATGTAACCTATAAGGCACTTGTTGTCTAAGCCTGTTTGCACTTCTTTGTGCACATACACTTTGATTACTTTCCATAGTAATCTAAGAAGGCTGGGTTTCCATATGAAAAGTCGTGCTATCTAAATGACAGAAGTCACAGTTTGTGCTTCTCTCACCCAGACAGAAAACAAAGCCATGTGTAGACGTGTTCCATTAAAGAACCATCTATTTGCCCCTTCCTGCCATCTGTGTTTACTGTAATGGTACCAACCACAGTCTGTCTGCTCTCATTGTGCTTGTCCGTGTGGATGCAAGCATGCAAGTGTGTAATGGCACACATGTACACAGTTGCATTGTTTGTTTAGGTTTCCATCCTCTTCCAGTGCTGGCAGCTCCCTACTATCATTTTCCCATTCCTATGCGTCTCCTCACAAGGAGGTCTGAGTGTGTGCATGTGTGTGTCAAGCAAAGAGGTGCCTCTGGCTTTTGTTTGCTTGACATTGGTGGCCCTTGTGCCCCTACGATCCTGTGGGACAAAGACTGTTGTCTCTTCAGTCACAAAAGCAGCCTCTCTCTCTGTCTCACTTTGTCTCTCCTCCTCGTCCTCCCTCTTTTCTCACACTCCTCATGCTGTGTGGTGAATGGAGTCAGGGTGTGAGGTGGGGTCAGAGCAGGCGCAGCCCCCGTGCCTTCAGCCCTGGGCATCCATCCAAACTGCACATGAATTCTGAGGAGAATGCACAGCTTTAACAAGTGAACTTCCAGTTGCAGTGGCACAGAGTCACAGAATGAGCTACTTTTTAGTGAGAAACTGTAATCTCAAATTACCACTTGTAATTTCCATCCTTGTGGATAGTTTCTGTTTTGGTTACCCAGATTTTGAAAGCAGACTTGTAGAATTTTATGTGGAATTCACTCCATAAAAAAATCTCATTGTTCAGTTTTTATAGGAACTCCTTTCTACGAAGAGCACAAGTTACTGTGATAGTTTGCATAGTTCAGTTGTATAATTTTTCTTTCTGTTGTGCAGTGCATCAGTTGACAACATGCCCTGACTTCATGTCTGCTACTGTTTCTTGACTAACAGGTTTCTATGACTGCTGTATGCGCTGTTTGGGTGGGGTGCCATATTGCTCCCTTGTTGCCACGTTGCTGTGCTTCTCTGGCATTGCCCTCTTCTGCGGTTGTGGGCACCAGGCACTCACAGAGACAGAGAGACTCATAGAGACTTATTTTGCCCGTAACATTCAAGACTACATCACCCTTGCCTACATGTAAGCCACAGTTTCTACATTTCTGTCATCAGTGATTCCTCTCAGATTGTAAATTTTAATTTGAAAGCTTATATTCTGCATAACACTGCATTTCTGCCTGTTTCTCTGTCTCTTTCTTCCTCATAGTATTCAATATTTCCAGTATGTCATCTACGGTTTGGCCTCATTTTTCTTCCTCTACTGCATCGTGCTGCTGGCTGAGGGCTTCTACACCACAAGCGCTGCCAAGCAAACCTTTGGAGAGTTCAGGAGCACCATGTGTGGCCGCTGCCTCAGCTCCTCGGTGAGAGGGCCCAGGGTGGAACAAGTAAAAGGGACAGAGTGGGTGGGATTAATGTGCATATCGTTCCCTGGTTGGTGCTGAACATTTTAAGGGTCCTAAAAAGTATACAGTGTGTATGTTTGAGTAATGACATAAGTAAAGCTTAACAGAAAAAGAAATATTGAAGTGAATACTTATGTGCATCTGTTTATCATAATGCGCATTGTGCTTTTCTCTGTACAGTTTATCGTGATGACATATGTACTCGCTGTACTGTGGCTGTTGGTGTTTGCCTTCTCGGCGTTGCCAGTCTATTTCTTTTACAACATGGATGCAACTTGCCACACCATTGATGTTCTGACTGAGACTCCAGCAAGTATCAACCAGCTCTGCGTTGATGCAAGGCAATACGGTAATATCTCATGTATGGTGACCAATGTTAAATTGTATTCATCCATGGAAAATATCTGATTTCTCTCTAGTCTGTCTTACTGTTGATAAGGTCTAGTGTCACTGAAACAGTCCTACTATTTAACCAAGGTTAGCTTTGACTCTAGTAGGAGTCTAGTACTAGTCATTCATACAGTGTTTAACAAATTTCTCCTTTGGCGGATTAATAAATCTTATTTTATCTTATGGTGGACGGTATTAACAGGTGTTAAATGGTAAAGTCAACATGCTAACAAAGATGTGTATTAATAAGTCCTAATTGTAAAGCCAGCATGGACATGGATGTAGTCATGGTAACACAGGGGTTTATCAAATAACTGTTTAGATAACTTCAATGTGTTAGCATGCTAACATTTGCTGAAAATAAGCTTTTACCATAAATTCTAGCTGTGGCTGATTTAAAAAAAATTGTTAATATTGATCAATTTATCAAAATATTGACCTGAAAATGGCAAAGGAAAAGTCAGAGAAATTAAAAATCATATCTGGAGGGGAACATGAATACTTGTACCACATTTCATAGCAATTTACTCTATAATTGAGACATTGCTCTATAAACCAGAAATGGTCAATTTCATTCATGCATTGAGGACTTTTAACACTACAAAATCTCATAGCAATCAAGCCAACAGCTGATGAGATGCAAAGTGCCAATAGACCTACAAGCCAACACTTCCGTTGCTAGAGCCCTAGTGCATAGCTAAAAACACGTTTACAACACAGAGAGCCACGGTGTCATGCTGGGTGGTTTGGTGTTTCATTACCATAAACATGGGCACTGCTGTTTCTTTTTTTGTTAGTCCCACATGTCCTGTCTTCAGGGTGTAAACACTTGCTAACACATCAAATGTGTGGTAATCTGCAAACAGAAAATAATTACATGATGACAAAATTGGTTTTGTCTTCATGTAATTTATAGACATTAAGGACAATAATTGATCATTTTATTTAGTTTGTTTAAGCAGATTTTTTAATCAACTTTTTTATTTATATTTATAGAGCATATATTGAGAAAAGCAACAACATGCACTGCATCATCAAAAACAAAGGGAATAAAGGAAAAAAAGAGACCAAAAACGATACAGCATACGTAAATTAGGCTGAAAGGGATAAACAGAAATGGAGCTTAGCAAACTCCTTATTTCTTAAAGTACTACACAACCCTTAAATAAGCATCTATTTCCATAACAGACCTTAAATCCTTGTTTTGTTCTTGAACAGGACTCTTACCATGGAATGCAGTTCCAGGGAAAGCTTGTGGTATGACCTTATCCAATGTTTGCAAAACCAGAGAGGTAACAACTTATGTTTTGCTGTCACATTTAATAATTTGCTTGATGTGAAATGAAGGCATGTTATCATCACTGATAAATCTCTCCCTATCAGTATCGCATGACCTATGACCTGTACATTGCTGCCTTCGCCGGCGCAGGCATCACTCTCTTGGCTCTGGTGAGTGAGTGTGCAGAGGCTGAGGCCAGTTTTGGGTACAACAGCAGCCTTATGGCTCATGTGACCGAGTGACGCTCAAAGTGTAGGCAGGGAAGCATCTCAGGCCTCCATGACTGATGACTTATGTACTATTGCTCTCTGTTCCTCTTTCTCAGCTGACACAAGCATCATAATAATGCCGTAATGTCTGGTGGTGTTCTAGGCATCCAGGCAAATGGTGCACCCATTATACTTGCATGCTTCATTACAGAAGCTGTTGTGGTATCAGCTATCAAGTTAAAGCCATTAACTTTCCAGTCATGTTTCATTGTTATTTGAAGAATTCTCGGATGTTGTGGGGTTTTTTTCTCTTTGCTCTTTTTTCTGATTTCTTTCCTGTTTCTGTTTGTTTTTTTCATAGCTGACCTATACTGTGTCAACTACCTATAACTTTGCGGTACTACGGTATCTTGGAAGAAAGGGCATAGGTGCACGGTGTTAGGCACCCAACTTCCTGTCTACTCTGTCACCACTTTATCATCGGCATGGGGATCTAAAGGGATGGCAACACCTCTATCCTTTCATCTGCACTAAACCACCTCATGTGATCATGGACTTTTGAAGATCTTGTGTTTTTATATTTTTACTTGTTGTAAGGATGTTTGTTTTCTTCTTTTTCTGTTTTTAATGGTGTAATTGCTGTTTTGATCACATGTCTTAAGTATTATTTCCTTTTGTCACATCAGCAAAATACTTATTTTCCTTTTTTTTTTTTTTTATAGTTGCTCACCTGAAGATAGTGTTAAAAACTAATTTCTGCCTCCCACTCTATTCAAGACACAGATAACGTGCCACTAATGAATTAACACATCAGTGATCAGCAATTTATAACATGGACAAGTAGTAGCAGCTGTTAGGAGAGAACAGGGAATTAGAGGTTACCATGGCTACTACCCTTCACATCTGGTTGCCATGGGGGCAGACAAGCATGCATATGGAGTCTCACGCTGACCTCAGGACTTTTCTCACGGGCTAGAGAAAAGCCACAACAATGGAGTCATGCCTGTTTCAAAAGCTAGCCAATAAGGAGCCGGCTCTGGGGGCCACCTGGGCTATGAGCCTCTGCCAAAGGGTTATATTACATGTCAAAGGATAGGGCCTTCAGGACAAAGAGAGGGTTAGACCTCAGTGAAGCCTCAATGCAGCTTTTCTGGGATCACAACCACATGCACATCCACATGCTGCTGCATGACCCTCCCACCCACCTCCCCTCAAATAATGGAAAAGATGGATTCAGAGTAAGGGGACTTAAGGAATTTTAGGGTATTTTCCATAGACTCTTACTGACAAATGGGTAAGTATTGTTTAGATCTAGTGAGGTCTGAAATTGTTTCTCATTACTGTGAGATGGCAAAAGCACTAGGTGCTAACTTATGAAGTAACCTTGTGATATTACACCAAAACACATGGCTGAGGTGTGTTCCTCCTGCTATTTGATGCACGACTAAGGTACTTTTCCAGAGAAAGAACAGCTTTGTTTTGCTCTAATTCTTTAGGAATCTTGTCGTAGTTATTGTATAACACATTTTTAAGTATTATAGCTAATTTCACTGATAATTTTAATTTTGAGTATTACTAACACAAGTTTCTGCAACATATAAAGTAGATTAGTCTTTTTGGTGAAATCTTGCTTAGCTGTGACTGGTGGATTTGTAAGGAGGCAGCTGGATGGTAGTTTGTTTTTTATTTTTGTTTTGGTTTTGTCTAGTCTATGTGTGCATGCGTCAGTAATATAAGATTAGGGAATAAAATTAATGCTTTGAAGACTTTATACACTGTGCCTTTGGAGTCCATGTGAAAGCCCAGCAAGTGTTTAACTGGTGCTCCACAGTTCCTGCCACATATAGGAAGCAGTGTTTTGTTGTTTCGTAAGGTGTTTTGTATTCTCTCCATATGTCCACAGGTTCACTGTTGCCTTCACTTGGCTGTATACCAGGTGTATCTGAAAATGCTAAGGCACAAGGTGAAAGAGGAGAGGAGAAGTTATGACCTGTACAGGAGGATGCAAAGGGACAGAGGAGGGATACTGTGCTCCCCGTACCCTGCAAACACATTTGACATCTCCTGACAGCAACTGTTTGGCTGCAAAAGCTTTCTATAACACTCACATTTTAGTTGTTTTTTTTTTCGTTAAAAGATCCTCTTTTGTTAAGTGTCGCAGCTAAATAGAATTACTTTGCAGTGTTTGTGAAATTGACTCCCTTCATTGTTTTAATAAGTTGTTAATTGGTACAAATGCAGTTTGACAATTTGCTTTTTCTAAACTGGGCTCAATACTTTGTGCTTGTTTCGTATGATGTGCTGCATGTGACCAGTGTCTATATTAAAAAAATGCCCCCAAGTCAGAAATTTAAAAATATGTACTTTGAAAAGGAAGACACAATGCATTTTTCTCTGCCCAGGTCTGATTTTCAGTGTGCAGTGCATACCTGATATCCTTTTGATGAAGGTAAAATAAAGATGCAATGCATGTTTGATGTTTGTTTTTAATGAAGAAGAACAGTGTTTGTGGGTTCTCAGAATCATTAACATCCTTGGTCATACAGTGACACATCAATGATGACATCTAAGTAAGAAGCATTTTCAGGTCAAATTTTAACATCCACATTTTCTATTATTGATGACACAAAGGATGGATAGAAGCCAAACATTTGACAGAGTAAAAAAAAAACTTTCAAATGGCTTTTTTTTTTAAAGAAATAACGGTGTTTAAGTATAATCACAAAAACTCTACAATATCTGGTGTCTCCATTTGGTACGATGCATGTTTTATTTGAAGCCAAGTGCTGGAGAATATTCCCCGTAGTCTTATCCTCAGTAGTGCAAAGAGAGGAGTAAGGGAAGTTGTCCATTAGATCAACACATAAGAACAGTCTGACTTTCACACAGCTTGAATTACACTCATAGGTTGAGCACTGATCGTGAAACAGATGTTCACTGTCATTTCTCAACATTATAAAATGAATGCACTTTGCAATTTACATAAGCCATTAATTTGAGCAGACCACAGAAAGCATTATTACATTCATAAATATTACAGAAACGTATGAAGAAAAGAGAAATACTGGCATTAGCAACTTATCAAAAGTTTTTCCACCAGCAAATACCAGGGTATAGGATTCTCATCTAAGTTGGCTTTCAGGTAAACTTTGTCCAAATGGGATAAAACACACAATATTGTAACAATGTCTTGGTAAATCACAAAAAACATTAATACTGTCAAAGCTAACAGCCCTCATTTTTGCTTTGAGTTAATTTAGGCTAACAGCCTGGATTTCTCAAAATGCCCAACTCAGTTCACAGTAAAGTTTCCCTCAAAAGTTTGGAGGTTTAAAAAATGCATTATAAAATTAAAACAGCAATCATATCAACTACATTGTGAGCTCCAGTATAGAATGTAACAGTACCTGATTGAATTAGATTCACTTTCTCAGTGAAGCTTTTGTTATATTCACCATTAGTTTGAACATGCACTGAAATACTATACGTTTGTAACTTGGAAGGTAAACTGTCTTCAGAGGCTGAGAGAGGAAAAGATCAACATAACTCAGGAAGGTGCGACAACACGAGGCTGTAATAAGGAGCAGAACGACTCTGCAGGGATAAAATGAAAACATTTTCTAAGATTGGTTGTTTGAGAAAGCGAAACCGAAAATATTATTTGGAAATCAAAATTGTGATGACACTGATTCAGTTTAATCAATCACAGGTGAGTTTAGAACTATACAGAAAAACACAAACCCCCTGGAAAAAAACACAATAACACTGGGAAAACCAAAATGAATGTACCTGTGGCAAGTAAATGGGTATTTAAATATATAGACATAAAAGCACCTCGTAGTTGAAAACCAGAAGTAAACATTAGTTAGTTGTTGGAATACTCAGAATGTCTCCCTAAATACTATATGAATGGAGAAGACAAGTGATGAACAATCCACATTCTGGAAGTAATGACTCTGCGTAAGCTATTTTACATTCAGCTGAGACCTGTAATGACCACACTGACAGCACATGGCATATGTCATTTATCAGTAATGCACGGGGGGACCCTCAGGCAAGGCAAAGCTAAAAGACTGGAATGTTAAGGCCTACTACGTAATCAACAAGACAGACACAGGATTATAAAGATGCCATTTATAATTGCAACTTCTTCTGCTCAGAAAGAAAAAGACTTTAATCTGTCCTAGTTCAAATAATGAAGCCTAATGTAAAAATTTCATAAATGTAATAAAAAAAAATCTTCAAAGAGCACATTTTGAAGGACGAATGTGAGCTCCACAGAGAAAAAAATTTATCAAGACTACAAGAGGTAGTACTACCAGAAAATAATGTGATACAAACTGTCCTGGTTAAGTAAACAGTCCCAGAAAAAAAACAAAACAATAAAGGCTGATTCCCTGACACACCCAGCTACAACATAGTGCAGCGGTAAAACCATTAATTAAATTAATGCATGCCACATTAGCTCGTACGCAATGCGTATGGTCATTGCTGCAAAATCTCAAGCTTATAATTCCCTTCCTTTTGAAAACAGATAAGATAATCTTCCTTTTCAGTGCAGCAGTTATTAAAAGTCCCTGTACCTCAAATATATTAGACCAGTGATGTTGGGAGACCTCAAGCTCAATATTGGGAAAATATCACACAAAGCCACTGTGTTAAGAAAATACATTAGCTAATAACAGCTGATAAAAAGAGAATGCAATGTTGTTATCAATAGTTTTAAAACCTCAGAAAACTCTGTATAAGGACAGACAATAGAGCAGCTCCAACAGCTGGTATATTCTCTCTTCCACTGTTTTAATTCATTAAGGGAAGAAAATGCTTAATTGCATTAAAATGTATTTTCGAAGTTGAAGCTGAGTAAAAGCATTTTGTACAAAATCATTCAAAGCAGATAGAGCACAAAAGATTGAATGAATATGCCTTTTACCATTTGCCTGTACCTTCATTTGAGCAGTATTTCACCAATCAAGACACCAGCTAAAACCACCATCCTCAAAGCAGCTGTAGCTCACCCATATTATCTTTAGTCGATGCTGTACTCAGTACCTTGAACCTGTGGTAAAGTTTGCGTACCATAAACAATGTATCACCTCATCTTAAAACCTACCACACTGGCAAGTTTCAGCCAGAGATCAGAACAAAGAGGATTGAGACCTGTGCTTTTAGCAGCAAGATGATCTAGAGGTTTTACGGTTACCATGGAGATCAATGGTACTGCTCAGTAGTGTATGATCAATCTGGTCCTCAGCAGCCAGAACCTCCCTGACAGCTGCCTCAAATGCAGCAGTCACATTAGTGTCATCTTTAGCACTAGTCTCAAAGTAAGGACAGCAGCCGTTCTCCTCACACCAGGCCCGAGCCTCATCTTCCCCCACCTCCCTCTGCTCCATGTCTACCTTATTGCCAAGCACCACAAAGGGGAACCGCTCAGGGTCTTTAACATCAGAGTAGTACATGAACTCCTTCTTCCAGCAGCCGAGGTTCTGGAAGCTCTGCAGATCATTCACTGCAAATGTGAGCAGGCAGCAGTCGGCACCTCGGTAGAAGGGTGTGCGCAATGACTTGAAGCGCTCCTGACCGGCTGTGTCCCAGATCTGAAGAGTGACCAGACGCCCATCCACCTCCAAGTCCCGGTTAAGGAACTCCACACCAATGGTGTGAAAGGACTGGGAGTCAAAACGGTCTGTGACATAGCGATTCATCAAGGAGGACTTGCCTACTCCACCATCTCCAAGCAGGATTACTTTCAGAAGATATCTCTTTCCACTCATCCTTCTTCTTCCCACCCTGCAAGGCCTCCTCAGTGGGTTTCAGGCCACTGCACCTGGTGGCAGACCAGGGTCAACTTAACCTGTAAAGGGAAAACAAAAGGACAAATAAATAATAAATAACCAGGAAAACAATGTGCAGCTTTGGGGGCAATGTGATGACTCATCAGAAAACATTTAAAACTGAATTTATTCATTTTCTGTTTATTGGCCAACATGGCCTACCGGTGGAGCTGAATGACTACAGACCACATAATGCCGACTTTAGAGCGGCTCTTGTCTGCTATATAAAACTGCGGGTTGCTGAGGATCTATACACCCTCCAGTTTGTCTACCAGGAACACTCAGGAGTTGATGCAGTCCTCCTGTCACATACAGAAGCATTTGGATGATACAGCTGTTGTGGTATGTCTAAGTGGTGGACAGGAGGGGGAATACAGGGACCTCGTGGAGGCCTTCTCAGACTGGAGTAAAAATAACTATCTTCTCCTGAACACGTCTTGGTGCTTAAGGAGCTTGTGGTGGATTTCATGAGATATAAAACACCTAGCCAGCCAGTCTGCATTGATGGGGAGGAGGTAGAGACTGTGCAGAACTACACAGAGGGTGGTAGTTCTAGCCTAGAAGACTAGGACAAGACCAGGCTACAGTGTACTGTAAAGACTGCAGACATCATTGGAACCCCTCTGCCCTCTATTCAGGACCTGTACTCCTCCAGGATTCAAAGGAGGGCAGGGAACATCATAAAGGACTCCTCTTACCCTGTACACAGTCTTTTTGAACTGCTCCTGTCTGGCAGGCACCTCAGAACCCTGCACGCCAGGACTAACAGGATCTGGTCATGTTATTGAACAGATAAACTGCTAACCGGTTGCGCAATCCACAATTACACCTCATCACGCACGTGTTTAATTTTATACTACTTCGCTACTGGTATCTACCATATACAGTGTAAATTTATTTGATATTTGTAGTTGTAATTTTGTATGTATCGCTCTGTATATAGTAGACACCACTATATAAGAGTCTGTTTTATTTATTACTTCCTACTTATTTTATTCCTTAACTTATTTTATTACTTTTCTACTTATCCTAATACTTCCACTATAGTGACAACATCTGCCAGCAAAAGATTCCCTATTTTTGTTCATTCTTGGCAAATAAACCTGATTCTGATGCTGAAGTGTTCTGTTAGCACAGACACAGCATACAGGAAGGGGCAGAATCACCTTTTCTTTCTCAGGCAGCTCAGGTACTTCGATGTCAGCAGTTAGATGCTGCAGATGTTATATCACACTGTTATTGCAAGTGCACTACAGACAAAGACTGCAGATGTCTGGAAAAGCTGGTTTAAAAAAGGCTAGTTTTGTGCTGAGTAGAGGACTGAACCCTATTAGAATGGAGGTGGAGCAGCAGATGAGGAGGAATCTGCTAGGCATTTTGGACAATAATAAACACCCCCATCATAACACCATGACAGGACATAGAAGCAGCTGCAGTGAGAGGTCCAGGAGATCCTTTGTCCCCACAGCCATTAGACTGTACAATACTGGCTTCCAACATGATCTTCAAGCCTATAATGGGAACTATTACTCTTATAGCTCTTAAATCTTTATTGATATTCTTATTTTATTAATTTTATTGTAGATAATTTTTTTTCTATTAATATGTGTTTTATGTAAAATTGTGGGCAGCTGGACTATATGAATTACCCCCGTAGGGATGAATTAAATATCTATCTATCTATCTATCTATGATTAAAAAAGCAAAAGTAATTTAAAAAAATGAAACAATTTCTCGAATAACCTGAAATGTACCTATTTGGGTAAGTCATGTCAGATGTAATGGCTGACTAGTTTCAGTAACAGAATGACAGGAGTGAAGGACCTACATGTCGAAGGTCTTAGTCAGCAATAGTCAGACAACATTGTTGGTCACTACATGATATAAAAATACTGACTCATGCTTGTACAACATACAAACACTTTGCTATTGAAAGTGAGCAGGTTTCAGTCATTGATCGGAACATTAACGTAAAGGATTTTTATTTATTTATTTGGGCATATTTTTTAAGAAGTACTACACTACAACAACAGTGGCCCTGGATACGTCAATTGCACTTGCGCCAACCACAAACATGCACCAGCTTGTCAATAATGCTTGGAGGGAAGGAAACTTTGAACGAATTCAGTTGTTGATTATTTTTGTAAAACTGTGGAGGAAGTATTACAGAGGAGACGTTAACAAGGAACCGAAACAAGAATCCGACACCAAAATGCGATGAAGCATATCTATAGTGATGTAGCAGCTTAGCAAGCTAGCCGGCTAGTATGACGGCTTGTTGACATTCTTGTCCTGGTCAAGCTAACCGCTAGCCTTAGTATATAAGCAGCTAAAACTATTTTAAAGATGGGTTATATTTATCTAAAAATGTTGCAGTGCTATGATATATATGTAGTTAAATCTGCCATAAACAGGTATTTTCACTCACCCTGTTTCTGACTGTAAATATTGCGAAGTCTGCCCTGATCCCCTGCATCTGACTGAGATTGAGTGTCGTGACGTACTCGCCCCGTCCAGGAGTTGCACGTGCACACTGCCCAGGCAAACCAGGGTCTTAAAGCCAGTGTGATTAGTCGCCCCACCTGAACAACGAAAATACAAAGCTGTGACTGAGATGTGTGGACTGTTCAGACATACTCTTTTTATTTATTCTTTTCTTTCTTTTTCTTTCTTTTTTAGTTTGAGAGAAAAAGAAAAAATAATATTTAGTGTTTCATGTTAGTCACAAAATCTCTATACTTAATATCTGCTTCCTCCATATGCTTTTGAAACATTACATTATTGTATAGCATTTTTGGAATTCTGTCTTTTTTTATTATTTTTATTTTTTTTCCTTCAAGGATTTTGGGCTCCCGTTTCAGGCTTTATTTTGAGAAGAAAGGGAGCAGAAGAGAGTCATGACACAACCTTTTCTTTTCTTTCTTTTTTTTTTTTTTTTTTTTTTTACAGACGAGGGACACTGTAATTATTGTTAAAATATATATTAAAATTTTTGAATTACTTGTCAGCACCACACACAAACAAGTAAGGTTGTGAGTGGGAGTGTTTGCTGTTGTATTACATGAACCTTGCTTTTAGTTATTCTTTTTGGGTTTTGGGGGCTGAGAATATAAATGTTGCAGTATTGCAAAGACAGTATGTTCATTCTTGCTCAATAAAATGGTTTGCTGGTTCAGCAGTCTGTGGTTTCTGTTAAATGATTTTCCCCGTCATGATAGCCCATATATTTTAAATCTGACAGATCTGGACTGCAGGTGGGCTAGTTGAGCACAAACATTTTTTGTTTACAAATCCATGCTGTTACAAGCTGCATGGACTAATGACTGGCATTTTCCAGCTGAAAAAAAGGACCTCCCAGAATTAGACATTTCCTTTGTGTTAGAATATTCTTTTCTAACATCCCAAAATACATCTCAGTATCAATGTTTATTTTACCCATGTGCAAGCCACACATTGCATGAACATGCACTTCATTATCATCATTATTGCTAATTTTTCCACCATTTTTCCAATTTCTTTCACTAATGACAGCCTGATGGCCTTTGTTTGTTTTTCCTAAAAGCTTTAATGTTGACTTGTAAGACCACAGAACATGCACTCTCTATCTTTCTGTCCTTCTTAGATGAGCTTGTGCTTAGAGAACTTAGCATCATTTCTGCTAAGTTTATTTATAGCTTCCTCCTCCTAGTGCAGTTTCAGGTTACATTTCTGGATGCAGCAGTGGGCTTTGTTCAGTGGTAATCGTTTTCCAGAGGACTCCTCTATAAGCTCATGTGGCTATATTGACCAAGGTGGGGTGACAGTTTCTCATGCAGTGTCAGCTTAGGGGCTCAAAGGTAATATTCACTTGACAGTGGTTTTTGACCTTGGCATTTTCAGGTCATGCAGTTTTAGATTTCCCCAGTCCCTTTTCACAACATTATGCTCTCTGCTCTGTCAAGTTCTTTCAAATTATACATTTATGAAATTTATTCAGAGCTGATTGGTGAATGTCTGACAGAGTGTTGCACCTTGTAGTGAGTTATAACCCATCCTTGCTTGGAGAAACAAACTCTTTGGTGGATGCTCCTTTTATACCTAATCCTGACACTCTCACTTGTCAATAATTAGTCTGTTGACTGTATAAGTGTTCTAGAAACTTGTCTCTTTTTTCTTTTGTTTATGAAGAACAGAAAGATGTCATGCTTAGCGAGCACTTCAGAGGTCTGCCAGGTCCCCACTTGAGAATTGTTTTTACAATTTTTTTGCAAGAGAACACAAAACATGAACTTGGTCTTTGATAAAAAATTTAATAGAATAACCTTTTAAAGTAGGATAGATACCTAAGCTCCAAATACCGTGCAGTTTTGTGTAGAATTATCTAACTAGGTTCTAGTGGTGTCAGGAATGACTGATTTTTTATTTTTAACTATGGTTTTAAAACACTGTTATAGTACTGTGTATGTGGTTTATCTGCAAATACAGTATGCTCCCTCAAGTTACTGTCAGAAAAGGAAAACTTTAAATGATCAACACAGTCCATTATGTCCATCATTGTTGGAGAAAACCTTAAAAATGCACAGCAATAATGAACAGGTACTTCTTCCCACAGTATTAAAATAGGCAGGTACTAATTTCCCACTTTCCTAATTAACCAGGTGTTCCACATTAATTTCTTTTTACCTTTCTCTTTAGGTTCTTCTCCTGTGTTCATTGATGGTGTACAGTAAAAAACACTACTCTCAGTTGACCATTTATTAATTACATGATATAAGAAATATGCAACAGATCTGGGTTCTGTATTGTTAGCCCTAACAACAGACATGTAAGAGTCCTGCTGTCCAGCACCAGTCAGAACACTCAACTATTGGCCCCTGAACACTTAAATATTACAATTCCTCCTCTCGCTATACACAGTTTTTGCTGACTAATGCTGGAGTTGCAGGAATCAGGTCAGATGCAGTCACAGGTCGACCACATGCAGATGTCTACCCCCCTCCTTGTGACAACAATCCATGCTGTATTTTGAAAAAACAGAAAACAAGAAAGACTATACACACATACAAGAAGGTGCAAATTTCCTTGCATTCTGAACTCCGGTCAACCTAGAAATTTCCCCTAATGCAACATGTCATATATTCTTTTACTGGCAACACAGCGTTAGTCCGCCTGTCTCATGTTCTTCTCACACATTGTTGCTTAAGCACACTAGCACAATGTTAGTAAGTTATGAGCTTATAGATAAGAGAGATTTGATATGAATAATAGGATAAGAATATAAATTAAAATAAGAAACGCACTTGAGTAATTCCTTGATTAGTTTCCCAATAAATTTATTTACATCATCCACTGTGAAATACTAGTAAGTTTCAGTTTTCTTGAAGTGTTTGGTTTCCTATGTAGTTTAGAGCTCTTCTCATCCTCTGAGACCATTTGAGACAACATTGTTTTGATGTGACATTAGCTGTTGAGACTTGGTGTCTTTATTTAGCAAATTTTCCCTTTCTGATGAAGTTACTTGTCTATCTCTAAGGCAACCAAATTTAATGTATTGATCCTCTGATCTTGTGCTCATTTTCTGTCTGCCTGATCGTGTTTTAGATGCAGCTAGTCCAGTTTCTGCAAAGTGCTTCAGTGTTATGGCCCGTCTCCCTAGAAACCTAAAGTTGAGCTCAAAGATTCTTTCCACTGACACTTTAACTTAATGCTGATGCCATGTTTCCCACTATTACAGTTCTGCTTAGCAAATAGTGCTCCACTGAAAACATGGGTAAAAAATGTTTCTAACTAACAAAGGCCACAAGTGGAACATTGCAAAAATGTGAGTAAAAAATATAAATGAATATTAGACTTGAAAAGATTCAGACTATTATCAAATTAAATTATCTTGTCATTCTGTAAGATAATTACACTTGGTAAGATTTCCTGAAATAGGAAACAATATCTAGACTTTAGAAAAGTGAGATACATCTTAGACAAAGGTTTGAAACAAATCCCATAAAATCTGCCTTCTTTTCAGTGCTGTTTTTTCACTTTGAGTGAAATGTACTTAAAACAAGAGAAACTAAGATTAACTAATATAATTGTTCTTAAGAATAGTATTAATAGCTTTTTTTTATTTTGACGTTCCACTTCACCACCACCCTTCCACATAACATAATATTTTAATAAACCTGTTCGGTTATTTGACAAGTATAAATTATGCATACTCTTTTGAAATATCTGAATATGTAAATAACGTTCATTGTATTTGTTTAATTGTTGGACACGTCCTTCTGGAGGGTTAAAGTTTTGACTTCTAAAATGGTAGCAATGTTAAAAAGTAATCCTGTAAGTGAAGCTTAATACTCAGAAATTTCTCTTTTTAGTAAACACATTTAACATCAGCCAGTAGTCTTCAGTTCTTCATGTATGGCACTGCCAGGTTCAAACATCAAGGAGAAGAAACCATAACCAGAGAGCTTGTTTGAATGAATAAACATCGCTGCAGGATCCTTTCCATGGTTTGGATAAATGGGTTCAAAGGCAGAAGCAAACGTGTTATTATGCAAATCATAAACAGAAAATGAATAATGTGAAGTAAAAATTTGGTAAAGACACTGAATAGCTCATAGTCTTATGAATACATCACTAGTTAAACACATTAAAAGCAACTTGATTGCACACACAGGCAGTGGAAAGTGGCTTGCAGTACAGTTTGCTAAGTTAATTGGGCAGAATTTAATATTACAGCTGGATAATGAAAATTACACAGGAATTTTTTAAGAACTTTCATATGTTGTCTCCATTGCTTGAACTGAATAAGACTGAATTGCATTTTTACCCTCTGAAGATAAAATTAAAAGAAGAAAGATTCCCCAACAAACCACATAATTGCAATAAAGAAACACATTACAGAACAATGATGAAAGGTTCACTGCAGCACTGGATTCTGGACAAGTATTTGAAAATCAATATTATGGATATTATGGCCACCTTAATCATTATATCAAATTGAAAAACAGGATTTTTAAAGGCGTTAAAATGCAAGAAATCTCAATCTCTCCCTACCATTTAAGTGAATACTCTCAAATTAAACCTGAGAGCTTAATTTTTCAATTTTTAATTTAAAAATTAATAAATAAATAAAACATAATAATAATAATAATTATTATTATTGTTTTTATTTTATTATTAATATTATTTATTATTATTATTAGTAATAGTAGTAGTATTATTATTATTTTATTTATTTATTTATTTTGCTGTTGTAATGCATTGAGTGAGTTCACATTATTTCTCTGATCCTTTCACATAATATTAACGCTATGAGCATCTTTACCTTAACAAACACATTAAGATAATAACATAAACTGTTTAACAATGTAATAAAGCCATGTTTTATATATGTGGCCAAAAATAATTTTTCTCGAATTTTGTCCCAGCTCTGTTTTGAGGACGTTTGATCGCGATGTTTTCACCCCTCAGCTGTAGGTGGAGCCAGGTTCGCGGTGTGCTGGATTCTGAAGAAGAAGAAAGTAAAAACCATAGAAGAAGACTTTATTTACTGCTGCTAAACAACAGCATCCTTTTACCACCGCTCATCGACGACAAGTTTTACGGGTTGTGGCTACAAATGTATTATTTTTAAGACTTGTAAAACATCTTCATGTGCTTACCGCAGTGGCGATGGTAAGAAATGGTTCAGAAGTTTTGATATTGCTGTTTTTTCTGCAAATATTTCCACAATTTTATTTAGTTAAGTTAAATCGATCAGTTATAAAGAGTAGGGTCATTGATAAATCATGAGGAATTGCGGCTATTGTTCATAAGACGTGAAGTAATGCAAGACTGTTCATCCTAAACCTGTAGATGGTCGGCAGGAGGAGGCTGCTTCCCTGTGTAGGTCTGGGGCTGTTTGCTGTCCTGTGCTGGGTTTGGGTCTCTTTCGCCTCTTTTCCTGATGAGCAGCTTCACCCGGAGGTCTTGGATGCTGTGGATCGAGGAGCCTTTCAGCCCCAGAGTGCTTTGCAAGATATGGAGTTTGCCTCCATCACTTCGTACAGAGGACCTGGTAACAGTGACCAGCGCAGTAATAAAGAGCTGCCTATTATCCTCTGGTGGAGCGGGGGACTTTTCCCACATTTTCCTGGTGACACTGAACGCATTGACTGCACCACGTCCTCCTGTCTGGTCACAAGCAATCGCAAGGTACCAAGCATCCTTAATCCTCTAAAACCCTTTTCTTTGAACAAAGATACTTGCATGCATAAGTAATAATTGTCATCTCAAATTGTTAACATATAAATCTTGATTTTGATCTTGAAAGGTCCAGCTGTACAAAAGGACCGCATCCATCATCTTTTATGGGACAGACTTCAGGACATATGAAGCACCACTCCCCCGGCTCCGTCACCAGACCTGGGCACTGTTCCACGAAGAGTCACCTATGAATAACTATGTCCTCTCTCACGGACCAGGGATAAGGCTGTTTAATTACACAGCCACGTTTAGTAGGGAGTCAGACTATCCCCTGACCCTGCAGTGGCTGCCTTCCCTGGAATATTTATTGGAGCCTGTAGCCATGTCTCTGGAGGAGAAGAACCGCCTGAGGAGGGAAGGCTTGGCTCCAGTGCTCTATATGCAATCTCACTGTGATGTACCATCAGACAGAGACAGATATGTCCAGGAACTTATGAAATATATTGAGGTACGGTGCTGAGAAAGCAACTCTGGAATCTGTGTATAGCAAATTTGATTTTTCAATTAGTAAAGAAGAAATGATCATTTTACAACCCACATGTAGCAGCACGATAGCTGATAAAGGTGACGGACGTAACACATGCAACGAACCTTAATATTATTAGATTTTGATGTAGCGTACTTACTCTAGTTTGAAAAGACAGTTGTTTCATTTCTTAAATATTATCAAAAGACCTTTCCTGTGTTGGATACTATTCACCGTAATATTTGTCATGCTAAATTTCACCAGATCTGTTCTTCATAATAGTGTTGCACTGCAGTTAAATCTTTAAATCCGAAATATTTCCACTCACACATTACACAGTAGAATAAAATCGTATATCTGATCCTTGAAACTGCTGCAAACCTCATAAATCTTGGCACAAAAAGTTAAGTTTTCCTTGTTTGCAGCTGTTTTCAGGACTGTCACAGGGAGAGCTTTGTACAAACTTTTTAAAGTGTCAAGAAGCTGACAGTTTTGTTTGAAAATAGTTTGCCTCTATATGTTTATATTTTAAAATCAGCGTACAGAAGAAGAACTCTCCTTGAGGCAGTGATACAGCACATTGAAAGTAGGTATGATACATTAAATTTCATTACAAGAGAAATCTTCTCTCTAACAAGTGAAAAGAGATGTTCATAAATCTGTTTTTAGAATGATGGGATGATGTCAGCCACCAAAATTTAATCATAGCTTCATATTTTCCAACAGTCGTGTCTTATTTTATTACTATAAATCTCTTCACAAATATGTCTTCTAACTGTTCAGCTCACCTTTCTTCTCTCTCGCCCATCATTCATCTCTCTGTAGGTCGACTCTTATGGGAAATGCTTGAACAACAAACCTCTTCCAGAACATTTAGAGGACACAGCCACCGCTACTGGCGAGGAACCCAAATTCATGAATTTTGTAGCACGCTACAAGTTCCACCTGGCCCTTGAGAATGGCCTGTGTCCAGATTACATGACAGAGAAGCTTTGGCGGCCTCTCCATCAGGGCTGCGTGCCCGTCTACCGAGGCTCCCCTGCGGTGGCCGACTGGATGCCCAATGACCACTCTGTGATAATCATCGATAACTTCCCATCACCTAAAGCTCTTGCTGAATTTCTCAGGCGTCTGGATGAGAATGATGATGAATATGCTCGATATTTAGAGTTCAAGGACCTCAGAAGAATTACTAACACTCGTTTGTTAGAGGCACTAGAGACCCGCGAGTGGGGAGTTAATGACATGAGTAAACCCAACTACTTAAATGGATTTGAATGCTATGTGTGCAACCAAGAGAATGCACGACTGGCAGCAGAAAAAGCAAACAGGAAAGCCCCTAAGAGGAACCCGCCTCCTCATCCCAAAATGGCCAATAACTCTCACATGGGCTGCCCATTGCCTAGCCCCGGATACGGAGACGTCCAAGACTTGCCTGCAGATGATGGGTGAGTTTGTCTAAAAATTTCCCCTCACCAGGTGTGAAAGCTTTCTATTTTCTGGACTTGTGAATAAAGAGAAAGTGAATAACAACGTCCCAAGGGAGGAGAAATCACCCTGTTTTATTAGTCTAATTAAAATATCCTCTGTGATGAGCCTAATCTGTTTGTATATGTGCCCACAGATGGTTGCAAATATGGCCTCAGGATTACTGGCAGAGCCTCGACCAAGCAGAGGGGCTGGAGTCTCTGATAAGAAATAACGAGTCAGACCCCTCTCTGCTGTGGAAGCACATCCAAAACATTGCTGTGAGCAGAGCCAGAGGAAAACACTGACACAGGCCTTGAAACAAACAGAGGATGGAGCACATCCAGCACAGCAAGAGGGGGAGGGTGTCCCATTTTATGCATTCCCTCTATTTAAATGATGGAATGAGGCGGACTTTACTCATATTTTTGCACTTGAGCCAAAATTCCTTTTCCATTTGTGAATTGTTTAGTTTCATTTTAACAAATTTTAATATTCTCTTTAGCTGACATGATACTTTGACGTTTGCCAAATTCACTGACAAGAAAATAATATTTTAAAACATTAAGATGTTAATTTTAGCTTGTTTTTTTTTTACCAGAACTGAGTTGCCTTTACTATGCTTTGCATAGTAAGCATCAGCTGAAGACAATGCAGTTGTTCCTGAGAGACAGGTTCTCATGGGAGGCAGCTTTCCACTGGACTGGTGCTGAGCCAAAGACTTGTCCTCTGTAGCCAGTGAGCACTGCCTCACTGTGTGTGAAGACCATCAGGACAGAAGCAAATTAACTGCAATCACTTCTTTACAGTTACGCAGCAGGTGGCTGATGGTTATTAGCTAAAGTCACATTTACATGCACTGCCACTTGAAGGGATGATGCAAGCACAATATTTTTGTGCAGAGGAATAAAGAAACGCTAAGCATAACCTTCTAGTGGGAAATCTCTACCACACTGACCGAGTTGCTCTCAAGAACAGCTTCACTCAGTTTTTGTGGTCAGTGCCTCAGATTATTGCCCTGATCATTTTCTATAGCATCACGCTAAGATGATCTTTATGTGCAATAATTTTTAATGTGATTTTCATGTTCATGTATGAGACTTCATGTGTTTTCCAGCACATTGCTTTTATATAATGTTTGTACCAGGATTTTATAAACCATTTTATTTAGTTAACAAAGCAATCAAACATGTCAACACATTATTTTGTATGAAGAAAAGTAAAAGAAGTAAACATAATATTGAACCCACTATCCAATGAGTCTGTACATAGATGTGTATGCAACACTTCTTCGACAGACAAATCCTTCATAACCAAGGCAAAAAAAAAAAAAATTACCACAAAAAAAAAAAAACAGGATTGTATTTGTTTGAGACATAAAAAAAAACATGTAAACTAATATAAGAATCCACAGGAAGTAATCTCATCATCATAAAGTATACTATTATGAAGTTAAAACAAATGCAAACTTTGTAAGCACATTTTCACTTTATAATTAAATGAACATGAAGGAAAAGTTTTGAAGAAGAGGCTGATGATGAGTTTTGATGATCAAATGATGGCAGCGTAGCAGTTCTCGCAGTGGACCTTCCCACCGTGTAGGAACATGTTGTAGATAAGGTCTCCCATAGGCTTTCTGCACACTTCACACTGAAAAAATGTCAAGAATGCCAATAGAACAATGTCATTAACAGTATGAAACAGCTGTAGCTTTGAAAACATGCAATACAAATACTGTGCAGACTGGAAACATGTAGCAACCATTCACCTCTATTTAAGTTATTAAAATATTCAGGTAACCTCATGAGATCATCAAAAGAATTTTATCTGAAGAGACAAGATACCTTGAAGCAGTCAGGGTGGCAGTTGATGTTCAGGTGATCAATGGTGATCTTAGCATCGTTTCCCACCTGCTCACCGCAGTACGTGCAGGTGGATGACAGCATAATGCTAAAAGAAAACAAAATGAAGTCAGGCTGACCATTAACTCTGGAGTGGCTCTTGCGCAACTGCAGCACTGTCTGGTTGAATAACCTGTGATTTTCAGTGTGTATGAGGGAATTTAATAAGTGTAAATAATCCTTTGATGTCCCTGCTTAGCCTCCTAATGAGCAGTTTTACTGGAATTTCTGTTCTGCTGCTTAACACATATCAAGTTGTGTCAGAACTGAAACTGAAAAGCAGGAGAAGGCAAGCTGTGGCTTATAGCTGGTTTAAAACAGGTTTGGGGAATGTGGCTGTTGCAAAGATAATGGCACGTAGGTCTAAGTGAGAGGTTCACATCAGGACGTGACTAGTGAAAACAATAACCTTGTGTAGAGAAAGCATTTCTAAACGGAACAAAAAATGTATCCAGTGCTGAAGCAACTGGATAAGATCAAAATAGTTTCAATGGTGCAAGTCTTGAAGATTACTTTGATGGTTAAGGGACATGTATCTGTGAAGTGTTTTACAGAGACGAAATATCTGAAAGCATCTATGTTTCTAAGATTCAGTAAAACCATTAAAAGAATCTGAGAGAAACTAGTGAAAGCAGTTAAAATATGACTGAAGCCAGCAGGTAAATTATAAATTTAAGATGTGAAAATCGATGAAAAGAGAAAATAACTTCAATGTAACTCATTAAAACCTGGGGTGAGGCATTTGTTTGTTACCTTGAGAAACTAGAGGGGCTGCTGTAAGAGTAACTGGCAGAGCTTGAAGCCAAATGATCTGACCCACTATGGAAACAAAAGCAATGAGACGATCATGATCAGATCATTATTTAATATCTGTATTATTACTAGTTTAAATAATTCTTTGATCGTACCTGTCGGTGGTGTCGGTGAGATTATGCAAGGACAGCTCAGTTGCATTAACATACTCCTTCACATAAACAAACCCCCTAAAACAGAGTCAGGTGAAGCAGTGAGTTGAAATGCACAGTTTAAAAAGTTGCAGCTCTAGTTTAACTTTCTTGTTAGTAAAATTGCTCACTTTTTGGTTTCTGGAGTTTGGAAAAGCTGCTCCTCTTTTTCCACAGTCCTGGAATAGCTCACAGATTTGGAAAGAGAGCACAGCAGCATTAGTCTCATCTTTTACTCACTGACAACAGGACAGTGATGGGTTATACAGAAGGACCTGTCTAATACACGCGCCTTCATTTTCTGCTATTGCTTGTTAATGGCAGGCTTTTAGCAGGCTGTGATTTGACAGAAGGACATCTCTTATCATCATCAATCTGACATCTGGAGGCTGGTAATTAGAGGGAGGAAATGAGGGCAAATTGAAAGACAATGGCATAGCCGATCTTGTCATTAAACTTCAGTAATGGAGATGATTTGGGAATTTGTCAAGCAGGAGTTGCAGGTAAGCAGCTGTGCTCCCACCGGGTTTGATCTAAATCTCTTTTACTATGACGTCTATCTTACAGAAACGAAACTGGTCCTATTCCATGAAAGTGAACAAAAAAAAACTCACATGACCTAAATTATAACTGTTATACATCAAATGAGAAACAGATTTAATTTTTAACATCCTAGCTTAGAATTTATAGTTATAAAAGACAAAAGGCTCCAGTTAAGGCAAGTGTCTTTACAAAAGAAAGAAAACCAACAGACCAAAGAGTAGAAAATAACACTCTGGAGAAAATCTACTTCCATTATGCTGTGTGATTTTAACAAGATCATAAACTTACCGATCCATAACAGGCTCTGGCTCTCTTTGTGTCTCTCTGGAAAGTCAAGAAAACCTTGTAAGACTTTCATTGTAACCCACAGCCATCAATAAAGAATTCTAGTTTTTGTGTCTGTATGACGTGGACCTCCTTGACTATTGAACAGGTGTGGTTTGTTTGCTATCGTTCTGCAGCATTGCCTCATCTTCAGCCTCCCCCTGTTCAGTGTAGTTGTGAAAATCACCTATATAACCCCTGATGCATTTAAATATTTCTAATCTAAGTTTTTAATCATAAGATACAAGTTTTAAGAAAAACTCTTTCTCAACCTGATAGTGGTGATGCTTGTGGTTGCCTGTGCGTCTTCAAGGCTGCAAAACATAAGATAGAGCCAATTTAAGTTTAGAACAGCAGACGAAGAACATGCACTTAAGTTTTATGTTATGCATTTGTGTTTAAAAAGATTTTTAATGTGTTTTTATGAGCTCAGCCATAATGGAGATACCCTTCTTCTTCTTCCTCCTCCTCCTCCTCATTTGTCATAGTGGTGATTGTATAAACAGTGGGTGATGTCCATCTGTTCCATGGGGAGTCATTTTTAGTAGATCTTGAGCACAAACAAGGACATGATCATGATATGAGAGGATAGCATATTCACACTCTGTCCATTCTTTTAAAAAAAAAATGAAGAAGGGGGCCCGAGGGGGATCTGTTTACCATAGTCGTGAAGGAAAGTTGTAACAAATATCTGACCTAATTTTATCAGCATCAGTGCACAATATCTTCTGGCTCAGCAAGTAGAAGCTATAAGAGCCTTGTTACTTCACCGGGGTGAAAGGAAAGGAGGTTATGGGGATAAAAGGCACCAATGTGCACCCAGAGCTTTCAGTGAAAAGACGACTTACTTTCGCTCAAACATGATCAGTGTGTGTTGATCTTCAGCTTGGCCTTCTGCTTCTGGTTCATCTTCTTGGCTGGGATAGGACATACATTGAAAGGCTTTTAGCTGGAAATGGGCATGCATGGCTGGAAAAATAGAGGAGAATGCTGTGTGGAAGTGGAAGATGGGAATCAAGTGTGTCATTACCTCTCTTCTGAATAAGTCTGCTGAGGGTTGCTCGCTTCCCCTGTACGTGTCCCGGGCTGCTGAGAACTTGGTCTACCAGTGAAGAAAGAGGATGCAGGAGTCATGTCACGCCAGATCCTGTAGCTTCACTCTGATAAATAACACAGTTGTGCACTGGGTGCAGATTATTACCTTGTGGTGTTGGTGTTGATAGGGATTATGTCATCTGCAAGGGATTCTAGTGCGTTACTGCTCATGCTGTCAAAGATGCATAAGAGAAAAACATTAGAATAAATTAAAAAGCCGCTGCACTCACAGTGAACATGACAAACCCACATCAGGCTTATTTTATTACAAATTATGCATAAATAAATGCATGACTCATGATGATTAATGCAAGAGATATGATGAACCCCTGTTGCTCACTACTAAGTAATTATTAGCTCAAAGTGGATTTATGTGATTATTTCACACTTAATAGATTATTAGAGAATGAATGCAATTTCAATTATTTGTTGTTATTATAAAAACTAGTATATGTTGTTTTACAGTTTACTGGGAAAGCCTCTGGTGCTTCGTGTGATCAGTGAGTCACAAAGAAACAAAAACTTGCTTCTGATTTTACATTGTTTTCAAAGTGGCCTCATATTTTTTATGGAAAAAGGTACAATTCCTCCGACAGAGTAGCTCATCACAAGCATGAAATTGAAATGCATCTTGTGGAAATGTGAAAAACAGCTAATTTGGTAGCATATCAATGAATGATTTAATAAATGTAGGGATGCAACTAATGTTTCATTCTCCATTTCCTGCAGTTTTCCATTTTAGTCCTGTGATGAACTGGAAACCTGATCAGGATGCAGTCACCTTCTCCTCTCATCAGCTATCACAAAAAGCTAACAACTTCTAGATGGATGGATGGATGGATGGATGGATGGATGGATGGATGGATGGATGGAAGAACTAATTCATTAGTAAAAACCACTAGTCGATCACAATATCTAAGAGCAAATGGTAAAGTATCCAGATGCCTGAAATTGGCCCTCTACAGTTTGAAAATTTTCAAATGTTTGATACTTTTGCTTAAAAATTAATTAATTAGCTAATTATCAAAATTGTTTTTTGCTCAAATCTGCTTCTAAAAAGAAACAGTGGATTAATAAATGCTGAGCATATTACATCGTTTTCTATTCAATTACAGATAAAGTTAATGAGAACTGGTTTACTTTATTTCTGGGCTTAAACTTTTGTTCTCCTTGGATGATGGTGATGAACTGTGGAATAAATAGATAAAAAAGAGAAATCAACATGAGCATATTAACAACTGTAGCGGCAATCTCTGAACAAGATTGCAAGATAACTCCCGGTTATGAATAATGATTATTGCATTAGCTCATAAAAAGCAGCTGTTGTATTGATGAGGATATTATGCAGAAACATGACAGTGTCAGGGCTGCAAACAGAGGTTAAGGTATAGAAACGTGGGAATTTGCATCATCATTGCCGTACCTGTTGATGGAAATATCAGAGAAGGGCTGGAGCAGGTCAGAAGAGCTGCAATAGAGAAAAGTGGCTCATAATCAGAAACTGCTGCATTATGCATGCTGAGATGCTATCTGGCTGGCTGGAAAGCAGCCGCAGCTCCAAACCAATATGATTACTTGTTATGGGACGTGGTCCCTATCGGATATGGATCAAATGGATCAGCCGAGCTGAAAAACAATTTCACACTGATTTCACTCTCAATTGTCAGTATGGCCCATCTTGTGTTAGAGGAATTCTGATCACATTGACTCATAATGGAAAGATTTAATGCAGTTTGAATGGTAAAAATAAAGAGGGACCGAAGGCCAAACTAATCAGAATCTGGAATGTTTTGGCTAAGTAGAAAGACATTTGTGTACTTTTGCAATAATAAATCCTTATACACAATTCACAATGTCAAAAGGCAGATAATTTAATAATAACACAATGTGTGTATTAAAGTCTGTCTACTTTAGGAGAGTAAGAATTTGAGTTTGTTTTTTTCACTTGGTGCAAATGAAGAAAATATTCTGTAAAATTCTCCTGTAAGATCACCACTTACCAAGGATAAGAAATAGAAAGTACACCATTAAAAACAAAACAAAAAAAATCGACAGGGCCCATGTATGCATAAAAAAGATCATCCAATGCTTCCCATGACTTTATTTAGTCAACAAAAATGAAGTGAAAACTTTTATTTATGCGCAGAACTTGTAGGGTTCCAACACAGCAGTTCAGTCAGTTCGAGATCTGGACTTTAACTGGTCCATTGCAGCACCTTGATTCTTTACTTTTTAAGCCATTCTGTTCTGTAGATTTGCTGTGTTTGACATAATTATCATATCGCATGACCCAAGTTTTGGAACGTTCAGATCATCATCCCTCCAACTACTGAGCCTGACAGTATGAGCGGTATGTTTTTATCTTTTGGAATTTCTCTGAGCATAACATAGTTGAATTTGGACTGGACATCCCTTGCTGGGTAAACTGGCAACAGCATTGAGTGGGTTCCAATTGTTAATAATTTTTCTCACTGTAGATTGATGGACTCCAGTTTGTTTGGAAATGACCTTATTACTTTTCCCATTTTGATGGGCAGCAGCAGTTGCTTCCCTGAGGTCATTGCTGGTGTCTTTCCTCCTTGGCATTATATTAATACACACTTGAATACTCCAGGCCAGAGCTTCTACTTTTATAGAGGTGATCACAGTTGCTGATTATCAATGCTCTGCATTTTGGTTTAGTTTTTGTTCCATACATATTACATGGTATGTGTTGCTTATTTGCAGTTGTATTTATTTTAAGACTTGTTGTGGACCAGACATAGAAGATGCATAGCTTTATAGGTGAAAGAGAGTGTACTTTCTTTTTTACATGCACTAAGCTCATATGTGACATGGCAGTAAATAAAGAACACTGATTCAGTGACCGTGGTCATCACATGTGAGTTCCAGTGATCTTCATTGTTCTCTTGGCTGAACGGTGGTGAGACAGAAAAGCAAGAGGTTGGTAGGGATGAACAGCTTGATAAGAAGAGAAAAAAGGCCAAGTAAAGGTTACTGTAGCTGTTCTCATACACTATTTACAGTGGTCGTCCATTAGGAAAGCTTCAAACCCACTGAACTATTTAACAAGTATGGGGACCATCTGAATATAGAGCAGGATTTTTCTTTGTGTACGCTGAATACTTTTGTCAAGAGTGATCACAGCTTTGGTCGTTACAGGGGGTGTCTGAGGGGCCGATGTGCAGCACAGTTGCAAACAGAGCTAGCATAAATCATTACAAGGCATATCTGAGCAGAATGCACTTCTTAGAGAGAACAGCTCTGCACAGATAGATAATTGTTTAAGAGCAGCCTGTCATCTCCCTCTACCTTTGTGTTTCCTTGACTGTCTCATCTGTCTGCTTCTCCTCCTCTCGCTCCATGTTGAGACTAGTTAAACAAAACAAAGCCACAATACTAATCAGTAAAGAACATTCTCTTTCTACTTCCAGTCGCAGTGCCGATAAAAAGCAGCTTTCAGTTGCAAAGTATTAGTCATTTGCTACAGGAATCTGGGACTTTGTTGCTAACATGGAGCAAGGGATCCAAGAAGTAGATTTTTGGGTCACACTTGGAGTTTTACAAAGATTTTACAACTCAGAGAAGCGGAAGTAATAAGAGAAATTGTTGATTCAGTTGGAGGAAGAGATAGGAAGCTCAAATGTCACTTGTCAGACTTTCTCACCTGCGTGCCTCTGTATTGATTACATTGGCCAGAAGATCCAGGGTGCCACTTGTCTTTACTGGGTTGCACTCACTAAAGATATCAGAAACAAAAGTGAGAGATGAGTTTGTGTGCTTGTTTTTTTTTAAACTGGTAAGTTAAAGTGATAATTTGTTCTGACAAGGGAACTATTGATTTTCTACTGAAGAAGGAATTATTCTTCACATGTTTGTATTAGCAGTTAGGTGGGAAAGAGCTCTGCTTCCTGTACCTGTCTAGTCCACTAAGCAAATCCTGACTCCAGCATCCTGGGCTGGAGGGAACAGGCACTGCTGATTCTTCTGGACTGCGGAGGCGGAAAGAGGAAGCAGAGAAGTTGATGAACAAAGAGGGATTTAGGAATCAGATGAGATTTCAGAGCTGCTTTAGAGCAGACCAGTAAAGGCTAAGTAGATGGATGCTATAGGAGGTTCAACAGTGCCACCCCATGGAAAAGATTCAAATAGTTCCCAGTGTGAGAACTGCTTAATAACTGCACCATCAGTATTCGTGTATATTTAACAAACCCATCACTGAGGCCCAGGAGATCATCTGTTAATGGTTCGCCATTGCTGCGTGATGGAGCTGGACCCTGCCCAACACTACAGAGAGAACGAGGGGGGGAAAAAAACTGTATATTAGTGCACCTGTTTTGGCAAATAAGTAAATCTCTTCATCAGATATTTTGTTCTGTTTTCAATCAAGTGTAATTTGAGACGCCCTTGTTATTTAAGGCACCTGAGATTAAGATGTGTGTTATTTGGTAATTACTCTGAAGTCAAAACAATAGCAATTTAACCTTATTTGTTTCTTGCCAAGTGATGCAATGCAATGAGCGAGGGAGTTGTCGATTTTGTACCTGTCCTCTGTGTTGCAGCTTTCAGCTGAGCCTCCTTCTTTCTTTGCCAGCACCAGCTCACCACCCTTAAAGCTGGAGGGAAAATAAACTCTCATGATCAGATGAGCATATTACTAAGGCTGTGGGCAAAATTATGCTGCTGCCAGGGAATTTCTTTTTCATATTGTTTCATGCAGCTTTCATAGTTTTTTTCTTAGGTTTATATATATATATATATATATATATATATATACCTGGATAAACTTGTGTCAAAAGAAATTAAGGTGTCCGACAAGGCAGAGAGCGTGTCAACACTGGAGCTGTGAAAACAGATAGACAACAAACATGTAATTCCAGGGCAGCTTTCAATTTTACACGAGAAAGAATGAGAGCAAACACATCATGAACATGCACAAATAAACCACCACCTGAAAGCACATTTAGAGCTTTACTTATGCAATGTTATGTTACTCTGATGCAATGATGAAGCTAATAATTTTTGCTTTGCTAGATTACTGAATAATCAAAACTAATGCATTAAAATGGCATCTTGTGATGGTTGGTGATTTTTCTTTTTTTTTCATTACTTGGTGGTTGAATATGTGACATAACATTTAATGATTATAATTAAAGTATTTTCCCTCCAGTGTATTGGGGTGGACATATAGCGTAGCATAACCACTCTCAAGTTGCAATTAAAAAGCTTAAGTTCATTTTAGTCACAGATGTTTTGATATAAAATTCAGCAACATTTTTTTGGGGAAATCTGACCTTGGTTCAGGAGCTTGCTTAGATTGTGGCTCTAGCTTTGGCTCTGGTTGAGATTTTGTCTTCACTGTGAGGTCTTTTACAGCAGACTGTGGCACAGGTGATACTGGAGCAGGTGAGACAGGGGCAGGAGATGCTGGAGTGAGAGACACTGTTGAACGAGGCACTGGAACAGGTGACTCTGGGTCAGTTGAGCGTGCGATGGTTGAAGGTGGGACAGAAGATGCTGGCTTAGTCGAGTCTGGTTTGTTTGAAGGTGGAACAGAAGATGCTTGCTTAGTCGAGTCTGGTTTGTCTGAAGGTGGGACAGAAGATGCTGGCTTAGTCGAGTCTGGTTTGTCTGAAGGTGAAACAGAAGATGCGGGCTTAGTCAAGTCTGGTTTGTCTGAAGGTGGGACAGAAGATGCTGGCTTAGACAAGTCTGGATTGTCTGAAGGTGGAACAGAAGATGCTGGCTTAGTCGAATTTGGTTTGTCTGAAGGTGAGACAGAAGACACTGGCTTAGTCGAGTCTGGTTTGTCTGAAGGTGGAACAGAAGATGCTAACTTAGTTGAGTCTTGTTTGTCTGAAGGTTGAACAGAAGATGCTGGCTTAGTCGAGTCTGGTTTGTTTGAAGGTGGAACAGAAGATGCTGGCTTAGTTGAGTCTGGTTTGTCTGAAGGTTGAACAGAAGATGCTGGCTTAGTCGAGTCTGGTTTGTTTGAAGGTGGAACAGAAGATGCTGGCTTAGTCAAGTCTGGTTTGTCTGAAGGTGGAACAGAAGATGCTGGCTTAGTTGAGTCTGGTTTGTCTGAAGGTGGAACAGAAGACACTGGCTTAGTCGAGTCTGGTTTGTCTGAAGGTGGAACAGAAGATGCTGGCTTAGTTGAGTCTGGTTTGTCTGAAGGTGGAACAGAAGACACTGGCTTAGTCGAGTCTGGTTTGTCTGAAGGTGGAACAGAAGACGCTGGCTTAGTCGAGTCTGGATTGTTTGAAGGTGGAACAGAAGACGCTGGCTTAGTCGAGTCTGGTTTGTTTGAAAGTGGGACAGAAGATGTTGGCTTAGTCGAGTCTGGTTTGTCTGAAGGTGGAACAGAAGACGCTGGCTTAGTCGAGTCTGGTTTGTCTGAAGGTGGAACAGAAGACGCTGGCTTAGTCGAGTCTGGTTTGTCTGAAGGTTGAACAGAAGACGCTGGCTTAGTCAAGTCTGATTTGTCTGAAGGTGGAACAGAAGACGCTGGCTTAGTCGAGTCTGGTTTGTCTGAAGGTGGGACAGAAGACACTGGCTTAGTCAAGTCTGATTTGTCTGAAGGTGGAACAGAAGACACTGGCTTAGTCGAGTCTGATTTGTCTGAAGGTGGGACAGAAGACACTGGCTTAGTCAAGTCTGATTTGTCTGAAGGTGGAACAGAAGACACTGGCTTAGTCAAGTCTGATTTGTCTGAAGGTGGAACAGAAGACACTGGCTTAGTCGAGTCTTGTTTGTCTGAAGGTGGGACAGAAGACGCTGGCTTAGTCGAGTCTGGTTTGTCTGAAGGTGGAACAGAAGATGCTGGCTTAGTCGAGTCTGGTTTGTCTGAAGGTGGAACAGAAGACGCTGGCTTAGTCGAATCTGGTTTGTCTGAAGGTGGAACAGAAGACGCTGGCTTAGTCGAATCTGGTTTGTCTGAAGGTGGAACAGAAGATGCTGGCTTAGTTGAGTCTGGTTTGTCTGAAGGTGGGACAGAAGATGCTGGTTTAGTTGACTCTGGTTTGTTTGAAGGTGGGACAGGAGACTCTGGAGTAGGTGAAATTTTTGATGGTGGTAAAAGTTTAACCAGTGGGGTGTCAAGCTGCCCTGAGATTCCTGACTCCTTGGGTTGTGGCTCTGTAGAAGCCACCTTATCCACCTTGTCGAAACCTTGTTTCACATATTGAAGTGGGTCTTTTTCCTTCACAGACTGCAGAAGGAGGTCACCTTTCACAGGTTCTGGCATGCCTTTCTCCACCTTTGGAGCCTCTGGCTCATTAACAGCCAAATCAACAGATGTCTTCACACCTCTGTAAACCACACAAGCGATGAATAAAAGTGAGGGGGCCAAAATCACTCTTCATTAGTGCACTGGATTAGAAGGATGGCACAAGACTTACATATTCTGTGGTTTGGGCTGGGGCGTAGTGGCAGCAGATGTGGCAGAATCAACGGGGGATGGAGACTCATTGTTGGCAGGAGCTGGAGTCTCAGTGCTCTCATCATCAGAAATCTCCACCCTGCACAGTCACACACTTACATGTATGAGCTGATGTGTAGAATTAGAACACAGTAGAACAGATAGAGAAACATTTGAGCCAGTTTTGTGAGCTTTTTTGGCTCTAGACTCAAAGACATTAAAAGAAGCATTTACCTTGTAGCCACAAATGATGGACTGTTGTTGGTCAGTGATGTATCTGGTGATGTTTCTTTAGCTCTAAGGTTTTTCCACAAATACACACACACACACACACACACACACACACACACACACACACACACACACACACACACACACACACACACACACACATACACACACATCTCATTAATACCCTAAAGTCTAGTATAAATAAACATATAATAGTAAAAATTCCTCAATATGTAGGAAGTGTCATTATTATGAGCTCTAGTGTCAGGTTGAAGTATAAGCTCAGCATCAGGGGAGTGATATTAGACATACGTACTCATATTTCTTAGCAGCAGAAAGCACATAAGACCGCTTCTTGACTGAAGATATCGTCAGAACATTACTAGCGGCCTCTGTCCTGCAAAATGAATCATTGTGATGTTAATGTAATCTCTGTCCTCAGTGTGAGACTCCAGCATGTGAGGAAAGTCATACCGTTTTTCCTGCTCCTCTGGGCTAAGCTGTCCCTCCTGGTTCTCTGAAGTGGGCCTCACAGTATGGGGGGCTCTACAGAGCAGAAACATGATTTTATATATATATATATATATATATATATATATATAAATATATATATAAAATACACTCTCAGTCAGCTGCCAGCCGTGAAGTGAAAATCAGATTTGCACACTCACATTTTCTTGTAGCTCTCTGAAGGTTTTTTGGTGAATTGTGTTGTTGTGCTGAAATAAAACAAGATTACAATTAATTTGAAAAGCAGTATTTTGGGAATTATCTCTTGCTATGCTTTTAAATTCTGCATTTTTTCAAGGAAAGATGCTTTTACTTAATGCCATTAGATGTTGTGGTAGAAGCAGTGTTGTCTAGTTTTGTGAAAATGCCCCTGGAAAAAAAAAAATCATTTACTATAATTTACCTACTAATATATATTGTTTCATTTCTGTGTCTAGATTTCCACGTCTGCTTATAATTAGGGTGTCTGGTCTAAAAGGACTGGCTAAATCTTTGATTTTTATGTTTCTGAGTAAAAATTTTAAAGATACATTTAACCACTGTCACCCACCCACTGTCTTTTACCTGATCAGGTATCCTGGTGTTGCTGCTTTACTGTAAGTTCAAAACAGAGATTTGTTATTGGTGTAGTGATGTTTCTAAGAGCTTGAGTGGGAGAATCTGTTTACCTCTCAGTGTCAGATGTTGCAGGTGGTGGGGACTTTGTTGGTGAGGAAACTGGGCTTGTGTCATTAGGCGCTTCGTTCATGCGACTGGCTCTAACTTCTGCTACCCTAAAAGGATGCACAATAAATTTGGTTTCATCCACTCAAGTGAGTACAATGGATTTGATGTCCTAATAAAAGAAGTGGTTTACCAAGGTTTCTCCTCCGGAGTTTTATCCTGAGGTTCATCTCGACGCTGCAACCAGCTGGCATCTCCCTTCAGCTTGGTCCGGACTTTGGTGGTACGAAAGACAGCTGCTCTGTCTCCCTCTGAGATAAAAGAAATGATACACACTGTAGGCCGCATCATAATTGCATCTTAATCATTGTTTGCTTGAAAGCATTTGAGATCGCAGTCGTCTTTGGACTGACACAGAGCATAATCAGCTACTTGTAGTTTGCATTAAAGGCTATTATTTATTTAATTTTTTTAAAATCTTTTCTTCTCTCTCTTTTAAAGTAGGGTCATGTGAAGTACGAGTACTTTGTGTTTTACTTGCAGTACTTACTGATCAGTGCATTTTCAGTTTGGAGAAGCAGGATAGAATCTGATGGAAAACTAAGTAACTACTTACTGTCACTCAAAACAAGGCCAACACAAATGCATGTTTTTGCTAATAAAACTTCAATCTTAAAAAGTACAAAGATAGCACTATATTGTGAATTTTTGCACCATATTGATTTTTTATTTGACAATAACACTGACTGCTATCATGCTTACACAATGTTGGAACTTGTTGCAACATGGACCAGGACAAGATAAATAATCCGATAGAAAAAATCCAGAATATAACTAAGGTTATAAGGATAAGGTTTATCTTTATTTAGGTGGAAAAAGTCAAGTCATCCCTCCTGACTGAGTAAATGTAGACCCCATTAAACAGATGTTAGCTTGGCCCCAAAAGAATTCCTCCTTGCCTCTCCAAACAGAGCGCTCTGACTAAAGGTAAAATACCAACTACACCCATTCCCCTGTAAGGAGCTCATGTTACTCTTTTGGAGATTTGAACATTTTGTTGACAAGTTTCCGCAGAGAAAGTTACTTTCCTCCTCTAAAAATAACGTTATTTAACAGCCTTAAACTACTCTTTTATAGTACAGGATTTTTAGGGGTGGAGTCTTTAAGACACAGGAGCTAAAATGGAGCATTTTACACAAAAAGTGGCCTGACATCATTACCCTTTACCTTTAACTTGGTTACCAATAGCCGATTACCTGGTTATCCATAATATGAAAACCATAATGTATTTGTGAACATCACAACATGTGAACCTATTCTAGGAGACCCTCAACATAAAATCATGAACCTGCAAGTAAGACTAAATATATGGCTTATAAAATCTAAAAAAAGAGAGAGAGAGAAAACTGCACATATCTGTACAGAGGCATTTATTAGCTTCCACTGTCTGAGAAACATCATTTCACACTCAAATGATCAGTTTTCTTACCTTTTGACATGGTCTTTCCAGGGGGGTTCTGCTTTCTGTACAGGATGCCTGCAAATATATTAGTGACAGCCTTCTTGTGAAGAGCGGCATATAATTTTATAAGCAAAAAGCACCTTCAGTTGAAGTCAGTTCAAAATAATTCTTCCCACACTATGTCCACTCCCAATCAAGAGCATGTTTTGTCAGACATTCCTCAGTCTCATCTTTTAAACATGCAGACCATCCTGTCCTACCACTTTCCAAAAAGTTATGTTATTGCCAAACATTGTATGCACAGGTCAGCACAGAATTCTGTTCTCTTATTTCCAAATGAGTCAACCCCTCAGTTGTTTCTACTCAAGAATGAATTAATGAGGTAAAGCCAGCACTCCTAGGAATTACACAACTATTGCAAAACTGTGGAGTACTACCAGTTTCTCAGCCCAGATATTAACATCTCAAACTCCTGATCAGGCTGGAACAATTTATCTCAAGGATATTGCTCTGAATAGTAGTGACAGAGCAAACATACTAAGTGTGCAGAAAGCATATTTATTCTGGCTTTAGCACAACAGTCCACACAAGATAAATGATTAATGAAGAGCAACGACTTTTAAGGGAAGCACTGGAGCTTGATCGTCAACTCATCTGACTCACAGTCATGACAAACTCAAAAAATGAAAAGGCAAACAATGATAATCATCAGTTTAAACTGCCAACTAACCAAAGTACCTGTTAAATCACGTGAATAGCTATAATAATAATAACAAAAAAAAAAAAACCTGACTAGAGTACATACCTGATATCTCTAATACCCAGCTGAGCAATGTCCACTCAGTTAGGTAAGTGTGTCACTGAGTATGTCCAGTGTAAACGGAAAGAAAGTCTGTGGCTGTCTGACAGATGACTTGGCAAACAGGTGCGGGTGTAAGCACTAACAAGCCAAGCCAGTCAAGTTGGGTGGAAATGGATATGGGGTGGAGCAGTTTGCGTGTGTGCATAACAGAGGTTGCTAAGAACTAATTTTTTGTTTGCCACATCTGTGCTTTGTTCATTATATACCTGTCTCACAGGTGGCTGACAATCAGTTTTTGGAACGAGCAAAGCAAGTGGAAGAGGATGGCGAAGAGGCGCGCAGCATGGCGTACATAAATGAAGCGCCTGGCAGCAGCTTCTCCTGAGGGAATGCTCATCTCAAGCTCATTGGGGAGGAAAACCCAAGAAGCACACATACATCATTAAAATTAAGATCAAGAACACCACACAGAGCTGAACTGAGAAAACAGGGAGAATCATAACATAAAGGATAAGATTTACATATTGACAGTGTCTCCAACTTCTAATTTCAAGCTTTACATTTGATTTGCTAAAAAAAATAACTGTATAATTATAAACATCATGCTTTGAAGACCTCATTTCTTACAGACTGGAAAATGTCAGTTAAAAAAAAAACAGATAAAAGCCTTTTGTAAACAAAATGTTTATGTAAGTCTATGTAAGTGAATGTGTCGATGTTTGAAAAAGGCAAATATGTTCCAGTCCCTGTAATGATCAAGTATTTTTTTTCAGTACATACCGACTGAATGATCTGAGAAACTGACCACTAATTACACCCTTTAAAAACACAGCATAGAGATCAAACGATTAATGTGTTTCTATGAGACGCATGTTTACACAGAGACTTTTCAAACCAGAGAAAAGGAATGCATAGCACTGTACAGCATGTCAGAGAAAAAGGTGGAAGAAAAAAAACTGGCAAAGCTAAGAGATATAGTTTCACTCTGATAAACAGACTGGTTTAACTTTAGTATCTGCCTCCTTTTTTCCTATTTACAAGAAACCAGTCAGACAGCTTTGCCTTGCAGCTCTGACTCTAGCTGTGAATCATTAGGGTGCAAAATTAAAATGAGAATGCAAAGCACCTGAACATAACCCCCACCTTATTGTCACCACACCAAGATGTGGAATGGCAACAATGTTCCACCTAGAAAGACAAACCTGTGGAGTATCGGACACATTTAACACAGATACAGTCAAAATAAGGCTCTCTTGTGGTTTCAAATCCATCACTTTGACATGGTTTTAGATCTTTACCAATCTCAAAATGATTTGTTTCTTTGAACAGTTTAATGGTTTTTCTTAGTTGTAAAAACACACAAGTTTGTATGGCATTGAATGAAGTTTGTGTATGTTTATGATGGCCACACATTGACCCAAACATGCAAAATTACACCAGTTATTGAGACAATTACTCCATCTTGCCCAGTGTAGGGGATTGTACCTGGTCTTTGTGAAATAATCAACAAAGTCAACAAAATCAGCCAAAAAAAAAAAAAAAAACAAGGTTAATCTCATTCACTTTTCCTAAAACCTCTGAACTTTTGAGATGTGGGACATCTAGGGATCCAATATGGTGGTCTGGCACTTGTGTGTATTTTGATGTGAGGCCTCTGATTATTGAATTTGTTTCACTATATCACCTAGATAGATGTTTTGGGGATCTTAATCCCCAGCAAATTTTGTGGGTTAGGGTGTGGTGCATTGTCAAGCTGTAGAAAGCCACAGAACCAGTAGTTTGTTAGCTTATACTGTATGTTGCAAAGCAACATTCACATGAACGCCAACACCTAAAGTTTCCCATCAGCATTTCATATTGAAACAAGATGATCAATAATATTAATTTAAACTGTCAATCACTTTTGGTGGTGAATTTATTCAAGGACTACCTCAGACATTACAATCATACCGACCAACTAATCCATCCATCCAGGTTCTATACCTGCTTATTCCAGTCCATGGTATCAGGGGGGTTGGAGCCTATCCCAGCAGCTACTAGCCGAGGGGCAGGTACACCCTAAATATGTTGCAAGTCTAAGTATCTCACAATGTTTTTGTGTTTCTGGTGCCAAATTCTTTCTTCTTGTTGTCCCCAGAATAATAATCAGTAGCTTAGCTGCAACAAAGCTAACACGTCTATGAAAAAGGAAGCCGAGCTTTTGCATCTGCAACATGGAATCACACAAAGCGATGGACAGCAGACAAATTTTAATGTTCACATTTGTATGCAAGTACTGTTTAGGCCCAACTTGAAGAATACGTGTTTTAAACTATGTGCAAAAAGGCTACTATATTATGCAACTTTCACTCATCTAGCAAGGTTTTCCACATAATTTTCTGACCTGGCTGCAGGCATTTTCCCTAAAATCAGCCACAAGAGCATTAGTAAGGTCAGCGACAGATGTATGGTGATGAGGCACAATCAGGACTTTAATCTATCCTAAAAAGGTATTTTATGTGGTTTAATAAAACTATTTTACTTTCACTAGTGAAAACTGCTTTTGTTAATGTCACTTTGTGACTGAAGGGACTGTGATGCTAAGGAAGTAAAGGGCCTCTGCAACATTTTTGGAACAAACAGCATGTAGATGTTATTTTTCTAGAAGATGTCACTAAAAATGGAACTCAGAGGAGGTTGCCAAACCTGCTCCTGGCCAGCATTATAAATCACTGTCACCAAAACCTATTGCTTTTTAAACAGTCGTTTTCCTTCATTTATCAAGAGCACTATTGGTAAGCAGGATGCACTGAAGCACTTCAACATCTTGGCAGCAAAACCTGAGTTCATAACACAAAAGATGAAACACAAATGAAAATAGAGCAAAAATAAACTGTAATCAATGCAACATCAAATGATCTAGTAAATTCCAGAACCAGGAGGCAATGAGAGGACTGATGTGATGGCCTTTTACTGCCATCTGCTGGTGGAAGTTGAAGTAGTAGTGACGAGTTTGTGTGCCTTTCACAGGTGACTATTAACAGTGACTTCCATTATTGTAAATTGCCTAATCAGTGCAAATTATTGTTATCATAAATGCTCTGCTTGTCATGTCTGAGCGGTTTTTTATCTCCATTCTACCATCAAGCCCCACATCTGAGATGAGGGTAGCTCTCCACTGTGCGAGCAATCCCGTCCTTCAGGCTGACTACTGGTTTGTAGCCCAGGTGCTCTTTAGCTCGTTCGCAGCTGTAGTAGTGGTGGGTGCCGGCCAAAGCTACTCTCATTGGTGTAAAGGTTGGTTTGAAAGATACAAGAGGACGAAGGATCCAGGTCAGCAGCCACAGAAGCAAAGCCAGTCCATAAACCAGCCTGTAAGGGAGGTGAAAGCGTGGAGCAGCATATCCCAGACCCACCAACACCTCAGACATAAAGTCCCAGAAACGAACTGGCTCATCATTGGTGATGTGGTACGGCTGAAGGAGAAGCAGAGGGGACAAGGCAAAAGATCTCTTAACTTGACTTATTTTTTTTATGAGAAGCCAGACCAATGTCTGATCTAGAAGGGATATAACCACAAGTCCTATCAGTTTATTTCCTTTTATTGTCACTTACTTTGCCACAGATGGGAGAGTCTGGTCTCAGGCACTCAGCAGCCAGGATGTGTCCATGAACCACATTCTCCACAAAGGTGAAATCAACCAAATTGGTCCCATCACTGGAGAAAACAAAGACCACAATAAATAACGAAATCTAGTAAGTCAAAAATTCTACTTCACCCCTGACAGGATATTTTAAGAAAACCAATCCAAATTAGAGCTGTAGTCAAGTGATGTTTTAATCATTGAAGGCAGTTGACAAAGATTAAATCTTTTCTCTCCTGGCAGCATTTTGTAGCAGTAATACATGCTTTTATTTAATCTCAGTAAGATTTCTGCAATGGACTTGATGTAGGAGTGAGTCAGTCCTCATTGTTACGTCTGCTGCTGGTGCAGAACGCCGCTGCAAGACTTAACAGGCACCAATCTAAGAGAATTCACTACCCCTCCACTGGCTGCGTTTTTTAAAATGTGAGGCTGCATCTTGTTTAAAAGCTGAAGGAAAATCAGCAAATAAAAGTCCAGTGTGGGACATGGGACTTTCAAGATGCTTGTACACTCGGTCCAAAATAGAAATCTTAGCATCATCCACACTTTTACCTGCCTGCTAAGCAAACTATAAAGGATCCAAATTGCAGGAAGTTAAAGAAACTATTTCATCACAAATTACCTTTTCAAAGTTTTCATGACAAGAGACGTTAAGGCAACAGGCCTGAATTCATGCAGTTCTCTTTGTCTGATAGTTTTAGGAACTGGTATAATAGTGGGTATTTTCCAGAGTCGGTATTTGGCCAAGAGAAGCACATAACAGAGAGGAGAATACTTCACTAAGCTGCCCTGCACAGTATCGTAAAGTGAGTCCACAAACTGCATCAGGACCCGCAGCCCTCCTCCCTTTAATTAATTCAAGACTTGGTCCTGATAATCATAAGACCAGTCTGAAGACCAAGTGAGAGAGAGGTGGGAGACTCACGAAGAATAAAAATGTTCTTTCAAACAAACTTGCCTTCTCTATCCCTGAGGTCAGCTGACCAGCTGCCCCTGCAGGTACCGAGGTCCAGGAGGAAGCTCAGAGGGACAGGTCCTCCTCTGTTTCTGCTCCACAACGGTGGAATAATCTGCCTCAGAGGCCCCTTCACTGTCCATTTTTAAAACTCATCTGAAACCCCATTTTTATTCTTTGGCTTTCAACCCTAGTGAGACTTAGTTTTTTTTTTAACTGATTTTATATGTCATTTGCTTTAAGTGGTTTTTATTGTGTTGGGTTTAGCTGTTCTTATGTCTCATGTTTTTATTTGTATTTATACTGATTCTACTTGTGTGCAGCACAGCTGTGGTTGTTTTAAAGTGCCTAATAAATAACGTTGGTATGGTAAAAGTCTGAGTTCATACTGCAAGATTTAGAAAACTACTAAAAAAAATTAATTCGCTGAGCTCCAGATTACAAAATGACCTTATTTTTCTATTTTTGATATTAGGAGAATAGCTCTCGTCCATTAGGACCACTTTATATCATCATTCAGAAGACGTCTCATTGACACCTACACACCCAATTCTTTTTCTCAGTGGATGAAATGCAGGCCAGCTGTCAAATCATAATCAATTTAAGAGGGCATACTGGAATTTAGGAGTGAAAATCCACTCATAAAAAGTTGGGCGTAACTGAGAATGTTTGTATTCAAAGAATAAATCTGTCGCTCACCCGATAATAAACTTCATCTTGCCCCTGCGAGCTGTGTCCACCAGGATGGGAACCAGCTGTGGATCCCGAGGACCAAAGATGCCATGAGGACGAATAGCAACTGTGAGAAAACCTTTCTGCTTGTCACATGCCTCAAGGACCAACTAAAACACAACGAGAGAGCATTTTAAGTTTGCACACCACAAAACAGAAGAGATCTGCCGTTTGTCTCTGTAACATCCGGATCAGTGAGCAGTGAAAGTACAAAATGATGATGACCAACAATATCAAGATACTTAATACTTTTCACATGTCACTTTTAAACCAAAAGAAGCTCAAATCTGCACCAACATCTACTGATTTCGAAACAAGTTTATACAGACAGTTAAAATCCTAACAATACAAATCATGTTCACTTCAGGAAATGCTCATCATACTATCATACCTTCTCTTGTACTATTTTGGTCTGTGTGTAGTAGTCGATGGGCTTCTTGGCGTACGGTAGATCCTCTCGACCATTCTTGATGTCCGTGCCCTCGAACACAACACTGGCACTGCTTGTCAAGACTAGTTTCTGGCAACATGGAACATGTAAGCACTTTCTTCCTGAGTTCTTAAACATAAAACTACAGGCAAAAAGAAGTTTTGCATTACCTGTACTCCAGCCTCGAGGCAGGCATGAATAACTGTCTTTGTTCCCTGAATGTTAACCCTTTCAAACAGTAATCTATCATCGCTTGCAGGAGCTGGGGAGGCACAGTGGAAAACCAGTGATATGTCCTTCAGGGCTAGCAACAGAGCCTGGAAAAAACAAGGCAGACACCTCACAGCTTCTAGCTAATCCATGCCAGTGTGGCTCATCTGAATTTTCTTTCACATGCTAACTGTTAGCATGTTTTGCATGAAGTAAAAGCAGTAAGAGACAAATAATGAAGCAAGTAACAAAAAAGAACAAAACATCCAGTTAGGGCCATGATATGCTGAGTAAGCAATAACAATGAGTAGAGAGTAGTGATTTAATGTAAAATGTTGTAGACATACATTAGGAGGCATTTTCCCCCACTGTTTTTACGGTTGTTAACTAATCATCTGCTCTCATGGTGTTGGTGTTTAACTATACTGGTAACTGCTCCAGCATGAAGATAGTTTTCTGCAGATCATTATACTTGCTAGGAAACTGATCTTTAGAAGATGTGGAAGAAATTATTAGTTATCAGAGTGATACATCTTGAAAACAATCCTATTTAAATGCATATAATATTAACAAGAAGCAGAGAATCCACCATTTCCATGACTTGAATGCTGATAATACTCCCTGTAATAAGTCAGATATCCCTTCTGTTGACAGGGACCAACAACCAGAGAGGGGAGGGGGTAAAAACGACTTCTCGTTTCCTTTGTTAAAGGTATCTTATTTTCTTTAACTGTAAAGGGTATGTCTATGACTGAGGAAGGTGAATTCTATTTTAATGCTAAAACAGTGTTTTAGAGGATTGTTGCTACCTCCTCCCAGACAGGTTGCATAAAATGACCAAAACATATGAGGAAGATCAACTCTAAATTATATTTCCTGCTAGCAGCATAGCTGAACACCAGGATTTTTAGACTTTTTTGGAAGAGATCACAGATGAATAAAGATTTTTCCAAACAGAAGTCTTCAAAAGTCAAGAGAATGGCATTTCTAAAGCCCCCTAACATCTTCAGTTATTTCTGGGTTAAGTTTTTTCCCCCCCATAGCTGCTGCATGTGATCATTACTCATTCAGTAATGTGATGCTATAGTATCTTAATTCACTTACTGGGCCTTAATCCAAAGTAGACTTACTTTCCTAAATCTACATTTTTTTCATACTAAGGTTAGAATCCACTGCGTAACTTAACCCAGGCGAGTTTTTTTTTTTTTTTTTTTTTTTTTTTTTTTTATATATATATATAAGCCAGGACAAGTCTAAAGTTTCAGTTTTCATTAATTATTCTTAAAAGCAGTGGGGCGGAAAGGAAGCTTCACCTGTTTATCACAGAGGTCTCCCTGGTGGAAAGCGACACCAGGTCGCTTCAGCTCGTCACTCTGACGAATGTCAAACACAGAAACGGAATAGCCGCGATCCAGCAGCTTGTCGACCAGGTGTCTCCCCAGGAAACCAGACCCCCCGATTACAGCACACCGTTTACCGCTCTGAGTGACAAACGGAGGGAAAAACAGCTGTTACCTTATAAAGTAGATATAGATTCACGCAATCGATCAAGTTTCTAACTCACCGGTCGGACACGTGTAGCCATAATAAATATAAAGTTGTCGATAGGAGGAGAAATTGGGACTTTGCCCAACCAGTGAAAATATCAGTGCTAATAGGAACACCACGTATATTTTCAGCACAGAAGTGTTACAGCTTGTAAAGCACGAGGAACAACTTTTACTAATCAGTGATTGAAACCTGCCAATCTATCTCAGCAGCGTACAGCCATAATATGTTGGAATCAGCTGAGAAAAAATTGTCTGTGATTGGTCAAAATATTGACAAGCGCCAACATGACGAGCACTAATAGCCAATAGCATTAACTATACGTCAAAGAACGCCACTGTTTAGTCCAATCACAAACCAGGAGCTTATTTGTTCCTGTGCCCATAGACCACGCCCCCTGGAGTCAAACCCATACAGTCTATGGTCAAACCAGAAATCGTCAAACGAATGATTTTGCTGTTATATTGATATCACAAGCAAACGTTGTACAAACAAAAATATATCAGGTATGAAGTGTACTTTATTAATGGAGTGAGGTAGTATTTTTGTCATAGAAGTATATACAAGAATACTAGGTATAAATGATGCTGTATGGAATGCCGTGCACATGGATGATTTAGTTATTGTGTAAGAGAGGAAATGTTTTTCAAAAACCTTTAATAATAAGAGAAGAAGAAAAAGAAGAAGAACAACAAAAGAATAGTAATAATAATGAGAAGAATATGCTTTCTCCGAAATTATCTCGTCATTTTATTTTTACTAATATTTTCTGATATTAGAGGCTCCCCTAATATCTGAGTTTTTCATTTCTGATTGCCATTAACAAAAGGAAATAATTTCATGTGTTTAGTTTCTATATTTATTCTGTCTTTTATTAATATTATTATCATTATTATTATTATTATTATTATTATTATTATTATTATGAAATGCAAGACAAAACTCGAACAGATTAATCTACAGATCACATATCAACACATTTTCACCAAAGCTTGAAACCTTCGTTTTGTGACTCAGAGACCCCGTGATTTTCAGCAACCAATCATATTTTTGCCCGACTAATGCGTTTGATTTCAATACTGTTTGTGCCGGTCTGAAACCTGTTCTAACTCCTCGGTGACTCCACAACGACGACCTATCTACCGGCGCACAGCAGAGGAAAATCAAACATCCTGCCTCTGTAGCTGTAGCTGGTCTGCATCTTTTTAGCTAAAAAGCATATTTTCCTTTCACATTGTAGCTGGTATATCAGCCGAATAAATATTTGTTTTTGTTGCATTACAGGCTGATCTTACATTAAATGTAATTAAGCGGCTGAGACGAGCGACTGATAAAGTAGAAACCGTTTTATGACATCCTCCCTCCTGCATGATAGAGAGGCTTCGTTGCTTGGACGAAATCAGTAATTGCCCGATAAATCAGCTGTTTTAGTCAGCTGAATACACAGCAGCTGATGGTAAGTGATAGTGTTATAAAATCTAATGGCGGCTTAAATCCAGGATAGTTTGTTGATGATGTTTCCGCACATGAGTACAACTGGACTTGGCTGATTGATTTCATTGGTCTATGAAAATACAAGATCCCCTTGAAAATTTTTAAATCTGATTTCACCAGGCAACCAGTGCAAAGAGGCCATCCCTGCAGGGTCCTGTGCCCCCTCCTCGTAAGAAGACGGCTCCCAAGGCAGAGTTGACTGAAGAACAGAAACAGGAGATTAGAGAGGCCTTCGAGCTCTTCGATACTGATGGCTCTGGACACATTGATGTAAAAGACCTCAAGGTAAAAAAAAAAAAAAAATCTTACTGATCTCATACAGTGGACAAAAACTTCTTCATTTTTTCTATGTCCATCTCTTTGTTCTGATCCAGGTTGCAATGAGAGCTCTGGGCTTTGAGCCAAAGAAAGAGGAGATCAAGAAGATGATTGGTGAGGTGGATAAGGATGGCACAGGAAAGATCCCCTTTAGTGACTTCCTCACTGTCATGACACAAAAAATGGTACACGTTTCAGGATATACATTTTATGTGGCGTCACCTTGTAAACCTTCATAGTGTTAAAATGTTTTATTTCTTGAAATGAGATTTTCAGCCCAACTTTTAAAAAGATGCTCCATCCTCTGATTTCAGGCTGAAAAAGATTCCAAAGAGGAGATCCTGAAAGCCTTCCGCCTGTTTGATGACGATGAGACTGGCAAGATCTCATTCAAGAATCTAAAGAGAGTTGCCAAAGAGCTTGGAGAGAACCTGACAGATGAGGAGCTGCAGGTGAGGCATGACATGATTCAATAAAGCTGTATTTAGATACACAACACCTCCTTCCTCCTGCTTAGTTAAAGAAACCAGGTTATGGTACCTTACAGGTTGGGTGTGTTTACAAAGCCAAAGTGCATGACTGCAATATTGACCAAAGTCACATCATTTACCAGTGAATGCTGTCAATATAGCTTTACTCTGCAGGCCCCATCTCTCTTGTCTTCTTTTCACATCCTCTTGTACTGTTTCCGAAGGAAATGATCGATGAAGCTGACAGGGATGGCGATGGAGAAGTGAACCAGCAGGAGTTTTTGCGCATTATGAAGAAAACATGTCTGTATTGAAGAAGGTGCAGGATGTCAGTGTTTGTGATGCAGAGTCAAGAGGACCAGTGGTGGCTATATGTTGAATGCTGCTCATGCATTTGTCACAAAAAAAGAACATTGTGTTGTACTTACATGGTCACTTGGAATAAGTCATGTGTTTTTCTTTGTCATATCTTAAAATGAAAAGAACGTATGAAATGTTAAATATTATTAATCTACATCTGCATAAATAGCTTGAGAATCTGTCCTGTTTGGAATGCTGCAAACTTTTATTAAAATATATATATTGATATCAATGATGATATGTAGATTATTCATAGTAAAGAAACTCCCAGTGCCTGACAAACATGGTACATTCCAATGCTTTATTCAATTGAGTTTGTGCATTATGTTGGATCCATTTGCAGATTTTTATTGTGCGCTTATGTGTCCATTTAAGATATTTTTCATAGCTGGCCTCAGATGATTATGGAGGGCTGTCTCACCTCTGTGCTGCCTGTGGATTTGTGCCTGAGCCTTTTAAAGGTGTGACTGTCACAATCAGGGAAGCTGCCCGACAAACCTCTGACCTGCACACCTTCCTCACAGGTCCCACTACCTGTAATACTAAGAATGTTGGTGTATTTATCCTTTAAAGTACTTTATCCTTCAATTGTGCATATTTTATTTTCTGTATGCCTGAATGTTTTGTATATTGTGAACTGATTCGTATGTGTTCATCATAGTAGAACAGATTAAATATGCTGAAGCATTTTGTTCTTTATTTCTTTATGAGAGCACCGTTTGGTTTGGGATTAGTAACACCTTAAAAGGCGCATAGAAGAAGACTGTACACACAATGTTGAAGTAGTTACATGTATTGCAGGCATTGCTTTACCTGAAGCCACTGGATCCACTCACAGATGAAAACATGTTTATGTAGAAGAATTTTGGTCGCTGATGGCCACCGTCCATTCACAATTGTTCTTGGCATTTGAAGTCATTTATATGCACAACTTCACCAGTAATTCTTACACTCTGTACCTTTAAATCAATTCCACTGCTACAACTAAAATGGTCTCCTTTTGTTAATTCCGATGGTTTACAAAAGGATACAACATATTGATTAGAATATCCATCTTTAATTCTTTAGACACACCGAGCTTTGGTGCAATAAATCTAGAAGGACCTAATCTATTGAACAGAAAGCACTCCTGACCATTAATCCTCTTTTAAAAGTCAGCAACTCCTTAGAACAATCAGTCATTTAACTAAGTTTTGTTGTCTTACCCTTTGTTGCGTCTCTCGAGTGGTGTCCAGAGAGCAGCAGCAGGACTGACATGTCCAAGATACATAAATCTCAAGATAATCACAGTGCAGGTAGCTGAGGATGAGGTACTGTCGCTGAATGAGAGGAACTGAATAGAGGTTTAACCAGCCTGGAATTGGGGTCAGTAAGCAGATCTGATCCAGAGCGGTCCTGTATGCATGTTCCTTTAAAGCCACAATGGTCAGGAAGCAGAGGCACCTCAACAGCAGTGCAGTCTTTAACCAGAGGTGATGCCCCGGACTTGCAGGGTGTGAAGAGTATCAGAGGGGTTCAGTTGTGTAAAACATGAAGACAAAATTGTACATCTGTCTATTGTCATGACAAGTGAATCAGAACCTACACAAGATATTTACATAGGAAAGATATTATACATTTACCCCTCCCCTCTCCTTTATAACCCACACGAACCATCCTGCGCTAGATAAACACTTTCACTGCTTCACGGTCTGAAAACTATTATGTTAGTAAGACTAAGATCTTTCCTCGTTACATTAATGAAAAGTTTGCACGATTTTCTGTCTATAAATTGCATTTTGAAATCCAGACTGCAACAACTAGGTATATTTAGCTCAAGGCTGTATGGTGTAAAACTAAGGCCGGTCTTTAGCCCACTTTATACTTGATTTTATGTGCTAACGCAGTATTTATTCCGTTCAGCTACAAAACTAAGTTCTGTTTAGTATTTCTTTTTCTTAAAGACAGATCTCCAAGGAGTCCTGATCTCTAACCAAAGCACTGGGTTTAGTAGAAAAAGCTCGGAATTCATCACAGGTGGGAGAAGTGGGATATAGAACCACTGACCTGGGTACACACATTACCTCTTAAAAGATTTGTGCTTTAAACCTTGGTACATACCAGCTTTTAAATTTGATTGAATCCATTCCAAAAGAGCAGGACGTTGCCATTTCTCCATGTGTTCGTGAGTTATAATTGTAATCACTGCATTAACTCCACCATATACTAGTGAGCCGAAATATATATGCTGTATAAATGTTTTACAACCAATAAACAGAGCTTGTTAGCAGCACAGAGGTTCAGACACCCTCTCAAGATCCTACAAGAAACAGGTTTCTCCAGAGAGCTTTATCCTAAAACTCTAAGGACATCTTATCTCAGTTGTTAAAAGGATATTAGAAGACTTTTTAAGATCTACCTGGAAGTTGTTGAAGAGGTGTTCAAATAACAGGAAGCAACTGATTACAAACTATCCCAAAAGATAAAGGTAATTAGATAAAAAGTGTGAGCATACCAATATGCCCACATAAAAGACAGATATTGTTAGTTAATGTCACATTACAAAAGTAAACTTTATTTTTAAATTTTATAAAAAGGAAAAACATCAGATTTAAAGAAAAAGAATCATATCCACTCATAACAAGAATGCAGTAACAGCAAGTGTTCTGTAGGCTCAGATTTCACAGTTACTGCAACTATTTCATTGGTCTATGAAAATCATAGACCAAACACAGAAAATACAAAAATAATTTCCAAAGTAAATCAGAGCTGCTCAGAAATATAAGAAGTTGAAAGAGGTAGATTTTAAGCAGTTTTCCTACCAAGTTACTGGCTCAGCTTTAACTGAGTTTGGTCTTTGAGGCAAAGTCCGCACTCAGTTTCCGCATTACTTCTGCATGGCTCTGCCCTGCAAGCTCCTGTCGCACATTCCCATAATTTTCCTTGACAAAGTTGGCGAAAGGTGTGGGAGTGCGCGCCTTCGAAGGAGTCAGTAAGACCAGCTGACCTGTGCAGAGGGCGCACACAAACCTCTGTGTGTCGAGGGACTTGGAATGGCGGCCAATCCTGTGAAGGATGGAGGGAATAATTTTGCAGAAATGAACTCACAGGTCTGCACGTGTGTTAATGCCGAATCAGATCCTGAATCTGACAATGTGTAAGACTTACGTATTCTGGCATCGGGTGCACTGATACTGGAACTTGTATTTGATGTCATAACTGTGGCAGCGTGTGACCATGGGCAGCTCAGGGTGTACCAGGGTGGCCTTACGAGCATACAGCTTCCAGAAAGCTCCATGCCCATCCCTCACACCGTTTATCAACCATGTTGCAGCGTGACACATCTCGTGGATCAGTGTGTCCCTGAGGCGATCTGGGATAGAGTGAAAACTCAACGAATATTACATGATTCCCAACCTGAGTCACTACATATTTTTTTTAAGGACACTACTTCCTACGAATGTATTACAACAAAAGCTTTACCTGCAGAGTCGCAGACTTTTTCTGACAGTTCAATGCGAGCGTAGCGGTTTTCTCCTCTCTTTTCCTGCCCTGTAATACAGTAGCCTGCTGTTTTACGCATCTTTTTATTCCAGGTCACTGACATGTTGACTGGGAGCTAGAAAAGAAAAGCCAAGGGCAAAGAAAACACAACATGCTGATTAATTAATTACCCAAATTTCCCTGAGGACTCTCCAAAGGGATTAATAAAGTATTTATATTCTATTCTATAATATTCATTATTCATAACCCAGACTATTACAGCTCTAGTTTGAAGAGTAATACTTACAGTTATATAGTAATAATGACAGAGCCATATGGGAATTAAAAGGTCAGATACAGCCAACCATATTAAAACTAAGTGAACAAAACTTGCTTTTGATAGTTATTGTAATGCACTACATTATAGTTTCCAAAGTGAAGCACATCTGAAATATAAATGCTTCAGAACAGAACAAATGTCCATATTATTCCACTTTCAATGTCTCTGCATTGGCCATGTGGCTGTCTTAGAATTGAGTTTAGAACCTTTTTTTTTGGCTTATAAAACTCTTGATCATTTTAGTCCTGTGTATTTATTTGCTTTCATGTTTAAAACTTTCAGTTTCCGGAAGAAGCCACTTTACCCATGCCCAAAGTAAAATCTAAAACCAAAGAAGAAGCATCTCTTTCTTTCATTTAGCACTTCAAGAACAATCCTTTACATATGGCCAAAGCAACCAGAGAGCTATTGGTTGGAGAAAAGCTGAAAAACCATCGACTTTAATCATTGAGAGTTTAAGAAAGCGTTACTCTATGCAGTAATGATTTTACACTGATGTATAAATGACCAAATACTTCAAATCTGAACTGTAAATGTCTACTAAATGTAAATTATAAAAGGGAAATAACTGTCAATCATCACCTTATTGTCAAATACACTGGTATTGTACAGCTGGTACAGTTTGCTCGTGACGTCTTCTTTGTTCTTCTTAAAACTTGCCCCATAGCTGGAGCCTGGGTTAGTGAGTGACTGCAGGAAGCAGCCAGGAGTCTTACACAACACTACCCTAAAAGAAAATTAATTGAGACAAAAGTCTGTATAAAAAACAGCTGGAAATGGCTCAAAATACAACACTGAACACTTGGGTCTGTGTGTGTAGATAAATGTACCTGCTGGTGGGAAAGTGTCTGGGCTCTGATTGACTGACTGTGAGCGTTGCAACGACGGATTTCCCTGGTGTCTTCACAAGCTGAGGCTTCTCTCTTACTGATGTAGAGCTTGGTGTTTTGAATGCCCTCACAGGAGTGGCTGAGACAGAAGGCTCCTTGGTGGGTTCTACATTTAAGAACAAAACAAAGAAAGTAATTTATTTCACAGCTAGATAGAAAACACAAGCTAGGCTGTTGTGAAAATCTAAATTAATTAATCATGAGTTTACCTTTAGTGGTCTTTGGTGAGAATGAAGCGCATGTGAGATTGTTTTTCTTTTTTAATCTATCAAGCAGGGATGCAAACTCCTCCTCAGAACTGGTCGACTCTTCCAGCCTAGAAGGTGCAGAAAGGGTGCGCTTGGGCAAGGGCACTGATGTTTGAGTTTTGCTGGGAGGAACAGTAAAAGGAAAAGGACTTGGAGGCAAATGCGGCGAGGGTGGACAGTTCTCTTCATCACTCTTATCCTCTTCAGGATTGTTGTTAGCCTTTAGCCGGGGCTTTGGCTTTGAGTGACGTATCTTCCAAGTGCTCTTGATGACAACATTATCATCATTCTCTTCCTCACTATCACTAACAAAGATGGGTGAATTAAACTCAGACAGTGGTTTCCTGAATGGACGTGGGGCTGCTGGAGTATTGTTCTTCTTAGGAACTGCAAAAACAGAAGACAGACAGAAGAAATAATTGTAATCCAAACGAACTTCAGACTATAAGTAGCTGCACATTCTTTATTACTCATTCTTAGTGCCTCAACTTGTTCAAAAATTATACTAAACAGAAGTGCCAAGCCTCAGCCTGAGTAGATAAAAAAAATCAAATGATTTGGTAAAATTTGGGATATACTGTAGTTCCTGTGAATGGCCAATAGATTATTTGCATGTTGAAAAAAAGACTAAAATTAAAGAATTATTATTAACTTCTTGGCCATATCTGAGAATTCACCTGGTAACCTTTTAAAAAACTGGCAACACTGGATTTAAAAATGTTCCACTGTTAATACATCAGCGGATAGGATTAGTCAAACTAAGACTATGTCCACAGGGCACCGGAGCCGGTTCAGGTGTGAAAACGGTGGCGAAAACTAGGAGAAAAGCTTCATAATCCCCACGAAACCGCTGTAGTACATAGTACAAAGCTGTGGGGGCACCACGATGATTAAAGATTAGCTCTCCAGAGCTAGAAAGAGACGTAGCGCATGCACAGATGATGACATATCTGCTTTCTCCCACTGTTGATGGTACAGTAGCGCAGCACCGTGTTGTAAATGCAGTGCATTTTGGTGCTGAAGCTGTACACAAACCAGGACTGTCTGGAGCAGCAACACAACACAGTTGGTCACGGACACCATCAATGTTGTTGTGTTTGGCACTCGTTCATCACACTGGCGTCATATCCTCTAGTGGTGCAGTTGCGCTGTCCCCACAGTATCACAGACATAGAGGTCTCAAACCTATAAACCTTGGTACCTGGTTTTAGACATGATCGATTTTCCTGGTTTCGTGGGAATGAAAGGGTGGATTGCGAAAATACTTTTACGGTTTTACTGCAATTCAGCGTTGTGGGGACAGTCCCTAACAAGCTGCCTATTGTGATGACTCCAGCTGATTCTGCACTACCATCTGCTCAGATGTGATGCAAAAACTGCACAAACTGCTGAACAAAGTAGTGACTACACCACTACTTAATGCCACAAATAATTTTCTGCACTGTCTACTGTGTCAACACATAACAGATTACACATACAGTATGTCTACATCTATTACTTAGGCCTGTAACAGCTGGCGAGTGATACAGTATATTGACTGGGCTGTACTTAAAAAAGGCCAAATTGCAATTCACACTAATATACAGTTTGGTTCTGGAGAAAAACTCTATGAGCTCATTAAATGGAGGATTTCATATGAGGAAAATCTGGTTATCTTGGCTAAGTCAGTTGTGCTGCAGTCCACCTACACTTAAGAACAGACTTAAAGTTTGCTACATGCAAGGCATGAAGGTTTCTGCTGTGAAAAAATTAGAAACTAGCACTAGTTAACTAGTTATGCATCAGACAAACTGTCATTGAAGATGATTATGCTAAAAATATCAAATAAGAGGACTTAATTTGGCTGCATATATATGTGCCTTCTTGTTTTAATTCCAAGCTTTGGCTATTATGTATGAAAAACTTGTAATGTAATGTAATATGCTTTTTATTTTTGTTTACACCTGTCCAAATTAAAACTCATGTTTGCTCTGGCTGTGTGGCATTAGTTTCAAACAAATATGCTAATGTGCAAAAATGGATATCCCCAAAACACGAAATGAATTTTAAACGACAACTTACAACCTGGACTGTCTATTGCTTTTAACAGTACTTGCATTGTTTTTTAAATAAATATTAAATTACCTCTTAAAGTTGATTTTGTCTTGATAAAGTCATCATCAGATGAATAGTCATCCACAATGAAGCTTTTGAGTCTGATGAACAAACATGGGTCAAACAAACAAACAAAACATGTTAAAGATTCATGAGAGCAGGACTGATCCTTCAATGTGCCATATGTTATAAACAACTAACCCATCTTCACTTTCAATCTTTGTGTTCGTTAGTTTGGTTGTAGGAGTCTTCACTCTTTGCAGAACTTTAATGTGCAAAGGGGGGAAAGGGTTATAAGAGACATAAATTGTCTCATATCCAAGGGCTGGACATTAGACAAAAAGACTCACATGTCTCAAAAGTATCCTCATCATCTGAGCTCAGCACAACGTTGGAGCTGAAATTTATAGGTTTAGATTAGCAGTATCAAGATAAATTAAATGCAGTATATAACCAGGAAAAATGCAGCTTTATGGAAACATTTTTGTTTGGTTTTCCGTACCTTCCTGTTTTTGCTGCGCTGCGTGGCTTCTGAGAAGACGTTTTGGCTCGGGGTGTAAACTTTTCATCAAGTACTAAAGAATTAAAACAGCAACATTAAAACCCCAGAGAAGTTTCAAACGTAGTTTTAAGATGAGAGTGTGTGTTATCATTACGCACATTTGTCAAACTCTTCATCGCTAGACCCACTCAACGCCGCATCTGTCGACTGAAGACCACTTGTTCCACAATGGCGCGTCTTGCCAATCATATTCATCAACTAGTAACAACGACAAGGGTTTCTCTTCAACTTACTCGATACGTCTCTGGTGTTGTATTTTACAGTCTAGTTTGTATGGACGTGTGTATGTTTGTAAGTATTCAAACCTTCTTTTCTGCTGCGTCCAATCCTCCCTCATCCATCCACCCCATCTTTTTAGCAACTCTTTCGAAAGATTTGCAGATCTCATCGTTCATAGTTTTCTTTTCTGTATTTAAAAAGGTGAGGCATTTAACATTTAGTAGCACATATCACGTACACTATAAGACATACATGACGTTCAAAGTCAAACTAAATTAAAAGCTGGAGGCCCGGTCTACAGCAGCATACAAAGAAACCGTTAGCATTAGCCCATTCAACTTACTAATAAACGTTAGTCATACTAGCTAACAAAAAAATGGGTCAATAGTTTTTTTGTTTGTTTTTTTTTTTTTAAATATTGCGTCACAAGAACCTCTCATTTAAACTGAAATATCTCATCAAAATGTATTTGAATTCAAATGTAATTACCAAAAGCGCTTCTGTTTTTAAAAAGGAAGAAAATCCACAGGACAGTTCAAATCGTCAGCCCGGAAGTTGAGTAAGAACATTTTGACCAATCGGAGCAGGCTTTCAACAAAGAGACCACACCTACTAATCTCAAGCCTACCGATGTCTTGCCGAAAAAGGCACGCTGCCGTGAAAAACACGCCCTCGCAAGGATCGTAGTAACAGACAGTCGTCTGTAAATGGCGTATATTCATGTTTACTACCGTTGAGAACTTATCAACAACATCTACCAGTCCGTTGATATTGATTTTTAATAAAATTGAAATAAAAATAAAATGGTTTAAGTAACAATTAGATTGTATGTACATGGTCTAACTGTACTCTAAAAAGTAAAATAAACAAATAAATGTTGGGGCCAACAGGGTCCGATTTACTAGGGTGGGGGAGGGGGGCATATTCTGACAGTAGGGGTCTGCCAGAATATGCACCCCTGTTTCTGGGTGCAGGAGTTTAGGACTACTTCTCCTTGCTATTTACAGCTTGTTTGTTCAAAAATGAATAGCAAGGCAAATCTAACCCGGTGAATTACTACTATTGTCCTTTCTTTTCTTTACAATTTGCATGTAGAAACATTAACACTTGAAGAATCAGTTTGTTTGTGTTTTTTTCACAAAAGCTGGCATTCTCCCCAAAATGATGATGGACCTTTATTTTTGATGCATATCCACTGTCTGTATCTTCTCCATGTGTTTAATGCAGCCATTAGAAAGGCAGACACATTTTCCAGGACTGTTATTTTAACACATATTGTCTTAGTTGAGGGAAAACTGAACTTTTTATGACCTAGCTGTGCAAACTGATCAGCTTCCTAATTTGAAAAGGGAGGCATTTTTCTAAGTAAAACTGACGTGTGAAATTGTCACTATACTTAAAAGTTTGATTCCCATTGTAATATAACAGAATACTAATTCAATAAAGTCACTAGGAGGAAAGCAGCTTCTGAAAAATCTTTTTTAGTTCCTGTTTTTATTCATACACAACCTTTAAAACAATGCAAACTACTATAAAAATATATATATTAAAAACATGCTTCTAGAAAAAAAAAATCGATCAAATAAAACTTGAAAATGTTTCCTTAACAGAACAAATCAAGTTCTTCTGCATTATCAGCAAGCAAATCTGACTTCACAGTACGGGTAATTAGGAAGATCTTATTGAAAGATCTTTTATGAAACAACAGTCAGGATTACTTTAATGCAGGGCACAAGTATTTGTTTTTCCTTGCATTTAGGGCATCATAAGATCAAATAAACTTACCACACAAAAGACATTTGTGTTTGGTAATCTATTTCATTGTTGTAACAATGCCTCTTAGCAACAAATCTTACAGCTGGGAAGTCTGTTTATATCCCTTTTAAATGACGCAACATTTGAAAGGAAAAACACATTTGTTGGATGAGCAACAGAGTTGAGTATGTGGGTTGTCCTCATAAAAAAAAACCTGTCAAATTTGCTCTGCCATTATCTAAAAGCTTATTCCGCTATTAACTCCTGTTTAGTGTGATTATTAGCCAAGATGATTTAGCTCTGAAAAAAGGATACATTCACAAGTTCACTATTTACTGATAGCCTAGTACCCCTACTCATGCTGGTCACCAGCTTAGTCACATCACTGCTGTGAGTGGCATCCTCTTCTTCATTCAGCATTTGTCACAAACCAGCCAATATGGCTGTGTTGGTGACTCTTAACATGAACAACAGTCCAAGCTGAACCCACAAGTGTTCAGTAGGGTTTAGGTCAGGACAACAGGCAGACCCATTCAACCATATCCATTCCCAAATTCTGGTAGTTTCAGATAAATCCCACTCTGTGGGGAGGTGGGTGCTGTCATCTTGGGAGGATAGAGTTTGGTCCCAGACTGTGGACATACAAAGATTGCCACCGGCTGCAGAATCTCATCTTGGTATCTCTATACATGAAGATTGCCTTCATTGATGATAACCCTCGTTTTTCCAGTGAGGAAGATGCTTCCCCACACCCTCACCCCACCTCAAGCGGTTTCGCTGTCAGTGAAAGTGTGGAAATTTTTTATAGGGGAATAATTAAGCTTAACAGTTTAAAATTTACTGCCAACAAACTTTACAATGAAACAATTACCCATACTTTGTTACTATCAAGGGCAGGTACATATTTTGTTCCCATGACAATCACATGTAATCTGTGATTACCATGTAAACTGCTGGAAGATGTTGGCATAGGAAAATCAGTGTATGCCAATATGCCAGAATTCATGAAAAAAAAACTGTAATTCTTGCCACACAAACATAATACATTTAAAAATAAACAGAGACCAAAGTTTTTTTTAATTTATTTGACAACAAAGAACATACACCACAGTACAACAGTTTTGCAATCTCTATTTTTATTATATGTAGAGACTTGCAGCATCACTGACAGCATACAGTTAGACAATAAAAAACAAAACAAAAACTGCTTAGAAAATACTTACCAAGCCCGCTCCTGGGTTTTGTCATTAAGGGAGAGAGGGGGAAAAAAAAAAAATTCGGAATAGCCTTGACATCAATTACTGAAATTTAGGAGCTTTTCCAATAACCAGTATCATGTTCTTTTCTCCAATTGTTAACAATCAACTTATTCTTACATAAAAAGACAATACCTACACAACATGTTCCTTAATGGATGAAATTAATAAAAATTGGCATTTGCTGAGGGAAAAAGTCATATTCTTCAAATCCTGCACAACTACTTGTTGCAGTCATTTATGGACAGCACAAAACAAACAGAACTCAGGCAAGTTGTTTCACAATTGTAAGTTAAAGCTGATGTAACTTGCATCAAAGTTACTATTTTAATGGTGCAACGTTGTCATCCTAAAACTCACAACACTGTTTATCCATTTATAAATAAATCAAAAAGTACCGACTGATGGGCATTCTCTTCACAACCCGCAATTAGTCCTGTATGCACACGGACAGGAAAAAGAAAAATCCACTGTTCCAAGTAGTGAGGGGGTAGCAGGGCATTCACAATCCTCTCATGCTTACCAAATACATAAAGTGTTTCAGGACAAGAGTCTCAGACAAGTTGCCTCAAAAGTCTCAGGCTCAATCTGGCTCAGGAAATGCAGATGAGAGATTTCATGTAACTGGGCGGACAAATGTGAACATGTGTAGGCTCACTGCAATTAAGAGTCCCATTAATAGTGAATGAGAGATGTAGGTAGTCATTCAAGGAGAGGGTACTGGAGTTTGAACCGATCAATAATGTAGCTGATAATGGTTAAAAAGAGTTCTGAGACAATAAAGAAGTGTCCTTCCAGTTTAGGCATTCTCGCTTGTCTCTACTGACTGCATTTTGACTAAGTGTTCTGGTTTGTTGCCATTGCTGTGGTGCTCCCACATCTGCAGATAAAGCCTTTCCAGGTCAATTGTGTACTGCTTGGTGTTGAAAAGGGGGCTGCAGATTCGTTGTTTCCAAACACGTGCTCTGATCATCTTCAGACTGTGGGAGAGAAAGAATCCCAATTATGGTCTGACAGGATTTTTATTTTTTATTTTTAATGTAGACAGATAAATGTTTACTTACTATTCCATGTCAGAGCCCAGTTTGACTGCTATGTCCTCGTAGTCCTGGCGACTGTGGGCAATCAACTCAGGACAGCCCAGACAGCTTAGCTGCGAGGCAGCCACGCGGGATGCAAGGGTTTCACCTGCAAGAAGGTTTTATTCAAAAACAGACTCATTAACTCATTCAACACTGGCTAAGAGACACTTTCTTTCAAAGTCATTACAATTTCTTTGACAACAACATGCAACTAATTGGGTCTTTCCTTCAATATTCTAGTATCCTTACCTGGCATGGTTACCATGGGAGTTCCAGCCCAGAGAACATCCATGCCTGTAGTGTGGCCATTGCACAGAGGGGTGTCTAAGCACACATCAGCCAGCTGGCCTCGCCTCACATGCTCTTCCTTTGGAGCCACCGGAGAGAAAATGATGCGAGAGGCAGGAAGACCCAAGTTCTGTGCATACTGCTGGATGTTAGGCTCGCCAACAGCAGGGAAGCGAAGAAGCCACAACACGCTGTTGGGCACACGTTTCAGGATCTGAACCAATAAGAGTTGAAAACCAGATTATTTTTTAAAACAAACATTTTCAAGTAAGTGATCAGGATTTATGAAACAAACTCAGTGTTAGATTGACATCTCTCTAACTTACATTGGCCCACATCTGAAGAGTAGGGGGGTCAATCTTGTAGAGCTGGTTGAAGTTACAGTAGACAATAGAATCCTCTGGGAGACCATACTGGGAACGAGTTGTTACTACAATTGTGCGTGGTACTTCTTCCCCAGTTGCTGCTTTGTTATTTATCTAAAATTAGAAATCAAAACGCTCCTTTAATATGTTTGCCAGGGTGTTTTAAATGTGCCATGAAGTGACAGAACCAACTGGTAAACAAATGTTCTGGCAAAACAAACACCATCCTTCATTTCTTAGCAGCAATCAGTAACTTCTGTCAATGCCACCCAACTGAATATGCATTTATACCAACAACTAAGTTTAACTTAGACATACCTGTGTGGTGGCCAGGCCATTGCTCACTGTGAAGCCATTGATTGTGACTTGGATTTGGCCTTGATTGATCATGTTGATTATTGCTTCAGCTGCTGTGTTCATGGGAATTACAGGCATGGACAGAGCTCCATTGGTGTCCCCAGCAGCTTCTTGGTTGTTGTCACACTTCATCTGGTCACAGAGGACAATTTCAACTTATAAACTTGAATTAAGGTGAACATCAAATCCTTATGACGTCTACAACAGAGAGGTTTATGTGCACAAGTGACATTTAACAAAACTTGTGGCTGGAGATATTAGGTAATTTATTTGTGCTGTCATTGGCTGCCTTTCCATTACATTTTTTTACAAAATAAAAGTCATATTTCAAAAACTTCAACAAAAGTACAATTGGAGGAGGACGGAGATTTCGAAATCCTTGTAAAACTCTGCTTTTGTTGTTGCTTGCCATCAAGAAAGACATTTTTCTCTAATTATTTGTAAAAAGATTTCCATCTTTTTCTCCAGACTCAACTAAAATGGTTATTTAAGGTTCAGGAAATATTCCTTGCTCACCTTGATCACTTTGACATCTGGGAGACTATCCAAGAAAGCCTTCAGATCAATGCCATTAAGAACGATCCGGTTATCAAAGATGTGTCCGTTTGATTTGAAATCAATCACTGCCTTTTTCTGTGAGTCAAACAAAGAATCCGTGCAATGTTGTAGATATTTTATTGTTTTCATTATAGTGGTAAGAGATTAAGTATGTAGATTTAAATGGCAGCAGTAGGATGATGCACAAACCTTGAGGTGAGGGAACATGTTGGCGTGATCTCCAATGAAGAAGGTATTGGGCATGAAGGCAAGCTTCTCAGAATACTGCTCAGCTACTTCCATAGGTGACGTCTCCTTGTCACTGATTATGTAGTCCATGAAGGGAGCCCCACTTGTTCCAGGGTAACCAAGCCACATAGCCTGGTGAATGGGTAGAATCAATTTTAGCAATATTACAGCTATTAAACAGCAATACAATATAACCATGAAGGTGTTTCTGTCCATTACCACTTTGACGAATTGAAGTTTTACCTGAATTGGGGCAGGGCGAAGGGCAAACAGCTCATTTCTAGCTCCCTTGGTGTATCCATTCATGTTGACCAAAATGTTGATTCCATCCTGGTGAATACGATCAGCCGCTTTGCCATTGCAAGGGATCTGAAGTCGAAAGGCAAGATTTTCTGTAAACTGCTGGCCTTTTTGCATCAATTGTAAATGTACTTTTGTCAAGTCAACTGATTTATCATCCAAGTGCTTTACCCCATAATGCCGCCTGGATTATATTTGATACATACAGTTTTAGACACCTACTGCATTACCTAATGCTAAAACTCTATTCAGACCCCTGTTGTATACAAACTGATTTGTCTTGTGCCCTCTAGTGGGCAACTTATGTACTACAACAATTCTGACATCACATGGTAACAAATGGTGCACGTTTTTCCCCCCTCCAGTTAATTCTTCGTTCAAGCTTTAAAGATTAAACAGCAGGTGACTTGACTTTCAGATACTGTCCAGTTTCTGTTAAAAAAAACAAAAAAAACATTAAATTTATAAAATGTTACCTGTGAGAGGTCTGTGAAATGGTGAGCTTCTGCTACCACTTTCACACGGAAGTTGGTACTATCGTCAGGGCTGAGTGCATAGCAGTACACCTTAAGGGGGAAGAAAAAAATAAGTATTTAAGTCAATTTTATTAATTTAGTGCAAAATCCACACATTGCAACATAATTAAATATGATAATTGTATAACTCAAGAACTTAGAAGAAAGCCTACCTCAAATTTTTCAGGATTGTGCATTCCAGGAATAGACTGCATCAGGTGGGAAGTCGGGTGGTTGCCAAAGTCAGAGCTGACATAGCCAATACGGAGACGCCCACCACTGGCCTTCAGATCCTTGGGATGCTCATAAGCAGGTTTGTGCAGTGCATTAATCTGTGGAATAAGCAACAGTATGAAACTACAACCCCAGCAGGAGGGATATTTTTGATGGAAGCTGTTTTCCTTGCTCATACAAAAAGATGGACAAACAGGAAGTTAAATATATTTCACTCATGAAATAAAGAAAAAAAATCCTCCTTGTACCACACCCATTGCCTTTTGCCAGTCTAAGCAACCCAGTACTGCCCGTTTTTGCCCCTTTTATGCAAAGTAAAATATATTGAGTGCCTTGCTCTTCCCTTACCTTGCCCATAACCCCATCACCAGTTACCTTACACCCCCCAAAAAATGTAAATTAAAGTTTACTTGCTTCGATCAGTGCGTGTACCTTGTCCAGGCATAGGTTCCCATGGCGTTCAGCAATGGCCTTGCGGAAGCCATGAGAGAGTGGATACAGCATGCTGTGGTGTGGGTGCACTGAAGGCAAGCGGTTCTTATCCAGCTGGTCAGCCACAATGCTTACAAGCTTTTTCATCCGCTCATCATAATCTGTCCAGTCACACACAATCTGAAAAGGTGAGAGGAGTAAGAGACATCAGGAAAGTGGACTTGTTATTTTACAGGAATAAAAAGATAAATAGCTATTAATCACACTGTTAAATAAAAAATAAGAGCCAATACACACCTGGAGGCAGTGTGCCAAGTTGCAATAAGCATCGGGGAAGTCTGGCTTGAGTTTCAAGGCTGTGCGATAGGATGCAATGGCCTCTGGGATATTTCCAGAATCCTAAAAACACATGCAAAATGCACAGCAAATTAGCAAAAATTGTAACCTACTTTTCAAACAGTGGGTAAGGTTGAATCATATTCTATATACACTTTAAACTGCCTTGGATCTGTTACCAAGTTCAATATTACAGTTTAATTGATATAATTAAAGATGTGTATTTATTTTGCATGTACTGGAACATTCAACACGGAGCATTTCACAGATCAAAATCCTAAAGCAATGTGATTCAACTCTGAAAAGTGAAAACTGAAACCATGGATATTTCCTACCTTGTGAATAGAGGCCAAATTACTGTGAGCATCAGCAAAGGCCGGGTTGATCTGGATGGCACGGGTGTAGCACTGCAGCGCTCCCTGTACATCTTGCATTTCCTTCAGTGTATTTCCCATGTTGGAATAGGCATCAGCAAATGTGGGGCTGATTCTAAAAACAATTAAAAAGCAGTAGTGCCAATTAATTTAGAGCCATTTACTTTAAAATAAAGTATGAGACCAACTAACTTAAATACAGTTCTATTAACTGAAAAGAGGTAATGTAAGAAAATGACTCAAGCCAGAGATTATATAATCATTAGCAAACCTGATTGCCTCCTTGTAGTGCATGAGAGCCTCCTGGAGTTTTCCTTGCTGCTGTAGGACACTGGCCAAGTTGGAGTGAGCTGCTGCAAACTCTGGGAACACCTAATCAACGAGTTATGAAGAAAAACAGTATTTAGCTACTGACTCCCAACACACCAACTAACAGCATAAAATAAAAATGTGTGATTATTAACTTGCCTCCAAGGCTTTTCTATAGAGCTGAACTGCCTCCTCGATGTTGCCCTGCTCACGTTTGATATTGGCCAAGTTGTTAAGGGAGTCGGCATGAGTTGGGCACAGACGCAAAGCAGTGTTGTAGCACTCTTCTGCTTCAGACACCTGGATGACATTTTAGAAGTTAAAAATAATAATTTATAAAGTGCAAAAAATATACTGCACACTGAGATATCATAGAAAAACTCAAGCTTTTGGTACATAAAAATGCACATTACATTTCCTTTCTCCTTGAGGGCATTTGCCAGATTGCAGTAGGCATCAGGAAAGTGGGGCTGCAGTTCAATAGCACGGCGGTAGGTGTCAATGGCCAGATCAATGAGGCCCTGCTCATAGTAGACACAAGCCAGGTTTCCGTGGACAACGGCATGATTGGGGCTGAGACTCAGGGCTCTCAGGTATCCAGCCACAGCTCTGGAAACAGAAATTATAAATACAAAATTATTCATTAATTTTCTATACTGCTTATTTCAGTTCATTAGCAGGCGAGAGGCAGGGTATACCCTGGACAGGGTGCCAGTCCACCGCAGGGCCAACACACAGAGACAAACCCTGACACTCACACCTAGGAAGAAATTAGAGTGACCAATCAACCTAAGGCTACTTAGACACAAAGATTTTTTTTTAATCTGAGATTTTTTATCTGTTCGAGACCTCACACGTGAAGATACACTACCGTTCAAAAGTTTGGGGTCACTTTGCCATGGGATTCAATAGGGAAGTGACCCCAAACTTTTGAACGGTAGTGTAAAACAATCAGGAGTTTAACAGTTTTGATTGTACTGTGTGTGGTGTGCTTCGATAATCTCACTACAGATCAACACACACATAAAGACGCTGTCCCCCAACCGAGCTAGAATATAGTCCTCCGAGCCAAAAATCTTGCATGATCAAACAAAAACGAAGAAACATAACAACCAGAAAGAAGAACCATGGCACTGGAAAACACAGCACCAAGGATGAAGAGGATATACAAGATGAAGCAATGATGGTGGTCTTGTGATTATTAACAGTAAAATCCAGAACTAAAAAAAATAGACTGGAGAGAGCATGAATTCGGACTTTATATCCCTCATTGCTCCCCAGTCAGCTTGCTCTCTGACTGGCTACATTCTGTTCCACATCACCATCCACACAGTCACAACTCAGGTGTCGTCACCTTCCCCCACACACCCACACACACGTGAATATATTTTGTCATAAATACTGGACATGTTCGTTACTTCTAATTGTCGGCCACGACACCTCAGAACAAATGATAATCTTATAGGAAAATCTTATAAGATGTACAATAATCGGGCTTTTGTAATCTTTGGTCAGGAAGGGGCAAAATTAGGACACAAACAGCCCGATAATCTTTGTGTGTGTACCTGGCCTAACATGCATTTTTTTTGCAAAGTGGGAGGAAGCCAAAGTACCCGGAGAGAACCCGCACGAGTACTAACCAACATGCCACTGTACAGTCCCTGAATACAAATTATGCTGAAAATATTTTCAAATCTCCCACAAGCCACTGGATGGATTGACAGCGTAATACATAAGAGGTTGAGCATATTTTGGACTGTATACAGATTTTTATCAAATCAAAAAGCTGTTTCATCGGCTTAATTGGAGCCCTGAACACAATGGCAGTTATAAAGGTGTGTGACACCTGCCCCGTTTAAACAATGGGGTGGAAGAAAAAAAAGAGATCAACACAGATAAAGAGGAACTGAAACTGACAATGCTCTAGTCACTGTAAAGCCCAAATAAGGTGTGGTGGGGTGTGTATTTAAGCACAAGAGCTTACACGTGAATGCTTATAGGAAAAACAAATCACACAGTCCATCTCACGTCAGACTCACCTATCAAAGATGCGGGCTTCTTTTAAAACATTGCCTAAATTGATGTACGCGTCAAGGAAATTTGGATCCAGAGTCACTGCCTATAAATAGAAGCCAAGATTATAACACAAGACAACACATGTCTAAAAACAGGATAGTGATGATGATGAGAAATGTTAAAAAAAGATTAAAATTACCTTTTCAAAATGGTGTATGGCAAGCCATATTTCTCCCTGGGCATTGAATACACAACCTAAGTTGCTCCATGCCACTGCAAAGTTGGGCTGAGTCTCAATGGCTTTCAGGTAACAAGCCTTCAGTGGGTTTATAATGAAAACCACAGGAAAGGAGGACAAGAGGTAGAATGGGAGAGGTATAGCATGTAGAGGGGAGGAGGGGGTTGTAAAATAAAAACAAATAGATTGAGAGTAAAAGTAAGAAAAAACAAAAAAGGCAGAGAAAACAAAATTAGTAACTATTCTCCATGAGGGCAAAAAGTGAGTCTGCAGCACGGGCTCGCTGGCGCAGAAGTCTGCTGCGCAAAGCTGCTTTGCTTTTTCCTACGCTGCGCAGATCCAACCAACACCTACACGTAGACCCTCATCCTGCAGTTATGACAGCAGTATCACCAAATATGGTGGTCCCTAAACAAGGGAAATCTGTTGTCCTCTGGTGATGTTACATCAATCCATTCATTTCATCGCTTTTAAGTATAATAGCTGAAAAATTAAACAAAGAACCATTATCAATAGCTGCGTGAAAGCTATATTCAATGTTGATATATCTCACAACCTTGGATGCTGGACAGTTTGTGCAGGTGATGGTCCCTGTAATGCATGCGCAACAAACGCGAGCGCGCTGTGTGGGTCTATTGCCACAACCACAATGCACCATTTAATGCAGTTCGCATGACCTTGCTGCTGGCAAAGTCCAACTTCGCTGATGCGCTTGCTGAATGGCCATGTGAAAAAGCTGCAGACCAGCAACCCCTGGCAGAAAATCTGCATCACCAGACTAGCACACACTCGGTACCCATATGTCATCTCAGAAGGGGGAGGGGGCTGTTGGGGTTGAGGGATAAACCAGTGGCAACATTTTTTAAGACCCGATAGAATTTAGATCTCCCACTCACCATAGAATTAATATCTACTTCAGGGGACAAAATATGTGTATTCAAAAGCCAATTATGTCTGAGATTTGGGTGCACTTGGGAGCGAGGCTGGATTTGTGCAGGGACAGGTCCACAACAAACAGGCCAAAGGGAAAGAAGGGGGCGTGGGATTGCATGCGTGCGCTTTCCGCCATTTTGGTTGCTTGAAGGATTTCGCTGCGCAGCCCCTGCGCTACTGCAGACTCACAGCGCACTATCTGCATCATCAGAACGCTGCAAACCAAATAAGGGAAAAACAAAACAAAACAGGAAAAATAACCAACATATAAGAGTTAGAGGGTTCTTACTTGTTTTTCATGATTATAGCTTCCAAATCCATTTTCTTTATACTTAATATAAAATTGGGTAATTAGTATAGCATATTTAAAGTAAAGTTTACTGTAATTTGTTACGTTACTTCTTTTTTTTTTCTTTTGCTCTTCAAAGGAAGCCACTAGACAGAGGAGCTCAAGCATGAAGTGAGGTTGTTTTTCTTTTGTTGGCAGTTACAAACCCGTTACCATATTTTTCGACTTTGTCAGAGTGCTGGTCACGGATGGCTGGAAGAAGAGGGGACTGAGGCTGCCCTAGTGTTCCTTTCCGCCAGGCACCTACGCAGGAATAGTGTCACCCACCTGAAACCTTCTAAATAACAATATCAGTTGTGGAAAAACCAAAAGAGACAAAATCAGAAAACAAGATCGTTAGTAAAAGTTTACAAACAATACATTCTTTTTAATATGGAAATAAAACGCCAAATCACAACAAAAACTATAATAATAGTCTTAGTTTTCAGTCATGCAATGAATGTTTCATTTCAAATTAAATAAAGGGAATGCTTTAAGGGTAACTGGGAGGGAAGAAAGGCTTTTTATGTGTGCAGTTTATCAGTGACATGTGGACAGACTTCCAGTTGTCCTTCAATTCAGGTTTCAAATCAAACTACAGGAGGGCAGTTACTGGCTTGATCTTGCCCAAATGAACTGATCCCACTTTGGGAATAATATTACATATTTGAAGGAAAAGGGAAGAAATATTAATCATTGCTTTCTTTTATTATTCTAGCAGTTTCATGAAATAATTTTAAAACTTTGATTTCTTTATCCTGGCCTGCTTTCTTGAATCCTGGCCAATGGGTAGGGAAAAAAAGTCTGTTGTTTAATTACTTGTATCTAGAAGCCTCCACAGTTCTGAAATAAAGAGGTCATCGCTGTTGCTGCGCGCACGTCTGACTTTCTAACCCAGCATCTGACGCAGGCGGTGGAGTACAGATAGCGAGCTGTCTGCCTGACACTACTTCAAATACTGTAAGGCACTGGGGAAAGAGTTTCGTAGAAACCCACACAATTTAACACGCAATTTGAGACGAGTGGATATCAAGAAGGACAATCATGAAAGTTATTCTGCCAGTCAAAAAAACAAAAAAAAACCTGATGCATTTGCACATCAAAAGCACATTAGGAATGTGCTTGAGCCTGAGCTAAATGAAGCTGAATGGTCAGGAAGACAGCTCTGAGCGCGCATACTCCACCAATCCTCAGCAAGCGCGCGGGGGGCGGAGCGATAGAGCCGGGGAGCCTGTGAAACCCTGATGCTCCTCCACACTCCTTTACCCCCTCTAGCATGAAATAAGATGGCCTGTAACCAGGACAACTCCATATATCCAGATTTGACCCAACAAAAGGTATCCCCCCTGTAATAAATACAAATTTTAAAAGTGACAAATTGAAATTACTCGCTGGGAGGAAAAGAAAGAAAGAAAAAGACAACCCACACTGGCAGCAACTTTACTGACAGCAAACTGAGGAAAACATTGTCACTTGACACTTGATATACAATACAGGAGTACAGCATTTAGGTTAGAAACCATCTTATCTTGTGCACTTCAAAGATAAACTAGCTTCTTATCAGTTCATATTTATTTCAAAGACCGAGCCAGCATTTTCCCTCCAGGTTGAAATATATGAAAATGCAAAGCCGAGGTTTTAATCATTGTGAATTTAAGAAATAAAAATACTCCAGCCTTTCTTCCTGAAAGCGGAGGGGCTGACCTCTGATTAAAGGTCAGTGTACTGCAAAGGACAGTGGGACTAAAAAGAAATACAGGGAAAGGAACAAATGTAATGTGTGCACTATACTAAAAAACAAAAATGACACTGTCTAAAAGTAATCGACAATTTTGAGTACTATGATTAAAAAAAAATATATAGTTGAAAAATATATATTTTAAAAATGTAAAAAAGAAAAACTGATTGCCTGTAATGTTAATTCATTCCAGTCAAATGCTTTGAAGGAACTTCATTAAGTTAGGGTGAGAAACTCACAGCAACTCTGAGAATTGAGAAGATGCCATCATATTCTGTCCTTCACTTAGCTAAAAAGGTTGTCTAAAAGGGATTCTTTGCATTTTAAAAATGTGAAAAAGGTAAAAGCAACTATATCTATGGCCTTAGAAGGTACTTTAAAAAAATAAATAAAGAAAATTATGGAGAAGACAAATGTATAATCTACAACAAAACCAAACACCACATCTATATAAAAGCCAACCTGCTGTGACATACCTTAGCCTCCTCCAAACGCCCAAGCGCTTTAAGCAAATTTCCCAAATCACTACGCACACAATAGAGATCCTGGAGGGGAAAAATATAATAAAAATTTTTATAGAGATATATATATATATATATATATATATGTATATATATATATAAACACATTTAAAACTGCAATATAAATAAAAACTGGTTCACTCTATGAAATTACGATGTCAGTTCAAGGATATTAATATGAGATGATATGGTGGGCACTTACCGGGTTATATTGTAATGCAGACACATAAGCCTGCACTGCTCCCTCCATGTCTCCTGCTGCCACTAGAGCGGCTGCCAGATTGATGTATCCATCAATAAAATCTGGCTTCAGTCTCAGCGCGTGCCGATAATGCTCTATGGCCTCCTGCAGTTGGCCACGCTCCTTGTACACATTCCCCAGGTTGGAGTAGGCCTCGGCAAGCATTGGGTTCTGTTTGATGGCCAGTGTGCTGAAGTGAGCAGACCTGTGTGGCCAAAAAGGTACAAAGTAGTTACACCAGGCTGAAGCTGGCAATTAGTGTGATGTGTTGCATAGAGCTGAGAGAAAGACACAGGCTGAAAAGGACCAACTCCTTAGAGAGTGAAAGCAGTACAGGATACAGAGATGAACACAGTAAAAAAAAAAACAAAAACAAAGAAAGCTTCCATCCCACAGCCAAATGAAAAAGTATTAAGCTGGCAGAAAAATCACAACAAAGCTCTTCGCCATCTCTATTTAAAGATGGTTAATTTGACTTTGGCCTTCACATACAACTTCACTAGTTACAGCACAAGAATGTAAATAATAAATTGTGTAATTTTTACTATATTCTGTAGCATTTTTATTACAAACAACAACACACAAAAAAATTTCAATTAATTTCACTGGATATTTCTGGCATTAGATACATTCAAGAAATAAAAAAGTAAACAGGATATTAAATCTCAAACTTGTCAGACCCAAAGCCCTCACGTTAGCAACTGCAAAGATGTTTCGCCACCACCACCAAGACTGCGTTGAAAATCATTTTAGGAAAGAATGAGATTATTTTGAACAGAATAACAGAGAAGACAACTCGGTTATTTCAGAGGAACCCCAAGATTAGGTGTTTATCGCTCTCTGCTACTTTCTCAACACAGTGTGGGTTATGCCTTTTCCTCCCACACTACCTACCCCCATCTTACCTGTCAAGTCTTCTGCACTGGAAGTGGATGGAGGACAGAAGCAACAACACCCCTGTGTTATCAGGCTCCTGCCTCCACAGCTGCATGCAGTGGCGCTCAGCAGCCTCAAAATCCCCTGATTGATACTCCCGGTGTGCCAGTTCAGCCAACCCTTGGAATGAAAGCATACGTTTTGTTGGTTCTGGAGCACCAACACAAGCCAAGGAGGGGGGAAAACAACATGTTAGAAGTGATGGAAGAAATTAAAATCAGACAAATGAAAATAGAAAGCAAAAAGATGAAAATGCTCGCATTTAAAGAAAAATGACAAATTTGACACAAAATAAGGCAATGGGCAAAAAGAAAGGGTTACATAAAAGAAGTGGTGAAATAATGGGAAATGTTTGGGAATTTAACAGTTCAATTCCAATATTTGTACTGGACTAAACTTTATATGGAAATGTTTCCACAGTAAATTTACGTTCAGATTGACTGAATTAGGTTAGCACTGATGTTAATTCATTACATAATGTTATTAAGTTAATTAAATTTTCATTGATATATTACTTTAGTAAAAAATATACTAAGGTCATCTAATACCAACTCAAATACTATCTCAGACCTAAGTGATTTTAAAAAAAAGGGTATGAGGTGAAATTCCAAACAGGTGATGAATCTGATCAGAAAGTTGGTCTGTCAAAGCTCAGTTCAACATTTCACGTGCTTGTTGGTAAACGAACCACAGTTAAAATGTAAAAGTTGTAAAAAAATTATCTTATTTCACTTTCCAATGATTTTATCTTTCAAAATTACACAACCTAATCTTTCACATGTCTGGTTTACATTAGTGTGCCTGCCTTATATTTATAGCAGTTTCTCAAATTTGCAAAAGGCTTCATGAAAGTAGTGAGTGGCACACACACACACATTTAAGAACGCCATACATGGTTACAATTACACAAAAAGGTGGAGGGAGGATGGGTAATAGTTTCTGGGAACATTCCTGCTAAATGTGTCCACACCCACAAACCGGTTAACACCATAATGTCCAAACAAACACCTGGCTCAATTTCAATTCACTCTTTATCCCTACCCATCAATTTGCAGAGCTTTTTTATTTATTTATTTATTTTTTAAAGGGATCAAGGAGTAGTGGACTTCTAGCCCTTCAGTTTTGTCTTCATTTGGATGAGTAGATGACCATTTTAACTTCATTGCCACAGGGGGCACCTTGCCTCTACAAAGAGGTATTGGGCCAAAGCATAGAAATATTATTAGGCCTATAGATTACCATAGATCTGGATTCTATGACAAGGTGTGCTGACATTAGCATGGTCATATAAATAGAATTTTGAGTAGTCCAAACTATATCAGGCCAAGTCAGATTTTAAATTAATGTTATTAACAATGACTAAAACTATGTGCCAATTCAGGTAGTCAAGATAGCATTGTGTAAGCACTTGCAGAAGCAACAGAACATGTTAGAAAATGTCATGAAATAGAAAGATACACGCTACTTAACTGGAGAGGAAAACTAAATATTAGATATCCATTTTTTTTTAAGTATTTCTTATGTGGGTTATATCTTTAACAAGGACGGAAATTAGCATTTTAACGTGGACATATACAACTTGAATTATGACTAGTCTAGTGAGGAAGGCTGACTAAATGTAAATTTAACTTTAACGGAAATAATGTTTTAAATAAAACTGCAAAACTACTTTATTTTCAAGAAGGCTTCCTATGAGTCGTGCTTTCACGACAATTACGTAATAACGCTAACAAGCATTAACAAGGATAGCTCAATAACTTACACTGTTGTACGAACTCATAATCAGATGAAATGTTTTCAATCACGACACTGAGGTATAAGTACCACTGCTCGCCTTTGGGATGGATTCGGAAGCATTGTTAGAAGGAAAAAGAAGAGTGATTAAACATCTTCAGCATCTGCACCAGGCGGTGATGTGCGCACCCTGCTGCAGGGCCTTCATATCCGAGGGGCCATGACGGATGGAAGCCCGCGGCCATTTTCTCAAAGAATGTTATTGATCAAGAAATATATGGATTTTCTGTGCACTTGTATCATCATACAACCACATTATGACCTTTTACAGGCAACTCGCATCCCAACCGAGCGATCGTAACGGCTTTTAGGAACAAATGCCATAACACAAATATTATATTAGCATCTTACGTCTTGTGAATATTAATTTATTACAAACCGGGGATAATATTGTCGCCCTGTTTAATGAAATCCCGCAATGCCGAAAACCAGATTAAAACGCTAAGGCCTGATTTCCTCTTCGTGTAACACAAACATTAGCCCATTTATATAAGTTTTGTTTGATGGTTACGAGTCGAATCGTATTTAACAAAACGCGATGCCCACAGTCGTTTCCCTCCACTCGATGGTAATAGTCGTGTAGAGCTAGTTATTAAAAATAACCAACCTGTGCTGTCAGCCACGTTTCCCACCGAGCTCGCCATCTCCTCAGTTTTCGTGTCTTGCACGGTGGTCGTCAACGTGTCTTCAGGTAGATAACAGTTTCAGAGAAAAAAAAATGCGGCTGGCTCTCGCCTTTTTCGATTGCGGCAAGCTAACACGTTGTGAGGAAAGCTAAGGATGATTAGCTTGCCTAATCTGTGCTTTTCAGGACTTCGCAAAGCGCTAAATAAAACAAAATGCAATAATTATTACATTAGCCTAACAACAATTAACCAATAACGTCGATAACTTATATAAATATTTAAATAAAATTCCGCATACTGTTGTTTACAGATTCTAGCAGGTTTCCTCTTCACAACAATGCCGCTATGGAACATAAAATGGCGAAATGGGTGGAACTAGCTTTTAGAGAAACTAGATCCACTTATGACCATTACAAGGCGAAATGTGAACCGCTGTAATACATGGAATAATTAATTTAAAAGGCCACAGAATTTTTATCTAAAGTACTGTTTTCCAACTATGCGTATGAAATTTCAGCTTTGAATAGTAAGAACATCCCGAATGCTATCGCGCGGATGAATACATTGGTGTAGTAAGACAGAGTGCATAAGGGGAAAAGCAGCGCTAGAGCTCGAAGGAAGCAACTCAGATGAATTTCCTGTCGATTTCAGCGTTGCATTTTAGACCAAAGCAGAGCGGTAACGAATAAAGGTGCAGAGGAGGCACATAATAAATAAATAAATAAACACCGAATTGCTTGCACATATGTACCACATGGTCTTGTTGCGGGCCACTATATGAAAACGCATATTTTTACACACATTATACATTTAATTCAAGAAAGACAATATTTACTAATATGGACTAAACACTTTTTTAGCAAAGTGACTAGCCATTCCTTTGTATGAGTTTTCCAAATGATTATTGGAGATATGTTGAAATAAAAATAAGATGTAATTCAGCTGTTTAAGTACTGCATGGGGACTTTATGTGCAAGAAATGTGCAAGATTCATAATCACCAACAGAGGGCAATCATTTCAAAGACATTTAGATGGAGCCTTGCAAAGTGACATTGAACAGGCTTGCCAACTCACAAAATCTCATTTTAAAAGCATAATAATTGTGCACAATATTTCTATATGTTCTTATATTAGCATGACATTATTGAGGAAACTTCCCATTGAGTGGTAATCATTAGCATGTCATTCTGATCTAAAAATGTTGAAAAGGGGGTTATTGCTTGCTGCACCACAGTTTTTCCCATAGCCCCTCTGTGGGAAAGAAGTTGACAGCATTGCCCATGTTAGTTTTGCTCTGTGTGCTCAAAGCATGCAGAGGGTGCTGGGTTTGTGTATTCTTCCACACGTTCCTCTCGTTTGCTCTCACTCTTTACACTGCTTGGGGGTCACTTGTACACAGAATGATGTCATGGGCACTGTGTGTCTATAGCAATTGCATCTGATGTGCTTTATCTTTGTGCATGCTGCAGTCACTGGGAAGGCTCTATTAAGTGAATACATCACATCTTCTCCTACCCAAAGGGTCTGTGACAGCATCGCACAACAAACCCTCTTTTCACACAAGCTATTTTAGGAAACACGTGAGAGCAAGAGATTTATTCACTCACAAATCAATTTAGACTGGTCCCTATTAAAATCTAAGCAAAAGCCTGGACATTTGTTGAGTTTGTTGTGTTGTTTAATTGACGGAACAGACTATTTTGTGATCAAATGAGTGGCCTAAATTATTGCAACCCATTTATTTTAGGATAAGATCCAGTGCAAAGTGATGACCCACATTATTTGCAGTGCTTTGTAATGCCGGGGTTGCTTTGGGACACGGAGAAAATAAGTTGTTCACATCTAAAGTGTAAAAACTTAGAAAAACATTCAGCTGTCATTCATCGCTGTTTAAAATTACAGAAGTTAATTAAATTTTTGACAAATATCAGTCAGGTTTTCTCCAGAAATTCAAAATTGAAAAAGCTTTTTCTTTAGGATTATTTACGATCTGCCTTAGGTTAGGATTTCTAATGTAGCATTAAACTGGTTTACTTCTAGCTGTTTAAGCAAAACCAGTTTCAACTAATGATGGTGTGTCTTCTCTAGTGGTTCTGAACTTTGTGTCTAAGGGAGCTATACATTACCTGTTTTATTTTCTCTTTGTTCTCTGTTTTGTGCACTTAATTAAAGTTTTTCCATTCTCCAGCTTCACTTGATAGTGACATGGGTCCGCTTGTACCCCGACAGGGGAGGGGAGGGCCACCGAATGGAGACGCAGACAGAAAGGACCAGAGAGCAACTAGAGCAGCAACGTTTTTGAAAAACTGCAGGAAAAGTGAGAGAAAAAAAAAAAATAAAATGCGGAAAAAGTGTGGGTGTTGAACCGTCTCACCTGGAAAAGTGTGGGTGTTATAACACCCACATCCACCATAAGTGTGATGCCCATGCTGACGACACAAGGGCACCATAGGCTTGCTGTTCTGGGTCCCAGGTGTTTTAAATCACAGCTGAAGATCTTTTACACAGGTAATTTAAAAGTGGATATGTCATGGTTCCTGGGTTTTGGTGTGTGTTAGATGTTGATCATGGTTTAGGTTTTTGGTTTTTGTCATGTTGAGTTCGGTCTGGCTCTTGGTTTATAGTTCTGGGTTTTTGTCATGCTCAGTTTCTGTTATGTTCATGCTTTAGGTTTTCAGTTTTGTCATGTTTAGTTCGGTTTTCACTCTTGTGTTCTTTTGGTTCCTGTTTCTGGCTCATTAGTTCACCTGGTCTAATTACTCATTCACTTCATCTGTTCCTTGTTATCCCTCTGTGCATATATACCCCGTGGTTTTCAGTTTGCCCATGTCAGATCCTTATGTGGTTAATTACCCTGTCAAGTGTGGTTCCATGTTCCCTCGTTTTGACAATAAACCCTGTTACTTGCACTGATTTTTGCCTCCTGCCTTGACTGCCTGCAGTTGGGTCCTCACCTCCACCGCCATTCGTGACAGGATATCCACTAAAACAATGCTAATTAAAGCATCTCCCAGTCAATTTTAATCAAAGCTAAACCTTCCAGGTCCTGTAGGTCTCTCCCAGGTTGCATTCCACTGTACATGAAATGTTTATGACAAAAGAACTGTATTGTACCGATCACAGAATCCTCAGTGAAATTGAATGCCTGCACCCAGCTGTTATGTTTCCATTATTACTGAACCAAGCAGGAATTGATTAAAACTAGTATCTCCTGCAGAGTCATCTGAGGCAGGACTGAATTCCTATTATACATTTTCAGATGTTAACAGATGTTAGCAGCTTTTCTGACCAGCACAAAACAACAAGCTGTAAAACAAAAAGCTCACATAACCCAGTGAGTCCTCCAATATTTGTTTCCTCCTATAATCTGACACAAACATCTTTACTGAAATGATAAAGCATACTGACAAGGACAAACTGATTATTATGAATGAACTAACTACATCAAATGTTGTATGTACAAATTGCTATAGCTAGAAGGTTATAACCAGATAAGAAAATTCTGTTCAGATTATATCAATGAAGAAGCAGACAACCATAATTTCTGCATAAGTGCAATACTTTATTGCTTTACCAGATGGCCTGCAGCAACAGACATATTTGTTGCTATAAGCTTCCTCTTTGCAAGGCAAAAAGATAAAAGACAGAACAAAGGCATTTCCTTGAGACCATCTTATCTGCAGGAGAACAAGCCAGCATACCTGTTGTGACTGACACACTAACACAGTAAAATGTGAAGCTTTATTTCTTTATGCAACTCATTCGAAGTGTAACAGTCTCAGATCTGAATGTTCAAATAATCAAAATGTGTCATAAAAAATAATAAAAACTCTGTGGAAAACCTTTATGCTGGGAGACAGGTAGATATTGGACTTCCTGTTGCCAGCCAGGTTAATAATATGGTATGGACTCTTTGATTCATGATCCTGGCCTTTATTTAAGACATTTGTCAGGTGCAGACTGATGTTTTATAGCCATGCATTTTGCGGTTGGAAGTTGTGTCTGAACATAACAAGTATGCACAAACAGGCATCACTTGAAAAAGTTTGTATCTGGTTCAGATTGTACAGTTTTAGGTCAGACGTTATCAGCGAAGTTCCAGATATGTTTAGGTTTTTTTCCATTTCAAACTCTCTCAGTATGGATGACTGAGATACTGTGTATATGAAAAAAGTTATAGTTCAACTTGCAGAAATATGTTTTGTAGCACTTTTCTGTTACTTTATCACAATGCCAAAAAGAGTCAAGGGAACACTTCAGGGCTGATGTTTGCAGTGAAGATGTCAAGACCTGCCTGGTGCCTCCTTTAAATTTTTTCATTCATCACCTGTTGTCCCTGTGACTGCCTGACCCCTCTCATTTTACCCAGACTGCTCCACTGTCTCTACATCCCCCCATCCTCCCCTCTACACAAGGAGAAGTGTGACCCTAGGATTCTTCTCATCACAGGCGTTGTCAATCTCTGCTATTGGTTACAGCAGCTGACTGACACTCTTTTTAACGCAGGCTTTGCTTTCATTCACCTTCTGGGAAATTCTCCATCTCATAACAGCCCCCACCTCTGGCCCAATCACAACTCTCTCTCTGCTCTTAATATTTGAAGGATGTCACTGAGTATGTTGCATATTGCATTGCACAAAAGATGTGACTTCTCCCATGGTTTAGAGCAAAGCTCCCAAGAAAAAGTCTCTTCGGATAAACTACACACTGATCCTGGCTTTGCCAGATCTCATTTAGATCCACCTGAGGGGGCACTGAGTGGTGTATAGTCCCAGAGACGGGATGTCTGGAGTGGGGAAGGATTAGAGAAGACTCCCTCTGGCTAGCTGTTGACAATCTTAGCTCTCCTGCCTGAATATGTTTTTGTGTGTGTGTGTGTTTACATGGAATTAGAGAACTAATTGTTTTGCACAATTAGTTCTCTGATGTAGTCATTGTTTTGACCATTTATGAACCAATATGAGGCTTTAGACCAGTGAAAACAAACATTTGTTTGTTCTCTCTACTTTTTAAAATGACTTTTAAGAGTTTAATAAACTTTGTCTTTACTTGCTCATTGGAATAATTTAAGAGTCGAACTATCTCATTCTCTTATCTTTGGTATATTTTGAGGTAATATTGAATCCTCTTTTAGATTTACCATAAATTTCACGCCTTTTAAAATTTTTATTGTTTCTTCTAACTCTAAATGAAAGTGGCAAGGAGCCCATGTGGCATCTTCACTGCATAAGAAAAGAAAGACGCTCCTTATTCCCCCACTTTCTCCTCTTTCTACTGAAAAACAAAACACTTTTTTATGCACATAATTCTGTAAATGTAAAATCAAATGAAGATATAAAACCCTATTATATCTCTATAACAAATGACAGATCAATCATGATGGAAGATCGACGCATTAACAAACTCAGGTTATTTCAAATCAGACAGCATTCTTTTGGGTCCTCTTTGTTTAGATGAATAAGTCTAGCCATTCACCTGGAAGCTACTGTACGGCCTCTTTTGGTCTCTCACTGGATTCCTCTTCATATTTCAAATGGCTTTCCTCATCTGTGACAGTTACAGCATAATTGACCTGTGGCCAGCCTTGAGCAAACAGGACTTGCTGTACCCCATTCTCACGCAGAAGTAATTTTACAAAACCTTTTATCCAGAAAAATGGATCATCCATCACTAACTCCTCTGGTTGTGTAATAGGCTCTACCTTGTGAGTCAGTCATGGTTGGGGGCAACACTTTGTCCTGAAATAAGGTCACCACCAGAGAGAAGAAATCAGTCTCTCTGTGGGCTCAGGGCACAATAAACCACTGTTCACCCTAAAACTGAAGTTCTCCACTTGCTGACTTCATATAAGCAGCTTAAGAGGAAACCTATGTGTTTGAAGTGTACTTATTGCACCTGTTTGCATTAACCATTACAGTTTATATGTCCAGTCCAACTTATTATGGCTTTCCAATGAGTGTGAGAACTTTTCACTCTTTGTCTTATTGATGCTGTTCCAAGTTATGTAACGGCTCACATGCCACAATAAAGGATTAGACCAACTTTGAGAAGATAAGCTTCATACTTCATATTATTTCATAATAAGCAGCAGCAGCACAGAGCGGGATTTCTATGGGATGTTTCATATCTCATTCACAATCTCCACTTGCAGCTCCCGGCCATAGTTCATAGGTAAAGCAGTTTAGTCTGGGATCGTCTTCTTATTTGGATCTGTATATTTGCTTTTTCTCCAGCGTGCTGATTGAGTAGTTCCTCTCATAGAGTAATTGTACAATTATTTGCTCATGCAGTTGTTGCCGTTTCTTCAATCCTTGGCTGCCCCCGTATTTTCCCACCCTGTGCTTTTCCTCTCTAGATATCCTGTTTATAGGACACACACAGTTGTGAAGTGTTGCGGAAACTGGAACTTATTTCAAGATACAATACAAGCTTGATTCGATAGCGTTTGGCGGATCTGGATTTGACAATATTTAGTAAGCATTGTCACTCTTGCCTGACATTGCTCAGTTTGGTCTTTCCAGACCACTTTTGATCTTTTAGAGACTCCTGATCCAGTTTATTTATTTATTTTTTTTTTTAATTAATTTATTTTTTTTATTATTTTGGTTAAGTAAAAGTAATTGTTATACTTTATACATCTGCAAGAGCAAATGGAATCATGTGTGTATGTATTTATCTGTGTGTACACAGCTTAGGTCGGAAAAGGGTTGGACCAAGGCGGCTGTGGAGAGAACAGGGAAAGAGTCCAGAGGAAAAGGCGTAACTGCAGCTTGTCGATCACCTCTTCCACCATACTTGCCACAGAGAGCAATAAAACATATACTGGAGACAATTTAATTCTTGAACACACCATAAACACATATGAACCCTCATAAACCAGAAGACCACAGTGACTAAGTACAGATCTTACCATTGTTGTAGATGTCTTTTCTTTAGAATGGTATTACCACTGAGACCTTCTGGACATTATCCAGCTTATCCAGATTAATTACTTTGATAAATTTCTTTCTGACACTTTATTGTTATTTATTTAGAGAAAAGTGGCTACAATATTCCTGTACTTATCCTTTAGATTAACAGAGTAATTTCTCCTGGAGATTCAGCTATGGTGGCAAAGCTGCTATAATTAAATTCCACCAGGACTGCTGAATTGACAAAACCAACAGAGTTAATCTAAAAACTTTTATCAATTTTACATTAACAGAAAGTAGGATAGTTAGTGCAAGGTCAAAGACATTTATTTTTGATTTATCAGCAAACTGTTCAGATTCAGAAGATTACAGCCTCTCTTTTTCCTGTGTTATCTCTTGTAAAACAATGGCAGGAATCACTGGACTTTGTGTCTTGCTGACTGTAAGAATGAAAAATGAAAACAACAAGGGTTTAAAATGGGATTTGAGGTCAGACACTTTTATTTAGATGTGTGTAGAAATTCCCTACATGAGTTACAGTTCTAATAAAATTATTCATCTTCATTTAACACATTTGTAATCTTGAATGGTTTTTAACCTCTGCACACATTTTTCATTGGATTCAGTCTCTGGAAGGTAGGTCCAACTATGAGGGAAAATTATGGAAATGAAAGGTCAGGGGTTGCTGATGGAGAAACAAGGGTCATTGAGGGAATGGATAGGGTGGTGACATTTGACAGAATGACCTCCACGTAGCAAACCAAGCACCAATCAAACTGAATGTTGATTATTTGCATCTTTACTTTATTACATCCTAATAAAAAACTTGCGTAAATGTGCTTAATAAACTTGGGGTTTACCAGTCTGCGTAAAGCTCTTTTTCTGCACTACATTATATTATATTAACATTATATTTTTGTTGCAAGAAAAGGTAATAAATGAATTCATTAATGAACTTATTGGTTGGTTGTTTACGGCAATGGATATAAGTACAAAACATAAAATGATAAACAAGATAAACTATGTGAACCAAAAGGGTGCAGGCAGAAGCAAAAGCTTGTCATGGATCATGGCTGTTTTCTATATGTCTATATAGTACATAGAAAAGTACTAAGTTATAGTCTGATGTTTCCATGTTTCTATAAAGCATTTTGAATCACCCTGTCATTGAATTGTGCTAGACATATAAACCTTGCCTTGCCTTGACTAGTAAGCTATGACTGTAAGCTGTGCGTACTAAACCAGAGTCTTGAAAAGTGCAAAACAAACTGTTTTTTTTCTTAATGATATAAACTACCTGTGCTTTAATACTATAAGAAAAAAGCATCCCTGTCTCCCATGAAGAACACTTGTACTGCAGAGGTCATGCTGAGTTTATTTACAGCTGTACAAGTAGGGAAAAAAAAATCATAGCGTCAGCCTTTAGTCACAATAAGTCTAGGAAATGTTTGGCAAAGATGAAGCAAAATGAAGATACTCTAACATGGACACTAATCAAAAGGACTAAGTTTAATTTAATTGATTTTAGACATGTAATCAAAGTGAGATTAGCTAGGTGGAACCTTTAAAACATGTTTTGTTCTCTGTGTAATTCCAGGAGAGAGGTTCTATGACATGATCAGTTAGACACTTGTGAGACTTCAGTCCCTTCTTTACTTTGGCCTTGATCCACCATCTTCTTTTGTTTTTAGCAAAGGGTTTTGATCAATTTCATTAGACTGTTTTGGCTTTGGCAGTTGGTAAGTTAGTAGTTTTGTCATTTCTGTTTGGGAGCTTTACTCTTTACTGCCAAACAAACCAGGCTGCGCACCTGTGATGATACTGTACAGAAGCTCATCTATAGACAAGCCATTTTCTTTACTGGCTTCAGCACTGTTTTATTTATTTGTTTATTTATTTATTTATAAACAATGCAGAGGATAGTTTTCATGAGTCTGCCTTCATGTTTCACTTGGATCAACAGGTTGTTGTGTTTAGGCCCAAAACTGGAGGAGAGCTGAACTCAGCCTGAAGAGAGGAAGTGCATGTACAATAAGGAGTGGATGTTGGCTAGGACTGAAGGACTGACAGAAACACAAGAATGCATGTTTGTTCCAGATAAGGGTAATTAATTTTCTGCTGAAAATGAAAAAAAAAAAAAAAAGCACAAGCAGGTCTGAAGGATGTTGACTGTTCCAACCAATCTAAATTAAAAAAACTATATATCAACAGCAAAATGGAAAAGACTGATAACAAAATTTTAATCAAAATGGTTTGTAACTTTGAAGTGTGGTGCAATTTAGGTCTGGATATAATAATAATATAATATATAATATATTTGCCCTGGGACAAAGGAGACTGTGGCCGCTGTCATGTTTAAATCAGTCTGGTTGAATAACTTGCATTTACGGTTATACAGATGAATTGTGTAGATATGCTCATGCCTAGGGCTGACTGACTGACAACAGAGCTTAAAAAAAAAAAAAAAGCTAAAATTGAAAATTTTCTACTTGATTTACAGATTAAAAACAGTCATGATTCATTGCCCCAGTTCAGACATTGCACCGGTATCCTTATGTTTAATGATAGTTTTGCTATTTGTTAAACAATATTATCACTGTGCATGTGGTTATTATTGTTATGTGATCGTTATTAATATTGCGTAATGAGGGTAGAGAAAAAGATGCTGTGACATAACCAGCAATTCAGATATCCAGGCTTATATGCAGTTTGTGGAGGCCTGTTTTTTTTGGCATGGAGCAAATCCCCCTTTGTTCGATACACAATACTGAAAAACCAACAAGCTCATAATTAGCATTGCTTGGCAAAGTCCTGCCCAGTGCACCTGGGGAAATGGGAGTGGAAAACACTATGGAAAGAATGGTTATGGATAAGTCGTGACACTGCTGTTTGGCTCAGTGTTACCCTGTTGCAAAACATGCAAAACAAGTTTTTAGAGTTTACTGATACTAGAAATAGTCAAAACCAAGACATTATATTAATTTATTTAATAATTATTCAGATTGAACAATGCACAGTTCCTCTTGTAGACTTTAGCTCTGCTAAAGTACCATTAGCTTTTCTGTTATTTTTTGGGGTGTGATATGTTATTATGTTCCCGGGAGTACTGTGACTACACAGTTTGTGGCGCTTTCTTGTTCCTACACCCATATCAGGAACATGGTAGTAAACTGACTAAGACTTAACAGAGACTCAAACATGTAATTTTAATCCTGGTTTAAGTCTCTATTTTATACAGCTCACTTTGATCACACACGGCTATGGGGGAATGGCCCCTGTGTACATACCAAATGTGGTCATTGAGTATGAAGACAAAAATCCATTTAAACATGTTTAACTAGCTTTAGATTGTAGGATTCACCAAACAACACTTGAAAGGAATTTTCATGTCAGTCATGGTTCAAAGGGTCCATATATGAATGATCTGCTCTGTGCCCAGATCTGTGCCCCTGGACCTTATAGCTCTAATGTGCCACATCGTGCCACTTTTAACTACTTTGATGGCCACATTGTCACTGTGTACCATGGAAGTAATCAGGCATGTCTGTTTATGCTTGAAAACAGTGAAAGCCACACATGAGGACTATGACTGGAAATAGCTGAGATTGGTGAAAAGCAAAACAATGATGACACCAAGACAAAGCTAACATAAATTAATACATAAATTGTATACATTAAAAAATATATATAAACATATTCGCACCAAGAGGGAAAAATTAGATAAAAATGAGCAGAACATTTAGTCTGGAATTAAAGTATGTGAAGAATCTAGCAGTTTCTGAGATTGTCTCTGCTTCTTAACACCTCCCCTTTTCCTCCTCCTTCTCTTTACCTTTTGCTCAAAGTCACAGTTGGAAGGCCTTTAAGAATTAAGAATGCACTCAAATGCATCCCCCGCTGAATGAGGGAGGCGTTAAACATCCCTCCCTTTAACATTCACACAAGTGTGTATTTCTATACCCCTGGAGCTATTTGTGGGAGATTTTTATGTCTGTTGTAGCCAACTGTAGTCTGCAAAAACCTTGGACCAGTCAGAAATGTGTTATTTCAATGTCCTGTTTTGGTTATTTTATAATTAACTGCTTCCTGTCTGCTAAATTTCTCTGGACTTAATACACAGACATTACGCCTTCTACTAATTCTGTAGGTTCTGTTGGAGCAACAGGCAGGTGTGACCAATAACAACAGGATGACATGTCAACACCTCTGTTCCCCACTGACTTCCTCTCACACCCCAGCTCCAAACTCAGACACACCCAGAACAATCCACAGTTATTCTGCAGTGCACAGATATGCATACTCTGTGCTTGTGTCTGTGAGATAAATGTGGATATTCACGACAATTTTAACCCCTGAATACCTACAATGGGTTAATCAGTTTAACTGTGCAAGTGCTCATTTACTCTGACAATTGTAGTTAACCCCAAACAGTTGCTGATAACCTCGGAGTCTAACCTGTGGCCTCTGACTTTAACCTTAAGGCTCTTCAAACAAGACATTGGCCTCCAGGGGCTCAACACACATATTTAATGGGTTTCTTTCTTCTTTCTCTGTTTTGCCTTATCCTTCTCGGGGTCTCTCTTTGCTCCTATATCTTGTACTGCTCGGTCTTTCTGGTTTCTGTTCAGGCTTAGCCTAAGATAATCCCCTGAGTCTGTTTCCTTTGGTTTGCACAACACAGAGCCAGAGGCGACAGTGATGAACATGTGAGAAGCAATACACAGATCTATTTTTCCTAAACTTTTCTGGGATGCATGATGCTTCTCTTGTTTACACAGTAGTATTTTACAGTTGACATCTGCAAGTTGGAATTCTTTCTGCCCAAAATTTCTGAATTTTAGACCTAGTTGGACCTTTGACTTGACATGTTGTAAAGTACTCAATCAAGTAATAAGTGAGCAAACACATGAATACAAATGTAATCAGCTCACTTTTTACATAAAAATTGAACTGTGAATAGCAATATTTTTAAATGAGTACTATAAGTTACATTCTTAATAGAGTGGAGATAAATGTATTCACAGAATGGTAACTTTCCATAAGGAATTTAATCTTTTCATCCAGTGCTCACCATTATATAGGCTGCCTCCCAACCAGCTGATAAGCCTTTAAGATCCCCTTCAGCAGGTTGAGTGGTTAATGAAGGCTCAAAGAGAATGATGGGAGGTAATAGCGACTAATAATACTAATTGGTGGTAATCGCGGAGCTTCCAAAGTGGTATTTCTTTGTGAGTAAACAGAGAGTTGGTTCTTTTCAATGAGCTCAGCCAGAGTGCTCTCTCTTTCTCACAGCACAGCCTAGCAACTGCCCCTCCATTTTAGTGGGTTTTGACCAAATAACTCAGCTGGCCATCACAACTCATCATTGGTCACTCATCCCTTTGTTCACTCTCTTTTCTCTCCTTGCCAAACATGCCAGATCTCCATGTGTCAGAGCAAGAGGAAGGAAGGGAGAGAGGATTTGCACGTGATTTCCAAAGAGGAGGTAAAATAAACCCACACTGGCTTCCCATGTATCTGATCCACATTAAGTTGTTTCTGTTTAATTCTGCTGCTTCCCTTTCATTGCTTTGAGATCATCTTGTCAGTGAAAGTGAGGACAGTAATGTGGTGTTAAGAGGACAAGATTAAAAAACCAACTTCATACTTTCAGCACTACTGGAAAGAATAACTTGGATTTTTTGACAAATCACTTTATTTTCAGTACACAGCAGAGAGATGTCGGCTTGTTCACAGTTGTATCCCCTCTTGATGGCACGGTTTTTAAAAACAGTGACATGGAGCATAGACAGAATGCAAAGACCAGTTTTAGTCTGGTTGAGCATTTACATTTAGGCATAGTTTGACTCACTACTACATTATCTTGGTGTATGATTTTGTATGATTTCAGTCAAACTAACATGCATGCATGCTGTCACACCTTGTGGATTGCTGGTTTGGGGTTGGACTAGTTAAGCTGCAGCTGAGTTTCTGACTTATTTCCTGTTTTATTTTGTTGAGTTTTCCCCTTGGGTATCATGCTTTGCTTTCTGCTTCCTGTTCATTTGTACACCTGGTTTAATTTGCTAAAGTGCTTCACCCGTTCCCTTGGTTTCAGTTTTCCTCTGCCAGTTCCTTGTAATCTTCATGTCACGTGTAGTCATCGTAGTGTTCATGTAGACTAGTCTCACAGTCTTGCCTTCATAGTAATTTTCTTTTGTACAGTTAGTTTTTGTTCATTTAAACATCGTTCCTGCATTCGTCCTCTTGCTTCGTAAGCCTGCATTCAGGTCCACACCTTCCATGCAACCCTGACACATGTGTTTTAAAGGCTGGGTTTTGGTGTGACATAATTCAGCTTTTTTACTAGTGTTATGGAAACATACTGAATCTAGTTTAGAAATAGGGAAAACATTTATTTTGCCTGAAGGTAACCAGTTATTTCTTAATTTCACTCATTTATTTTTCATAGTGAATATTATTTTATCTGTGCAGTAAAGATTTACCCATGCTTTCTCAGCCTATCCTAACCAGTCTACAGCCTTACTCTGTGCTTAGCTTAGGTTGTCTGTGGCTTTGGTCTCAGTTATAATGCAAAACCACATTTGTCAATCCATTTTTTTCACACTGGTGACTTATATGGCTGTAAAATCTCCAGGGGAAGGTGTTCATGGATCCCCCTGGAAACTAACTACCTCAACTTGCTTTTTGGTTCACAAAAGCTTAAACAACTCCCACTGGATGTCTGAGTAACGTAACCTGTCTCCTATAGTGAACCCAGCCACAAATGGACCAAGTTCAAGCATCCAGAAATGATGATTATTTCCCATAATGATGAAGCATTTCTTCAAGCTATCAGACATTTTTCTCCTACTCATTACATCTTCCCTCAGTTATGACGTGTGCCCCAAATGTCCTCTCAGGCAACCAACAACTACAGCGTCAAAAGGTTCCCCCATAACACAAGGAATTGGGCCTTGGCTCAGGGGTTCTGGGGCCCAAGGGTGCCTTGTTTTACCAACAGCTCCAGTGCTGCTGGACAAGACAGGATGTATTGTTATGCAACAAGTTAATAAGGATGAATAGGCTTCAGCACAGGCCCAGTGAATGTCAGTGGAAATGGTGGGAAGTGAGTAGCAGCTAGGTTAATCCCAGGGGGAGTCCTCTTGGGACCTGGCCCTCATAGTTCCTCTGTGTTTTCCTGTCACCCTTAAATGTGTTGGTTGAATGTCTTTAAGAGAAGGAGATCGAGCAGAAAGTAGGAGACTGGGATCTGTGGCTTTAGCAGCAGAGCAGGCTGGCTAATCCCTGCAGTCTCAACACAAGGGCAAGCCAAAACTCTGGGGGTGTCCCCACATTTTCCTATTTTGCAAACCTCTCAACTGCTAATCTTCTTTTAACTTCTTCCTGTTCTTGCTTCTCTCCTCTCTCCTCCTTTCTGTCAGCATGGCTGCCCCCAGGCACTGAGCCAACAACCCCACTGTCTCTCTGTGGGTGACATCACTAGTTGGCGCTGAGAAGCAGGGATGGAATAATTAGGTTTAGATGGTTGAGGTAACTCTCTGTGCATATGTGCATGGTGTGTGTGTGTGTGTGTGTGTGTGTGGTGATGTAGAAGAGAATTTGCTTTACTGAACGTAAAGCACGTCGACGTTACAATCAGCACTCAATCAAAAGAAAACCAATGGCAACAATGCAGTCAATTTATATGGTTGAATCAGAAAGAAAAAGGCTAAATAAACAGCGTTATAAAAGTTTACACTTATTGATGCAAGTGTGTTCAAACGGTTTGGCTTTCTCCTAAAATTAGTCAGAATTGAAAAAATTAATTAAAGTCTGGCGTCATACGTTGTTGGTTTTACAATTAACTGTGTTGGGGGAAGGGTGGGGGTGAAGGGCCCTGCTTTAATAACTCTCTATAGACTCCATACATGACCACCCCAGCAAAGCCCACCCGTTCACCGCTTTCCGTGCTATATACACAGCCTACTTAGGGAGAGGCCTTTGTATGAACGATGCGCTTTGTCAATCTCTATTTAGTGGCTTTTTTACGACAGACTCAGCCCTTTGAATATTAACTGTGTGATCATTCTTGCCACACAAGCAGTTGCACAGGACCCCCAGCTTCCCTACACTCTTCTCCAGGGCTTTGTGCCCAACCACATCTTGATATAAAGACTCTATGGTCTCTCATCAACCAGTTAGGGAGAAATTTACTTGTTATTCCTTTTCTGACTTCAAGTGTTTGCTTTATCTTGTTACGAGAAGACTCTAAACCAGAGATCAAATGGAAGAGTTTTAAATGTCACAAATAAAAGTAAAAGAAACAAGAGGAGGAGAAGGGCTGATTTGTCTGTGTTGCTGTATGTCACTGTGAAATTGTTAACCTCTAGTGGAGTGCGACTGTAGGTCTGAGTGGTGTAATGACTGTAGCAGCTGCAGCAAGAAGGCGACAAAGGATGGGAGAGTCTACCCTGGTGTTTTTTCAGGCCAATAATCCCCTTTATTGAGTCTCAGGAAATCCTAATTGGAGTCGGAAGAGGCTTCAGTGGCCAGATGTGCAAAGACTGACAGAGTCAACCCAACCCCCAAGGACAACTGACCACAAGCTCCTCAGACTCCCTTCTATCCTGCTGAGTTGAACTGATATGCACACACAAACTCAAACACAAAATATGTAAGGCCATATCACCACAAGCACAACCATACACATCCTCCCTGTCCAACCTGGAGGAATTTAACTTAGTAGCCCACATGCACAGAATGCTAAACAAGCAGTGACTGTAGACAGCTTGGTAAACATAGTGCAGCATCTGCTGTGGACAGTCCACAATGAAAACAAAACAAGGTGCAGAGCTCAGTTGTGCCTCTTGTTTGCTATTTCAGTTGATAAAGTTAGAAGAAACTGCAACAAATGCAAAAGCATGCAGTGGAAATTCTTTAAAAGTCAATATACAAACAGGGAGACTAAATAAACTGGTCAGAAATAATAAGGAAAAATCCTGACATGGTTGGTTTTGCATAAATAAAGTCTTTAAAAGTAATTCCTTCCACACATAGCTGTGTTACATGCCTTCCTTTTTCCAAAAACTAACTTGCAGCTTTCTTTGAGTTTTCTATCTTTCTGAATGACTGCATCACTTTTGTAATAGACTACCTGCTCAATTAAACTGTACTGACTCAAAAGTTTTAGACACATCTGCTTATTAAAGATCAATGTTTTGGAATGTGCAAACTTTTGACTGGACTTATGCATGATAAAAGCAGCACATTGTAAAAACAAATATATAAAAAAATACATGTGTTTATGCATGAAAGAATTTACTGTCTGTCACTCCTTATCAGACGGTCTGACTGAAGCCAGAGATACTTGTCAGGCCATTCTGGATAACCGCACGTGAGTGCAGCTGGAAACTGGGAAAAATCTGGGTTTGATTAGGGATACCTCCCCGGACCTGCTGGCCCAGTCTGGAATCAGACCCAGGTGTTTGTGTGCATGCATGTACAATTTTCTCAAGCACACACATACACATACTAAGTCTATGCATGTGTTTAAAACCCCTGCAGAGTCACAGTCACACTGACCTATTTACTCCACTGTGGAAATGACCAGCACCCAAAAGGCAGATTAGTCTCACCAGAGGCTAAATAACAACAAAGCCTGTGTTAGGTGATATCAATAGTTTTACGTGGAACCATTTTACAGTCTCTTTCATACAATATATAAATGGGGCATCTGGGGAGAAAAAATCCATGGCATTGATTTCTTTTCATCCGGATTCATGTCTGCAGCCGGAACAAGCCGACTGCAGGAAATGTCACTGTATAGAATCTGATCTCCGTATCAAAAGAACTCTGCTTTGTGAGCACCCATGATTACTTTAGAGTTATTGTAAATACTTCAGTACATCTATTATGTGTGTGTAAACTAGAGAGCTAACAACCTTCACCTTTTTGCAACCCTTTTAGGACTTCAGAGTAAGATTAAGAAGGGCAGATGATGAAGAGCTAACACTTGCTACATGGCTGCAACCACCCCACTGACCTCATGGCTGAGCTAAGGGGTGGTTGGCACTGAAAACTCATGTGCTACGCCTTATTTCTCCATTCAGAAAAAAGAAGGTTTAGACCTCAGCACATATGATCAGTGGAGTCAAACTTGGGGGAAAAAGATAAAAAGAGAAATTTCTTGTAATCCTTGTCAGATTTTACTGCTTTACATCAACACTTTATTCACTAAAAAATGGCTCAAGTCAATCACAGGATCTGATGTTTTTTCTCTATGCAAATGTAGTGTGAACATCAAATCAGCTCTTTAACATTCATTAATCACCATCACAAAGTCAGTGTTACAGAAATCATAATATGTGGATTTGTGCAGGGTCATTCAGGCCCTCTATGGACCATAAAGCTGCTGTCTTTCAACAGAGGCATTTCCTTGTATTCTGAGAAGTGCACTGTACTCTGAGAAGTGAGTGACTGAACAGAAAGTGAAGTTTCCTGAGAGAGGTTTATCTTGGCACGGTACACTATAATATGCCCTGCGGCTCAAACACAATAAAAGCCAGATCTTTGGGGTCATAACCTGCTAATTACTGCAGCCCCAGAAGTGATGACGACCGTCTGTCAGCATGGCTTGTGAAAGGGGCTATCTGAGCCGGACTTGTGAGCACCAGGTAACACAGGCCAGCAGTGCTCCAGCACCTTAGATGAAAGGTCGGTGTTACGGGTCCACATCCCCAGCACCTGGGCCATTTCAGCACCCTGAGGGGACTTCTGGCCTCTTGGCTTTCACCTATGCATCGTTCTTGGTTCAGGGTAGAGATATAGACATCATTTCCCATGTCTGATAGCCATCTGTTCCCTCTCTCAGGTTCTCCTCTAAGCATGATCAAGGCCCTCAGCACCTATCACAGATCAGTCCAGCCCACTGTGATGATTAGTCTGAAACACAGACATATCAAGCTGTCTGTAAAGCTCCTGACATTGGACAAGCTTTCATGTGCAATCTTATCTGCAATATCCAAATGTTACAAAACCACTACACGACATATTAAAGCATTAAAATAATTTTCTCTTGAGATTTGTAAAAAGGAAACACAAGATTAGGATTTGTCTATTGATTATATTGAGAATCTGTAGAAAGATTTATTGAATCTTTTTCAACATGCTCAGCATTCCATGAATTCAGTCCAGTTATGGCATCTTCCAAGTCGAAAAGTTGATGAAAGCTCACCTGAGATCGAGTATACTACTAGTTGCAAATGAACTCTTAGTTCGTCCATGGGAAAACAGGGAGGATACAATAAAGCCATATCAGCGTGGGGGTGCGCGCCTGCGCGCTCTGGTAAGCAGTGTGCAAGTTTCCCTGCAAGTTGAGAACGAGAGACAGCGGCGAATGGAGTGGGATAGGTCACTGGGATAAATAAGTTAAAGAAAACAAGCGTAGACGTTAGGAAGCAGTGAGTTCGAGTTGGAAACTTTTATTTGCGCTTTATGATTCTTTTCTGTGGACAAGGGAGTGCCGTCAGCGGCTGGTAAGTCTAACAACCTGATTGGGATCCGAATCAAAGAAATGAAAATGATTTAAAACGAGTTTTGTTACTTTAAATGGACCTATAGCTGTTTTTTCTCTTTTTTAAAGATAGAACATACTTTTATTCTCAAAGTATGAGAGCAAAAGTATACAGGCTGAGATTTCTTTCTATTTTATATGAAATATCAACATAAAAAAAGTTGTTGAGCTTTTGATGAAAGAAGATAACATTAAATTGCTTTTTCATTTTTTTTTTTTAAAAAAAACTTAATTTTACCGTAACTTCTAATCGTACCAAGGAGCTTTTAAGCAAAACAGTTTTGGAAATTTTTCGCTTGTCGAGATACAGATCTAATGAAATGATGGAGGCTGAGTACCCGGCGGTTGTTTTTGCAGCGCGCTCATGCGGCTCTCAGTGGAACAGCTTGGTGATCAAGCGCATCCCTGTAGTTTCCCAAATGTTGTGACTCATGCAGACAACGCGAGACACGATGAGAGGATGTGTTCTAGCCGAGTCCAGAACCAAAGCCATATAATGATTAAAGAGTTTGCCCCGAAGCGCTCTGCTAAAACTTCTGAGTCATACCCAGATGCAAAATCTCACGTAAAACCTGCTGGTGCAAGTGCTTAACCAGCTCTTAGGTGTTAACCTCACATAACGAGAAGGGAATGTGTAAAAATTTGTGAAAGATGTGAATTTCAGAGCGTTAATTTTCTCCGCTTTGTGGTTACCTGTGCCTCTTGCTGTGCCCCTGTTGTCTCTATATTTTCTAATTAGAAGGGGAAAAGGTGTGTGCACCGTGCAGTGAGGTGAAACTGAACAGGATGGGACAAGTTATCCAAACAGCCCACATGGGGCGTACATCTAGTCAAATTCGTGCTTTTCCACCAAAAAAACTCACTGAACATTGACTGGAAGTGGAGTCATTTATGATTCGACTTCAGCTGATCATATTTTTAGCTTCCACAGGAACTGAACCAAATGTTTGATTTATACTGGCTTCAGCTTAAGGTGAAGTCCAGTCTTAAATTACGTGAATCCTCTGGCAGTAATTCCACTTCCAGATAAGCTGAGTCAAACATGATTCAACACATAGGTCTTAGTAGGTAATACTCAGCCATGCTAATAATGAAGGAGAGGCAGGGCCATGTGTCAGTTTAGACATAAACCTCAGTAGAAACTGACAGATTGTCTTGTTCCTGCAGAACTTTAATGACTGTTTTCCAAATATATCATGTCTAAGAATATTTAGTTATTTTGTGTCCTAGACTTACGGAATGACTTGTGAACAAGAGCACGCCGGAAACTCCAGAAGACTTTACGGTAGAAGAGCAGCAGAGCCTGTTTATCTGCTGTAACTCCTCCCTCTGACAACCAGACAGCCTCTATGCACATCAACCTGAGTGTGGCCATCAAAGAATCGTGTGCCTTTCATGGAAGTCAGTCCGCCAACTGCGCAGTTACCTCTGATGCTGTGGAAGTGACAGCGATGGAGTCATGTCAGGGGCTGGTCACCCCTCCGCCACCCCCACCTCCTCCTCCTCCTCCTCCTCCTCCTCCTCCTCCTCTACCTGCATCCTCCTCACCTTTTAGTCAAGCAGACAACATCCGCCGAAGTCGTCTGAGGAAGCTGAACTGGGATTGCATCCCGAAAGAGAAAGTAGAGGGAAGAAAGAGTGTGTGGAGCGGGGCGGCCCCTGGGGAGGATGAATTCCCCATAGACCTCCATTCTCTAGATGAGCTGTTTGGTCAGAAGGACAGCAAGACCCGGGACAGAACCAGCACCCTGAGGCGGCGGTCTGCTCTGCTGTATCACAGATCCTCACAGGATAACTCTGGAGAGGTAATATCACTGAAGTGGCAAAGATACAGTTTTATAGCTTCTTTTTTTGTAGCTACAGTTTGATTTTATTTTTACTCATTGCAGATTTCCCTGTTGGACTCTAAACGCAGTATGAACATTGGAATATTTCTACGACAGTTCAAGATGTAAGTTTCCTCCTCTCTTACTACTGTTGATGTTGCTCAAAGGTTTTAAATATATCTGACGTAAATGTCAAAAATCTTAAAGATTTGGACTACTGGTTTGACTGTTGCTACATTTTGAGATTTCAAACTGGCCTCTGAGAAAAAGTAGTAGACTTTTTTCATTTTGATCTTCAAAGACTAAACAATTATTTGGGAAAATAACGGACAGATCTTTAATTGAGAGTTATCATTAACTGCAGCAGTATTCCTATATATTCTGGCACATTTTAACATCATTTGGCATCATTAGTCAGAACTGACAGTCAGTTTTATGAATGGGGATCTGAGGTGCGTACAGTTGAGCAGAGGGGAACAGTAGTGCAATAAAGCTGAACTAGCAAATACAGCCATATGTCAGTGTGTCCTGGTTTTAAAAGTGTGAAGCCTCATCAGGAGAGGGGATGTCTGGTGAATTGAAGGGCAGGGTGCACCCTGAGCAGCTGGGCTGAGTTTGGAAGGAGGGTGATGAGTAAGTGGCTCTTAAGGAGTCAGAGTTGACACCTGCTGGCGCCCATAAAGAGTGTCTAATCTTAAAGCTGCCCCCCGCTGAGAGAGACCCCACTGGTGGTTTGTCATATTCACCCATCCCCCCAAACACTCTTTAGTATCCCATGTCTGCTTGGCTCAAACAAATCTGCACTTACTGTAACAAAAAGAGCTGATTTACAATCATTTAGGCAGATTTACATACAATTTAATCCCTCAAACAAATTAGTTAAGTATTGGAAATTATGTAAGATTTTCCATAAAGCTGGGAAGAGCAATGCTGTTGCGATATTGTCATGCCACCATGAAATTCTCAACAAAAGAAGGTTTCCTTTCTAAACTTGATTTGTCTAGACTTGTAGGAAAGCCTTTATGTGAAAAGATCCTCTTCTGTACACAAACATTTGTCTTGTTTGGCTTTTATTTGCCCTCTGTTGTAAAGAGTGGCATGGCTGCCGTTTAGATGTGGGTGTAGTTTAAACAAAATCCAGTTTTGTGTTGTTTTTGAGCAGAGCTTCAAGTATCTTTCTGTTTTGTCATCTTATACACTATTATATTTCAGTTTTGAATGGAAAATGTAAGGACAAATCACTCATAAAATGATTTATTTACTTTAGCAGTCATGCTGGAGTCAGATGATAACATGTAAATGGTGACCCATGAATCAGGTGAACATGTCTGAGAATAAAGGCTCTGCAGTGTGTGATAGGATCATGTGTTATGGGCTGTAAGATGAAGCGGGAGGGCAGAGGATAATGAAAAACTGCTGGAAGAGAGGATATATGTCATTTGGAGAAAGTAAATCAAAGGTTTAAAATCCGTTTGGCTCAGTTTCTGCTCTTTCACATTGACATCTTGAGTTCCTACAGACATGTCTGCCTGACTTCATGACCCTGTCCCCTGATTTGAAGAGCATAATATTCATTCCTATGTGATTATTGGAAAACTAAATCTAATAGGGTACTCAAGCTGGAAAGACTTGCTGCTTTCTAAATGATGTCATACCAAAACATGTTGGTAAATTTCTGCAGGCCTGCTAAGGAGATAGTTGAAGATATCAGACATGGTGCTGGAGATCGTTATGGAGCAGAGAAGCTCACAGAGCTCTGCAAATTACTGCCTGACAATGAGGAGGTAAAGTGCTTTTTTTCCTAGCATGCAACTATAACAGTGACAAGCTCTTTTCCCCTCAAACACCCTCCACTCTGCTTCTCTTACTCATCATCTGGCTTTGGTTAGGATGATCAAAGTTTGCCATTACACCATGTTGTGTTGATGTGGCCTGCTTCCTGAAAAGGAACATGCTGAAAGATATTGGAACTTTATCCTCATGTCTGGATTCCTGTTTGTTATTTAGTGAAAGCTGTTATTTAAAGGTTTTTATTCAGCATCTTTTCTCTTTCAGGAGTCTCGCCTGAAGATGTTTAGTGGGGACCGGATCTGCCTTGGAGAGCCGGATCTTTTCATGCTGCTGTTGGTGGAAGTTCCCAGGTATGCCGCTCTCCAATCAATAAAAAGGAGCAAAACTATCTCCAGCTTTAAAACCTCGCTGTTTCATCCACCAACTCCTTTCTTCTTTCCTTTGGCATGTTTGTGTAACAGCTGACTGATTTTTGTGTGCCTTTTAGCCGCCATCACCACTCAAACCTTCTTGTTCATTAGTCTGTCTCCCTTTATCCCTCTTTCACCAGTTTTCGGCTTCGTCTGGACGCCATGATTCTGCAACAAGAGTTTGACCCAGCTGTGACCTCTCTGTGTGTGGCAGCCAGATGTTTGAGGGAGGCGGCCAGAGGTAATGTTACAGCAGAGTGTTGTGTACTCCATTCACTATGAGTTACCACGCTGGCCTGCTAAAATCCTCTTGTTTAGTCTTGTGTAGTGATGCCAGGAGCCAGAATTGAAACAAGATAAATTATTTAACATTTAGAATGACTCTGATTTAGCAGGAAGTTGCATTAAGTGATTTTTTTTTCTATAAAAGTTGCTGACTTGTTTCATGGCCTTGATGTGTGCTGCATGCAAAGTCATCCTCATTATTTTAGCAGCTCTCAGGCTGAATGTTGATATTGTCTTTACTATCCTAGAATTGCTGAGCTGTCCAGAGTTACACTCCATCCTCCGTTTAGTGCTGAAAGCGGGAAACTATATGAATGCTGTGAGTGCTTATTTTATTTGTTTATTATTCTTTTATTCCAGTCTGCAGAAGCAGAATCAGTTCTTTTATCTATGTGTAAATTCACCAGTCACAAAGTGGTCTGGGCTTGTGTTTGGGGCGTCGATGTGGCTGTGCACATGGATTTTGATTCACTGGTTGTTTAAAGTTGTCATGCATGTGTCCTCATGTGTTGTTCTGACCCTCTGCATAACTTCTCAGGGTGGATATGCAGGAAATGCTGCTGGTTTTAGGATATCATCGCTACTCAAACTGGCTGACACCAAAGCCAACAAGCCGGGCATGAATTTGCTGCATTTTGTTGCTATGGTAAGATTTCAAAAGAGAGCTGGATGTTGTAAAATATGTTCTTATCATATCAAAATGGGAGCTGAGAGAAGTATTTTTCACAAATGATGACTTGTTTTTTATACATCATTAAGAAACTCATTAAATGGTCTATTATAGACCATTATTTTATAAGAAGGTATTCGTTGGAATAGCCAGATCTACAAATTTTTGTTTGGACAAATAATTTGACATCACAATGAACAGTATCTGAGGGAGAACGTTCAACAGAATGCATGATTTTCTTACTGTTAACAAATACATTGCCTCATCTGAGACAATGGCTGAATAATCATTTGTGTTCGTCTCCGCAGGAAGCTGTGAAAAAAGACCAGAGTTTACTGTCGTTTCCTAGCCAACTAGGCCATGTTGGCTCCGCCTCCAGGTCAGTTTCTTCCCAAAATTTAGATCCTTTCAGTTCCTGCAGTAATTAGGTCTGAGGGGATATACAAGCCATACTTGATAACAACAACAGCACTGTCTTAATAGTCAGCTTAGACATTAAAATCTTTTGCAATCTTAGCACACCAACATATCCAGTTGCCAGAGTGTCTGAATGAAAGTGGGTTTAGACAACAACAATAGCAAACATCCGAGATGCTGGAGTTTTGCACTGTTACTCTAATAATCCCAAGGATTGACTGCCTTTATGAGAATTGCCATTCTGAATCTTGGATCATGTGCACTTTTTAAAAAAAAAAAATTTAGGTTATGCAACCTTAATTCAGAAGGATTGTCCGTCTATTTCAAAACAATGCCTGTTCTAATTGTATTTCTCTGCAGGTTGAGTGAGGAGGCTGTGCTGGATGACTTATCAAAGCTAAAAAATAGAGTGGCTGCCCTCAAGATGGATATGCAGACTGAGGCAGAGATTCAGCAGCATACACAGTCTTTTCTGGAGGTATACAATGCAATGTTTGAGATGTACTCAGTTTGTGAATTAAAGCCTAATCTTCCAGACAGTCTGTAGTTTAAGATTCAGCAGGGGTAAAATTATTTTTTTCCATCCATGTAAAGATGGCGGAAGAGCGTCTGAAAGAAGCAGATGATGAGATGGAGGGTATGAGGATGTCGAGTCAAGCTCTAGTAGAGTTCTTCTGTGAAGATGACAGCACTTTCAAACTAGATGAAGCTTGTAGGGTCTTCCATTTGTTTTGCTATCGCTTCCAAAGAGCTGTCCAGGTGAGACACAGTCGACTAATGAATAAGTTTAACTGCTTTAAGAATCATTTTAAATTAACTTTTTTTTCTTTCGTTTATTAGGAGAATGAAGACCGGGAGCTGAAGGAGCAGAAACGTCTGGAACGTCAGCGTGAGATGATGAAAAAGCGTCGGTCGCTGGCTGTGTGTACAGGCTGGATCTGGCTTGAGGTCTTGCTAGAGAGCCTCAACCAGGAGAACCAAGATGAGCTGGAGAAACTTCTAGAGAAGAACTTGAGGTACTCTTGGAGTCGTCGTAGTCTCAGGAGTTCTGATTCTCGCAGATTCACACACCTCCAAAATGACACTCATCCCCACAACTCTTCCCTGCTCAAGAACTTTCCTGTGTTGGGCAGTAGCCCATCATCAACCTGCTGTCACTCTAACAGCTCGTCTGACCATGAGACCAGCGCTGTGCTCTGTAGCTCGCCAGACACTGATGACACATGCTCCTCTATTGACCAAGAACCTGTTGTGGGCAGATGGAGCAGAGTAACAAACCTGTGCATGGAAGCAGTTAAAGACTCACACATTGCAACATTTAATTCCTCTCAGCATGGAAGTGGCTTCATGGTGAAGCAATTTGGGTCTGAGAGCATTTCTTACATGCCACAAAGCCAGCCAAAGGAAAAAGGAATGAAAAAAGACACAATTTTTTCTCAAGCAATGGCTTCAAACAATTCCAGATCAGACTCTGCTACAATAAATACCAATACACTGCCTCAGTGTGTCACAAGCCAGGCCTCCACTTACAGACATAGGTTCGGCTTGCCAGTGACGGACAGTAATTGTACTCTACAGGGTAAAACTGAGGGGTCTTTGGTCAGTGATGCTGTACAACAGTCCATTCATACAAGTGGAATACTTACTGATAGTGACACTAACGCTGGGATGTTGAAGTCTCAGAAGAGATCCGAGACCAAATCTCAACCCTCTGTAGGCGAAGTTCAGTCACAATCGCAGACAAAAGACAATCCATCTGTGAAAACAGCAGTTGCAGTGCCTTTTTCTGATGCAGCTTTAACAAAACAGACAGATGCAGAAGTGGTTTCCACACCTGTAAATGAGAACTGGATGCCCTCCAGTTTACCCGAGTTCTGCCAGTCCCATTTAGACGAGGCTTCTGATTTTCCAAGTGCTGAGAAGGAGATGGCAAGGCCCTACTTGCGTGTGGGTGAATCTCTGGAGTGCCACACTCTAGTGAAAGGCCTCCGATCCTACGAGGTGATGTCGCCCCCAAACTCTCCACTCCCACGACCCACACCAAGCCTTTGCTCCAAGTGGAGGAAGGAAAGGGAGGTAGACATTCGAGAGGGGACAACTTCAGCATCTCCAGCATCAAAGGAAGATACTCGAAACATGAAGATCCCTGTTCGTAGTGGAATCGGAGCCAAGTGGGGACTTGTGTCACGTGCTGCCCCCTCAAATAGCACAGGCATTCCTAGGGTGCGCTCTAAAACTGAGCATTCAAATGGAGCTCCGACCCTTACAATCCCATCTGCTCCTACACGGCCGTCTGTTCCTCGCAGTATGTCTTTGCGTGCACCTCATGCCTCTCAGCCAAATGCTGCTCAGTCAGAGGTGAGACGAAGTAGCAGCACTCGGGAGAAAACTATAAGTGAAGCGCAAACTCCAGGAAAGTCAGCCCTGGGCCGCAGGAGTTCAGACAGGACTGTACCACAGAAGGTCTCCGGCAGCACCCAGCCAGCCTTTATCAGGGGTACCCCTGTCCGTGTGTCTAAACGCCTCGCCCCAAACTCCGAGACTCACATTGCCTCTCTGCCTCGGACCACCCACAGCCCATCCTCTGCTACTGCTAAGACCATACGTACGGCTGTCATAGCCGCTGCTCAAAATAAAACCACCAAGACAACCACAAGCAACTCTCCTGCTAATGCTAAAAACCCAGCTACTTCAAGAATACCCGGTCCCAAAGTGTCTCGAGCTGCAGCAGCTCAGCCACTATGGAGGTGATGGAAGGACCTGCTCAAATTTATCATTCATGTTGGGTTAGGGTTATTATATGTTCTGTTTGTCCTTGAGTATTAAACTTCACTGTAGATCATCTGAATTCAATTTGAATGAAATCTGTATGTAGATTCGAGTGCTCGGGTATATAGGCTATGTTAAAAGAAGCTGCACTGAGAGCATTGGGGATACGTAATATCTTGTGTTTCACACAGTAGCAGGAATAATCGATCTTCTACAATCTACCTCTTTTTTACACCCATCTGTGTCCTTTGCAGGCAATAGGACAGAAAAGATGTCACTGTTGATATGTAGAACACTAAAAAAAAAAAAACAACAAAAAAAACAAACATAAAAAAAATCACCTGATTAAAATCTTACCAAGTGGACCCCACTCTGCTTGGAAATAATTATAATTTGGGAACTGTCCACTCTCTAGCTTGGAAAAGTAGTTTTTTTTTTCCTTTTTTTAGGAAGGTGTCCAAATGTTGCTAACATTGGCCCTTATTCTAAATCACCTGTGTTTTCAGGCTGAATTTGGTACAATATTGAACTGTTCATTCTCTTGGTTGGACGCCTCATCAGTTTAGTGCACTTTACAAATTGACAAGGAGGCTGTAAGGAGATGGTTACTGTCATTTTGGTCTTTTTTTATTTTATAAAAGAATTCTATAACTTTATTGAATAGCATTATTCACTATATTATGTGAATTTGTTACAAAGAAAGATGAATAAAAATAATGCTGTGAACAGTAGTGTCATATGTCTGTACTTTCCACACTGTTAAGATGTTTCCTTATGATATATAATTATTTTTAAGATTCATATTAAGGCAGTTTCTTTATTTGTAAGCTCTCCGTCTCCACTCCACATTGACAGCTGCTGCTTCTTGTCACCCTCATTTTTCTTCCCCTTTAGTCTGAACTCTCTTGCTGCATCTCTTGACGCAGTCACCCCAAATCCTGTCAGTGGCTGTTGCTATGGAAATGCTACAGACATCCCAGGGAATCTCCTGGCAGAATTGTGTAGATGGAAGGGGTTGGTGTTGGGGGGGGGGGATAGGATCCCAGTGGGAATTCTCCCTTTATAGGCTGCAGTGACGCCAAAACCTCTTGGGAAAGGCAATAAACTGGTGCCTCTTTGTGTTCTTTAGTCTCCGGTTGTTGGTCAGTGTTGCCCTTTTAACCTCCTGCAGTGTATAGCAGTGACATCATCAACAAGTTTCCAGGGGTGCAGGACTGAGCAGTCCAAAGCGATTGCTTTTTTAAGCTGGCTTCATGTATTTTACAATTATATGGAAGCACTGGGCAAGTGATAATGACATATCTGAGGGTAAATAACTGGCATTTGATCTTTAAGACTGATGCTGTAAGGATAAGATCCAAATTACTGGGAAAAGAACCATTTGTGTTCTCTATATTTCTTGAATTGTCCTGTACATGAAATGTGCTATACAAATAAACTGCCTTGCCTTGCCTTGCCTATATTTGCCGTGTAGATACGGCAAAGTAAAGTTGCCTTTTAATGACATGACTTTACATAGGTAAAGAGAAAAGATTCAATCAGAGTGTAGATTTCTCTTGAGATGTTCGCAGAATTGCAGTTAAGATTGGCTTTATTTTTCTTATTTTACTTGGACTCGTAACATAATACTATACAATTTAAGAATAATTAATCCTTGCAATAAGAAGTGACAAAATGCTGCTGACACATATTCATTAGTAATTTATCAGTAAAATAAACAGGATGCCTTGTGAGGTGTAGTGCAAGAGTTCAAAATTAGTAATACCAAAACGGAAAAATAATTTATTCCAAGTAAAAAGCCTGCATTCAAATCCTTACAGTAGTAAAAGTGCATGCATATTTAAAATGAGAGAAATTTGCAAAACGGTTTCACCCAGAGAAAATGATACCACTGATAAATTACTGACATACGCTGCAACTTTTGTTAAGCTTTGTTAGCTAATTTGAATTGTAATGTAGTCTAATCTATAACTGAATAAATACTGTGAACCTCTGCTCTAAAATAACTAAATAAAAAAAATACATGTAGCACAGTAAGAATGTGCAATTTTACTTGTGAAATATAGCATAGTACATTAAATACCTTAAAATGGAATTACAAATTTTACATGTGTACCTGAATAATAAGTATGACTTAAGTATAAGTTGCTGAGCTACTGTCTTAGGTTCTGCTTTCCTTTAAACTGTTGTACAAACTGAGGAGGTTAAAAAAATCAAGAGGAAAAACAGAACAGCTCAACGTTGCCATCTAGTGTCCGAAACAAAACATTGTTACAAAATTAAACTACAATTACCAGGTTGCATTACCGTGTACGTCAAGTTTTACGTATTGGACAGCTCCCCGGATGCGGCTGTGACTGACTATACTAGGCGAAAAAAGATCGAAAGCCAAGTGGCGGTAAGTCACAAAGTCCTTCATATTCCCTGTTACGACAAATTATTATACATGGGACACGTATTAGAGTATCATATAATTTTTGTATTTACACTTAAAGAGTTTTTGAGCCAGAATCAGACCCTTTTAATTAGTGTTTTGCCAATTAATCTTCAGCTTGTTTGCTAACTAGCTAGCTAGTTAGCCACCGAGTACGCTAGTTCCTTAGCTTAATGCTAGTCACACAGGGAACGCCTAGTATTAAAAATAAATAATGCGAACGAATTAACGCCAGGAAAGAGTATGCCTTATGTTAATATCACACATTGATCACACCAATGAAAGTTTACTTAATGTGATAAGTTATTGAACAGGTGGAAGTGTAGCATATCAATGTAACGGTATTTAACGATGCGCCAACGAGCTAATGCTGGCGACGGTTAGCTCGGTTGCTAACTGGGTTAAAAGCTTTGCCCTTGTTAAAACTGCTGTCTCGGAGATAAAGTCAGTAAAAGTAATGGCATTTACTCTCAATAAAATTACATTTCAATAACTTTTGTAACCACCGCTCGCGGCAGCCTCTATACAACCGGCCCATGAAAAACTTGAAGTTGCACAGTGTGAGGTGCTGTAAATTGTAGTTACTCAGGTGTTTTCTTTCCTGTTGTCAGGTGCTGCAGCCCCAGTGGTCGTAGGCAGGATGCAGACCATTAAGTGTGTGGTGGTGGGTGACGGGGCGGTGGGTAAAACCTGCTTACTCATCTCTTATACAACTAATGCCTTCCCAGAAGAGTACATTCCCACCGTGTTTGACAATTACAGCGCTCAAATGAGTGTGGATGGCCGCACTGTTAGCCTTAACTTGTGGGACACAGCTGGCCAAGAGGAATATGACCGCCTGCGCACTCTCTCTTATCCCCAGACCAATGTATTCATCATATGCTTCTCCATCGGTAGTCCCTCCTCCCATGCCAATGTCAGGCACAAGTGGCACCCCGAGGTGTCTCACCACTGCCCCAATGTACCCATCCTGCTGGTGGGCACCAAGAAAGACCTGAGAGGTGATGGAGAAACGGTGAAGAAGCTAAAGGAGCAGGGTCTGGCCCCTACCACTTATCAGCAGGGCAACTCCCTGGCCAAGCAGATTGGAGCTGTTAAATACATGGAGTGTTCTGCACTGCTGCAGGATGGTGTAAGGGATGTGTTTGCTGAAGCTGTGAGAGCAGTGTTATATCCAGTCACAAAAAAGAATTCCAAAAAGTGTGTCCTCTTGTAATAAGTGGTTCCCAGATCCCAGATGGACTATGAAGAGTAATAATGGAGATCAGCGACTCAAAGGAAGGCTAAGGAACTAAGGTTACCATCCGGTTGCTTCCATACCAACTTTGTCAGTTTTCAGCTCAAGTGTTACTCCTCTCTGCCCTTTTCATCTCCTGGAGGACTTCACTGTGTTGCCATCATCACCAAAGTGACTATGCCTGAATGAGGGCAACAGACTGTATCTCCTCTGTCTGTCTTACATTTTAAACTTTTGATATTTACACACTTTCACTTTTACATCTCTTGATTTATAGCTTATCTGCTTTGCCTTATAAAATGCTGATCATGGTTGCCACAAGCCATAACATCTAAACCAGCCAAGTTACCATGTTTGACTGGAAAAATGAGATCTGCCTTTGTTCAGGTGGAGAACTAATGACTACCTCACTTCACCTAGGTTGCATCTCATGAGTCCTAAACAAAATTACCATCAAGATGTTTTGGCTCGCCTATTTAGATGTAACAAACAGTGACGTCGCAGATGAACAAGGCATGCAAGCCTGACTCTGAATTAGGTATGATCACTCCTGGACAAATGCCAGTAACCCTTAACCAAATGCAAAGATTAAAGGTTGAATTGCCTTTCTGCACTTCCCCTTGTGCTCAGTCTGGTATGTTTATAGATGTTTGGCAGGCTGCCCTTCCAGCCTCTTGCACTGCTATCTCACTTCCCTGCATGGAAGAGCCAATAGGCCTTTGAAGATAAGTTGTACCAATTAACAGCAGTGGACAACTTGCCCTCTTCTGTAATAGAGAAGGGGTGTCAAAAGGGCTCTGCCAAATTAACCTATACTGGTACAGGACTCCTTGGGCTGACATAGTTAGCAAGTCAGATTGTAGAACAGCTGTCCTCGGTCTACATCTCAACTCCTGAGGCTCACATTGAGTGCCATTTAAAAACATGCCTAAGAATTTCTCTTTGACATGGTGATGTCAAGGAGACTGTATTTTGTCTAATGGTGAATTTACTCTGTAAATGATTTTTTCTTTATTTTTTTAATCCTCAAATGTTTTTAACTTACACTTGCGGTTATGGCCAAAGTTGAATATATTTTTTTGTAATAGCCTATGTTTATTTGATCAGTAAAATGTATGTGTGCTGTTGTTATCACTTATGATAAACTAGAACTCCGTAATGCTTCCCTTGTCAATTACATTATTGTCTTAAGGTCAGCAGACAAAGACCACTGCATAATCAATTCAGTGTGGCATATAATACCACAATATTTTTAAATGGCTTGCGTTAGGCTATATATTCCTTTTCCTTTACTGTCTTTGTTGGCAAATGTCATTTCATCGTAGAAGTGGTGTCAAAAAGGACTTGATGGTCCAAGCTACAAGTTTATGTACAATATGCAAGGAGCTTTTTATTTGGTGAGTTGCCTTTTCTAAACCAAAGACCACACCAGTGCTCCTGTGGAAAAACCAAAAGGTGCTACAAGCACTATGAGAAATTTAAAAGATTCAACAAGTTCAGATTTATTTTTGTAATTTTTTTTAGAAGCTTTTCCTTATTTCCTGCCAGTAAATACTCTCACCTCGCAGCCTTTTTTTTTTGTGTAAGACACAGGTGCTAAACTGACGTCTTGCATGGCAAGTCTATCTGCATTTGTGAAACGGAGCGTTCAGGCCCACAGCTCTTAACAGATTGTGGTTTACATCCCTGCACTGCACGGTGCAGTGAGGGCAAAGCACAACGCAACATGCTCACACAATAAGAGCTGCGTCGATAGTGCTTCGCCACATCTGACGATTTTGATACATTTTTCTAAAGTATTTTTGTAACAACTAGTTTGCTTCTTTGTACTTAACAACCACCAGCAATAATAGCAAGCCATTCTTGTAGTAAGTTACACTCCTGTTGAGGTCTTAAATAACTCAATCTGGATCTTGGCCTCCGTCAAGCCTAAAAATAATAAAGCGCATTATAAGCACAAGGTTATGAGTGACAGTGATGTGGATTGAGATCCATCAAAAGTGTGAAATTTACTAGATGGTTGTGCGGAGGGTTGAATGTATGTGCATGAAATGTAAAACTAATCTGTGGTTAGCTTTTTTTTTTTTTTTTTTTAAATGATTATTTTAAAGTTCTTTTCTTTTTGGCCATGTCCCAATATCACTCAGATAGTGCTGTTAAAGTGGAACACACACCTGTGGGCTCTCTGTGTCTGTGTCCTGTAGCTGTATGCTACCGTTTGCGTGGTACTACGCTTTTACACTGGGAACTTGATTTGTAGAAATCTGTTCGTAATTGTTTTATAAATAACAAAAGCATATTTGTATAAATGAACTAACAATGAGATGATTTTAAATTATGCCGAATAAAATGGTGCCTAAAACCATACAGGCTCATTTTCTTTTTGATCTGTTTTGTTCTTCATTCTATTTAAATGACCACTTTTTTGAACTACGCCTAATCAGCACTTTACTGCACAGCAAAAAGCAGAGTAAGGGCATACTGCGGTGCTAAAAGAAAATGAGTCACACTTTTAGTAGAGCTACTCATTTTCAGCTCAGGAAACCACATAAACTTCCTCATATACATAAATACTTTTAATATATTAGTTTTATATTGTTGTTCTTTTTCATATTCTGTTGCCATGTGTGAACACTAGGTGGACACAGGCCTCTAGCTTGATTTCATGTAATCCCAAATGAGTGTTATTTGTCAAAGCCTGGTATTAATATTCCTTTTCTGTACTCTAATAGTTAATGGTCTACACCCATCTGGCTTTAAGAGCCATAATTTAACTTAAGACACCAACAAGTTCCATTGGTTCCAGTGTGTTAAAAACTCTGCTGATGGTTACTCATTTGACTTTTGTGGGTGGTGGCTCTGAGATGAAATGACAGTTGTGCTGAACTTTACCAAAGCATCATTTCAACCTTGCTGCAGTAACATTCAGAGCGCGTTTCCTCTGCTGTCTGCCAATGCTGTACAATGAGGAACTATGTAGGCGTGTTTACAGCTTGCAGAAGTTGTGTGACTGCATGTGTTCGTGCGGGGCAAATAGGTTCAGTGAATGCTGCCAAGTCTGAGTTGTGAAAACCTCCTTTGTGACTTGACAGAAGTGTTCTAGCTGAATAAGATGAAAATGGATCATCCCAGGGAGATTATTAACACTGGGGACTGTCAAGGGGAGCCATTTGTAGGCTGTAGAGTGGTGGTAAGAGTAGTTAGTTCTTTGTAGGATTCTGTTAATATTTTATAAATGTCAAAAGGAGTTTCTTTTGTCCTTTTTTAGGCACTTCCTACACCAGCGTCTCTTCACACCCTGATGGCACATCCATTTCGTTTCATATTGTCAGTTGTCATAACTGAAAGTTTTGTAAGCTAAATGTATAAAGAAAAAAATAGTTTATACTAAAGACTAAAATAACTCAGATAATTTACAATCTGCACAATGTTTGCATGGAAAAATAGTGTCAGACTACAGTCAAAACCACTGCTCATGTGTGCGAGAGAAATGGAAAACAATGCCAAAAAGCCAATTAGAAATTTATTAAAGCAAAAAGAAACAGAAATTGTGGATTGTGTATGTTCAGTGAAATAATAGTGTAAAGATGGATGAGTGAGAATGTTTGAAGGCTAGTGTTGGGCTCAACAAAACTAAGCCATATCCTGGTGGAGGAGAGCTAAGCGTGAGCCATCTGGGACACTGGAGCTTATACAGTATGTCCTATCAGGCTTCAGGTGCTCCAAATATGGATGGAGGATGCTATTAACTGATCACAGCAGCTCCTGCAACATTTAACAAAGATGGACACCATTACCACATAGCACACACAATAGACTGTCACACACACACAAAGAGAGGTGCTATGGAATGACTTGTCCTGCTAAGAATTCCCAGTTTCACTCACACCACTGCAAATTTCTGAACACTTTGCATGAGATGCTTACATCTACTATATATATATATATATATTTATTAAACACTATTCAGTTGGACTACACAATATTTCAGTGCAATGTATTTCTCAGCAGGTTGTGTGAGGAGGCTGTGCAGGATGAGTGCTCACCATCCAGCTGCTTCCTCTCAGTTCTCAGCTCCTGTAGCACTCCTGTGTTACTTCTTCCTTACCTTCTAATCTGATTTACACTGGCTTTCAGTCAGTCACAGAAAAGATTTTAAAACCCTTCTGGTCATTTACAAAACTCAGAGCGGGTTTTTAAATACACCTGTGATATGTTCAGAAAATATAAACCTAGCAGAGCTCCTAGATCCAAAGACTCTGGTCAACTAGTCCAGACCAGAGTCCGGGGGTAAACATGGAGAAGCAGCATTTAGCTGTTATGCTGCAAACAAGTGGAACGAACTGCTAGTGGAGATTAAGCTTTCACCAAATATAGACACTTTTAAATCCAAGTTAAAAACATATCTTTTCTCATGCACCTGTGCATAAAATCTGGACAGTAACTTTAAACTTATCGTGCTTGTAATCATTTCTAATTGATTTATGATTTTTTAAATGATTTTATGGTGATTTTTTGCTATTTGTTGCCGCCTTTTACTATTTTTAATGCTTTCTTTGCATTACCTGCATTGCTTTTAATGTTTTATGTAAAGCACTTTGAATAGTCTTGTACATGAAATGTGCTATACAAATAAATTTGCCTCGTCTTGGCTAATTTCTGGTATTAAACCTGGTAACTTGATTTGAACAAGAATGTATTGTTTAAAAAAAAAGTAATGTTTGTGCACAAGAATGAGGAAATAGTGGAAGAATAAAGACAAGCTGAGGAGGTTCCCCTGACGTACTGTGAAGTGGATTTTTTTTTCCTCCTTTCACTTTCAAGTTAATTCAGTTACTGCGTGTGAACACTAGATGGACACAGCTCTCTTGCTAAGCTTCAAATCATTCAGCGTAATATTCCTCAAAACCTTGGTACTATTACCCCCCCCCTCCCCCGTACATTTGGAGTTAATGGTCTATACCCATCTGGCTTTAAGAACCATCATTCAACTTAGCAGACACCAACAAGTTCAATTAGTTTCAGTGGCTTAAAAACTCACAAACTACTGCTTGTTCTGAAAATTTCTTTTGACCTTTAAGGGCTGTGGTTCTGATAAATCACGTGTGTTGAACTCTGCCAAAGCCTCGTTTCAACGTTAGTGCAGTAACATTCAGAGTGTTTCCCTTTGCAGTCTGTCTGTAAATGCTGTACAATGAGGACAACAATCTAGGTGTGTTTACAGCTTGCAGAAGCTTTGTGCCCTGAGATGACATTGTCGTAAAGTGGCCTGTACAAATAAAGCTGATTTGAAATTAAATGTGTTAGTGCAGGATAAATAGGTTCAGTGAACTCTGCCAAGTATGAGCTGTGAAAACCTCCACTGTGACTTGACTGAGGAGTGTTATAGCCAAATAAGATGAGAAAGGATGAGCCCATTTCTGCAGTACACTTAATGAAGGCAGGCAGATTATTGACACTGGGGACAGTTGAGGTGAGCCATTTGTGGACAAGTGATAATAAAAGTAGTTGGTTTCTTGCAGGATTCTGTTATTCTGTTCATTTCAAAAGGAGTGTCTTTTGTCCTTTATTTTTTGTGTACAATAGTTCATCAAGACATGGTCTCTGCTCTTTGTATGTAATGAAGTGACTTCATTGTTTACTTAGTTCTACAAATCCAGCTTAAAAATGATCTGAAGCTGTTGTCATAGCAACAGGTCTTTAAAATCAAGCCTGCAAAGGTGGAGGTTCATTAACAGCTTGTTGTTGGCTGTCCTCCTTGTAAGGAAGTAGCTAAATGTTTAAAATTAAAGGTTAGGGGACAGAATTTTATATCTCTGTTCATAGTAAAGTGAAACTCTTCATGAAATAAACAATATTCAATAAATAGTAAAATAAATACAGTTTGGGTACTTAGTTAAAAAAAATTGTAAAAAATTAAATAAATAATAAATAAATAAATATGACAATGGGGTCAAAAGAGCACAAAACAAGTTACAAAGTATGTTATGTGTCATTTGAACACCAAATTTTAATAATTGTAGGTCATTTCTACCTGAAGACAGAAACTGGATTCATTTCTAATAAACACTGAATAAACTATACCCATATATCTATATCGCATATATCAGCTATATCTGGCTACAGTAATGCGACTTGTAGAGCATTATCTATCAGTAGTTTCTACCAGACTTTTCCAAACGTTATTCTATATTTGATAGCATATTTTCATGAAGTATTCTCTCTACTGTATATATACAACTTAACTGTGGTGAAGGTTACCTTAAATTATTAAAGGTCACAATCAGAAGCACAATAATAGTATTAAAGATTGAGGGTGTTTCAGCCAATTTAGTACCCAATCAAAACTTAGACTTAACCATTCAATTAAAATTAATGAGTGCTTTAATGGTTACCAAAAAAATTTCAGGTATGTAATGGCAATGTGTTTAAAGTTCAGACACTTTAATCAGAGAGTGAATAGCCAAGCTAGAGAGAGATTTGAGGGATAAGTTTTCCCCAGGAAAAAAAACAAACAAAAAAACAACAACAACAAAAACCCAAAACAAAACATTCTTTTTCTGTGCAATATTTCCATTTGGACGCTGACACTTCGAACCCACAACATGCACCGTAAACATCTCTCAATTCAAGCTTTGCAGACCATCTTTCTTAGGGTGAAAAAGCAAAATAAACACATCCAAGAGATAAATGTCTAAACTGCATCTACCTTGCCCTTCTGTACCTGTTCTGTTTGCACTCTGTTATCCAAATAGATTTCAACAGATTTGGCTCTTAAAGTTCAAGTCAGATTTTTTTTTTACAGTACAGAAGCTTGGGTGTTGCTCTTCACTTGTAGGTCACAGTTTTGATAAAACATCTGCTAAATGAATAGAAATGCAAAGTAAGACTATACTAAGGGATAATGCAAACATGCTGCAGCACTCCATGTTGAAATTAATCCTTTTGATGATATCAAACAGAACGAGTGTTCAGTTTTCTGTGTGCTGCAAATGATGTAAATTATGTTTTTCACTGTGCATAGTCACATGGTATCTTTTGCTTTTGAATGTAGGAGCAGGAGGTGAAATTCTCTCTATGTTCTGTCTTTGTCCGTTTCATAGAAATGTGCAGCTGAGGGCAGGCCGACCAACAGATATCCTTGCTGTGAATCATCTCTGTGTAGCGAGTGGGAGTGATGGCCTCCGTTGGGACCTTAATCTCATCTCTATCTATCGTCCTGTTCCTCTCCTCCCTCTCATACTCCTTTTGATGATGTTCTGGGTAAAGCCAAAAAGGCCAGGCTGTACGGTTCAGTCATGGAACCGGGGAGAGTCCGCTTCTTCTACTTGTCTAAAGATGAAAAAGCCTCAGTCTAATAGACAGCCTGCAGCTAGAGTAAGACTGAGAAAGCTGCAGTTCTGCATTCCAATCAAACTCTTCCAGCAGAGAGAGGGAAAACGAGATTGGAAAGAAACACAGAGGGAAGCGAAGGCTGATGGCTGTGTTCGCAACAAAACAGGACCTGAAGCAGAGGAGAGTGTGGAGCTTTGAGAGTGATGGGAACACAGCAAACGAGAATAATTAACAATTGAGAAAAGGGATATTTGGTCAAGCTGTTTTGAATGTAAATGAAAGCAAAGAGAGTGAGCTGAAAGTAGAAAAAGGCTGTTGGAGGAACAAATGATCAAGGCGACCTGAACCTTCTTTACCTCCTGAGTGGACATAGATGACACATTGAATTGACATTTTAGGAAATACTCTTATTCACGTTCCTGCAGAGAGGTGATCAACAGCAGTTTTATTTTATTTTTTTTCTCTCTACAATGTTCCTTGCAACTTTGAAGATATAAAACATCCCAACTGAAGGCCTGCAGGCGTTGAGCTATTATGAGAATGTAAAGAGAGACGTGAACAGAGGAGCAGAACAGAGAGAAGAAAAGAACAGACGCACAGGTCTACTCAAGTATTAATTATGTTGGTTTGCTGCTTGGAGGTCGGAAACTGGTGCCTGTGAATCATCGAAGTAACAGCCTGGGAACAGAAAGTCCTCAAGTGCTTTTTGCACATTCCTGCTCCTCTGAGCACTTCTGAGAAAACAAACTAAAGGATGAAACAGGGTTGACTGCATGTCCTGCATTATGTGCATTCCCATTGTTGAATCACAATCCCTCTAAATCCAAAAGAGGCTGTTTGCATGCTGTCACTCATCAATCTCTGTATCACTACAGTGGGGAGAGGCCAGATGGCTGGAGGTGCCAGAGCAAGTCAACTCTGTTACTTTTCAGAGGAACTGCTCACTCCACAGGGATGGAGAGATGAAGTGAAAAAAAAACAAACCAAACTACAGAAGACTGTTGTGGGGCGTGCTGCTATTAGATGCTGATGAGCGCAATCAATTAGCTGAGCCCTCATATAGAGAGGATGAGACTTATGATAGAACACACACACACACAACATTTTGGCCTTCCCAGTTACAAAGCTATGGTTGTTAGCTTTGGTTGCAGTGTCACAACACCCAAATGACAACATAGCAGTAAACAAAATATCAATAAATGTAACCAAGCTCCACATTCATACAGTATTTCACTCATTTTCTCTTCATCCTCTCCCACATTTATTATGTTTTCTGGTGTGCATTGGTACCAGCAAGAGAGGTGAACCTTTTCAGAACTTGTCAATACAGACAGCAAGCAAAAGGTCACAAAGTGAGGTGGGGCTGGCCCAAACAGAGAGAACTTTGACTGCAGCAAACTTCATAAACTTACAACTTCAGGTAGGATGCAGCAACAAGATATTGTGTCCGTCCACAAACCTTTTGCTACATTTCAGCAACATGTATCATAGCTGACTGTGGCCTTTGTCTGTGTCGAGACAGAACATCTCGTACTGCCTCGGTTTACTGATCTCCTGGAGTAGTGTGCCCGCTTTGATCTTTCCCGTCTCATCTTTGAAGAGCAGATTTTACCGTTCTGCTCATATCAAAGTAGATTGTGCAGCTTAACCAGGTGGAAAATACTCTCCAGAGGAGAAGAGAGCTATGTTTTCTTCTTTTATGGAAAATCTTTATTTTGGTCAGAGGCAATTTCTTTTCACTACACACACCCACTCTTTGAAAAGCACATTTCAGTCTCTGATATGTTTGTTGTCATTTGTCATTATTGTCTTGTAAACAAGAGACTGGGTTAAAGTTCACAGGAAAGCGTTCTTCTAGTTCAAGTATTAATCCCGTTGTCTTTAACGTTGTGTGAGAAAATGAAGATCTGGTTAACTGTGTGTGTGTGTTTGCATTAGAGATGTTTACAGATTACTGAGAGATCAGTTTCTACAGCTGAGCCTCTTCTGGACAGTGAATACGTCAGAGATTGTTATACTTGGCTCTCACTACATAAACCTCCTTGTCTGACCCCGGCGCAGGATGGAAGCTGAATTTCAACAGAAAAGACAAAATGAAACATGCTGTGCTTGTTTTAAAAAGCTATTACTCCTCAAGGGGTAATGTCTGACATTTCTCTCCCATCCTGCTGAGAAACAGTAGCAAATGCTTCATCTGTGACAATCATTAGTGTCTGATTTAGCTGCTGTTAAAAAGCAAGTGATGACTAATTTAGATAAATAACAATAACAATAATAATTTCCCAAGGAAGCTAGATCTTTGAGGAGTGAGGAGGGAGAAACTTGCTTCTCCCTGTTTTGTTTTACGTCTTTATGACCATCTTTTTATTTCTATCTCTGATGGATCTTTCAAGGAATGGATGCATTTACTCTTGACTCTGTTTACAGTTTTGGGCTGTTGTCCAGATCTTTTATGTTCTTGGAAACCCAAAGGATCCAGATGTGGGTGGATGGATGTTTTCTTCCCTCTTAATAGAATCAGAATATTAATTAAGTGTTTAGGGGAATGTGGATTATTGATTTCCCAAAACCATAACAGAGCAGAGCTTAACCCATAAGAGCACGACGTGACTTATTTATTTCTTAAAACATTTTGCCTTAATTTATGGTATAAACTTTGCTTAAAATCCTGTTGAACACAATCTGATACTTGTCTTCTCTCCCCTAATAGATATCCAGAAGCAGAAAACCACATTATAATGTTTTTTATCACATGGTAATAAAGGGTAGATATCCCTACCCAAAAAAATGTTAATTTTTTGTTACATGTTGTTAAAGGGCCAAATAAAGACCTCATATTTAAAAAATTGGACTTTTATTACCATTTTTTATGGATCTGGCCTTTATGGGTTAAATAATAACAACATACAGTTGGAGTTCATATCCTGTTGGCAAATATTAGCTAATCTAAATCATGCGATGTGATGGAAAGCTCCCAAGTACTTTTTTTTTTTTTTTCTTGGCAAGACTGTTTCTTCAACTGCTGTTTCCATCATCAGAACATGAAAGGACAAGTGGTCCCTGAAGTGCTAAGCTGAAAATAGAAATGTACATCTTAAGTTCCACAACTAAAGGACAGAAAACCATCTGCTGGTGGAGAAAATCTGATGTGACTAAAAACTCTAGTATAACTATAAAAACTGGGGCCATTTTCCCAAAGATTCTCAGTGCAAATAGTTGCTCCCAGTGACCAAATTCTAAGAAAATTCTGAGAATCATGTTTTCTTAGAATTTCTCCTAAAAGTGAAGAGTAGATCTTTGTAAAGATAAAAGCTATTCCTAAAGAATCTTAACCCTTAAGAGAGCTCCTAAGAGATCTGTTAAGAGCAGGGAAGAGGACTTTTAAGATGTTTAGGAGCTCCTTAAGCAGACTACACAATGGTGACAGAGGAGACAGGAGAGATATCCTACAAACACTGGATAACAGTAAATTAATTAAATGTTACAGATTGGAGTGTGCAGGAATCATATTTGTGTTTTTTTGTGAAATATACCTCACAAACACTTTCATGTTCATTGACCAATTGAGCGAGAAGCAAACACAGTTCCTCTGTCCAGTTGGGTTCCCTTGTTTTTTCCTTCTCCATTGCTGTTCACTGGTTTGTGGTAGATTTGAACGCCAACCAGCACTGCTTCTTATAGGCCAGACACCAATCACAAACATTGATAAGAGCTGAGCCATTTTACTCTCGTTAATACAGAATGGAGTTGAAATGTTCAAAGTTGAAAGCACAACAATTATCAGCATGGTAAATAAATGTAAGCAAATAAATATAACTATCAGCATGGGAATACTGTGCAAGTGGGTCTGAGTTTCTACATTTTCTGTAGGATCATTTTAAAGTATATATAACAAATTTTCTTTTTATGTAAAATATTATTTATAATTACACAGTTTTCATATAGTTTAGATTATGTGATTGAGTTTATTGATTTGACGGTCCATTCTATGCCCATTTTCACCAAAGGTGCGTCTAGCTTTTTGGCTCAACCAATCAGCCTTTGAAATGATGACTCATACCTAGCAACAAGGTCAACCACACCTCCTCACCAAGGTAGGAATTTCTGTCCATTCAGAAAAAAAAAACAAAAAACTGGGACAGTGGCATGCAGAGAAGGATATTAGAAAAGTTGTGTTTAGCTAAATATGACATAAACCTGACAAGAGGTCCATGAGCAACATGCCAATTAAGTGATTAAGGACAAAAATGACATCCAAGATTCTAAGACGAAAGTGGTTCATCACTTTGTGACAGTTTATGTAAAAATAATTCAGCAATTTAAGAATGACTTTGGGTATTTCATCATTAACAGTACACAATATCATTACATTATATTTTACATATTTGAATATCAAAGAAAATATAAACAAAAAAGGCTTAAAACAAATACAGATACTGTATGCCATAATATTGCAGTCCGTCTGGTGATGATGCATCAAAAGCAAAAAAACTAATGAGAAAAAGCTGCCTGGGCTCAAGCACACTGCTTAAAAACCACTGTTATTGAAAGCAACTTAGTGCAGTATCTGTCAAGGTAAATTAAACTTCTTCCATTTAGCGTAAAAACATCCATAAACAAGTTTCAGAAACAGACTGATTCCGTCTGTGGGATCATGTTCCTCGAGGATGAACTGAGGCAACATTTTGAAAAAATGTCCTGTTGATCTAAATGATATAGTTTTTGAAAATCAAAGGAACTACATCCTTCAGTGTAAATGAGTAACAGCATAGCTGGTAATCAGTGCGGTCCAGCATCTGTGACAGTAAGGCGGTGCATTAGGACACGACATCAGCTGCATGCACATCTGTGAAGGCACAGTTAATGCTGCATGATAAGAACAGCAAAGATGGCATCAAGTCTTCTTCAGAGAAAGCCTTGATTATGTCATTAAAACAATAGCATCTGCATACACTACCAGTTCCATGGAGGAAGTACCTCAGGTCACCCCAAACCACTCACTTCACATGCACACAGTGCCACTCAAACCAACAGTGCAGGGGTCCACAGCAAGTACACACAAAACATGGGAGACACCACCACCAGGCAGAGTCCCCAGCTGCATAAAAAGAAAAAGAACAATGTTAACAAAAACACAATAATGCTGAATACATTTACATATTGATCTTTTGCAGCTTACAAAAGTGTGCTGTGTAATGATGTACAATGGCCAATTTGGCTTGCCAAAAAATCTACTACAACATTATAATTTCTCTTTAGGGATTAATGGAGTATTTTTCATTTCATTTAATAAATAAGGCACTGAAATCTAAAAGGTTAGAGTAGGATTATGTGGGTAAATGATATCTGTTGTAATACAGAATCAACATACCTAAATGGAAAATGTGGCGGTGCTCATCTCTTCCAGGGTTGCTGTTTTTGTAAAATTGTCTGACATAAGCTTAAATTGTGTGCATGTGTTTGTTCTGTGCCTGTTTGCATATGAAGCTATGCGTACACAGTACATGTTTAGGAGCGCTAATCGATAGTTTGCTTTTATAACACCTGCTGTACCAAGTCAGGCAGCTTTTTTGTGGCCATGGTAACTGGAAATTACCAGATCACAGGCTACACTAATCTGCAGGCTGACACGTAGACATCTGCATCCTGAGGAGTGTAATTGAGGAAAATAGAGAAAAGGGGAGGAAAGCACAAAGATGTATGATAACGCTTCACATGTTGATGTTTCAGTGTGCACATCCAATTCATTCATTTATTTTTTTAAACCACAAACAAGGTGCATTATTATCTTTAAAGCACTGCTGGTAAAACTCAGCTGAGCTTCTTAAAGCTGGTTTATCTGATCGCTGGTCGGCTCAGTTGCACAGATGAAGAAAGATGTCTCCTCTAGGTGTGGTGGTAGATTATCAGTGTGTGTTTAGGGCCTCTTAATGGCTTGAAAAGCAAGCTGAGTGCAGTGATTGAAGCCAGTTTCCCCTGGGGCTCTTGCACTAATCACCAATAAAGTCTACCTCCTCCCCACTGCAATCCTCTGGAGTGTGTTTGACCCCTGCCTGTCTTCTCTGTGATGTTCCAAAAAGAAGGTCAATCTTATTATATGCACCCAATCAGATACTTTAGTGCTCATGACTTAAACAGTCGTGAGCTTCTTTTAAGCCATGCAATAACGCTTTGCCACATTACCACAAAACAATTGTACATTAAACAGTTGAATGCACGCTCAGATCCAGACATGCTCTTTCTTCAAGCTTCACCACACACAGATGCTCATAGTCATAAGGTCAGCCACATTTTTGACATTACAGTATTTCTGTGATGCCCTTTGGGCTTATTTCTTTCCCACAGTCCTAATTTCACAGCTGAAGAATGGAGACAACTCTGTCTACTTGGCACAAAGCTCACTGGTAAATGAACAAGATTTGTACTGAATAAAACATCTAGTGAGAATCCTTGATGCCTACTGTGCTGATCAGAATGTAAGCCTTGGAAGTAAGAAGAAGATCAAGAGGAGAATCTGTTTAAGTCAATTTTTACTCTGTAAGACATGGACACTCTGACCTCTGCTCTTGTTTGCTGTATAAAGTCAAACTTTTGAATTTACCTTTGGTGTTAAATTGATATTGATTTTATTTTTGTCTGTTTCCTGTTGATAGTAATTTTACAGAAACAGAAAAAAAATTATAGGTAACATATAATAATGGTCCACAGTCGATCTAAACTCGGGGGGATTGAATTTTAGTGTATGCAACCCCAAGAAACAGCATCATGTAGTAGTTAGTGGTCAAAATTTGTCTGAATGAATACAACTGGTGAAATGTTTCCTAAAGGTCTACGGTTAAAGATGAAACATTGTTTATTTGACATTTCAGACAAAAACGTGTTGTTTGTGGAATCACACTTTAAAAAAGATTGTTAGAAAATTGGCTTTTCAGTTTCACAGAGGAAAGATGAGCCAAGTGATGCATGATTTCGAAGTTCTAAAATTACTATGACTCTAAACAATCATCAGCCTTGGGCCCATCGAAGAAGCTGCTTTGTCCTCTTAAAATCAAATTAATTTATGTGAACATAGCGAGAAAAGGCTATCTGAATAAAGCATTTTGCAAGGCAAAAGAAAATCTTCGGAGAGAACTGCTCATGAGATTGTTAAAAAGGTAGTCAAACCCTCTTAAAACTCTAAGAATATTTTGTGGCTTCTTGAAGAAAAAAGAAAGACAACATTGGAAACTGACATTTGTTCTGATGTGGAAACCTCTTGACTTGTACTTCCCTCCAGATACCTGTAGTAATTCTGGATACAGTAGAGGATGCTGTTACAGGTCATGCTTAAGGATATTTAAGGAGTCTTCATCTTTAAGGAGTGCCAAGAAGTAAGGTATTCAATGTCAGTAATAGAAGACTGAAGTTTAAAAAGTGCTGAGTATCTGAAGATAATTACAAACTTTATTATATATTATTTAAGAAAGAAAGATTAGAATATTCAACCAAGCCAACCACATGAAAATCAAAGGATATTATTTAATTTCCTCCTGAGATATCCCACTGAGTTCCCAGAAACTGAAAATTTTTAAATCCGTTTGCTTTTCAAAAGTCCTAATGTATTTAATATAACATGTAGATGTAAGCTGGTGATCATTGTTTTTGTTTCTGAGAGTGTGTTCTAGTCAACCTGCAGGGCCCATCACTGGTCTCCACGAGACTTCCTGCCACTGACAGAGATGACTGTAATTATATGCTCAGCACTGATTCTCTCCAATACAAAAATAGATTTGTGATTCACCAGCCCACGCGGCGTCCACACATGCACAGACGTGCACTTACAAACACTCAGTGCGCAAGCACACAGACAGCTATGTGCACACCTCTCTAGTAATCAACTCTGATGGAACACAATTAATATCCAATTCCACCAGCCTTTATTTTCAGCAGTGGATTTACAAAGAAGCGAGGAGCTCTGGAAGCAACTGACTCATGCAAACTAATATTTAGCAAAGCTCTGTTTAGATGGAGCTGGTGCTGTGGGCCTGACGTCGGGGATAAATAACTAAGAGCTCAGATTTGAACTTTCTGAGAGAACAATACAAACTAGCTGCAGATTAAAATAAAAATACACAGAAAAATGCACAAATTACCTTTAGTATGTTTTATTAATATGTGAGGGGTCTTTAGTATGCAGGAGGCCTCCAGTTTGGGAGAAACAGAAGATTCCAATCTGAAACTTTGTTCCTGGCCCGTGGGGACATACTAGAGAGCAAGTAGATTCATTCTTCTTGCTAGTCTTCAATCAATAGCTGAGGCAGCAGGGACGGGTATCTTGGCTCCATTTCCCCTTGAAATCAGACTTACTCTAAAGGGAAAGGAAGACAACCCTTACATCCTTTATCTTGCTGGAGAGACAAGCTCAAGGAATGCCTCAAGGCAAACTAGGGGCTTTGCACTGTCCTGCCTGACTGCATCAGAGATAAACGGTGTTTGTAGCTTGCAGTGGAATTATGTGCATGTCAGTATATTTGGCCACTGTGGTCAGATATCAAGATATACTGGTTCAAAGGTGAAAGACAAAGGCTTGGGAAATTTATCATACTCAAGGAGCTGTTTTTGCTGAGATGTAACTTAATTTAAAAATGAAATTTCTGTCAGGATAACAAGAACAGAAGCCTTGTATTTGTATCAGAGTTGAAAATCTCGGGTAGTTTAATCCGCAGTACTCTTTCATTTATGCTGCTGGCAAGGTTTACAAATTGCTATGAAATTTTTTGTACAGACATTTAGGACACACAGTGAATAAATCATACACTTTTTGTTAAATTCATCAGTTGTTACTGTACCAGAAATGTAGTAAGGAGAGGTGGATACCAGATAACAAGATGGAGCCTTAATCAAACGATGCTCAAGGAGATGATCATACGAGATTTAGTGTAAATGTCAGAGTCGCAGACATTTACTGGAACCAGTGAAACAAACCCTGATATGAACTCTCAGACAGTTTTTTTGTTAAATAAATAAAACCACAAATGTTACTGTTGTGGCTCTTGTGCACTTTGGTTTGCTGTAACCATCTGTGGCACAGTGTTAAAGATCTAAAAATCAAGAGAGGCCATCTTTTTGCTGTAATGTTCTATGAAACTTTGCAGAATCTGCTACATGTGTAAGCCATCTGCAGTATGGAAGTGGCCCTCCAAATTGTGTGCTCTCCCTCTTTGTGCCCTTGAGTGTTTTTTACAGAATGCTTTAAGTGGCCATTGTGTTTTCAGTGCAGGTGCAACCTGATTTCACAGAAATACATGAAATGCACACAACCTTTTCAACTTTCTATAACAAGTAGGTGGCATATAATAAATTGAAATTACCACCATGATGGAAACGGTGTCTTTGGGAAGTTGAAGGGTGGTTTTGTTGTGGAGGTTGTGCTTATCTCAGGTCATGGAGGACATGTGACTTTACTTGTTATTGTGTATTTTCTCATTTCCGTATTTAATTAAGGTACTGAAATTTACAGACATCCAGCTCTTGATGTAAGAGGTGGAGATGGATAGTTAGAGACTAGAGATTAAAGATCTTTACTGTCATTGCTACAGGAACAATGAAAATTGGTTTAGTAGCTCCATTTAGCAAAATATTTAAAGCTGCAAGGATTTTAACTGTTTTGTGACCAGGGTGGTGCTCTTTCACCCTGATGTTCAGTGATTTGTCAGCAGCAGTAAGTTCAGTTTTTAGTCACTGTTTGGTTAGCTTTCCCCTAAACCACTTCAGGCAAAGGAAAACAATTTGGATGGGGCAACTTGACATGATGTAATAACACAGCTGTATTTATGCATTCTTGTGACCAAATTGTAAAACCTCACACTTTTTCACAGAAGTAGCGGTGTCATCATCTCTACCCTGTCACCCAGGCGACCAAGCAAATGTAGGAACAGAGTGCTCTCCAAGGTATCTTCATATAGTTCTAACACATTACATACCTCCACTGCATGATGTGGTGTTAAGATATAATGCACATTTCACATATTTCTTGCTGACCAGGGTGCAAGAGTTAAACTGTGTGCTGTTGAATGAGCAGTCATTTTGTGTGGCAGCAGCTGAAAATCCTTTGTCTGGCTGTACGTCGGTGGGTGTGCAGGTGAGCCTTCTGGGTTTGTAAGCTCTTTGGACATTTTGATAATCATTAACCAGTGTGTTTTTGTGTCCAGTGTGAGTTGACCAAACATCTGCAGAACTAAGGACATTCCCTTCAGTCTTAGCTTGGCTTCATAGTAAAGAGGCAGCTGTCAGTTAAACCACAATGCTCAAAAAGCCAAACATAACACCAACCAAAACTATTTTGTTAGCATACTGAGATTAGGTATTACATAACTGCTAAAATGGCTTAAAACATTTATTGGTGCATATTTTATAGAAAGAGATGTTGCAGACTTTAATACTCTATAGTTTACAAGCATCAACATTAAGATGATATTTTCGGTGTGTCAGCATCCCAGAGAGGAATATTATAACCAACACATAAGAAATCATAAATACACTTTATTCTGACATTCTTGCACCAGGATTAACTCAATAAGACTATTGTGTAGTTTAAAAGCCAACATCTCACTCTCCTACAATACATCTGTCTGCTACAACACCTACATTTCAGTGTCCTCTTCTTCCCTTCTTGCTATACTGAACAGATGGATGGCTGCAGATGAGGATGGAGGCAGCTACCTAGGATAATTTGATGGGGAGTGTGAATGAGCCATCACTCTTGCAACAAGGTGTTGACAAAAACTTGAGTGAGTGGGTGTGGTGGGTAATAACACAGTATTGGCCCATTAGAGGTTGCCTAGGAGGGCAGATTTGAGAAGTGAGATAGGATGAGGAAGAGCATGAAAACTATGGTGTCAATTGGGACCAGAAATAACTGCTCATGGGGGCTTTTGTGAGTGTGTGTATGTGTGTTTGTATTTAATGAAATCTGGCTGCAGGGGCAGTTAAGGAAGCCTCCAAGGTAAGCCATTATGGGCGACAGCGGTTGGTGTCATCGTGTGGATATGTCAGGGTTTTCATGACCTGCTGTGAGGGGAAAGGTAATGAGAGTAGTTCCAGTGTTGAGATGTTTGTTTAGGGGGCACCAGGAAGTATCTAATTAATGCCACCCAAGAGGCCTGGTGAGACCTGACCTTCTGTTCAAAGCCTTTATCTCTTCACCCTGCCTGGGCCTCCATCAGTGACACCTGAATTATTGATAAGAAGGAAGCAGCAGAGAACAGGGATAGATTTAGGATTTCTCCTTTGCATGTACATGTGTGTGTTTTTGTGGTTTATATTTCTGAGGGCAACTGAACTCACAGGAAGTTAAGCAATCTATAAAGGGAGGATTAGATGAGACAAAGCCCAAAAGCAGTCATCTCTCAGGCCTACAGGGAGAAGAGCTTCCTGAATGGCGTTAATTCTTAAGAGACTGAGGTTCAAGGTGATGATAGAGAGAAGGCACAAGGTGGGTTAAAGGAACAGGACTGTGATGAGTGAAGATGAAACATGCATCCTAAATGGAAACAGAAAATGACGCCAATGGACAAATACAAACAGAAGGAAAAGTTAGAGACAGATGTAATTGTCCTAACAATAAAAAATGTACCTTTGTCAAATGCAGCACATCATGCTTAAACTCAACAGAGAGTACAAAATAGGGCAGGGAAGGGAGTGCTGTGATTTCTAAATAAGGCTGATGCTTCTCCCAAATGTTCTGCTGTTATTTTGCTGCAGCTGGGGCTCCCACACAGGAAACAGATGGAGGTAATGCCAGGAGCTAGATGGACGCTGCAATCCCACTGGGCTGTCCATAAGCAGGCACACACAGTTCCAGCCCTGACACACATAAAACCTACTGAGGATTTAGTTGGACATGAATGTCTAGTGGGCACAGACCAGCAGGACAAGGACTTAGTGCATGTGTGTTTGTATGTAAAGGGGGATCGTTTAAGGCTATAAATGTAAGACTGATTTAGAAATTGACTTGAGAAGTGAGGCTGGGGTCCTAAACATCGATTGTAGTAGAGACAAAGGCTGAAAATGTTCACTGTGTATTCATTGACTTTTATAATGATATTTCAATGCACCTTGTTGCTAATGATTAGCTAAATGGCTTAGCAACAGCCAAAGTCTGAGGTTTCCTTTGTGGCCAATAGACAAAGGCTAACAGATATAACAGAAATTTAAAGCTTCGAATTTGACTGTGAAATGAGTGAAACGAATTTAAGTTAATTTAAGTTTGAGAAATGAGTAAAAAAGTAATTCCTCTTTAAATTAATGTTATATAAACTTTGATTCCAACAGTAAAAAATGGACTTGACAACAAATCAAGACCAAGCACAAAATCATAATCCAAAGTAGCATATTGTTCTTGTTTCTCTTTTATTATTCTCTTGGTGAATAGATAGGCCAGCTAACACTTCAATCTGTTACATCACCTGTACAAACAGGAAAAGAAAATGAGAGAAGGAAGACTGGTGAAGGGCAAGCTCTCAAAATTACACAGTGCCGGTAGAGCTGGTCCTTGCTAACAAACAAGTGCATCCATAAATGGAGGGGATTAAAGGGGAGTCCACTCTGATGCCAGTGCTGGCAGCTCTTAACAACGTTCATATGTACAGGGTGTGCATAAGTGCTTTCCCACTAACATGTACACAAGCACTTATTCATCACAGGATAAGTACTCAGACATAATCTGTCACATTATGTGTGAGACATCTTTATGTAAATTAGAGTGGATGATGGTTTTGTCTGAGCTTCCAATACTTTCCTGGTGACCTCCACACAAAGCTAGCTATCCAGTAAAGTTTCATGTCAATTTCATGTGTGCCTGATGGGATGAATTCACTTAATGAGGTCTTCTTCTATAATTCTTCAGGGGCTAAAAGGAGGAAACACTGTCAGCGCACTCAAAGACACCTTTAGGGGTACATATTTCTCAGCTTTCTAAGAGAACTTCTGCAATTTAATATGGGTAAATAGCTTCCCTGACTGATTTATGTAATAGACGAGGAAGACACATAGAACCCTCCCTAGCTTGTGGCATTCTCCTCAAAAGGTTCACAGAAACAAATGATAATAAGGGAACTATTATTCTTTGTAGTTGATCATTTAATGTAAGCATCACTGTTCTGTCCCAGACGATTGTTGTTTGATGAACATTTCAATTTCCATTGACATTATTTATTTAGGTCGGAACAGGCCCTATCCAAAAGAAACCAGCTGGAATATGACAGAAAAGGTTGAGGTATCTTAAAGGTTTAAGGTAAAATGTGGCCAATTTTGTAAACTTACCAACTTGTTGTTTCTTTGTTTACAGAAAAGACAGCTAAATTAATATTTTTTAAAAAGTGACAGATATCTTGTGACTATTTTATTGCTATAAGTGGCCTGAGGCCTAGATATTGCTTGATCTTTTGAAGGAAGACTATATGAGCATGTTAAGGGCATGTTGGGTGGTTGGAAACAACTTTATAGCAATGTTACGATGTCTTAACACTGATATCAGCTCGCAGGAGTGAACTCTGACCTTAGCATTGCCTGTTAGTGGAGGAATTGACTTAACATCCATGACAATGCAAAACATGCACGGAAGTGTGAAGACTGCAATTCATGATTACGTTTCAAATGGACGTCGCTATTAACATATGTAAGGGAGCGTAAATGGGCCTTAAGGTATCACTGCTGTATGCTCCACATAGGTCCACAGATGCTTAATGCGCACCTCTTCCATACCTGACATGCTTGCAGCGGGGTTACGTGGATGTACTCCAGGGGTGCCCAAGTTTGGCCCTCGAGATCTACCATCCTGCACCTTTTAGATGCAACCCTTCTACAACACACCTGAATCAAATGACTGGCTCGTTACCAGGCCTCTGCAAAGCTGAATGACATGCAGATGACATCTGATTCAAGTGTGTTGGAGAAGGGTTGCATCTAAAAGTTGCAGGATGGTAGATCTCGAGGACTGAACTTGGGCACCCCTGGAGTACTCCCTTGTGACTGATCAGTCCGTAATTATGTGTTTTTCATTTTTATTTATTTATTTATTTTTTCCTGGAGCTTCTGGTTAAATTTGTACGGCAACCTCAGAAGAGAAATTACAACATTCTCGAGTGTGATAGCACATTTCACCAGCATCAGCTATGCCGGCCCTACTGTATGCAGATGGTGTGTGAGTATAAATCCAGTTAAAGCTTTCATATTATAGAGACTAAGCTCCCTAGGTGTGCTTTAAAGGTGGATGAAGGTGGATGTGGTGGATCCAGTGACCTGCATTTTTATACCACAGACGTTCTAGTTTGCTGCTTTTATATTTGTACATTTTTATTACATTTTTAATACCCAAAGTTACAATGGTGCTGCCAATATTGTTTGATTGATTGCATATCTGTGTTTGCATGACATTATGTCAGTGTTTCGTATGGTGAAATGACAGCACACAACCCAAACAGCAGATAGGAGATCAGACAGAGAGAAGATCATGAAAAAATAAAAGATGGTTCATCAGTCTCAAGTCACTGGAAATGCCATTTGACCTCAAGTCCCCATCCCTGGCACATGACCAGAAGACTTAACAATATTTGCCCCTCAGTTTTTGTACAAATAATTGATGGTTAATCACGCTTTCTAGTAAAATTTGATCCCCTTCTGGCAAACATGTTTACTATGCCACTTTGCCTTTTTACCAGTCAAACAAAGTCCCACCAGCATCCTTTAGCCTGTTTGAAGAAAATGTACAGCAACTAAAGCAGCTATTTCTTATTGAAGACTTCTGCTCCAAATCAAGAAATGGCACATTTAGAGTAAAATGGAAAATAAACATATTTTTGTTTTTGCCGTATTAAAGATCTTCTTTTCTGTCAGCAAAAGAAAAAGCAAATGCACACATTTCCCCAAATTCCTTAAATTAATTAATTAATCCACAGCCTCAAGCAGTATTTTGCACATGCGATTCATCATCTGCTCTTGAGGACTCAGATGCAGCAGTAATTTGACGATAATGAAAAACACTATCACTGCCTGAGTTACCTTGAAATCACACAGACTGCTCGCAATCTCTTCAGACTTAAAACCTCAACACTTGTGCATAAATTTGAAAGACTAATTAGCCTTTGGTGATTAGCTTCCGCTCTTGCTTTTATTCCCTTCTCTTTTAATCCCAGCCCACCCTCACACCTACGCTTCATCTTAGCAAAGTCATTAACAGCAAACCTCCCATGGGAGCTGAAGCTACCTGCGTCAAACAAAACAAATACTGGCTTGTTTCATGCAGCAGCCGCTGGAGCTCTTGGGACTGCCAGAGTATGAAATCAGGGGATGGCTGCTACCACTAATGTATTTTTAATCACTCGTGTACAATTTTTGTCTTTGTCTCCCATTCAGACCAGAAAAGATGCAATCGGTCTTTTATGACCCGCTTATATTATGCAACATTATTAAAAAGCATTTTCAAATATGTTTTAGTCAGCCAATAAACAGTGTTCAGTTAATTTTCTGTTTTTTTTCTACATTATGTGTGTGGAAACAGAGAAGCAGAGGACCATATGTTGTTGCCAGAGTGCTGTTATATTTTTGCTTTTCCTAAAAAGCTGCATCCTTGGAGTGATTTGGTGTATTGTGAGGTCAGGAGTCATAGTAAGGAAAGGAGTGTAGTCAGACGTTAATCCACATTAACAAAAAAAAAAAAAAAAAAATGTTATGAAATGCAATCATGAAACAATCAGATCTCATTATTGTTACATGCCGCTAACTCCCAGAAAAAGCATAAGCAAATCACACTTCTGCCACAACGCTGTCTCTGTTTTAATTAAATGAGCAGCGCTCTTTTTGTTTACACGTAGCAGCTTTAACTATGTCCAAAGAAATTCTTCTCTATCTCAGTCAGCCTCTGTCTTCTTTTGTTTGACAATACAAAGCCAATTTCGTAACATATTCTCATTCCTCAATATGTAAACACTCACCCTCCGTCTCCTTGTGGAGCTTATCAGCACTAATATTCTCTATCTCCTGTGTAAAGTTCCAGTTTTGGCTCATTGTAAAGATTGAAAGAAAGAGACCTGGAGGTGAGAGGAGCATAGCAGGCAAGCAGATGAAGGAAATAAGGTGATGACAAAGATAAAGACGTCAGAGAGGGTTTGAGCTTTGCAGAAGCAGCAACAATGATTGAGTCAGCTGTGTCAGTCTGTTTTTCTGTCTTCCCTCGCGGAGCGAGAGTGATGGCTGCTTTGATACAGGACAGGACCTGACATATTCTTTGTTCCTGTGTGAGCACTAAACACATCCCTATTGGCAGAGAAAACATCATTCAAGGTGCAACATAGAGCCCTGCCTGAAACAAAAGTCTGTCATGGGCTGAATGTGATGTGATTGCAAATTATTCCTCTGATTTTCTTTTTTTCTTTCAGGGAAAAATCCACTGTGTGCTGAAAAATACCTCATGTCCATTGGTGTAGGAAATGTTTTGCAGCATATTCACATCCCAAACTGTTTTGCTAACACCCCACCTGAAGCTAAGTAAATGTTATTGCAGAAAATAAGCTGGTATGCATGTTCATGTTGAAGTGGAAATCCACAGTTAAACAGCAAAAAGGCCCTCTCTGTCTCTGTAAACAGTGAATAGTAGTTTCACTCTCAAATCACATCTGCTGTCCCCTGTTGTTTGTGTTCAGGTTGACAGGTGGTGTAAACTCTTCCAGCCTATAACTAAAACATGAATTTGGCCTTTTTCAGACTGTAAGTTCTGGCTGATTCTGTGACTTCACAGCAGACCTTCTAATTCTCAATCTATGATATGGAGTTAAGGACTAGGCATGGATATGAGGGATTTACCCTCAGAAACTCTGCTGGCATCCCTGTGAATGCATTCAGTAATCTCTTCATTCGTATAACCATATTTCTGTTAGGAGTTCAGCCCAAACGTGTTGTTGTGGGTGTAGTGACTGCATATAAAGTAGTATAAATGTAAGATGTGTGGCGTGGCTCAGCAAGGTAGAGCGGTCGTCTTGTAACCCGAGGGTTGCCTGTTCGATCCTCGGCCAAGTTGAGTTCATGTTGAGGTGTCCTTGGGCAAGGTCAGGAGTCATAGTGTGTGTGTGAAGTGTGATGTAAAGTGCTTTGGATATCATCCCAGGCATAGTAAAGTGCTATATAAACCATGTGTTGTTTTTTCCCTTTTTCCCCTGGAATTCTCCCCAAAATAGGTTTTTGTGTCATATGATGCAAAAAGACACGAACATGTGCCTGTGCATGCTGAAATTCTTTCAGCTTGAGCAAATATTTGCATGAGGTTTTATATATACAGTACATAACTACAACACTCATGGTACATCATGAAAATGAAACAAGCGTAATGTTTTATTTTGTGTTCAAATAAGATAAAATAATATAAAATCCTGCTAGTGTTAACATAAAGTTTTATAGACTTGATTGATTTTATTTTTTTAGCATGTGCTTGGTAAACTGATTAAAACCTTTCTTCATATTTAATGATGTCTCTGAAAATATTAACATTCTTCCTGTAAGGCCATCATGAGGTTAATTTTTTGTTTTTGTTTATCCATCTAAATGGATTCTAGATGCAGGTTCATTGTGTGCAGGGTCTGTTTGTGATGTTTAGTGATTGCAACAGTATTTATTACTGTACATACTGGTATATGTACAAATGTTAACGTTTGTTCTTGTTTTATTGTGGACAAGAGGAAATAACACTTTTAGCTATTTCAACTTTTGCCATCACAATGAATATTATCACAATCAAAATGGGTAAACTATTTATGAAGGCGATGATTCAAAGAAGCAAATTAGGGAGATACCAAATCTTGCAGAGAATAGTATCGTTAATTTCTATAAGGGTCATTTCACCAATGTAAATATTTGAGTGCAGCTACTCTTACTTGGCTAAAACTTGTGAGAATTTAATGATGCTGTGATTGCACCAAACTATTGCACTATTAATCTGACTATTCTGATCTTGAATCAGAGTAAATTCTGGTCATGTAGATGGCTCTTAATCACTGAAACATCATTTTAATTAAAACAGCAACTGGGATACTTAATTTATATCCAAACATGTGTTTTGGCATAAAATGTCTCTTGGCAGTTAGAAACCTGTTTTACTTTTTCTAATCAGTCATTGCATTTTGGATTGCAACACTGAAACACAACCTGTAGGCATTGCAAGTGTCTCCACACAGCGGCATCTGGCTCATAAAGAATAAAACTGGACTGCTGATGCAGGCACAGCTGATCCCTCACTCTTGGGGACTGAACCAAAGAAAATGCCGGATAAACACTACCCAGACAAAATAACAAACCATGGATTTAGTCTGGGTAGCATTTATCCACCAATCTGTTTGGATTACTAAATAGCACACAGCATTGTTTCCTATTGTGTAAAACAGAGCTCAGGATAAGATGCTCAAATCCTGCCTGTCATGCAGAGGAAGACAGAATCAGATACAATCTCATGAGAAGCCACAAGGAAACATATCATGTCAGAGCCATTACTCTCTGTGGTGCAGGTTAACAGATGGGGAAAAAATGTAGTGATAAGCTAGATGAGATGTGTGACCACGCAGTATTTATCCAGGAAAACACCAGAATGAACTGGAACAAGAGACCACTATATTTAAAAGAAAAAATTATTTATAAACAGAATAAAATCCTTTTAATACTTTAATGGTTTGGATGTTGGACATATAAAACGTGGAGGGTATTTCTGTACTGTACTAAAGAAATGGACCAACTAAAAGAAACAAAATAAATCAATATTTGGCTCAGTGTGTTACAAACCACACTACAATGCATGGAATTAAAAAGAACCAAATATAACACTTTAAACACAACAAAACATGCATAGACCACTCTCCCTTTGGAACCTCTCCCTTTAACATAGTTCAATGTCTAAACGAAAACTAAAGCGGTCCATCCAATTGATCAATTGAACAATAACAGAAAATAACTCCTTTCTCACTCGCGCAGGTGCATGCAGGTGACTGAAAACTTGTGTCCTGACTGTTCTGTTGAAGCCACTACTCAAGAATTTATCTTGAGCATTAAATACTATCACACAAAGGCCTCTGCTGCATGCTGCTCTCAGGTGTGGTGCATCAGTGAGACCTAGGTGAACGCTCCGCCCCCCTTTTATAGACTCTGCCCCCTTGGCTCAACTCTGCCATCTAGGGTTACAACTCCCCATCCCACATAGAAACATTTTTAATTAATGATTGAACCCATATAATGCTGAGTTTCTCATATGCTAAGCCAGATTTAACTGCAGTCGCTTCAGTTGCTGCTTGTTTCTGGGCCTCTCAGTTTGAGGATGTTAAAAAAGCTGTTGAGTCGAGGTCAGGTGACAGACTGCTATTTAAAGGGTAATGAGATTTGTTCAGGAACAGTAAATGCACGACACCACAGGCAGGCAGGGTAAAATCCAAGTTTTGTGTTTTGGTGTGGAAGGTGATTGGTACACAGGTAACCAATCAAAATAAAGCTAACAAATCCTCAGGGCAAATCCAAACGCTCAGTAGGAAGTCAGACTAACTTTAGGAACCAGGTCAGACAGGGGCTCAGCTGAAGGTAGTAAACACCTGCAAGAGAAGCACCAGGAGGAAATGTTGGACCACTAGCATGGCTAATAAACAGTTTACTTTAGGAAATGGGAGAGTATGCAGCGTTTTAGTAAATAGGTAATCAGGTCTAGATTCACTGAGTAGGGCAATTAGAGAAAATGCAACAAGAGGGGTGATTTCTGGAGAAATTAGTACTAATTAATTCTAATGCAAACTTAATTAAAACTCAACTGAAAAGGACAATATTTCAAGCTCAAAGTTTTGCGACATTATTAGACACATTTATAGTTCTATTCACACTGGGTCAATGAGCTGCTGTCCTGCAGGTTTTATCATCATTTCTTTTCATATAATTGTGGTGTATAATTTTCTGCTTTGTTATTTTATTATTATTATTTTGGGTGTTGATTATACAGTTGTTAATGTTTTTTCATCTGTTTGTATCTTTGAATAATTTTTTCTTCCCTCAACTCTCTCTTTCTTTCTTTTGTTCCATTTATCAGGTTCAGCATTAATATGTAATTCAGAAATAGTCAAATTAAAGAAATAAAATAGGAATAATATTTAACTTTCATTTATATCACAAAGCTTAATTTTCCTCAAATCCAAAAAACTTCCCCTTGGCAAAGCAACAAGATGGCAGCCAGACCATCATTCTGCTATTCATGTTGTCACTGGGCAGGATTATCTTCACTAAGTAAAAGAGCCACTGTACTATACCACTGTACCTCACTTTTGTATTAACAAGCTGGTAGTCTTGTTGTTCTAATCCCATTTTGACTTTTTATTTCTTTCTTTCTTTCTATTTTTGTGTGTGTGTGTGCGTGTGTTTTAAATGCCTCTGGACTTTTTCATGCAAGAAGACTTACATACAAATTGAGCAAGTAAAACAGGTTTTGTTAATTTAATCTTTATTAAGCTGAGAGTGGAAATTAATGAGGAAAAGAGAAATTTCATGAAATCTGTCATTTGCAGTGGTTGCTGCACTAGTTTTGATAAAATATAATGTGTAAGTGGTGTGGATAGATGCAACATCATATACATTTTCCTATTTGTTTTTGGTGAAATAATTCCATAACTGAAGATAAATGTGTTAGTATTGTGATAATGCTATCAGAAATAGGACTCAAAATTAAGCATGAAAGGAATAAGTCAGACGCATCATAATGGTTTCTTCTGATATTTCTGATGGCATTCGGCTATAATTACAAAATTTCCTTTAGCTCTTGTCTATCGCTCCACTATATAAAGCAGTCAATCTTTTAAAAATAGATGAAGCAGTTTATGTTCAGGAGTGATCAGCAGAGCAGCAGGTTGTAAATTGGACTGCCATTTCTGTGAAGAGTTTGTATGTTCTTGTACAAGGCTTTTCTCTAGCTGCCCATGCATGTTAGCTGAACTGATGATTCTAAACTAAGTCTGAGTGTGTGTTTGCACAGTGGCCTGTCTCTCTATGTTAGTCCTGAGCAGAATTAAATAACAATAGATCATCTTTTCTGATTTCTGAGTTTAGTATAATATAATCCAACCATTCTTTAGCTACACCCTCTTCAGCCTCATGGAGAGAGGCCACAGAGAGACAGACAACCATCACAGCTGAGATTTACCAAATAACCCAAAACCACCTAGATGCCAGAACCCTCTTGCTGTGAGACTACAGAGCTAACAACAGTACCACTTCAAGAAACCCCATTTCAGTTAACATTTTTGAAAACATTAGAGGAAGTTTTGTGCATGCCTGCTCTGCACCTCTGTCTTATTTTGCTCCATTGTATCCAGTTTGTCCAATGAGAAAGCACACAGATTTTTCCTGTTTTGACTTTTCCTGTCTGGTCTCTTTCCTGTTGAGCAGTACTCTGCTGCAGTCTGTTTGTCAAAAAGGTTTGGATGTGAGATGTCATATTTGGAGGAGTTGGCAGGTGTCACCAGGAGACAGAAACAAGTGGGACTACTATTGATTTTCTCCATGAGTTGGTATATGCGCATAAAAGATTGAGAGAGACAGTGAAAAGGGAGAAAGGCATACTGTATGTGTACATTGCAGCTCAGCGCTGCAGAAGCTGTCAGTTTCTTTAGTTCATCAGCCCCCAACTAGAGAGGGGTATTGTTTTAATCCATTTATAAGTAAATAAAACAAGCTATTTGTCCTTTTTATGCACTCACCTTGGAATTAGATTGCAACTCTAAAAGCAGGGGTTCTATAAATATTAATTCTTTCTTGAGCATAATAGATGTAAATAGCCAACTCAACAAGAGAAATTACTTTTGCAGGCAGCTTCTGAATCTGCTGGGGTGTGAGAGAAAAAACAAGTGCATCAGTTACGTCCGCTCTTCTGTTAAGTTATGAATTCCTGACTCAAACCTTCTTGATGAAACTCTATTGTTTTAAAAGAATCAGCATCAAGGTCTCTGTGACCTCTCCCGGCAGAATGCAGAGAGCTAGTTAGCTGCCACAGTAATAGCGTAGTAGTGGGTATGTGTGTGTACAGTATGTGAGAATTGATTCAGCATTGCCAGCAGGGCAGTGTGGTGCTGTGATGAATCACTCTAATTTGTGCTGCCTGCAGAGCAGGCGATACCACAGACTATTAACAAAGACGGCCCTGCATTGATTACCATAGCAGGTAATTGCCTGGTGAAGATAAAAATGAGTGCAAATCCAAAGATGTTGTCAGGTATTGAAACAAGAAAAAAACTTTTGATCTTCCCTGCGGGTGTGTAAAAACATGGCAATGCCAAAAGAGATAAGCTGAAGTGGACCAAATCAATTCCTGCACTGGGTTAATTGCTTTTCTCTGCATGTGTAGCACTTTTTGAGAGCGAGTGGGATTGTTTTTATATTGATTTACTGCACAAGGAAGATTTTAATTTCCCCAAATCTCTGTGACAGTGCAGACAGTCTGAGGTGAGAAAATCCAATTATCTTGGCTCGTCCAAAAACTGCACTACCACCAGAGGGGAGCTGTGATATTGAAATGACTGACATGACTAAAAGAGCCTTTTGAAATTTTGAATGAGTCAAGATAAAGATCAATAGATTACGCAAGGTCAAATTTAGTGAGATAATAAACCGGTTTAGGAAGGGTTATATCCGCTGTCCTCTGTGGAGGACTGTTCTGGGAAATGTGGGCAGAGTAAAGCCTAAACCCTGCTGCAAAGTGAGCATGCAAAGATGTTTCAGAGGTGTTACATGTTCCAAATCAGGCTATAATTTTAAGCCTTTTTGATGGGCAAAATTGAGAAATTATTAAAACAAGACTGCATAATAAAGACTGACTGTGGTCTGGTGGGGGTACAAATGTCAACAACAGAAGAAGTTAAGATTTTATGGGACTAGGGTAGGGAAGTAGAACAAATAGCTAATGAATAACGTATGAAGCAATAAAAAAAAAAAAAAAAACATTAATATTTGCCTTCTTGCCTTTTCATGCTGATTTCATCAGCTATGATCGAACCACTGTGTGAAAGAACACAGAGCAGACATAACTTTTAAAGCTTGCAGAGTCGAGAGCACAGCAGAGAATTTGTTATTATAGCCTTGTAAATCTCTCCACACTTACTTCCTGTGAACAATAAAACTCTGCGGCTTCACAGTTTCTTCTAAACACTGCTTTGTTGAAACTGTAAATGACAGCTTAACTGTGTTAGTCGTGCATTTACATGCAAAATATACAAGATCCCATTCGATAGTCAAATTATAAAAAATATTTTGTGTAAACCCAAGCCCAAGTGCAAGTGTGTGCATCATGTAATGTACTGAGTTATGTTATGTTGTTATGCAGCATCATCTCACCAATTGCCTATACGGTATGTGGTTGATAATATTTGTCTGTCCATATTGTTTACACCTAATGAAGAAGATGCAAAAATCATAAAACAACCAGATGTGATGACTGTTTGAAGTTAAATAGACAATAATGCTGAAAAAACACTGCCACCCTTTTCCTGGTCCATGCCCCAGTCTGGCCACCCATAAAAAAATGTGCTTCACTTCATATAATTTCCATATTCTTATTTTGGGTTTACCAGCTTTAATGTAAAAAAACAAAACAAAAACACACACACACACACACAAACAAAACAAAACAAAACAAAACAAAAACAACACCATACAGTACACATATTGTACATCACAGCCAAAAGTTATGGGAGTACACAATCTTTCTTAAAAAAGAAGTACATAAACATTTGTTTGAAAAGACTGGGAAAAAAAGAAGTAATTATTCAAGTCATTTTCTCAAATATAAAAGTAACAAGTAACCTGCAAAAAGTATTTTTTAGCATTGCAAATGATTGTTTCAGAAACAGCTATTGTGGTGGGAAAGGCTTCCACCCTCTTCCTCCAGTTTGCACTCATCAGGTGTGACCTATCAGAGGTAACTGCAGGGCGGAGCAGACACTTTTCTGTGGTGGTGGTGGTTGGCGTGCCTGGTCCTGCCAGGTGACGCTGATCGTTGGTTTACTTGTGGCAGTTTGCTGGCTGTGGTTGGCACAGCCTGCATCAGTTCTGCTTTTTTCAGGTGAACCAACTCTTTCTCTCTCAACTGCTGCAGTAACTTGGCATCAGGCCAAATTGTTTTCTCCACCATCCAGGAGTTTGTCTGGCTGTGGTACCGTTCCTCCTTCGGTTAGGGGAGGCTTCACTCACTGACACGTAGGATGGCTGTGCGCCGTGGGGCATTCTGCTGGATGCTGGATGCTCTACTGCCATGTCCAGGCTTATTTTGTTCTGCACAGTCTATCTATTGGAGACAACCTCCCCACTGGACTCCTCCCAGTCTGGACCAAGTGCACGGCTGGGCTCCTGTTGAGTCTTCCAGACAACAACCTGTGTTTTTAATGAACTTGCAAGGTTTGGTTTTCTTTGCATTTTGTTTAGTTGTTTTTTGCATTTCATTATTAGTTTTGTTAGCGTGTACTTTTTTCTTTTGTTAACAGGTTGTTTATTTTTGTTGACATTCAGGGTACCCTGCCTCTGGTAGCAAGAGGGGACCATTAGTGGCTTTTGACAAGTCTGGGTTATATTATGATTTAAATTTTACTAAATCTTGATTGTTTTTAGACAAAATCCATCTGTTGTCCAGGTGCATGATTAAACCTGCATCCTTTCATATTTACTGGAAGTGAAATTTCCCCCGGTTGGCATTGTCAATTAGTTCACACTTGTCCCTCACGTCACACTATGTCAGCTAGTTATAAGTTAAGGGGGAAAGAAAACTTCTTACCAATGTTTTTATTACACATTTGACAGATAATTTTAGTTTTACATTGGCACATTTATTGTGTTTGTTTCTTTGTATGCTTTTCTTACCTCCTAATGTCTGTCATATGCAGATGGAAACACCAAGGATCTTATTTCTAAATGTCCCATCTGTTTAGGTTTACATCAATCTTCATATTGGTAATTCAGACAGAGACAAAAAGAAATTAATACCTTTTAAAAATAATAAAAAATAGTAGCATTAATAGTAAAGCAAAGGGCCCTTTGAAAAGAGTAGAAATAATATAGAATAGAATATATTTGTGTTGCAGTCTATTTAATAAATGTTGTTAAAAAGGAAAGGAAGATACGTCAATGATGTAAACAACTACTGTGATGTGTGTGTTTGTAACTAATATTTTTACAGTTACAGGCACTAATAGAAAACATTCTGAAACAGTTGGGGAACAAGTTATGGACATAACATAATATTTGCCTTCACTATACTGTTAACCAATAAAAAGAACCTAATCATTCTCAGTATCACTTCTTGATCAAACTTTAATCAACTATAGACACTTAAATCTGGGTTAAATCCAATGATAATCCAATGATAATGTGAAGAAAGGAACATGTGTCAGGTGTCACACAGCAAGAAGCCACTTCCAGCATTTTGGATGATTCCAGCAAAGTGTTGTAGAAAAATTACCAAGAGTCTGGAATGACCTAGCAAGATTGTAACCATAGCAACTACCGGTGCATGTGGTGCATGTGTCTGTCTTCTTCTCTGCCTCTGGAGGCATCGTCTGCAGCTGGTTAAAACTCAGTCCGACTCAATTACGTGAGTCTCAATTACATGTTTAGCATGTCTGGTTTTTGTCTGCTGCAGATGTTTCATGATATTTTACAGAATTGAAGTTGCACAAAATGAACCAGGATCAGTTTGGTTGAGCTCTAGTTGCCTTTCCCTAAGACAAACTTGCAAATTTGTGCTGGTTAGTAGCTAACGGTGGGTTTCATCACAGTTCCTCTCTGGCTGGGATGTGGAAGGTTGTTAAGTGGCCTGATGGAAACATCTACGTTGTGCTGAGCGTTAATGTTGTTTTGTGTAAAATTTGATCCATGGCTCCGAACATCTCTCACATAATGTTGCTGTTTAAATTTCTTGAATAACTGAGCTCGACCTCAGTCTCATTTTTTTTTCTTAAGTCGGATTATTGGTTGAAATTACTAGATTTACTTTGTTAATCATAAATGAAGGGTTCTATTTTCTGTTAAATCTGTCGTGTTACATCTGATATCTACTGGATCTGATTTTAAGGTTTTTTTTTTAATTTGAAGAGGAATAAAAAACTTTTTTCTCTTTCGTTGTATGCTATACCTAATCTGCTTTGATATGGGTCAGATATTTAATTATTAAACTAGAATTTGTCCTCTTAAAGTCTAAATTCATTTGATAAATGTGACCCGCCCACAGCGATCAATTGCCCGCCCTGGTACTCTGTCCTGGCGCCAGGACTCGCAGGACTCAACAACTACATTTATTTGATTAATTTCTCTTTATTTGCTTTTAGGTCCTACGATGATGTGTAGACTACATTTGTGTAAAAATATGGAAAATATGGACTCTAAATAAGCAAGCATTGGTGTTAATATGATACGAGACAAGCTAAAAAAAAAAAAAAAAAGCTCCATCTCAAATTTTTACATATTTAGAAATGTACAGCAGAAAACTGGTGGAGAATATGTGGAGGTAATGGGCAGAAATCAACATAATACATTTAGTCAGCCATTAATTAGATGCATTCAGTGATACTTCTAGCATGTTCCGTAAGTGGCATTTTTTAATTGAATTCTGTCAGCAGGTTGTAATAGCTATTGCTGGAGGGCAGAAAGCTCTCTTCATTCACCTTGATGTGTTGGGGACACGGATATTCACCCACAGGCCATAATAGAGACTTCACAAGACTGTAGTAAAATACAGCAGTGTGATGATCACTTCAAAGCCATCCGAGGGCCTATACATAATGGATGACATAAGAGCAGTCTGCTCTGAAGTGCATTGTTATTCCCACCCAATTAATTTAGAGGTAATTATTCCTTGGGCACCTAAATAAGATGAGAGGACAGCTGAGAGAGGCTGCTGCTACTGCTGGAATTAGAAAACACTTTCACAAGAAATCTGCAATAACTTGTTAGTCTCTCAGACATGCTATTTAACATTTTCCATATTGTTTGATTTTGTTTATGATAAAGTTGGGTGTGTGATTGCTTGTGTTTTTCAGATGCTATTTATTTATTTATTTATTATTAGTTTATGCTGTTGTTCATGAAAGTGCTTTATGAATAATGTTTGATTTGTTTATATATATATATAATTTAATTAAAATGCCCTGTATACTTTTCATTATCTACAACTGAATGTTTTATTCACTTTTACCCTTAGTGTGTCTATTTTTATGCCATAGTTTTAAATTTATTTCCTTATTTACTCTGCTTCCTTTTTCAATTAGTTTTGAAAGTAATTATAACAATAATAATAATAATAATAATGACAGAATTGATTGAAAAATATTTCAACGCAAATAATATCAACCATCAATTTTCGATAAATAAACAATCACTGAGTGAAAGATGCATTAATTTGTTTGTTTTTTCAGGTGTTTTTTTGCAGCGGGAACTTGTGCTGCAGTGTGATGTGTGACTGGCAGCTACAGCATTACTAATACATGCAGCCCATTTTGATACAAAGATAAAGGGAGGAGGTAACAATATTCCGGGTACATTTTGGAACAACAGGGAATTTGAACAGACTCTGTTGTTGCCGCAGTGTTTGTTTGCTATTCAAGAGTTTGAGGGGCCTCGTGGGAGACTTGCAGGTAACACACACTCTCATTTACACACGCACACAATGCATTGGACTGACGATGATGTACAGCCTCTGTGTGTTGAGGAGCCTCCTCAGCAATACCTGATGCCAGGAGAATGGTGACTCAGGCTGATGCAGCAGGAGGGCAAGGATCCAGGAAACTATCTTTTCCCAGTGCACTGCAACTCCTCCTCTGCTTTGAAAAGTGCAGCTCTGTGGGGGCTCAGTTTCTACAGACTTTTTAGCCATGTTAATTGTGTTGTTTTTGAATGTGGTACTGATTATGTGCATAGATGCTGAACATTTACTAGTTTTAATTTATATTTTATCTCTTTTTTAACTCTCCTGAGAGCTAAATAATCTCTGCCTTTTCTGCATGACGTGCTAAATAAGTCAAAAGGCACATTTGCGTCTTTTAATATTGATTTGATAATTTCAATGAGATAGGCTACTGTTATGAGAGTAATATCAATTTCCATTGTTACTTTTGCAGCTGTGGGAGGATTTGTTTAATCATTTGCTTTTGCAGTTATTTTGTCTTTATGATCCCTGTTTAAGAAGAACAATTGAACCATGCACTGTAAAAAAAAAAGTTGAGAGAACTTTAAAAAAGTAAGACAACCAACTGTAAAGATTTGTTAATCATCTATGATCTGTGAACGATACACAAATGGAAAATACACAGTGTTTTGTGCCACAGTCGAATCCCAGTCATGAAGATCACAAAACAATTTTAAGGTGCAAATGAAAATTTAAGATGAGGATATATGTCTGAACACTCTCCTTAGAATTTTTCCTTCTGAAATCTGTACTTTTCCCTATGTTGTATTCTCTGATTGAGTTCTTTTTATTTATTTATTTTTAAGTACATTATGCAGTCATGATCAGGTTTGGTTTGTGCTGTGTGAAAGATAAGAATTCTGCAAGCAGGCATTAAAAACATTTTTTTAAATAGGTGAAGTCATCTTAAATCACATCCAAAGGTGAATTTGTAATAAATAGTAGCTGTCTTTGGGGGTTGAAACCAGTTTCACTTCCACATTTTAAACTCAATTTTAAACCTGGGCAATTATCTTTGATAACAAAACCTACTGTGGCCAGAGCCAGAATATTGCATATCTGTTTTGTGCAGGCGTTTACCACAGAAGTTCCTTTCTTCATCATTACCTAGAGCAGAATGCTGTTTACAGCGAAATCAGTGGGACATGGTTCCATCTCACAACATCCAAAGTATTACACCTTCTCATTACTGCTTCACTTTCCCTTCAAAACACATCAAAGCGTGCTTCACTAAGGATCCCTTGCCTCTCAGTGCATACTCTGGTACAGCTCATATTTTCCACCATGATTCTGATGAATTGCTGCCTTGTAGTTTACAAAGTAGGGAAATGGAATCAGTCAGAGGCCTGGACAAGCCAAACAGCTCTGCTGCTGTAGAGTAAACTCATGTCAGGCTGCATTCTTTGCTCCACTTGTCTCTATGTTGACAGCAGATGGCCTGCAGAGTAACATGTCAGCAGGACATTCACTGCAATGCACAAAACTGCTGTCAACTGTCTGCATAACTGAGCGATTTATAGAGGACACAGTGCAGTGATGTGCACAGAGGAAAGTGTTAATGAGCGGCTGAGCATGTTGGAATAACTGTCGAGAAAATGTGGTTGAATCTTAATCAGTTTAAATCACGTGTTGTGGAAGCATTTACATCCCCTAATGTGTGCTTATACAATTATTACAACTTCTTAAACATAAATTACCCTTCTCAGGAGGCTTAGTGTGTTTGATATTTGTTTCTATATTTGGTAAATTATTATTGCCATGCAGAATACTGGAGGCTGTTCCAGTCATGCAGCAATCTCTGCAAAACAGCAATAAGGCAGTGTGAATCACATTCACACAGGCCATGTCATGTTTTCCACAGAGAAAAGTAGTGGGCCAAGCTCTTGGCTCATGGATCGGACTGTCAGGCCATCTGCCATGCCATCCTCCAAATTCACTCTTTTATGTCATGCTTGGTAATCAAGTGATCTAACGTTTCCATTTATTTTATGCCTCTGCTCATCTCCACACTCTGGATACCCATGAGGCTGCTGTATATCCTCTTACATACCATTAGTCATGCTCAGGGCTTGACAACAATCAAGGACACGGCAGAAATGAGCTTCAAAAACTCTCCACACACACACTTATCACATGGAAGCATGCTCATGTAAAGGATTTAAAAGCAAGTAAAATGACACAACTGAAATTTTGGTGGAGTTACTGTGTGCACGAGCTGGAGGGACACTGAATGTATGGAAATACATGAGTTTAAATCAGTGACAGAGAAAGAGAAATAAAACAGGAGTGCACTGTATGCAGAGGGGAGGGGAAGGATACAGAATTAAGAGATTAAAGTAGCTACAGGATTAGGCTGCAGGTTTTAATGATGGAAATGGAAAAACTGTGAACGGAGTCTAACACATTCTCTCTGGCCCTCTTCTCTTCCCTGCCTCTCTTCACAGCATGTGCCTCTTACTGATTGCTTGGCCAGCCTCCAGGGAGAGATGGCTCTCCCTCCATTGAATTACATATGGCTGTTTAAAGAACATTTATGCACAAGCACTTTTTTCCTTAAGCAATGCAGCCACACCAGGTAACAAATGCGGAACTCCAAAGATCTGCAGTGTTTTCCTTGCACATGCATGAATCTGAGGCCATAGTGACTTACATTTACACATGCACTCACATGCATAACTTGTAGACTGTTAAAAACAGGAATAAGGTAATAGTTTACTGTCTACTGCTTACAGGGAAACTCTTAATAATGCCACAAAATGAGTGATGGGACTTTTAAAGTGTTTTGTCTTTATGAAGTTCAAAGACATTTTAGCATAGTTTTTATTGCTTGCAAACTATAAACTGAAAGTTGAAATAAATTTTCATCATTCAGAGAAGGGCAATCTAAGAAAAGGTCAAACATAATTGCACAATCTTAAAGACGGATGCACAAACGCTACTTCCTGCGAGCAAATCTGCCACAGCAATTATCTCACTGAGAGACAGTTTTTAAAACGTGTGAATCAGAATATGGCTGGTTGTTTAGGATAGTTGGAGAATCCATGAGTTCGGCCACTTAATGTGGTTTCATTTCATTTTCCATCCCTGCCTCTTCTTCCCCAGTCAGCAGACTGAGCTTTGGCAACGCCGGTCATACACTTTCTTTGAACTACACATAAACTTGTATGATGAGTGAATAACAAAGGTGTGACAAAAAACAAATGTTGTTATTCTGGCTTCCAGTTCCCTTTGTTGCGTACAGTAAACAGACTGCCCCTCTTCTATTCTGGTTATTGTTATAGTTAGAGTAAAGAGTTATTATTGTATTATTATTCTATGGTCTTCTATGCTATTCTCTGCTCATTAATTTGAGAAGTACATCTTAGCTGGTGATGTGTTCAAGTACTATAAGATTCTCTTCATGTCAGTTCCAGGCTTAGCTCATTGATCAAAATGTATTGAAGTCTAAGGGTGTTATTCATTACCATTATGCAAATGGTTTTCTTGGTGATATCATTAAGTAAAGAAAGACAAGGTTGCACAACAAATAAGGTGTCTTTAGGCAGCTCAGGAGCAGCACCCTCCATGGAAAAGAAAATCTCCTTTGCATTGGACAGTGAGCCTTTTCATCTTTACAGAACTTGCATGTGCACAATAAGCTCTAAAACACCCAATAACAACAGTATGATCTCTTTCACATCATTATACCAAAAAGGTGCTACTTATAGAGAAGTAGTAGCATACTCTCTCTTAAAATTCAGTAAAGCAATTCATTAGCTTCCCATTTTAATGAGAATAATACAGGATTAAACATTTTCATTAACCTGAAGGTGTTTTTGACAGATTGTTTCTCAGCTCAGTTTTCCTTTTCCAAATACAGTAATTAAGTCTGACTTCACTTTTCTCCCCTACAGCTATATTTCATTAATGCTTACAGTGTGTACTGCTTGTAAAAAAAGTTTATCTTTAAGTGTGAAACTCATTCTGACTGCTGTAAATGTCAAATATATCTTCCCCTAAGTATTTTGTAAGAATCACTTTCAGCTCTGCTTTGTCAGGAGAGCTGACTGTACTGAAGATAACTCATGCCCCGAAGAAATGAGATGCTAATGTATTGCTCGTCATTTGAGAGAAATCTGCAAGGTGCTCTTTCATGCAAATGCAAAGGGCCCTGTCTGTCAATGAAAAGCTCAGAAACTGGTATTTTTGTGGAACAAAGATGCCCAACATGTTTGTGGCAGGTGTCCTGTCCTTGCTCGATGCCTGAAAACCTGAAATAAAAAGATAAATTTTATTATCACTCCTCGGAGCCTTTTCACAGCACCTCTCCAACTTATCCCAGTTACTCATCTCTGTGCTTGAGTTTATTATTGCATGATGTCACTTTAATGAGTGAAACTTGCAGAAACTTGGAATCTGCAGGTGATTAATTTGAGTCTTCGTGTGGAACCAAACATCTCTTAGCACCAGGTGTCCATCCATTGAAAACTTCAGGAAGTTGCTTTGAAGACAGCCTCATGGTCTCCAGTACCCCTGTCCAATGATAAACACCAGAGCTACAATTCCTAGTTTGATCTGACATGCTAGAATATTCTGTCAAGAAATGTTTTAAGTCAGTCTGTGCCCCAGCACATTGCTTTACCTCTTCATTTCAAAGGATAAGTATTCTCTTTGTTGAATGACTGAGTCTATCGACTTTGCAGATCAAATTCTCACAGAGCATATGTAATAAGTGAAAGGGCCAGCATCACAAAAATGTACTAAAAAAGGACAAAGAGTGAAAGAGAACTGAGAAGTTGACAGTTTTTTTTTTTTTTTTTTTTTTTTTTTGGTTTTGGAATGTTTGTTTTGTTTAGCAGAACTCAAAAACAGAAGACTATGCAATAAATAAGAATTTTAAATCCAAAAGACTTGTTTCAGTCCTTTGCATACTTCCTTACAGACAGTCTAAGGACACTCTTTTGAGTCCAGGAACCTGGTCAGCAAACTGTTGCTTTCCATGATGATTAAAAAGACCAGAAAACAGCTGATGTAGGCAACACTTGCTAATGAATTTCAAAGAGGAATCGTCTCTATTGATTTCTCAGCAATCTGCAGCCAGTTGGAAAAGACCTGAGTGTTTATGTCAGTGTGAATTTCTTTGGTGTAGACAGACTAGGTGACATAAAATGTCGTCATTGTCTGCTAAGAGGAGTAGCCTAATCTCACAAACCTTAATCTGTTGCTAATCCTCTACTTAGAGAAGGAGGGAATATCCATTGCTTAGAAGTTGCAAGTACAACTGATTTCACTTCTCTGTTTGTTTGATAGTTGACTATTTTAAATGTCCTTCAGCCAACACTTTCAGATTACTACCTTAACATCTGTACTAACCATTGCCTATCATGAGCTGGAAAGCATCAGGATAGAGGCTGATAGAAGTTTTAGGATAAGACAGCATCAGTAAGACTAAACAGAACCAGTGCAGAAGGCTGCCAGGCTCATTATGACCAAAGTGAAAAGCTTCAGGTTGACTTGACTCAGGCCAAATGAGTCAGAGAAAACAGAATGATCAAAAGAGAAAGAATATACCTGTAGCTATCAAAACATCTTCAAAGCTGCATTCACTGACACAGGACTCAAATGTAAATTATGTGCTGCTGTCAAGGAACTCTGTATAAAAGTCAAATTTGACATGGATGTTTTTGTAAATGACAAGAAAGCAGCTATTTAATGGTTTCCTGCCTCTGATTATTTCCAATAAAAAGATGGTGGAGGACACACAGAGGGAAATATCAAATGGATTTTTAGAATTCAAGTGTTTTGTATACCAGCTTCAACTCCACACTACAGAAAACAGTTGGCGCTGCAAACAGTCAAACTTCTGAGCAAAATGGAACTACGTGGTTGTCTTGTAATAGGGTTGGGCAGAAACTTTTCTTCTAGTAAATTCTAAAAACAGCCATCTTCTGCTCCACTGATTTGGCCATCGGTTGGACAAATACCACACCAGTGGTGCTGACAACCCCTTTGTAGATAAATTCATTCAGAAGAGAGTAGAAATAGGCTAACAGCTGTTGTTATTGTTTGTTTGCTTGTTTTATTTTTATTTGTTTGCATTAGTAGGGTAGTCCAGATTCTACAACCAAGTAGTTTAGTCCCTAAACCAACTCAAATACAAGCTAAACTTAAAAGCAAAACTCAACTGAGTGGTAACCTAAAATGAAATATGTTAAGTTGATAGCAAACTGACAGCTTCACAACGGAATAGGAGCAGGTTCTTTTAGTTAAATATCATAAAGCCTTTTCCCTCTGAGGATGTGCTTTATCAGCTCAAAAATAAATCCTCTGAGTCACCATTATCTTCTTTTGTTCATTCATACTGACCGAATAGAGGGAGAGCTTAGCGCTATATAAGTCTGAACTTTCAGCTGAGAAAGCAGAGTTTAGCTGGATAGACTAGCACTCTTCACGGTACCAGCTGTTCCATACACACACATATACATCAGTTGTGGCTCAGCAACATGTGCAACAAATGTGCTATCAAACACACCCTCAATAATTCGAGGATTTATTATCAGGCCATTTGAGACCAACTTAAATGATTGAGTGGATTCATGTGTTTACTATAGCCTGAGAATTTGCGTCTGCCCTGATAAAGCTGCTAACTGACTTCTATTTTCATCATTCCTATGGTGCCGGTGTGTGATTCATATGATAGAGGACACAGTGCAGTGATGTACTGCTATGCTGTAACACTTGAATTTAGTTTTTTTTTATTTTTACATTTATTTGAAAATTAAGACATTAAGTGTTATTAGTAAGCTGTTTTCCTGTTTTAGCCAGCTAAGCTAAGCCAAAGCTACCATGCAAAGACATGCATATCTCCACTCTGGCACATTTCCCATTGAGAAGCAGTTCAGAATGACTGAAAAGAAAAATAGAACGTTTTTTTTTTTCATTTCATAGTGAGTTACTTATCACATTTTTCCCACAGTGAAGACAGAAATAGGGACACATAGACATCTTGTAATTCATTAGTAAAGCTGGATGAGCATTTTATGCAGAGCAGATAGAGGAACAAATGGAACTGTGCATTGGTTCATTTAGTCATTACTGTCATTATTATTCAACGTTCTGGTCCTGTAATTACCCATTCCTCTTCCTGGTACACTCCATTCTCTTTCTGAATTCTTTCCTTTGCTAGCTGGACGATAATCACAAAATGAAGCAAACTGCCGAGTTTCTGCATTCCAGGAGTAGGAAGGCTTTAAAGTCATGAAGTTAATATTTATGAGGTGAAATAGTTGAGATTAGAACCAGAAATTTCATTTATCTCCTTTATTTTACATCATTAAGGTCAAATGCATAAAGCTTCACACTTTGCTGACATTTTCCAGTTGCTCAATCAGAGGACATGCTACAGCAAGAAGAGTAGAATTTTCTACTTAATTACGTGACATACATTATCATTTGATTTAGTGTCAAGAAAATTATTAAAAAACATTATGTCAATGCTCCAAAATAGCTGTGTGGAACAAAGATGTATGACTAATAAATTCTATAGGGATGTTGGCATCTATCATGGGAAAAGACATCTCTGTGTTATTATGTTGGTGTAATTACTAGATAAGCTCAGCTTGAACACTACGTTTAAACACTTTGGTTCTGCTGACATGCAAAAGCTATTAGAGGTCTAAGTAAACTTGCTGACACTCTTCGCACAGTTTAAATCAGAACTAAATTAGCCTCAGTCCACTGCTCACAGCCTGTTGTTTTAAAATCCTTGTCAAGTGTGTTCACAGCGGTGCCACAACAAAGCTCTCTATGCATTGTACTTCTTGAGTAAGTCACTCTGCCAGTGCCTCTTGCGATCTGGAAATACTGTGGGCAAGCGGATCTTTTTGAATTCCTCAATGCATTTTTTCAGATCCTCTTCCAGCATTTTTCTCTCCTCCTCATCCTCATTCATTCCAGGAGGGGGGCCGCCATTCTCCCTGACAGTGGGCCGAGGAAGCGTCTTTAGATTGAGGGTGGTAGGACGCTGGGGGCTCTCAATGGGGGGTGGTGTTGGAGGAAGAGGAGGACTGGAGGTAGAAGAAGGTTTGGAAGACAGCGGAGGTGGAGGAAGGATTGGGGGAGATGGAAGTGGAAGATCAGGGATTTCTGTTGCAGGAAGAGGTGGTGGTGGAGGAGGAGGTGTTAGAGGAGCTGGGAGTGATTTTTGAATGTCCAGTGTTGTGCAGGTTTCCGGAAGGCTTTGTGTTCGGCCTGTGCTGCCGAGTTCTACTGCGACTGATTCGATATGAGCAACAGCAGCAGGCTGAAAAGGTACCGCTTCAGTGACCGCTTCAATTACCACGTCAGTGACCACTTCACTGGGAGCTGGGGGTTCAGAGGTCACATCCTTGGAAATGGATGAAGAACTCCCTGCAGAAGAAAGAAAGAAAGAATGATGCGCTTGAATAAATAATCAAGAGTAACATTAGCATGCTTTCTTACTGAGAGTTTGATATGATTACCACGTCTCCATAACAAATATGCACATATAGTCAGCAGCAGATTCTTTTAGGTGGGGAAAAAAAATTTGTGAAGAGCAATCCTGGGTCTTTCCAAATATTGAAATAAAGAAAAAAAATTAGCACAGTAATTTCCAAGTGTTTTATCACCATAAACGCTGAGTCATCACTACCACATCAAGACCTTCAATCTAAATTTGGTCATCTTCACCGGTCTCTCAGGGTGTTGAGGTTCACAGTGTGCAGTTTTAACATGTGCAATTGTGTAGACTGTACATACCAGCCCCTGCCTGGATAAATTTTAAATAAAAAAAAAATAGATTTAATTGATTTAAAAGATCACACAAACCAAAGTAGATAAGAAGCAGAAAAAAAACATTAAGACTTCAATAAAACTTACCTTACACAACAAAACAAGTTAGGTTATCTAATGCAGAGAAAAATGTTTGTAATATCTGTTTTGTAATTTCACTAAATTATCTGTGGTCAGGCTGCTCTCACAAATAATTCATATGATTTCTTATGAAAAATAATGCATGGCTATCCATACATATTCTATGAAATCCTGAGCCCTTCAGGGCAATAATAAATCAGTGGTGGCGCTTTGTTGTGTTGTCTGCAGGATATTTCTGGCTCAGAAACAACAGAAAAGTCAAGAAATGCAGAAGAAATGTATTTCATATTTTTATCATTATTTCACAGATTCAACTGTGATACACTATGAAAGTTTTCCCTCTAATAATGTCATTTTTGTGTGTAGGTGTAGTTGTTTTACACCATCACATCAATTTGAATGAAACCTGACCACTGACTCTTGGATTGTTTCATTCACATGATTGAAAAGATAACTGTATTCTCCTATTATTAATTCGCTGCTGATATATACAAGAAGTATAGTAGGATGCTGACCAACCAATGAGGTGCTCGCATTGAATGGGCTTCCGATTCAGACATTCTCTTTTGATTGAATCAAAATCAGTGGTAATCAGTCCAATCACATGGGCCAGTGCTGTTATCACCTATCCATATTGCTGATCAGCAGAAGACTCTCGATCCTTCTGATCCTCAGCATTACGGCACATATTCAGGAAAAATAAGGTCTTGCAAGTGCTCTCTGAAACTAAGGCTTTGAAGGTCTCTGTCAATGACATGAGAAAATAAATACATTAATCACTAATCCAAATACATACTTGGAAAGGTCTTTATCTGGTGAATAGAGTATGTCAGTGTGAACACTAACTCCTCTGAAAAGCTTGACTTCAGTGCATTTTTGAAAGCTTATAATTATAATTAAAGGATCTGAAGACGTAGGACTAACTGTTCTAGAGAGCTCTTGACCTGAGCTGTCATGTATCATCTCATGTGTTAATACCCAACAACTGGAGGCGCTGTCAAATATGGAAAAATACATTTTCACCCATTTAACAATTAGATTATTAAGATCTGACTTCACAGGTGATTCACTGTCTCTTTAATACCTCCACCCCCCACCCCCTGGCCAAAAAAACTTTCATAGTGTACCACAGTTAATTTAGTGAATTAAAAACATTAAAAAGCTTTTTCTGCATTAGAAAACATAACTTGTGCCTTCATTTTGTTCTTTCAGAAACATGTAATTTTTCTGGCATGTCATGTCATTGCCACCAACAAGTAAATAAGTGTTGATACCTTGTGGTTATTTCACATATTTCTGTGAGATCAGGTTGAATATTTCCCACCAAAAATGTCTATATGTCCATAAAAATTAAGAGGATATAAGAAGTTCTTACTGAGGTGTCTTGTTTGAATAAGCCACTGTAGCTCATTCAAACAGAAACATCAGTGAATCTCCTCCATTCATTTATTTATTATTTTGCGCTACATATTAATGGAATGTGTCATTAATGTCCAGCAAGAAACAAGCAACCCAACCTTGAGCGCTACAGTTATTTGTGTCCTTTAATATAAAAAAGTAAACAAGAGCATTATAAAGACAGAGATGAACACAGAAAGGAGCTCAGCACGAGGAGAAAACTAATGACAAATGAGAGGAGAAGAGGAGAGTTTTATTTAATTTTCCCATTCACTTTTGCTTGCATGCATAATAAATTGAAATGAATGCTGTGACTGAAAGGATGGCGTGAAACCTCCTGACCAAAGCTTGACAAATCATTTTTCATGGTATGTTGATTTTTCATCTCATCTCTGTGTGAAAACATGAGTCTCTGCTGTGTGACTTCTCTGAATAGACAGTGACATGTATACAGTCTGTAAATAGTATTTGAAAGCCCATGTAATTGCTGCCTCTCTCTTTATGAAAGACCTGCTTTTTAGAGACCAGTTGGCAAGTAATATGTCTCTGGCTTCCAAACAAAACTTTAGATTTGCTCAGCAAATCAGAGAAGAGACTGGATGTCTGTTTTCATAAAGCAAAAATATTTTTAAAAAGGATCTTTTACTTTATTTTGTACAAGTATACTGTTTATTTTGGCCACTGAAAATGGTATGTATTTACACATTTTTCCAAATTTATTGATATAATATTGGGAATGAGAGCCAATCAGTATTCCTACAATAACGTAATATTTTTGTGCATCTTCAAGCTCCTATGTCATCTTATCTATTTTGGAGAATTTTTAAAAGGAGGAAAATGGAGGAAAAACGTCTGCAGGTTGATAAAGGTCTGACTTTTTGATTATTATATCAAGTGCCTAAACTTGATTCATTAACATTTGTCAAGTTATCCACATGAGTTCGTAGAAAACCTTAGACAGAGTTAACTTGTAATGACAGTCCTGCATTTGCAGTGCTCATGCAGATCTTCGTGTATAGAGTCAGAGTCACGCAACATTAAATCACAGAGGTTCCCACTCTCTATGAAGCAGCCACATACAGCACAGGGCATGCCATGGTTCATGAAAATACATATGAGCAGCTAATCTCTGTCACATGATTAATGCATGTTCATACTCAGGTACAGAATGCCACAAACACAGCTGAGGACACAATACCCAAATATGCAAACACACAAGGATCTGCTTTCCAACAGCAAAGCTGATCAATACATGAAATGAACCTGTCTTATATAACAGGAAAAGCTGCTTGTGTTCACAGAGGTGGCACATATAATTCTACCACTGACTTGGAATTCTGAACACCTGAAATCAGCAATTGTCCTCAAGCGAGCATCTCAGAGCAAGTGAGTGTCTTCTGTGTGTGTTTGAGCAATAAACTCATGTTCGCCTACTTTATGTGGAGGTGTGATTGTGTGGGCAGTATCTGTGTGTTGTAATTCTGGGCATATAATGGCATTTGAAAGAGGGACAGATAAAGACAGGGAAGAAGAAAAAAGATGCAGGGGAAGGAGGGGTTGAAGGAAGGATGTTCTCCACTGTGTGCCTGTGTGCGTAGTGTATTCACTGTCTCTCATAATGAATACATGTGTTTGAGGGCTGCTTGAATGTGGGAGTATGGGGGCTTAACAGTGTCGGAAGAATAATCCACTGGGGGATGGGCTCCGTGCTTTCCTCCACTGTTAAGCCTTATGGAGGAGAACAGCTAAAGAGTGCACTCAACTCCTTTCCCCAGGCCACCTCTCCAGGGATATACTGTATATGCAAAAGCTAGAGCATTTTCACACACAGTCTCCCCTCCCTCATTCCTTCTTTTTCTCTGTTTCTTTCAGCTTCTCCCATCTGTTTAGTATGACACATCTCTTCATTGCCATGATTACTGTTTTGAGCAACTCCCATGTGTCACTGTTGCCAGGGTTTTATACCTTTCCATTTTCAAAATGTGTCTTCCATGGATTGTAATGCTTTTACCTGAATTTTTCACAAGATTTTAGTTAGACCTTGTTAAGTCATAAAATGGCAAATACTGTTATGTGAGGACAAAGCATTATAAGTTACCTTTTTATTACAAATTCAATGTGATGAAATATTTTAAGATCTGAATTCTGAAATTGGGGCCCATTTAATCATTTTAGGATTGGTCATTTCAAGCTTCATACTTGACCACACAAGTGAGCGAATAACCCCTCCTATTCTGTAATAGTGAGGAAAAAATGTGCGAGAGCTTTGTTGGTATTGATGTGAACAAATGCAGGCCATGAAGGAAACAGTGCTAACATAAAGTTGGTCTTTTAGGATAAGCTTTGCTTTGGAAAATGGCAGCTAGTTTACTTTTTTCTGTGTTCCTGTTACAGTTAATGTTTAGGCACAAGTGTCTAAAATTTTAAAGGTGTGTTTTAACAAAATAAGAAAAAATTAACAAAAACTTGTGTCCTCAGTATATAAAAGTTAGTAAGTTAGAACTTACCAAAACAAAACTTTCAACTTGGTGCTTTTAGCACACCAAAAAACAAATAAAAAAAAAAAGGTTTACATATTAGGCAATGTATAGACCACTTTACTAATTACATTGTTCAGGGGCAGTGAAATATTTCTTAGTTCTTTACGGCGATTACTTGTGTTTATTCACAGTTTTTATGGTTGTGTTCATGGGTTTTTGACTGGTTATTAATAAATACAGGTTATTTAGATAGAGGTTTAGATGCTAGCGTAACTTTTGCTAGTCAAGTAGAATTTGCTGTAGGTTACTGTACAATAAGACTGGCTGTTTGTAACACTTCTGTTTCATGAGTTTATGATAAGATATTATCATGACTTGAAGTGACTTAACTACTGAGTTTTTATGCAGCTGAAAGGTTACATTTCAGCTCCTGTTACAAATTCAACACTAATATCTCGTATTTAGCTGTTTTGTTTAACATTTTTTGAGGTTACTTTTACTTCTGTTTTATAGGAGGGCACGTAACATGATGGGTTCATGAAATGTTCTGAAAAAGATTCTTCAGGCATTCATGAGACCCCCACGTACAGAATCCCGCTGTTTACAGCTGGAGGGCGTTGCCTGTCAAAACCAGAATCTAAAAGAGGCAGATTAGTAAGGAGTAGAACTAGAGGAAGTTCCAGGAACTACTTTGGGGGTTGCTTTTCTTGGACCAGTAAGCAGATAACTTCATTATCCTGCAATATTCCAAAGTGTTGGAGTTGTTGTTCTGAGAAAGAGTTACAATGAAAGCAGGTGATGAGTGACATTGAAGACTACAAGCAGCTTAGTCTTGTATTAGTCATATGGCTCATAGCTACTGCTAATTCAGCTTTATGTCTATGTTACGTCTGACACATGCAAACCAATGCTTATGACAGAGCTTTAACATTTTTTCTGAGGTATATCCAAAAACAGATGCAGCATCACTGTTATTTGTTTTCCTAACACTGTTTGAGGAATAAGCAGACACACAAACTATTATGAGATTTGATGTAATTCATGTTTGACTTAAATACAGGTGTGTAGACGAAGGCTACACACAAAAAATATTTATGGCCATTGAATTAACCTGAATATGACCTGGATCAATCAGCCTGTGGGTACATTCTAAAAAAAATTTAACTGTGGGTAGGCCTATTCTTTAAAAATTCACCATGTCCATTGACAGGTGTTGCTGCTCTAAGATGGGGAAACTAGCAAAGAAGAGGACATCCTCATCTCCATGGTAACACCACACTGATGTGCAGGACCTGGCACTCTACAAACGCACAGTAATGTCTCTCAGACGGAAATTAGTATTTCATTTAAAGTTGTACTATATGGCACTTTCCTGTTATTATAAAGAGAGCTCATGCTGCACAGTCTTTCCAGTTGCAGAATGTTTTATGTCTAATTACAACATATTCAGCTCAAATTCCCAACTCTGTTTTGTGAAATGATCCGTATGGAGCCTGATGACAGTGTGAGTCTCACCTCCTACAGTTTTCTCATTCATTGTCTTTTATCACAGATTTCCATCAAGCAAATACATTCTGTATGGTGGGGGGCGTAATGAGACATAGTAATACTCTATTCCTCAGCCTAACATGACATGCTGGTGCATAAGCACAGTTGCTCATATCAAAATCTCTAGAGTGCACTCACAAATGTCTGGGCAATTACAAATCTGTCATTCTACATAATGTGGAAGAAATGTCTGACATAAACAGCTGGAAACCAGCGAGAAGCTGCCAAGTATAAAAAGCAGAAAAGGAACTGAAAGTTTGCGGAAAGAAAGGGTGAATATAAATTATTCACAATAAATTTGTGAGCAAGTCATTAATAAATGACAAACAGATAAGGTTTGTTTCATTTTTATTTTTGCAGCCTTGCACAAATATAGCTCCCATTAAAGTGCCCTGCTTATTCACCTGCACCATGTGTCTCTTCTTTGTCTTCTCCAACTTTAAAAATACCCTGAGCTGCTTTTTGGATCCTATAGCCCCATAACCAGCCTGCCTAAGCAACCTTCCTGGCACCAAACTGCTCCTGCAGCCCCCCTGCCGCCTGTATTCCTTTTCCAGCCTGCATTCAGCCATAGTGCAACCATACTGTGAACTGCCACAACAAGGACAAGCCTGACTGTTCAGATTACTGATAATTAAAGGGTCAGATTAGAGTCCAAGTCTCCAGATGGCCAAGGTGAATCCCATCCTAAAGATGGGATTCAGTTCACTGCTTACACCGAGATGAGCAGACATGGAAACTGCTTGCTATGCTGACATATCTTCTCCCACTCTGCCAGTGATTGATGGCTTGCAATTAAACTTCATGAAATCTGGACTTTGTTTACATAGAAACATTGGAAATGAAATGCTCATTAACAGAGAAATTCTGAAAATATGTGAGACCCTTGGGCACAGATACATAAAAGAAGTTTCAAAGTTCAGCTGATTCATCCATAAGAACACAAAAACAAGGTCCCCATCCAAGTTAAAGCCAGGAAAACAAACTTTACCCATAAATTGATAATCAGATTGTTTTCAGAAAACTTCTAAATAACAGCAAGAAAAAAGTTTTCATAAGTAAAATAGAAATAAACGTAATGTTGACAGCCTTCACTAATAATTGGTTGCAGAATCTGGGAACAGTGACAGCCTTGAAACCGAGAGCTAACTGGAAGCTTCTGGCATCTGTCTGCTGCTTTGTGTCATTTTTGTTCAAGCTCTTTCTCTTTGTTCCAAGGGATTTTAATAGGGTTTAGATCAAGACTCGTTGCTGGCAAGTTTACAACCTTCAATCTTTCTTTTTTGCTCTTCTTTTGTGCCGTTTAATGTGTTTTAGTTGATTGTCCCACCCAAAGACTTAAAACTTTGTCCTCGAACACATTTTTCTAAACTGCTTTGGATATCTTCTCTGTTTTTGACCATTCATACATTCAGCACACATGGTGAGTAACTAAGCAGCCCCATCATATAATAAAACCTCCAAGGTGCTTTACTAATTGCGGTATTTATTTTTTGTTTTTGCTACAAGCTTAATTTTGTCTTATACATACATAGAAACAATCTGATGCACTGTCACAACAGGTTATCTTGTTTTCTTTGCTTCTTTCCTTTGGCACGTAGCTGGATCTGTGTGCAACACATTTTCTCAATTAGCATATTTACATGCACAGTTGAGTTGTGCTACAGTTTGAGTTCAATCAAGGTCATTTAAGTGGACTAATGTTGTCCCAAATATACATTCACAGGACAGAAACCATGTTATTTACTGAGACGGTAAACATTCAAGACCTTCTTATGTTTCTAACTTTCTCTACATGAGCTCACTGAGCATAACAGTGTAGCTAAATTCACTGCACAGATTTAGTCTAGAAGTGACTTAAACATGGATTTTGTCTGAAATCACTGCTATTATTAAATCAGCAATGTAAGATTCTAGAGATGCTTTAAGGGACCACAAGTCTGTTTTCATAGAAGGGAATCAAAAGAACAGATATCTAAATTATTGCAAATTTATTAAATGAAACATTCCAAAAAGAAGCCAAATGTATAATAATGTTGACTTTTTATCTTAGGATACTAAATTACATACACATGTGGACAAAACTGTTGGTACCCTTCAGTTAATGAAAGAAAAATTCACAATGTTCACAGAAATAACTTGAATCTGACAAAAGTAATAGTAAATAAAAATTCTATGAAATTTAACCAACAACATCATTTTTGTCCAGGCCTGTTTCATGAGTTTATTTTTTAAAATAATACTGTTGAAGCATGGTTGAAAAGCAATGTCTGACTTAACACTGGTTAAATTTCATAGAATTTTTATTTATTATTATTTTAGTCAGATTCAAGTTATTTCTATGACCATTGAGTTTCTGTCATTAACCGAAGGGTACCAACAATTTTGTCCACGTCTGTACAAAGGTCATTACACCAGCCCTGCATAATATTTGGCTCTCGTGTTTTTATTTGATTATGACTTATATAACAGTTACAAAAAAAAGTACACTGCATTATAAACTCATTTTAACAGCAGTCACTTCATGCAGACGTTGTGGCTTTAGGGTCCCTCTGATCTGGTGACCTTGGGGGACCTGGCTGACCAGGCTCTTGAATTAATGTCCAGAAGGTTACTGGACTGATGGTGGCAGCATCATAAAGTTCCTACTTGCATATTGTCAGTTGCAACCAAGTGTAACAGACTCCCAACTGTTTCCTCTGTCAGTTATTTCCACAGCTTCAACCCTTTTTTTTCACACAATCTATGATATCTCTGTTATAGTCTCTTCTACCCCGTCCTTCCAACTACTCTCATCTCTTCACACAGTCTCTGCATTAATGTATGTGAAGAACTTTGCCACTCCAGTCCTTATACGTTTTATTCTTTTCCGTATCTTTAAATTTGCTCCAGACTCTTTGGTTCTGTGTCTTTGATTAATGGCAGGCTCTCTTTTTTCCATCCTACTTTCACTGAATGCTTTCAATCGTTTCTTATACTCCCTTCTCTAAGTTATTCTGTGTCTTGAAGCTTAAAAGAGAAAGATTGTAAGTTAAGCAGAATAATATGCAGGGAGAAATAGCACATAATACCCCGCTGCACTTCAATAGTTACCCAGGCTGCTTTTATTTGGCTTCAGCATCTTATCCAATGTTGATGCTGCCCATTTGTGTCTCCTCCAAAGGGATAGCTGCCCCTAATCTTGCATGATGGAGTTGATGGCGGCCAGTATGTTTTGTGACAACTGCTCTCAATAGGACATGGGAGTTAAGTTGAGAAGCAGAGGTGGCAGAGTATGTTATGCCCATGCCGAAGGACAGCGCAGTGCAGTGCATAGAGACATATCTGGCTCTTTTCCTGACTCACTAAAAATAACCTAACACACAATGGGATGAGGATGCCTCAGGTCAGTGTTACTGTACTCTCTGTACACGAACTAACATGGCAGCACAGATGAACCATGTTGTCTTTTGTAGGACCGGCATACTAAAGCTCACATATAGTTATATATATGTGCAAATGGGCCAACACACACATGTTACATGATGGTGAAGACTGAAGTGGGCTGTATGCATTCTCCATTTCTCCTCCACATATTCCTACTGGCTGATCATTACTCTCAGGAAAATACCAGCCATGAGCTTTCATATTAGCATGTACTTTTCATTGTTATTGAGAGAGGATGAGGGAAGTAAATAGTGTGTCTGCCTGCTGATGCATTTAACTGTTCTCAAAGAAGAGGGAAATGATTGCACTCAATTACATCCTAAACCTCACAGTCCCAAGTCATTAGCCTCACACCAGAGGGCTGTTGCATATCTTCTCCTGGCAACTTCCATCTCTCTGTGCATTAGTGTGTCTGTATCTGTGTCAGGTCAGGTTTAGAGATGCTAACTGCCTGCTCAGCATGTTTGTGAAACCAAGTGGAGTTAGTTTCTTGTCCTCGCCTGGACCTCTTAATAACCCAGTAGTGATCCTTTTAACATCGGGGCCCAAATACTCAACCTGTACAACAAAAATCCACATAAGCACGAAACATCAAATATGATAAAAAAAAAAAAGAAAGAAAAACAAAGTAAAATATTTTAGCACACAGATCCATAAAACAGACAAGGCATTGAGTCTGATGGAACATAAGTAAACAAAGAGACACAGATGGTTACAGCTGAATGCTCTGAATGAACACAAACAACAGCATGCAAACACATCTGATTGTACACTCAGACCAAGATGTTGAGAAAATGACTCACTTTGTGTTGACACTAACTCGTGGTATATCTTAACATGAAAGATAACGTAGCCCGGGAACCTAAACTGTTTATTTGACAGTTTAAAGGTGCAACTCATGATTCACACACAGAGATAAGGCCGAAAATATAATAAGGTGTAAATGTTGCTATTCCTCTGTGTGTTTATCCTAACCATACTGAAAATACTAGTAGATCTACTTTTTATACAGTTTACAAGAGATGTTTGTAAATTCATTTAGTAAATTACCACTTTAATGCCACATTATTTCAGTTGGATCTTCTCTCCATGTAAGAGCAATACTTGTAGATTGAGCTGTTTGTTTTTCCTCTGATGAATGATCAAAAACAAATACTAGAAGGATGAAATTGAAGGTGCCAAAGTAAAAACTGAATTGAAAATGTTGACTGTGAATATTAAAGGGATACAGAAAGGTCAGAAATCAACTGAGAGTAAGTAAAAACCCAGATAAAGGGCTAATCAGGATTCATATTGATCAGAGCTGCTGTGAGTGTCTTGTTAGAATTATGCAATGGACAGACTTGGTGCAAAGTTTATCACTGGAAATCTGACTTTTTGTGGCAGCTGAGACAGTGTGAATGATGGTGCATAATGTCAACATTTGCAGACTGTGCAAGAAAAATCTACTGCTTGCTTTTAAGCACATTACCATGGGATTAAACTTTGGTAAAGAACTTAAAGAAAACCTTGCTTTGCTGAAATAAAAACAGGGTTCATTTGTTCAGCTCTGACAGGGATCAGCATGTTTGGCCAGTGAATGCACGGTTTTAAAGTGAAGCATCTAGGTGGGATGACAGCGAGTGAGAGCATTAAGGCTTTGGGAGATGACATTTATTGATGGTGCCATGAATTTACTGAACAAACTAAAGTCCAAGGAAGCTTTATTGTCCCTGAGGAGCTATGTTTTTTGTACAACCAACAAGAGTATATTGATTAACGTTGGTATTAATTGTCAATTAACAATAAAAGATGAAAAAAAGAATTAATATCAAATGCTGTGATTTTAAAAATCACTGTCAGAACTAAGTCTTTCTAAGGGCCTCACCCTATGAAGGTAGAGAATATCAATAAGGGCATAAGACTTACTCCAAATCATTACAATTGCCTTTTGTTTGTTCCCATTTTTGAGGGACAATAGCCCAGCAAACAAGTGTAAAAGTAACCATCGATTCAATGCAACAAGAGTAAAACCCTCTTATAAAGATGTGATCGACAGTAAAACCACAAAGTCTGTAAATGAAATATATTTCCCAGTGGGGGTTTTGCTGATTTCTTTAACATGAGACTAAAAAATAACTAATTTTTTCTAATGATTTGTTGTGACCTCAACAACCTGCTGATGGAAGACCACTGAACACTAGACTGAAGTGTTTTCCCTGTTGTTATCTGTTTTTTTAACTTTTTAAGAACATTTTTAGGTTGTTTTAAGAAGAAAATCGCAGCACAACCCTAGAAAATAGCAGAACTCATGTAGAAATGATTGCACTGCTAGTTTTCATGCTAATGAAAATTGAAGTCGTCATTAAAAATATAAAAAGGTGTTGAAAGAATAAAAACTTCATTTACTTATTTTTATCTGCATTTTAAAATACACATTTTAAATATTTTTAATATGTATCACACTCCCACTTCCATGCTTCACTATGCATGCAGTGTGGTGGTTTTGCCCAGGTTGAGTGTCAACTAGATAACCTGTATTTTATCATTATTTTACTAAAATAAATCTAAACTGGTGTTTAACTGGACTTAAAAGCAACTGGCCAACTACAAAAAATTCAATTTACTATCAAATAATAAAATGTTGAGAAATGTTCTGTATATTTTTGATTTCACACAAAGGTACATTCACTTCTGTTAAGTAGTGCATGATGAGGGTTGTGTAACAGAATCTCTGGGAGTGTTGACAGAGCTGACAAGACCACAAAAGAGCACATTACAGCACGGCTCTGTGAAGACTTTGTCAATATGATGCTGAACATCTCCAAATAACGGAGCACTTAATACTCGAGCTGTCAAGGAAGAGCAATCAAAAGGGAACCGCAAATCTCTGTCAGTAAAATACCCTACCGGTCTCTTCTTGCTTCAGCCAAAATATTCCATCTCGCCTTGCCCCATTTTCCAATCCCCCTCCTTTTGACACACATACACTCCTTCCTGTTCTCCTCCTCTGTCTTCCTTTCTGTTTTCAAATGCAGGAAGTAATGACCCAGCTGGCTGCTAGTCAAGGATCAGTCTAAGAGAGGAAAGTAGTCCTATCTAAGTTTGTTTCCATGTAAAGCTGCCTGTAGTAATGACAGTACCACAACATGGATCAAACCACTGCCTGAAGAGAGACAGTCTAAAAAGAAACATATATTTTTTTGCTTTCTTTTTAAATAGAAAGAGCTAAATTATTAATTGTAAAAGTTCCATCTATTTATTTGCCCCTAAAAGACAGAAAAACAAAAATGTCATGGTAAAATATCTTTATTGTCACACTGGATAGAACAGGCATATCACTATGGTGACACAACTAAAACCTGCTTCTTAATGGCACACAAGCAATCATGCTACACTTTTTAGCCACAAGTTTCACAACAGAGATTAAGAGAAAAAAGTAGCATTTCATCACAGTGTGAGTGTCAGCACTTCTCACACATCAGCTGTAGAATGTCGAGTGTCAAGGCAACTCTTGGGGGTAAAGATGGGCGGCGGTTTGGGAGACCAATGCCTGGAATTTCACGCATGAGATATGTCTTTCCATGCATGTGCTAATGACCGACCCTGGCACGCTGGCATTGCTATATCGTGCCATTGGATGGTGGCTGAGGAATGTTGCCTGCGGGTGTGTTTGTTTGGACGGGGGGGGGGGGGAGACCCTGCAGGCTCTGTCCCAGAAAGTTAACCACATAAATGTTTCAATAATTCTTCTGGAGTTTGTCAGCAATGCTTTTATCTAGGCCAGCCTGAGATCAGGTTTGGAGGTATTATACTGGAGAAATTAGCACGTGATAATCTTTTGGTTAAAAGGAAAAAACAGGGGAAAAAAGGATAATCAAGGTTTATAGATTAATACCTGATGGTCTCACCTACATTAAAATAACCCAGCTTGTTTTTCATATGCATTTTGTGGCTACTTTGATATCTGTGGGTGTGCTGCATTCAGATACTGTTTTATATTAACATAAGCCAGAAATCATCTCTAATCCTTTAGAATTGAGCTTTTTTTTTTTCCTTTTTTCTCTAAAGGAAGCATTGTCGGATATTACAATAGTTCAACAATTCCTAAATTTAGATTATTGGGTCAGTTATTGGGAAAAAAAGCAAAATAAATAAATAATTAAAGGATTTTGTAATCTGCTTTAACATAGCTTGTTATCGATGAACGTCCTCGTTTCTATTTTGGCTCTGTTTTCTGGTCAAGTGCTCGATACAAGACCGGGCTGAGAACAAAAAAAAAAGAGTAAAAGGGAAAGCATATGGAGCAATGAGGGACATGGTGCCTGAGGGAGGATTGTTTAACATTTGATAAGTAGAGTTTACTTCTAGTGACATTTCCATTTATGGGGAAATGCTAAATGGGCATTCTTGTGACTGAGCTGCATAGTGTGAAATTTAAACACTGGACTGATGAGCTCCTGTAGGGGCATGTGACATTTTTCCTGCTAATTTGTGCTCATTGTCATTTAAAAAGTGAAATCCCGTTTTGGTTATGAATGGAAAATACAAGCAAGATAGAAAGAAAACACATTTTTATTTAACAAATCACTTTGCCTTCTGTTGAACACTTCTAATTTCAGTGTCATCTACGCCATACACACTGCAGTACAAACAAACTGCAGGTTTAACATACTGACTCAGATGTCAACATCACTTCATCACACTGAAACACAACATTGTGATTTATAGACATTTCAGAAAATAACCAAAAAACTTTTGTCACTGTCAGACATAAAACTACAATCCAACACCTTTTAGCTTAGCTGAAATTCTGCACTGACTGTTCGCTGTCTCTTTCTCCAACCAAACTTACTACCATAAATTTCCGTTTCTTTATCTTACTACTGTATCTATATTTTAAATATTTTCTCTCTTTTTTACACAGTCTGCTGGATCCTTTGTTGGCTTTAAACAGCTTCAGCTTGTGTTTTAGTCTGAGGTATATGATATGCAGACCTGTCCTGAGGCTGTATGTGGCTCTCTTGTATAACTTAAACTGCCCTCACAGTGCCCTTGCTACGGCAGTGAGAAAACGATTGGCTTCGGCTGGCTACATCGTAATCCTACCCTCTCTCATGGGTATTCACTTACAGTAAGTGAGCACTATCATCAAATATGCAGCAGCTTCATCTAATACTGAGCTGAGTATGAAGAGTTACATTATTGTTGATACTGAAAACACAATCAGCTGTGGTTACTATCAATTTTCTTTTTTCTTTTGCAAACAAAAGGTCATGGTGTAAGTCTATCCCAAGAAGTGGTTCACAGCAACAAGAAAAAAGAAAGCTTTTTAATATGTAATAATACAAAGAAATGTTAATGAAGAAAAACAAAACATCTCACACCTTTCATCCCCCCCATGTGGGTAATTAAAATACTGATAGCTTCATTGCACAATCAATACAAAGATCTTTTTTTATTCTGAGACTTCTTGATGTTTTAACTTTTTCATGACAGCCATTTGCCACAAATCCAGCGTCTTCTCTGAAGAAGAAGCTCCTCACACAGGATACATTCTACTTCCCTGCTTTTTCTTGTCTGCGTGGCAGCATTAAGCTGCATTCCTTCGAAACAACAACTTAACACATTATAACTATGGCACGTACCCACACCATGTGGTTGCTGGTCACATTTAATAAAACCAGAAGGAAATTAGATTACACTGCTATTTTATACTGGGGCCATTCGTGTCCCTCAAGGCTGATAAGATGTCCAATTATTTGGTAATTTAGTTCAGATGAGCAGGAGACGGTCCATTCTGCTCAAGTACGCAGGCAAAGTATATTACTGTACATCACAGCAACTCTTTAAGCCCTTTCCCTTATGCCCTTATGACAGGTGTAATAGTCATATGGACACACTGGAGCGCTTATTTAAAAAAATTAGCTCTTGGATACAGTATTGTGCTTCACCAAGTCATATGAAGTATACAGGGTACAAAAGGGGAATAGCACATAGAGGGTATCAGTCTCTGCAGGGAAGGATATGGGGCTACTGTAGTTGAGCAATGGGAACTACAACTAGAGCGGCGACTTAAAAAGAGGACAAAAGCTGGACCTGAGGATGAGGAGGAAGTTGGATTTGTGGTTGAAGAGGAAAGCTGTGGATTCGACCCACAGAAAGGGCATGAAGAGTCAAAGCAGCTGGGTGCTGTTCATGAGAGGCTGCAAAGAGAGATGGAAGGGCACAACATCTACAGTACACCTACTGGACCAGAAGCCATCAGAGAGAGCAAGAAAGGATGGCTGGAGGCTTTAGGAAGGAGGAGGGGTGGGAAGGTCTCTTGGAGGCAGGGTGAGGGGGGGCCAGGGGAACAAAGCCAATAGTCTCACTCACGGTAGAATACATATTCAGTGTAGCTGGTCCAGATCTTGTCATCCGTCTGCTCGTGGGCAAAGGCGCAGGTTCCTGTGGAATTACAGGCCACCATGTGAAAGCCTGCGTCTGCCAGCTTGTCAAAGGCCTGTTCCAGAAAGGTGAACTTGAGATAGTAGCGGGATGTGTAGCGCTCAGGGGGGCGGTCAGGGTCACGGCTCTCATTAAGAGTCTCTCCAAACACCTCCTTAGCCAGGGAGGTCTTTCCACACACCATTATCCGTGCAACCCGGCGGAATTTGGCATCAGTGTGGCTGTCGCGGCCCAGGGTGTATGAGCCTCTATAACCAATCGTGATGAACCCAGAGCGTTTGCCATCCATGGCACCAGGTACCAGGCTGGCACAGGCTGCAGCAGCAGCTCCAAGGGAGCCGAGGTTACGTGCTGTGTCAGTCCCAGGCGAGGAGTCCTCTGGGTCACTCTGACATCCTTCGTCACCCAGGGAGTTCTGTTTGCTGATTTTAGGTGCCAGCAACTTGACAAGCTCAGGCAGGTTGAAGAACTCGGCTTCCCTCTGGAGACGACCACGCTCAGGGAAGTGGTCTGGGAGAACCAGCTGTTGATCCCGCATGTAGTCCAGGATGTAACGGAAGAGGAAACCATCACGGTCCACAAAGAAGCGCCCTTTGGTGTCCCTGGCCAGTCCTTTGGCTGATTTTCGATTGAACATCTCCCACAGCAGAGAGTCCGGCACACTTGTAAGGGTAGAGTAGCGGGTAATATACACCTGGCCACCAACATTTAGCTCAATTATCTCAGGAAAGGGGACCTCCTCCCCAGATATGCCACTATCTGGTAAAGCCATGCTTAAGCTCTGCTGCACCTGGACGAAGCTTTAAAAACTCTGGTGAACTTATAAATGTTTTCAGCAAAGCCTCACAGTGATTGTAGCGGCCTGTTGCGTGTCTAAAGACTTTCAGGTCCTCCAGCAGTCTGCCCGTAGCAGCTGAGCGGCTGAAAATGCTGCGAGCAGTTGCTCTGCGCGCAATAATAATAAAAGCTCCCCTAAAAGCCGATAGAAGCACAGCCTCTATTCTAACTACAGCGCTTCTCCTTAACTGCTACAACATAGCGCGGTGTGTTTCAGGCAGGGCTGAACGGATCCGTGGTGTTCACGTCCTTTACGCGCAGAAAGATGTGGTATCCAGAGGATGGAATTCTCTGTTTCACACCAGTTCTCCGAGCAGGAAATGTAATATTTACGCAGCTGCTCATAACGACTCCTCTTCCTCCAATTTTGGTCGGTTGTCCTGGCGCAAAAAAAGATCAGATGACCAAACTTCCATTGAGCAATTCATGGTTAGTGATGAAGACGACAGGTGTGATGTTGTCAGCAAAAAACCGGAGGATGAAGACTTTAAAGATGTAGTGAGAGATTATAAAGGTGAATAAAAAGATCTCCAACGGTTCCATCACTCGGACAGTGAGATTTACGCGAGCCGCTTAGCCTCTGCTCCTGTCTCGTGTCAGACTGTACCTCTAGCTGCAGTTTAACCAGGGATCCGCAGATATTTCTCCTGGATAGCCACGCCCACCTATGATGACGCGCCTCTGCTGTGACCCGAGTCGAAATAACTTATCTGCCAAGGACCTTTACAGTGCCTCAGGGGAGTCAGGCTAATAGTGTTTGTCAGTTTTGTCAAAAGCTGTACTGAAATGTTAATTGCTAAATTTCCAAACGCACTTGTCGGAGTAGTTTAAAGCGATCAAAAGGTTAAATAATTGCACTGCCTGTGTCACATATGGAGTGTCATTTAAATCTTCGGAGTGCTCTTTGATTTAAATACATTTTGCTTTGGGGAAAACTGACAATGATCCAGAAGAATGGGGAAACAGCGACATCCAGTGAATGTGTCGTCTGAATGCATCAGAAAATATGATGATTTTATTGTTAACAAATATTAAATACATGGCCATCCGCTATTTCTCTGATTTGTGGAGACACTGGTATAATTGCCTTTTAAAAGATTGAAGCTCTTTTTATTGGTATTTTTATGCCCTTGTTGTACATTGTTATTTGTCTGTCTGTCTGTCTGTTTGTTTTTTACTATGGACCACGAGTCCGCAATAAAGTCTATCTATCTATCTATCTATCTATCTATCTATCTATCTATCTATCTATCTATCTATCTATCTATCTATCTATCTATCTATCTATCTATCTATCTATCTATCTATCTATCTATCTATCTAATTGAAGGGGAAAGACTTTCACTTCCAAATTGATTTAATCTGATTGTTCTTCATTATATGATGTTAAACAAATACAGAGTTATAGCCATAGCTTTGGAAGCTTCCTAGTTTGAGCACATCTTTGGTTATAAATGTGTTTTTCTGATCAACATTCAACACGAATGTTTGAATAACCTGTGAACAGTTTGACGAGGCTGCAGTACTGCTGCTGCAGAGAGAAAGTCAATCTGTGCTGTGTATCTGATCTTTGAAGCTTACACACTTGTGATTTGGACATTTTAAACCCTCCAGGTCAGGTACATTGAAAATAGATCTTTCTTTTTTTAATGAGCAGTTTGAGGCCTGAAAACATGCTAAACAAGTTCCATCAGCTTCATATTTGAACCCACAATGAGGCAATGCAGGTGAGTCACAGTTAACAGGTCTGTTAAAGCAATTCTTCCCATTTCTTTCTACCAAAGTCATGTTTTGTTGTTCACGACAAAGGCCTTTCCCCTGACTAATCAGCTGACCAGTCGTTCGTCTCCGCCCCCCACCCCAACTCCATCCATCACCAGGCAATCTGGCACTCAGTTCCCTGAAGGCCCTGCAGTCTCCAGCTGGCTCACACTACAGCCTCGTCATCAACAATCTGCATCGGATGACTGTGATTATGTGGGCCACAGTGGGAGCTGGAGCTAATGTGGTAGGGCTTTCTGCCAATGAGGCAAGTTGATGACACTGTCCCAGCTCCATTTGATCTTCACAGTCAATAAAATAATTAAGAGTGATACACTGTGCATCATCAAAATCCTGTAGAGTCCTCAGCAAAAGTAACAGGAATATGTTGGAATAGTTTTAGTTTTTAGAAAGAATTCATCCCTGCGGTTCAATGAAAAATTAAAGTTGGTAAAATTGTACTCATTGTGTATAAATGATCATCTTTTCACTAAATGCACCTCAATTAGTGGCGGGTTCATCATTCTAATCACATCCACGGTGCACTCAGTGATGCTCAGAAATACGGAAAAAATGACTACATCAAATAAATTGGTTTGACCTTCCGCAGCAGCTGGATTATCTATTTGCGACTGTCAGTTTTCATCACAGTGATGGCCTTCTGAGTCTGCTAGGTGTACTCTGTGTGTGAGTGTGTGAGCAGAGATGAAGCTTGCAACCTGAGAGAGAGGTATGGTGGTTCAGATTTCTCAGGGGGGGAAATGTGCTTATTGTTGCAATTTCAAAATGCACGGATTAAAAAAATGCTGCTAATATAGAATAGCTAAATTATGCAGTGACAAAAGAAAAGTTATTTAGAGTATTTTATGGATATGTCTGCAGATTGATCTGCACTTCTTCTGTTTTCTGCTGACAGCAGCACCCAGTGAGTGATTTATGAGATATTTTGTGGGATCAACGAAAATGAAGAGGTAGTTGCATCTATATCCTGAGCTGTTAGTGATGCCTGTATGAACCAATCTGCACAGCCTCATTGTCCTCAGCACGAGACGTCACTTATCTTACATGATGACACTGACATGAAACTAAACACACCTCAATTCAATTCACACAAGATGTTTTGCTACAAGTGTGACTGACTGACCCATGTAAAGGCAGAAGATGCAGGTTTTTGACTAAAACTCCCCACACACTGGTGATTACTGCAAGCTGTTATGTAAAGGTAAATGTGTAAATTTAAAAAACTTAACTTTATTCCTTATTCAGTAAGTGCTTTCATTGTCTTTTCCACTAATTGCACTGAAGTATTTTAATAAGTTCCTTCCTTTTCTGATCCCTCTCCCAAACAAGATCTGCTCCATTAACACATCATGGATACAAATGAAAAATATGTTACAGCATTTATCACTGACAAAAATAAATGATTTCCTTCCCACATACTACTAGTTCTTGAAGATTGTGAAATAAATTAAAGACTCAATTGACATTACTATCAGTCTGAGGACATTATCAGTTTAAACTTGAGTTTCAAAGAAGAGATCTGATTTAAACAGAACATAAAATCAATCAGATTTAAGGTTGTTGTGAAACATCTTATTAGAAATAACAGTGCCAACCTTGCCTCACCTACAAAACAGGTTGCATGGCTAGCACTGAGCATGGATCTCTACTGGCCAGGGATATTGACAAACCCTTCACAAATATACTTTAAAAGGAGGGTAGTCAGGCTATGTAGTGTTGAGATTTTCTCTTTAATTGTTGAAATATTTATGAACTAGAAACACTCAAAGCGCAGACCTCCACCAAACCACTGCTATTTTTTCTTTGCCCATGATGGTTTATGTTTTTGTTAAAAGTCATAATGACCAAATAATCCCCATCTCCCCATAGTAAAGAATCATTTTTCTTTCTTTTTTTTTTTTACCTTGTCCTGTCCAGCATTACAGCAAGCAGAATGGTGGTCTGGTTGAGCCAAACAAATTTGCTTTGCCAAGAAGAGCTTTATGGTTATAAGGCTCCTCATGATAATTTAAGTATTATTATTTTTAAATTTGTCTATTGCTGAATTTACATATTTATGCTGGACCTGACAAAACGGGTGGGGGCAAAAAGAAAGGAGAAAATAAATAAAAAGGAAAAAGAGAGGGAAGAGAGGACAAAAAAAAAGAGACAAGGATACACCTGATAGATACTAACAGAATGAAATGTTGCGTCTTAACAGGAAAAACCAGACAAACAGTTGCTACAGCTGTTAGGGAAACAGAAAACTGCCTGCAACATCTTCAAGAAAACAAAGATGACACTCATCAGAAGGACCCATAACAAGACAGACAAGCTGTAAAAAAAAAATCACAACAAAAAAAATGTAAGCTACACAAAGACAGCATGAACGTAACTGCAGGTGATTAAACCCACATGACCACATTGTGATTGTATCAGCATGAAGGTTAGTAAATGTAGGGCCAAAATATCAGGCATCAATAGTGATCAGTGATCATGCTAATGTGACCGGGTCACCACAAAGATCAGAGGCAGACCAGAGAGACCCGGGACCTGGGAGACCAACTCAGAGCACGTATTCCACCCAACCTACCATAGGGACCACCACGCATCCGTCCAGAAGGTAGAAGAGGAAGGCCTTAGCCAGAGTGCCCCACGGGCACGGAGTTTAAGGGCCAGGAGGCCGGGGTCGGCGGAGGTGGATAGAGCACAGTGCCCAGGGCCCCAGAAGCCCAAGAGCAACCCACGCCCCCAAGGCACAGGAAAGTCAGGCACACTATAGACCAGGGCATTACCCATCAGTGATTCGGATCACCCCCAAAATCAAATCACTTTTTCTTTATCCCATTTCTGAGATTTCCTGAAATTTATTATAATCCGTCCATGAATTTTTGAGTTATGTTGGTAACAGACAGACCAATGCTACTCAATACATAACCTCTGCCTTGACAGAGGTAAAAATGTAAGCAAATCCTTAATATTAGATTTAAAGCCTTTAACATAAATTTATATAAGCAACATTCCAACCACTGATAACAACCAAAGGTTGATCTTTTGGTGTGTGTATGCCCGTGCGAGACACTGAGCAGGCATTAATCATCACTGCTGATTTCTGATACAATAGCTAAAGGAGATGTGTGAAATTGTGACAAAACAGAAAAAAAAAAAAAAATATTGTTATTGTTCATAATGGCTCACTGTAACTCCTGTTTTCCCTGTTGTCAACAACATCCAACCATTTTAAATGCAGCACTAAGAGTGTTTGAGTCGTTTGCAAAGCGAGTACAGCCCTGAATGTTGTTTGAAGCAATTGAAACACCAGCTTTTACAGAACTGATCAAATCTACTTGCTGAGTTTGAGATGCTCTTAAAACTGCAGGTGGATCACAGGAGACGAGTCTCTAAAAAAACTGAAAATATGCACAATAAAAGTTGAAACAAGATGTCAACTAGTGATACAGAGTGATGGTATCTTCTGCCTCACGTTGGCCTATAAACCTTTAAGACGATACAAGGAAGTATGTACACTTTAATCTCTGAATTACAAACTGACAGTTGTCAACTAAAAGAAAGTCACTCCAAGCATAACCTATTTTATATGTGTATAACTGAAATAAAGGTGCTACACTACAGGGGTTTTGAAATTTCCATCTTCTTGGAGAGAAAGCACAAAAACTTTAAAAAGATAATTGTTTATTTTGGTTCTTCCCCACCAGTAGTTTATCCACAATCAGACTGAAAGAAAAATATAGACTAAAGTACACGAAATGCGGGGATTTTTAATATATACCACAATTAATTTCATGGAGACATCATATGTGCATACTTTAAAGACTAATGCCAATATAATGACCACTGACTTCAAGGAAATAATCCCATGACTGGGACTGGTTTGGTTATTTAGGACTGAAGGACTAATGTGTGGGAGACTTGTTAGTGAGCACAAACAAAACACAAAACCCGATCACTTATCCATAGAACAAAACAATACATGGTTTCACCCACAACTTCCAATGACAATTCAATTATGCAGTGATGAATCGTGCCCACTTGTTAAGAGTTAATACTCAAAACAATCCTCACCTTTACCCCTAAGCTCTGTGTTTTTTAAATGGATATATCTTTATACATAGAGATACATCCCTAGACAATTAACTCCCATATGTCATCAAAATACACAAAAAAAGAAAAAAGAAACAAAAAAAGAAAAGAAAAACATTAAAGTGCTTTCTACTGACTCAAACACATAATCTCCAAGAGAATGGCATTGATACAGCATGTTTGAGAGTTAAGAATCACTTCTTTTCTGATTAGGTGTGTTCATCAGTGCTTAAGGGATAAAGACCAACAGATGTAAGGCATGATTGCAATCAAATGGTTAGCAGAGTACATCTGTGTCATAGGTAACATCACACGTATGCAACTTACAGTGGCAGTCAAGATACAATATAATCACTTCAGGGGTTATGAAACGTGAAGTCAGCCATCTGTTGTGTTCATATAATAATAATAATAATAATAATGATAATAATAATAATACAATGGTCAGTTATCTGCATCAACATAGCAGATCATCAGATTTCTGTCAGAAATGTGTGTACACTAAAGGGATATTCTAATATATGAGCTGTGCCCTTCTCTTTCCTGGCATTACACTTCCAACAGAGCCAGAAAATGTCTGATTCTTCTTTTTAAGACATATATTACATAAAATAATCTGTATTATTAATACATGATCAATTTAATGGAACTCAAATTGTTTGGGCTTAGGAGGAAAAATCCAACAATGATGGAAATTAAACTGGTAAAATTGATGTAAAAAGTTTTTCATGATGCATTATGTATGCCAACATCATTGACAACTCAGTTTGAACTCATGGATGTTTCTGAATATTTAATATCAGATAACACTGAGAAAAACATCAGGGTAAAAGCTGGTTAATAAGGAAAAGATACTGGTTGGTACGATGGAGCCAAACTGTACTCTTTCTGCATCAACTGAAGAAATAGCATGATGTCCACAAAGCACTGACATAGTCATCATCTTGCAGCATTTCAGCTGAATGGGTAGAAAAATATAGACATTTAAGACCCTGAATATATGTTCTTATGTGATTTTCTGCAACAAAAGATCATTTACAGCTGTTCCACTCAGTGCGCACAGTCTTTTTAGACTTCACACCGTCTAAAACATGTTCTTGCATTACCCCTAGGGAGGAGGTTTAAACCTTATACAACACCAAACAGCAAATATAACATCTTCATGTTCTGCCTGCATCAGTCATTTCTTTGTTAATACACTAACATTACCTCTGGGTGTGTGACACAGATTTACTCGGGAAAGGAGTGTGTTTATTACATCAACATGTCTTTGTGATGCCTGGCTATGTGCTGGCTTTTCTCCGAAGGCCTCCTAAAGCCCTTGGTGCAGTAGTCGCATCGGTGGGGGTAGTCCTTGGTGTGAATGGAGATGACGTGTCGTTTGAAGCCAGAAGCGTCCGTACTGTTATACTCACAATACTGGCACTGATAAACCTTTCTACCACTATGTGTCTTCATGTGTTTCTTCAGCTCGGCGGGCTGCCGGAAGCCTCGCCGGCAGCGCTTGCACTTGAAGGGGAGGTCCTTTGTATGCAAGGACAGGATATGGCGACTCAGGGTGAAAGTGTCAGGAGCATTGAAGTTACAATGCCGACACTGGTGCACCTTGTTGCCCTTGTGTGTCTCGGCGTGTTTCTTCAACTCAGATGGCCTATGAAAGCCTTTCTCACATACGTCACACTGATGGGGAAAGTCCTTGGTGTGAACTGAGATAATATGCCGTTTCAGGTCACTGGAGTTGGTACTCTTGTGCTCACAGTGCGGACACTGGTGGGTCTTGTGGCCTTGCACCATCTCTATGTGACGCTGGAGTTCACGTGCATCAGCATAGGCTTGTGGACAGTGGCTGCACTTGAAGGGCAGATCTGCACCATGCTTGCTCTTGATGTGAGTCTTTAAGTTGGACTGATCTGCACAGCGGAACTCGCAGTGCGGACAGTGATAGGGCTTCTCACCTGTGTGGGTCCGCATATGTTTCTTCAGCTCTGACGGGTGACGAAAGCCTTTGGCACACTCAACACACACGTGTGCAAAGTTCTTACTGTGCACTGCCAGCAGGTGACGGTTGAGCAGACCCTGTTCGGCTGTCTCGTAATCGCAGTACTTGCAGTGATGCAGTTTGGGCTCTCGGTCCTTGACAATGAGCTTATCAGAACCCAGGGGACTGGACTCATGGTAGCGCCGCGTGTACTCTGTATATTCTGGAGATCGCTCACTGTTATGGCTCAGGAGCTTGTGACTTTCCAAGTGGTTGTGAAAACTAACCTTCTTGTTGGTGGTAAAGTCACAGTCTGTACACTGGTACTTTTTCTTGAGCAGATGGTCTGGGTGGTTTTTCATATGGCATTTGAGGAAGCCCCGTGAGCGAAACTTCTTTCCACAGATGTGGCAAGGGTAGACTGTCAAAGGCATCCCATCTGGTCCAATGATGACAGCTGAAGAAAAGTTTGGAAAAAAGTCTAAAATTATTCTGATGAATCTTTAGGATGATTATTACAAGTCCTTAGCACAGTAAAAACAAAAGATTTAGGCCATCAGTGGTTTCATGCTAATTTTTACCAGTCTGGCACTGCCGTGTCTCTCCTTTCTTCTTCTTCTTAGCTTTGGGTTTGAGCACACGGTTTGTGCCCAGTCCCTCCCTGATTTGCAGAAAAGGTGTAGCCACTCCGTTCTTCACCTGGTCAATAGTATTACCTGCACAGACAACGTAAGAGTTTTAAGTGAATTTAAATGATTTATTTTAAAAATAAGAAATACTAAAATCAATCACTGTGCATCCAGTTTGTGAACTGTGCTAAAAAAAATGTGCCCAGGTCCTGGTTTCAAACAAATCAATCATCTAGTTCAAACAACATTTGACATTTTAAAAGGTTTTTATTTGTCACTGAGAAATGTTAAAAGTCACTGATAAAAAGCTCAGATGTAACAAAAGTTAGTGACCAATGATTTGGTGGTCATTAACTGCAACATCAAGTTTCAAATATGTCATTTGAGACGCTTGTGGACATGTCCCAGCGTCTGACTGAATATTCGGTTTGATTTACCCTCTGGTGGATGAATTATTACAAAACAGTACCACATTTTTTTTAAATAAAATATTTTACTTCTATAGACATGCACATTGATGTTTATCTGTTTTTTAATCTTATTTTAACTTTTACTCAGTGTCTATTTGATCTATGAAATTATTTATAAAATAATTTCTTGTAATATTAATATTAGGGCTGGGCGATTAATTGATAAAATCAATAAATCAAATTTTTCTTTTCAGGAGATTTATTTTTGTGAAAATCAGGATTTTTTTCCATAGTTAGTCAGCAGTAGAATTAGCCCTCCCTCCACACCAGAACGGTGTTTGTCTGACAGATTTTCAGTGAAGTAACCCTTCACTCATGCCCGGGATTTAACTGTGCGTATAACTCTCTATGAGATGCAGAAGTCAACTTTAGCCCACAAACCCTAGTTAAGAGACAACCTTCATCAGGGGAATTATTTCTGCAGTGCATCCTGTATGATAAGGATCCAGATGGAAAGAGATCACGGATGCATTGTGTCGCATATTTCTATGTAAGACATGAAGTTGTTTATATGGTGGAAAAGCTATGACAATATATGCTTTATTTTTGCTGGCATTAATTTATATAAACAAATAAATGTCTTTAATAAGTTTATTTATGTTTTGTAAAAGAAAAAAAAAACTATTAAAATCGTAAATCGGATTTGGTTATAAAAAAATTTGACATTTTATTTTTAGACCATATCGCCCAGCCCTATATAATATAAATTTTCTATAAAAACACCTGTATCATTTTCTTTTCCTGTTTATCACTGAGGCATATTTGGTAATTACAATGTATGTATATGTACTATATCAAATGTAGTTATTCTTTATACGTGGCAGCGTATTGGTGACTCACTAATGTCCAATGAAGTTGCTAATGTACGATCCACACCCATGCATGCATTTAAAAACAGCCTTTAAATATGTATCCACTGTAGTGGACACTACGCATTCAAGGATTAAGTGGGGAGGAATTGTGAGTGAGCCATCAGCACGGAGCTAAATTCAGTGAGGGTGCAGGAAACAAGGTCAGGAAGGGAAACTTACACTTTCAGCTACCTCCACTTACTGATGTACTTTCAGCTGTGAGAATGCTGTTTTGACTCTTCATATAGATTTAAAAAACACACAACCCTCCTGATAAGAGACTAAATGTCGTTTCACAAAGAAAACATACTGATGTCATCATCGTCATCACTGTCGTCATCGTCATCATCTTCCTCTTCCTCCTTTGGTGGGTTCTTGACTGCCATGTACACCATCTTGTCACGGCCAACTCCCAGTCTGCCTGATGAGGCTGCTTCCAGATCAGGATGGCCGTTCTGGTAATCATCCTCTGTTATGACTTCTGTTCCACCTAGTAACAAAAGAAAACTATTTCATCACTGTAAAAGTTTCAACTTCAATTTTTAACAGGAACGTGTAAAGAGAAAAGTGACGTGTTGCAGAAAGATGTAAAGGGCACTTGCCTAAATCATCATCTGCTTCAGCTTTAAAGATGTAGACTTTGATAACCTCAGAGTCATCCTCCTCTTTGATTTCTTTGTCCTCCATTACTTCAGTGCTGATCTCCAGAGGAGTGTCTCCTATGTCCAACTTCTCTCCCACTTCATCAACTTTAATAACAAAACATTATTGGTTATACAGAAAGAAATACAATAGTGTTTATCGCAGCTGTGTTATTTTATGGTTATGTCTTACGGGAGATCATGAGGTAATCCTCAGAGCTGCTCCTTCCATCATCATCCTCATCTGTATGCAGAGGAACAGCCTCAGTTGGCAGCTGCTGATGGATTATAGTCTCGGAATTCGCTTCTGTCACCATCAACCCTTGTGACACAAGCTGGTGGTCCAGTGTGTTGTCTTGGTGCTCAGACAGTAGTTCTGCCACAAAAACCTGGTCTGGCATGTCATCGTGGTGGTGATTTGAGTCCTGAATTAGGTCTGATGTTAAGACATGGTGATGATGGGCATCCAAGGCTTCCTCTATTGCAACTTCTGTCCCCAGGATATTCTCAGGCATGATCACACTGTGTCCTGTGGGGACCATGTCTTCACTCGTGATTTCATGAGCTTCTACTCCTTGAGACTGCAGACTTTCTACATCTACCTCCAGACCTTCAACAACCTCAGCTTCTAAGCCCTCCACTTCCACCTCTTCCTCGAGGCCTTCAACAACATGAGCTTCCAGACCCTCCACGTCTACTTCAGTTTCCAGGCCCTCAACCACTTGTGCCTCAAGGCCCTCCACTTCAACCTCACCATCCAGGTCCTCAACAACCTGAGCCTCCAGCTCCACCACATGAGTTTGAAGCCCATCAACAACCTCAGCCTCCAAGCCCTCTACATCTGCATGTAAGCCCTCCACCACTTCAGTCTCCAGTCCTTCTACCACTTCTGTCTCAAGGCCTTGAACCACTTGAGTTTCCAGACCTTCCACCTCAAGTCCATGCTCCAGGAGGATGCCTTCATCTGTCATCACATCAGAAAGCAGCATGCCCTCAGGCACAGACACCACAATGTGCTCTCCATCAATATGAGCCAGACCTCCCATGCCTGTAACTGTATGAAAAAGACACAAAGACAGCTACATGATGAAAAGGTTACAAAAATAGAATTGAAGCAAGATCCAAGGTCACATGACTGCAAAGGTGCTTCACCTCCCTGTTATTACTATGCAGCAAACATAAGCCAAACTTTGAGTAACGTACCTGGTATATAGAAGCACAGCGACTTTTTAAAAAAAACTAACTGGTTCTTCCAGATTTGAGATTTCTACTTTCCACTCAGATAATAGAAACAGTGTGGTAGGTACAGCCAATAAATCAGCTCACATTGCAGTGCATAAGTGACTACATGGCTGTGTTTTAATTATGTTTACAAATAGCAAACATGTCTGAGATTGTCAGCAGATTTTACTAGCCAAAAAATTAAAGTTTTTATTTAAAATTACACTTGCCAAGTTTTCAAAAAATCCTTTGGAATTAAGAAGGCAACATTTTTTCCCATGGTGAATTTGGACTCTCAAAAATCCCTTGCTTCTGAGGAAGCTTCTTTGGTCTAAATACAGCTTTAGAATAATGGTAATATTACTCAAGCTTTAAGCTTTGCTTTGTCCAAAGTTGTGGGACAGTCTCTCAAGAGTTACATGTTGCATGCCATTGTTAAATACCATTTACAAGATACTGGATATGATTTTATCCTACTTAACTACCTACCAAAATCCTGCATGATCATAGCATGGGGCATTTTCAGCTCCTGAGTGTGCAGCTCCAACACCCCTCCTCCCTGATCCATGTCTTTGCGGTGTAAAAAAAAAAGCTTGAAAATGACAGTACACATAACATTAATTGTTCACTTTCCTATTCAAAATGTATTAAATAAAATAAAAATGAAAGGTAAAACAATGGCACCATGGTAATAAATCCATACCTTCACATTTAGTGACAAGAACTTTAGAATAAAACCAATAGGACAATTGAGGTTCTTCCTTCCATCAAGGTAATCAAGCACTGTGACACAAAGAGAAAAGGGAAAAAAGAAAAGGTACACATGCTCAGAACAACAAAAACTATTTAACAAAATTATTTTTTCGGTTTATATCAAGCATGTTGGTGTCACTACAGAAAATTTGCTGGTTAAAAAAACAAAGGTATCAAGCACCTTAAGTAGAAAGTCTCATTCTAATTTCCTCTAATAAAGTGGGAAGTTATTTGTTGACCACTGGCTCCATCCACTGCCTATCAGGAGTACTACATGCTGCATCAACCTGCGGACTTTGTACACCTGGATCTGGTTCAGCCTGATGTAAGAGTCCAATTGAAACAAAGGACTGTCCAGCTCAGTGTGCCAGGGACCCGCTTTAAGGCAGCGCCACTCACAACTTCTGTAGGAGAACTGCTGTTTGGGGGGATGAAATGCATTATCGTCACATGACCATTCAAATAAGGCAAATAAAACATGTCTTCAGCTGACTGCGGTATCGTTCGGGGTGGTTGGCTACTACAGTTATGTGATTGAAAGACAAAGATTACCATTATACTATCACTCTAAACTTTTAATACACGTTATAATATTAGGTCTAAACTAAAGTACACATGCTCAGACTTTATGGCCACCAATGAAAACACCTCGATTATGTAATGTATTAGGGGGCTACCGCCCTCCACCCACTGGGGCTAACTAGCAAGAATGCTAGGACTGATTTTCCAAGCGCCATTTTGTTTTAGCTTAAAAGCTAATACAAGAGATACAATAACCTGTTTTAAAAAGCTTTTTAATCAACAATGACACATGATAACACATCACCACATATGCCATGTGCACAAAAAGTAAACTAATATGCCCATGCATATTTATTTATGTTGCTATAATCTATGCGACGACGGCCGCCAGTTCGGCTAGCTAGCTTGCTAAGCTAAGTGAAGCTGCTCATGCCGCATTATCTTCCATGTTGTTTTTCGAGAGGGCTGAAAGAGGCCCGCTACGTTTGACTGGGCCCTTGCGTCTCGTTCCACGTGCCTCAACGATCGATTTAGAATAATTTTACCTGATAACGTCGTCTTCTGACTCTACCGGTGTCTCTCCCCCTTCTCAAATTTGTCTGTTATTGTTTTGGTTTATTTTTGACGGTAAGCTAAGTGCGGCCTGCAGTTTTGGATCCCCGGGCACTCTTTGCTAGGCCTCGGCCAATCAGCTTGCTTCCTGACAAGCAGAGGGAGGGCGGGGGGCAGACAATGCGTGGCCTCGTTTACCGCTGATCCCATACTATTTGCGTCATGCATAAGAGAGCAGAGTTAAATTAACACAATGTCTGTCTTAATGGTTATATATTTACGCCATACTTTGGAACACAAAGTTCAAAACTTAAAGCACAAACACGTTATTTAAGTACGAGCTTGCATTTTGTGCGCTCAGACTTTGAATGCGCAGATGAGGCCTGTAGGCCATTTTGTCACAAGGGGTGGGTAGCGTTCAGCTCTCATCTGAGGTGGTAATGCACCTAGGAAATATCCGGGAGATGATGACGGTATGCAACTATTGCTTGTACTGCGGGTTGATTGAGTAGGCTTAATGCAAACAGATGTCGACTTGGGTAGATGCATAAATAATAAATAAATAATAATAACAAAATACAATAACAGCTTCAGGGTAGACTTTATTATCAATTTTCATTACAGCTCCTAATTTTCAGAGGCACTCTTCACGAGGGTGCATAGCTGACTAAGGCACAAGGCCTTTGTGCATAAACATCTTTATTACAGTGGTTTCCAAAGGCAAACACTAAAATCCACCTTTAGATATGCAGTAAAAATGCATGGAAAACTTAGAAGTACTGTAACAGTACCTTTAATTATTCAAGATTATATAAGGAATTAAAGAGTTGCAGCTGTAATGCACCTTGGCACAAACCATATTTTTTCCCCCCAAATAAAATGAATAAGGGCAGTGTGGTTTAAGAATTGCATTGCTGTGTAGGCAAAGAGCAAAACACAACACAAATCTAAAGATTTTACAATGACCACTCAAACATTCATAAAATTTGCAAAGATCACATGAAGGATTTGTCATACTGCAGTTGGGAGGGTAATGTAAAGGCCGTGGGGGAAAAAGGTGAACAACAAAACCCAGCATGCAACACTCAGCACCTTCATCTAGTAGTAATTCACACAGATAATGAACAAACCAGCAATATCTTCATTAAAATTGTCTTCATATCAATAACATCAACAGCACAGTAATACAGTTCTTATAATTCCAGCAGTTTCTCACTATTACCATAGAAAAATACATAAAATAGTCACAAACAAATCTTCTGGAAGCTTAGAGTTGGTCTATAAAACAAATGGAGTGTGTCTGTGAAGCTCCTCGTCTTCCTACACATCCTCTTTTTTGTGTGGGTTGACATTGTTTCATGCGAGGGAAGAGATTAACTACAAATCCAGTGCAGCCCAGCGTTCCAGTCTGAAATGGGAGACCAAGGTTGGTTGACACTTTTGTGGACACAGTGGTTTTGTTGTTTGTATAGAGGAGAAGTCAGGTGAAAGTTGCAGCAGTGAACGTCCTTCATCACCAGGAGAACTCAGTAACAGCCATCTTTCCAGGATTCATCAGAGATTTTGGTCATACCCAAAGACCTACCAATAAATAGGGGGTTAGTCTTCATTATCAAGAGACCAAGTGTCATTTAAACACACTTATTACAACTAAATAAATGCTTTATAATGTTTCCATTCCTTAACAGCACTTTTTTTGGGAACTTACCTCCTGGGAGGATGTGAGAGTTTACTTCTTATGGAAACTGATGGCAAAGCCTGACTCCGCCCCACTGTGGGCCTTCCTGCCCCAGATGAGCCTCTCCCAGGTACGTAGGCTCCTCCGTTGGCAGATCCTGGTGACTGGATCCTGCGACCCCCTCCTGCAGGTGGTGTCTGGACAACGGGCAGACCTCTGGAGGGCTGACGACCAGCTGCCATAGAGCCCACAGGGGTGACAGCCTTAACTGGAGTTCGCAGGGAGAGAGGAGACTGGCCACTGCTACGCAGACGACTGCAAGTCATACCTTGTGTAGGAGATAAGCAGAATTGCTTCCTTAGGACATGCTGGACTAAAAAAAAAAAGAGGATCTTCTTTCTGAAACCCATTCGGGATATATAGGACTTGTAGACCAAGCTTTGAAGAAGAAGCACTGGATTAATAAAGGATAACTTTGGGGTAGTGGTATCATCATGTAACAGGTGAATGACAACAGCATTACCTGTACATTACTAGGAAAGCATCAGGCTAGATAAATGGTCTGGGAAGAATCAGGATACAATCAGGGATGCTTTGTACTACTACTAGTTCTAAGCTGTCACGTGGCTTTGATACAAGCAATGTAATAATTAAGAGATTGTCTAAGAAGTAAGGATAACATCCAGTGATATGCATGGAATAAATATTCAGTGCAGCATTTATTTTTCTATCATTCTGTTCAAAATATGATCAAAATTTGTGCCCAAAGTTGCTCCGTTTCTTGATGTGAGATTACAAAACCGTTTGTAATAACAAGTATTGTGCCAGCATTGGGCACGTGCTTGACCAGGGCAGCACATTATATTGTTTCAACATTAACATTGCAATGCGAGTATGTACAACAGTCATACTGCAGGAAGTAAAACAAACTAATGAAAGCACTTACTGCTACAACTTATATCATCTTGTCTTCCATCACTGATGTTAAAAAGAGCACTGTCTGGTATTATATAATTTCCTGCAAGTTTAAGGATTCTAGTGTGAAAAGGATTTTGATTTTGTTGTTAATGCAGAACCCTAATTCACAAAATGAAAATGAATGAATGAATAAATAAATAATCAAACAACCAAACAAATGAAGGATGCATCTGCACTGATCATTTTACAATGTATATAACCCTTTTCCTACCAAAACTATTCAAGTTGTTGGAGAAAAAAAAAAAACAAACACACACACAAACATAAAAAAAAAAAAAAAAAAAAAAGATGCATTTCTCTATTAAAAAATATAAAGTCCAAACCTGCCAGCATTAAAGGAGTGTCAGCCAAGGCTAAAACATTTTCAACTCACGAGAGCATACAAGTTTATTTTTGATAGCTGGTTAATTAGTTAATGTCCAAAGTTTTTGAAACTAAGTACCATATTAATTCATTTATGACTGCCAAAACTCTCCATCGTCTAGCCCTCAGTAACCCTGTCTCAACCCAACACTTGGGTTACAGAGGGCTAGACCATATGGGTCAGATCACTTTCATAATGGTTAAATTGCATAATTTCATATTCCAAATGCATTTCAGTCTGATTTTCCCTTTAATGTGATTTGGCTGGAAGATTTTAAGCCACAACAATGACCCGTGTCTAAAATGATACATTTGGCTGTAAATGTTGTGCTAATGTAATAAAGTAAAAGCTAAGTGGTTTGCACTTATTTAGCTCATTTTAATCAAATGTACAGTGATTTCTTTTGCATTTATTAATCTTAACTGACCTGTTTACCCTACAAACATATCAATAAAATAATGTCCTATCATATTTATACATCTATTCTATAGGAAGTATAGCTGCAGACCATCTTCTTTTCCTGTTGAGCCCTGAGGAAAACTTTGTAATTATAATGTCTGTATATGTTAAATTATATAATGTACTTATTTATACTTCAGTGAGTAGCAGTGTATTGGATGACTCACTAATGTCCACTGAAGTGGCTAATTTGCAAGTGTACCATCCTCACCCACATATATACTAGAAAACAGCTTTTAAAGGAGTTTGCTGTAGTGGACACTGCATCAAAGGGTTAAGACTGTGTTTAAATGTGATTAAATGTGAAGGGGTGCAGAACAGATGCTTCTGAAGAGTTTTCACCACACTGCTGAAGTGTATCTAATTCATCTTCTGCCTTTTTTCTTTATCAGTTTGCTTGTTGTTTGATTCAGCAAAATTACTTGACTCAAATTTTTGTAGACTTTCGTGTGATCAATTATACCAGCTAGTTGAAGTAAAAGTACACACCTGTGTAGTTTTTTGAAGGATAACTGTTAAAGGAGCTAAGCCTATTGCAAAGCACTGAGAATGTTTGACTCGGTGGTGGTTGACGCGCCTTGTCGCTGTCATTAAAACAATAATAAATGTCCACTTCTAATTGCTATGCAGACCTTTTCTATTTATTCTGCAATCATGCTTTTCAAGACAGACAATACAGTTTTGTTAACTCGCGCCACTGCGGTCAAAAACCTTTTTGCCCTTCAGGGTCAAAACACCTGGTGACGTAATGACGTCTTCCTCTTATATACCCTTGTCTATTACCTTTCCAGGTAACAATACAGTGCCCCCTACTGGGTACATACAACATCTACAATATTTGGCTCCTATAATAACAAAAAAAAAAAACAAAAACCAAAAGAGAAAGGTCTGAAGACTGAACAATTTAGAAAAAAAATCTTTTTTGGACAAATATTGTGACGCAGTGTTCAAAGAGAAATAAATTTATGACATGAGACGGAGGATTTCCACGAGATGACATCACAATGTATCTCGTGCAGGATGCAACTGTGACCAAACACTGAAGCCTGAAGGTTACATTTCCTCTAGAACAGTTTTGTCCTTGTATTAAAAACAGTCTGATGGAATCATCTTATTTACACCATACTGCGTCATTTCTCTCTTCATTTCTGTATTGCACTCGACGGAGTTCTACCCTGTGCACACACACAGACACGAGCGTGCACATGCAGGTAGGCACACTCTAACTGGTTCTGCGTTGCATCCTGCTTAAAATGGATGCAACATTCTTTGTAGGTTTATTAACGTCAACTAGTTATCTGAATTCTGAACTTTAAGAATATTTAGAGCGACTCCACTCAGTAAAACCGTCTTTATTTACTTCATCAGGACATTTCAGAAGTTTTTTCTGTTCTCTTGTGTTTTTTTGTCACTGTGTTTCAGTCATTTATGGAAAATTAGTCTGCAAATGTAATCCGCCTTCACAGCTGAGTGTAGCTGTCACATGATGTTTTAATGACTGTTGCACAAGAAAGAAGACGGGAATTTCGTCCGAGATGAGTGGATTTGTAAAACTGTGGACCCTGCAGGGGTGAAACCTGGATCATGTGCACTGTGTAACATGAAAATTAATCGCACTCCCTTGTTTTTTGCTAATTGCAACGTTTTAAACTGTGTTTCTGATTTAAAATAGTTTTGATTGTTAATTGTTCAGCACTAGGCCTATTCATAAGACACTGCTCTGGTGCATCAGCACACTAGACAAAGCTTTCTTTTGGTCATGCAGAGGTTAAGAGGTGAAATTACACTGACATTGCACTGGGCTAAATGCAAGATAAAGGAGTGGTGGGGTGCAGGTGAGGAGGGTAAGGTTACCTGCGGAGGGGGAGTGAGTCAGGTGAGACATGCGGTTGCCAGAGCTCTGGAGGTTAGCCTCCATGCTGCGGCTGTTTCTGACTGCCTCCAGGGAACGTAGGCTGGTGCGGGGGGCCAAATTAGGCATGCTGTGCCTCAACTCCTCTGGAACCACATGTACAGAACATTTAACAACAGAACACTCATCAACTCAGCTTTTTGGGGCAAGAATCTTTCTTCGGATCTTCTTGAGCTTCATTACGTTGCTCAATTCTTTGTAATTATAGCCTACCTTCACTTTTGGCAAATTTGAGCAGCTCAGCACTTGGGCCCTGGAGAGATCGTCTGGGTGTTCTTGTGCGCGGTGCCCCGAGTCGGCTGCTGTATTCCTGACCGTGGTTGGAGGTGGAGGGAGAGAGGCAACGAGGTGAGCCTAAAGGCGAGGGGGTGAAGCGATGTCGACGCTGTGGTGCCGGGCAAAATTCAACCTCTTCATCTTCCAGGCTGTACGTGTCAAATTCCTGATCACTGTATGTTCCACCCCGACGGAGGGACTGTAGAGATGTTGTGGAGCTGCGGCGTGATGCAGATGCCGAGCTTGAGGCATAATCCTGCCTCAGACCTGCCACCAAATACATTAAAGCAATAACTATATAGAAGGAAGCAATTTAAAAGAACTTTACACATATATATCTTCACATGTAATACAACCACTATGCAAAAATTTAAAACAAAGTCTAACCATGCAAGCTCAATCCATTTTCTTATCAACTGCCATAAATAAATTTACAGGCTGTGACAACACCATGTGCAGCCTCTACTCACTCTCTTCCTGCAGGCGAGCCATGATTTGAACATCGGTGAGATCCTGGAGTTTGTATCCCATAGAGATGGAGTCATCTGATGTGCTGAGTTCACTGTCTATGGAGGACTGAGAGCTCAGGGCTGATTGCATGTTTGTGACACCTGAAAACACGGGGACAGTTAATTGTTAACAACAAGCAGGATCTCACTAGATAACAGTAAGAATATGGGTCACAAAATTTTGAAGATATTTCCAACCTATAGCAGGGACCAGTAACAGCTGCAACAATACAACAAATGTTGCATATAACTACACCATCATTTCAGGATAATTAAGTGGAGAAACCAATTTCTGATGAAGTTTGTTATGTTTTCTGTAAGCTGATTGGTCAATGTAAAAATCCTAGCAATTAAAAAATTAAAGGGCCGACTTGGTTTTGAAATAAGATGCTCCTCCACCTTTTCTTTGCTACCAGTAGTGTAAGTCTACAAATGAAGTTCCTCCTTTAACACACACCTAACAATCAGTGAGACAAACATGAAGCGATGTTATGGAAAAAACTCAGGGATTAGACAGAATCACATCTCACTAGCCAAGCATTTTCAAGTTCATGCAAAGAGTTTTCACAGCAACATCAGTAATGCTGATCTTTGTGAGAAATAAAAAGCAATTTCCACTGCAAAGTCAAGAGCCATGATTTTATCCCTTGTGGTATAAATTACATATACTTCATACAATTACTGACCATCTTCCAAAGCAGACCAGTGTCCTCTGGCAGGCACAGACTAGTTTCCTTTCAGTTAAATAAACAACAATCAAGACTATTCATTATAGGAGAATATCATCTCTGACATATGTATGCAGATAACAGATGTAATTGCAGTGCAGAGAATAGAAAGATCCGTTTGTGATGCAGACATGGGAAGTTAATGCAGCAATCCTTTGTTTTGCATTAAGATACCAAAACCAATAACACACTGACCGACAGGAAAGTCCATATTTGACTATTTATCTCAGAAATAAGGTAGAAACAACAGATCAAAGTGGAGTGTCATAGAAAGTCATGGAAAATGGCTCATAGTAATGTATGGTATATGTAGACAGCAAAATGGAAAAAGTTCAAAAGTAGTTTTTCCAAAATTCTCAATCAGACCACACAGTTGATGCTTCGGTACACACACTGAACTGACCAAAAAATCTTTAAGACTGATGTTATTGCCACTGAGGGGCAGTGTGTTAATGTCATGCCATACCTGAGCTGCCACAAGTTAGTAGGGATTTGTTAGTTGATTTGTGGTACCCAGGAGAGATCAGGCCTGAGCTCGCTGAGCCTGCCTCTGAAGGGCTGCTGTACATGTTCCTCCATCGAGACGCTGCAGAGAACAGGACAGGAAAGATCAGGCCCTCAACAGGAAGACAGGGTGTTGAGTTTGATAGAGGGTTGGTTGTAAAACATTCATACAAGAGTTATGACAGCAAGATGTCGAAGTATTTGCATATTTACTGGGTGTGTTTTTCTTTTAACTGTCTTCATACACATTTACTGCTACGCCATTAGCTTCTCTCATTATTTGACTGTGACTTGCTCTCTGCCACCAGTCTGGTGCAGCCGTTTAAAAAGGAGAATGTCTTGGGGGAAGGTAATCCAATCCAACCCATGACTTCATGTAGTCATTCAGCTGTGGTGTGAATAGCTTTGTTGTTCAGGTTCTTCTGTTTGCAGGAGGTTGAATATGCGAGTGTGATACTGAAAGGGGTCTGCTGGATCAAACGCAAACTTCTGTCCACAAAGAGAGGTGAATATACAGTCACTGCTGCTACCAAGGCTTTGTCATGCAACTTAAACAAAGACAGGTCTGTGCACATGCACTAAAAAGGCGAGCAGTAAATAAGAATACAAAGAGGTTGACTGTGCTAAATCGGGTCCCCAAACATAATTCACACACTTTAGACTTGCAAAATTCAAATTCAAAATTCAAATTATAAGGATGCTTAAAAAGGAGCTTAAATTTAGCAACAGACTGAAAGGTGGTTCATATATGAAGCCTTGGATATGGTGTGAATAAAATGCTTAATCAATACTTTGGTTTGATTGCTTTGAAGAGTTTAACACACAAAATGCATACTCTGGTCCAAGCGGTTGATCAGTGTCCGACAAGCTATTTCTGTCTCTGGGCTCCGATGATCGAGAGCCTGTCGACACCACTTCAACGGCGAGTCTGGCCCTAGATCAGCTACCTGCTTTTTAGGAGACACGTACAACCTGCGGGGAAAAAAAAACAAAAAACACACAGGATGAAAACCTACACACATGGTAAAAGCATGAATGGAAAAATGTGGCAGTAAAGACGAAGTAACCCTAATCTGCTTCTTATTAAACATTCCTGTCAGAAGTGTTTGTCAGTAAGTCGGCTGCAGATTAAAGCTGCAAATCTGTAATACGACAGCGTTAATATTAGTATTGAGCATGGGAAAATGCACATAACATTATTAACTAAATTAACAGGTTTTTTGGCACCAGGAAACTGCTGCAGCAAAGACCCAACAACACAGAACCAACCAGGTTGTTTTGAGTAAGTGAATAATCTAATCAAGGGCTACTGAGTTCAGTCCTACGAGGGCTGCAATCCTGCAGGCTTTCAATGTGTTGGATCCATTTAATTTGAATCAGGTGTGTTGAAGCAGGGACACATTGAAAACCTGCAGGACTGCAGCCCTCATAAGACCGAATTAAGTAGCCCTGATCTAATCAGACCAAATACTGACTGATCACACAACTCAAACATAAACCTTTATCACATCTTACACCTTATCCAGTCTGAAATCCACTTTTGCCTCCTCTACACCCACTAAACAAACTATGCTCGTCCTGATCTTAAGGTAGGACACACCCACAGGACGGCAAACAGAGATGAAACACTGCAAAAAATAGCAGAAATTGAGAGAAAACTTAAGACGTGTTGCTTTTGTAGCAGTGTGGGTGGATGTTATCACTTTTAACAGTAAGAAAAAAATCAATTGGAACATCTATTATGAGCAAAGTCCATCAGATGGCATTTTCGCTGCTTCTTCTGCTGTATGTCTGGCATTGCCTTGGTGACAGCAAACACCCATGAAATAACCACAAGCTTTTGAGCTGGCGACCACATGGGCTGATCCTTTGAGTTGGATACACAAAAGGCCTTGACTGACTGGTTCTGCCCCAATCAGCTACAAATCATCTTCTAACTGGGTGAACACAAAAGGCCCCATTTCCCACTGGAATGACCAACAAAACAAAGAGCAACATTCAGGTCATACACCCTGTCAGAGATGGAGAGGAGAGGGGGGGCACGATAATAGTAACTTGGTTTATTCATATGCAAACTCTGTGTTTGATTTACAGTAATGATTCCCAAGTTTGATCTAGTCACATTCCTTCATATTACTGTTCAGACAAAACACATATCTGCAGCTATCACTGCTGAAACAAAGTCATACCAGACGATTTACACAGGTTTGTAAGTATTAGCCTAATTTTTGTCAAATTAGATATGAGAAAAAGAACAAAACAAAACCTCCACATGCTGCCTGTTTTTCTGTCTCTGACTGTGTCTGGTCACACATGGGGTGGCCCTCAGATCACATGCTGTTCAATCCCACCCAAAGCAGTTTAGCCATGCGCCAGCATCCAACTCAGAGCAGATCAGATTATGCTGCTGTTAGGATTACCCAGCGTTTTGGCTATGATAACTTGACAAAGCACATATGGTATGGCTAATAACGTGAAACTGAAAATAAGCCATGAATAGTCTGGCTGTTAAGCCCCATCAGTAGTCATCAGGAACACAATATGGTTCCTGTTTCAGACAATATAACAGGTGCAGCAGAAACAGTTATGTCAAGACTGATCTCTGGCATAAAATAAACATGGATTATGTATAATTAGGCCTCTGTTGCTTTTCGGTAATTACTTTCAGTCATTTAAACTGGATGAAACAAACAACATTAATCTTGTTTCTAAATAAGAAACAAGTGTTCTAAAAACCTCAATCTTACCTGCATTCATGGTGTGATTAATGTAGATATGCTGACCTATAGTGTAAAGAGGTTTAGCTAAAGCAGAACTATGTCAGGCAATATTTCTCTTAACTGCATTTCTTTGACTTGAATGAATACATTGGGCATGGGACAATGGCAAACTTTTATGCTTCAGCTTTAATTTGCTGTAAACATAACTTGCCAAACAGGTACCAGACAGGTGTTGAAGTTGGTGAGAATGTTGAGGGTCATGCTTAAGAGAGCATGACCTGAAGCAGGTTCGCACTGTTTTTACATTGTTTGGTTATAAAGTTGAATATTCTCCTCCTCGATTTAGTCTCTTGCACATTTTTTCCCCAATCACTAGCACTTTGTAATTTCCACTGTTGTTACAAAAAAGTGAAACTGTTGTTGTGCAAGCATTTGCATATCAAGCTCACAAAAAATACTTACTTTGTGTGCACTAAGAAAAAGGAGTTTAAGGTTTAATCTAATTATACATGCTACATAGTCATTGCCCTTGGGGGTAGTTGTACACTTTTAAATCAAAGGTTCAGAAGATACGGCCTTTTCCTGACAGGCAAACATAACAGGAAACTTTACGACTTCTCTGTAACCTGTGACGCCATAACACAATTTCCTCCAAAGATTACTATACTACTAGTATTTCTTATCTTTGCTATGTTACGTGACGTGCAATAACAGATGATGGATAATCCACATGTGAGAAAAGGTGTGCCTTTCAAAGCATTACTAGAGACCAGTGAAAATGCAGAAAATAATACCTACCAGCTGTCTTCATCCTCTACTTCTGCACACTCATCCTCCAAATCTAGGACATCCACTTCATCCAGTGCAGTCTGGTCCACTCCCGAGTCACTCTCTGCAAGCGTCTCTGACTCATAACTTTCCTGAGACGGGCTCTCTGGCGTCTGGCTTTGCCCCTGAGCTTGTCCCGTTCCATTGCTACAGGCCAGAGTTAGAAAGCCCCTGCAAGGACCTTGATCATCCTCTTCAACCGCCCCCTCTTCATCCTCTTCCTCCAGCGTGCTGGAGATGGGCAAAGGAGACATCTCTTCACCACTGCTGCTGTCCTGAGGGGGTGACAATTTAAAGTCTGTACTGCCCAGCTCGCAGCTGTGTTCCAACCTAAGGTGGGAGTTGGTGACCCCTTCACATGTCAGTCTCTCATTAATGTTGACAGCAGCAGAGAAATTGCTATTGGTTGGTCTGGGGATGACAGTCTTGCCTCCCCTGTTTCGCAGGGTCTCATTCTGGACCTCCAACCTACGAACAAGCTCCTGCAGCTTCCGGACCTCCTCCAGCTCCCCCGCTGCGAGGTCTTGACCCCCAACCTCCTCACACCCGGGCTCGGAGCTCTCCGTGAGGCCGGTGGTGCTGCCATTGTCAGGCTGATGGACCACACCGGCACTGTCCGGTACCACCATACCGATTCTCTGCTGGGAGAGATGAACATACTAACTGTATATAACATGCAGCAAATTAAAACTGCGCGTGTGAAACATTTTAACGGATAACACCACTGTGCTGCTGCATGGACACAAGCTTCCAGGCAGCACAACAGCAGCTCTACTATGTAACTAACCCAAACATTATTGTCAGTGTTCACTGGTTTACACAGACTGGATTTAGACCGCAATTGCACAAAACACGTTAGGTCGAATATAAACACGCCAACAGTGGGTTAAATGAACAGTTTCGCTGTTTATTTCTATGTCGTCTATAACTATAATGTCGTTTTGACTGATTAATTAACTACACGACGATGCGACACACTCCCGTTATAAAGCAGCACCGACGGTATCGTAGTTAAATGAAGTCATACACGTATAACTAAACTCTCTAGTTAATGTTAGCTGTTTAGCATGCTATCAACAAAACAACCATACCGGTGATTGAGCCGTGTTGTCCCTCTGAGCTGATGACTGAGCTTGCCCGCCACTCAGAGCTCAAACTCCCCTGTGCACCAGCGACCGCATGAATGAAGAGGCTAATTACTACAAAATGAAAAGGCTCACAGCTTAAAAGTGATTGTCTAAACACTGGAGAAAATATCACGTAGTTAGTCCATCTTCCGTTGTTGCTAGTGAGCGCATCACCGATAACGCTCACCACGTAGCGTCGCTAACTAGCTTGATGATGGACTTTAGTTGGCCCTGCGAACAGACCTGCAGCTCTGGCCCCTCCTTCTTCGGGTTTTCCAGTTGTTAAGCGCCCCCATATGGGGAGACGCGGTACTGCAACAACGCCTTTCGTAATTTGCCCGCTGGGTGTCGCTGTTCATTTATTTCTGCCTGTTCATGTGCTTAGGTCTCAGTCAATAAACTCAATGACGACATTAGAGCAGGGGGAGTATTAGCGGGCCCTTTTTATATTACGCCTTCAAGAAGCCAAAATTTATTTTAATCCTACTTGTAATTTTCTGTACAATGGATCTACAAGCTATATTAAGGTAAACTTTTTCTCTGAGCACTGGCTGCTTTTTTCATGCATTTTCAATCCAGTATTTTTTTTTTAACTTGTAGCCTGTTTTAAAGACATTTTAACAACTTTGTCTGCATCTATAAAGTAATATCTTCTATAAGTCTTTTGCAGAAAGCACAATATTGTATACTTTGCAGCCATCTGCAGCAGGATTAGAGCCAGAGACTGAAATAAACTGAGCAAAGTCATCAAGAAGGCTGACTGTGCTGGGGAAAACTCTGGAGCCACTGGAGCTGATTGTCTAGAAAAAGAATGCTAATGCAAGTTAACATAATGGATAATCCTTTACACTTTCTACACAACACAGTGAGGAAACAACAGTGTTTTGTGTTTAGTAAGAGTTTAGAAATTAAACGAAAAAATACTTTATAACAGACAGAAATTTCCACAGTGAGAGTGAGTTTAGTGAGAGACTTCATTAAGACAGAAATGTATATGGTGTCATTGCTGCTAGCAGCCGTTGTCTTCATTTTTAAAAAGCCTGGACAACTTAAGATTTTTAATAAAAAAACAAACAAACAAATAAACCACAACAACAACAACAAAAAGCCCACTACTTCTAGGGGTTAATTATATATATATATATATATATATATATATATATATATATATATATATATATATATATATATATATATATATATATCTTTTAAATAGAGTCGCAAAGGGGTATGAAAACTCGCTAAAGCTGCCAAGTTGTTAGCCGAGCTCTACCTTGTGCGCCAGTCTAATTGGTGTACCAGGATCTCGTGCTTCTTTTATGTACTGACGAACGTTCCGCGTTATTTCCATTGTTACTTCTACTTTGTCTATTTCCCTAAATTTACTAAAATAATAATTAATTAATTAATTAATAATTAATAAAAACTAGGAGTGAGACTTTAACGCCCCACTCCCATTTTTTATTAACATTCTCTTCATTTCTTCTGTTTTGTGAAGTAGTTGAGTAAATTGAGGGAAAATACAAAGCAGAAGTAACACAGGTTTCAAATGTACTGTTTGTGGGGCATTGCCTTCAGGAATAATTTGTGCAGCCAGAGTACTTGTATAACTTGTTTGGCAAGTGACGAAGATTGCTTTCGGCTGATTATACACATTTTAAACAAAGCAGCCAATGATCCCTGTGAAAATTATATGTAAAAATGTATTTTTTCTGTAACTGGCTCCCATCTAATATCCTGTTGTGTCCTGCTGTTTCATTTTCTGCTGCTATTTGCATCCTGATGTGGGAGTGCAGAAACAAACCCAACCCTGAATTATCTCTTGTGTGTATCGATCACTGTTTTGTCAACATTGTTTTGTTGAAATAAATTTATTTTTCTTATTACTCAAATCATTCTAAATGGTTATTCATAATCTAACTTTAAATGCAGGTGATTTCGTTTAGAATTTTAGTGACTACTATAACCAAAGCCAGCTACACTTTGCTGCAAGTTTTTGCATGCTGAAGTGGGAGCATGTCTCGACAGGCTTGATGTGGAAAAACACCTACCTTAAGCAATCTACATGCACAATCTGAGAAAAAAGATTGTGCCGTGTCACTGATTCACATTTAACGTTTGTATTTAAATACAGGCTTTCTCCAGCACATTTTATCAGAGAACATATAAACAAGGATGTTCGTATAATATGCATAAAATTTAATAAAGAAAGCAAACTCAAGGGACCTGCATGTGCAAATATTTCACCTTGTTAACCTGTACTGCATCTCTTGTTGGCAGTGTGAAATATGAAGACCTGCCTGGATCTGAATCTTTGCAGGTTTTGACTCGTTTAAAAAATTTCCATGAGATTTTCACCAGGTTACAGAAATCCAATTTAAACTTTCAAGTATAGATTAAATTTAATACTTGCATATAATTAAGTGGTCTGACAGGATTGAATGTGCATGCTCTCTAATGTGAATCACTATATCTAAAATGAAACATTATTGAGAAAGATGAGCCTTTACAAATCGTTTGGTGCTTGCAGCCAACCAACCCTTGTTTATACAACTGATTTTTACAAATAAAAGAGTAGCATGAAAACATCCTGTGCCCTTACACTCCCCCAGTTTTTCATTCTAGTCTACTGAAGCAGCAACTGGTCTGAGAATGACAAGAATGTAAGCTATATTCCACCAACAGTGCATGAAAATGTAACTGAGCTCAAATAATACGACTTCCCAAGTGTGATTATTTAAAACACACCTTTTATTGGACTGAACGAGGGCTGTGATGTGGTAGTGTGATGGTTAACCCCCTAAGGCCTGACCCATGAAAAAATTATAAGAAAAGTCCAACTTTTTAATATGAGGTCTTTATTTGGCCCTGTAACAAAATGTAACAAAAAAAAAAAACAATTGGGGGGGAGGTATCTACCATTTATTACCATGTGATAGTTTAAAAATATTATAATGTGGTTTTCTGCTTCAGGGTATCTTTTAGGGGACAGAAGACAAGTATCAGGTTGTGTTCAACAGGATTTTGAGCAAAGTTTATACCATAAATTGAAGCAAAATGTCTCAGAACAGGAAGAAGGCTACTGGAGCCTTTCTGGTTGGAGTTTACATGTTTTCCCTGTGCATGCATGGGTTCTCTCCAGGTACTTCAGCTTCTTCCCTCAGTCAAAGGTTAGGTTGGTGTTCTTAAATTCTCCCTGAGCTTGAGTGGTTGTTTTTTTTCTGTGTTGGCCCTGTGAGTGTATCCTGCCTCCTGATAGCAATCCACCCACTCCTCTACAACCCTGGATTGGAATAAGCAGGTATGAACAACAGATAGATGAATGAACTGAAGGCAAAATATTCGATACATTGATTTTTATTAAAACAAAAATATCATCTTTTGTATTATTTCTCACAACATTTCCTCAATGGCACCATTTACAGGCAAACTTATGGTGTTGAAACAATGCAGCATGTTTTAATAGATTTTCCATTCTTTACAGAATTTTTTTTTTTTTTCCCCCCCATTATTCACGTGATTTATTTTTTATTTAAACCTACACTAAGTCTTCATTGTGCTCTATTAACCACTATACACTAGAAGGAAAACACTAAAATATATCCAAATGAAATGAGTTGGAATTACATAGGGACCCTTCCCTATAGCGTCATCCTGAAAACTCTTTAAATTATGGCTGCAGAGGAAACAGCAACAGAGGTTGAGATGATGGATAGGACTCCTAACTGGAAGACAAGCAGTACTAAAGAAGAGGACTCATGGTGGGTGTGTTTCAGTTGCTCTCCTCTTTCATGGCTTTCTTCTCCTCTTCAATTTCTGTGATCACAAGAGAGACAGACAAACAAGACAGTCTTTACAACATAGTACTGTAGGTGAATTTTATCTTGATCACTTTATGCAAACATTTGTGCTCTAGTGTTGATTCTGCTGGCATCCTTCCATCTAAACACTCACAATAGGAGCTGTGTGTGGGGCTTCAGGTATTTGAGCAGTGGACAAACCGCTGTAAACCTAATGTTTTAAAACTTACATTTAGAAAACAGTAGCCACTATGGCAGATGTCTTTGCTCATGGGTTTGGCTCTGTTGCTAATAAGCTGGTTGGAACTTCCAGCAAATAGTCAGGTGTCTCCATCCCTCGTTCTCAAAATTATTGGGTGTGCACAGAGTACAAATGAAGTGGTACTCCCACAAAGCTGGGCAATATACTTAACTTGCAAAAATCTAACTTGGAGAGACAGAGATATGGGATATTTTGCTGTACTGCATCAAGTGAGTTCCAAAAATACTGGATCTTAAATTTTCCACAATGAAACTGGATCATTTAAGAAATGCCTGCTCTATTAATACCAATGCTTCTGAGAATGAATTTGTTTTATAAATCAAAAATATACCAGGATGCTTTCTAATACTGAGACATCTTCCATCTGATTACATTTCTCCCTTGAAAGACAAAAATGTTTATTTCCTTTTCAAAAGTCAGTTTCTCTGCAGTTTTTGTAAAACTGGTACAAAGCTAATAGTAAATACAACACAGCCATTTTTCTACAGCAATGATCACCACACCTTCCTCCTTTAAGGTGTAGCTCTGGTGTAGGATGGAAATGTCATAAAAGACTAATAAAAGGCAAACGTGCACCAGCAGGGCCTCCTGCTTGTGTGCCGTTCCAATCGGGGCTGCATTCAGATTAAGAAATCGAGGTAGAGTAGAAAGGAGGGAGCTTGTGAGCATTTTGACACATTTTTACATGTCAGAACAGATTGAATGTGAGGCTGTCGATCATGCAGCTCGTGAAAAGAGGCAGAGACTTTATAATAAGTGACTTAGAGTCTTTAGTAGAATAACACCTGGGTGTGTACCTTCGCTGTGATGCAATGTTCCTTTCATTTTTATAGGCAGGGAGGACTTAAAAAAAGAGTCCCAGAAAAAAGGTGAAATGTGAAACAGGTGTGGAAAACCTTTGTGAAGACCACACTTCTTTTTTCTTTAGCACCTACCCTCCTTTGTTGGAAGGCGGACCTTCTCTTGCGTGCTGGTCTTTCTCAGCTTTTTCTTGTTGAACTGCTCCACTTCCTGGTTGACTGGGTTGCTGTCGCTCATTTTGGAAAAGTTCTAATGGATAAAAAAAAAATAAAATAAATGAACACATAAAATACGAGAGTTTGAAAATAGAAGTAGTCATGCTGTCTGCAGTGCATTTTCATACAGTTGCAAAAACTGAACCACACGTCAGGCAAAATCGGGAAAAGAAAAAGAAATAGAGACAATAAAGGGTTGCACAATAGATTTTTGTAAGCAAGCCAAAAGAAAAAAACATACACTTATCATATAGAGTATCAGTTTACACTGCACTGTTATTTACGGAAAAGCTGATTCGCGTGATAAACCTGACAGGTAAGTAACAAGCCGCACTCCTGCACTGATTTGCATTTATGTGCGGACATTAGGAAAATACTGGATGCGCTCTTAGGACCACCGATCCAAACAGCAAAGTCTGACAAGAAGCCTGGACAACCTTGTTTAATTTATTATTATTATTATTATTTTATTGTTAAGCTCAGCCTCCCATTAAAGCAGAACCAGTTTGGCATTTAATTTCTTCACCGTCCACACCTTGTCTGCGCCGCAAATGGATGCGTGAAAGGGTGTTTATATTCAGCTTCATATCAAAGAGTTAAAAGCTCGTCACAAGGCTGCGCACGACATGTAGCTGGAAAAAGCGACGTTTTGACCCACTAACTAAGAAGCTACCCATAGTGAAACTGTTTGCTTGCACAAGAATGCAACACAGCATAGCAGCCAGGTATGTCTGCACTCTCACTCTTATAAAGGACCATGTAGCATGCCACTAAAATAAATAAATAAATAAATAAATAAATAAATAGAAATGGCTTTAAGGCCTACAGCAAAATGTTACATAACACCTCGTGGACTCTTTGCTTTTATTAATATTTTCTTTAAGAAATGCGTCCTTCATTTTGCATTTTTCTGATCACACGAAGCTACCTTTTAATGCATTAGATCATGTGGCTCCAAAAATTAGAAAAAGAACAATAAGAAAAGGACACGCCAAATTATTTTTACCTGGTGCAGGGGCGAGAGCTAAGACCGTCCTCTCCAGGTAAGATGCGTCTGTGTGTAATCCGTGAAAAGCCTACGGTTTAAATAGAGAAAGCACGCCCTTCTGCACGCCAACATGGACACTGACGCTTCGCTTTTGATTGGCTCTACGATGCTCAGGAGGAGAATTTCAATTGGACATGCTCGGACCAGTAATTACAAGCTGTTCCTTGGGCAAACTTCTTGTTATGCAAGGTTGCAATCATGTGCAACACCTCTAGAAGGAAATTAATTTCATTGACAGCCACAGCTCTGCTGAAATTATGGACAAGCTCATGTTTAAAGTAACACACTGCCATCTAGTGGCCTGCTTAAGAAATGACAGTTTTATTAAGAAAGAAATGTAAAGAAAAAGCGACGCAAGGCTGATGAGTTCACTTTATTAAAGCACTTTTAGAGGGATAAACATTTGCATACTACATTAACTGTGATACTGCTTTGTTTTACTTTTTTTTTTTTTTTTAACTCTGTGGGTGCATTATTACTGGCCCCTTGTAACAGGCAATGTGCAACCTGTTAGCCCCATATTCATCAATATTCAATAATGACTATGAAAACTGGACTCAGGGCGGTCCAGATTTTTCTTGATGTAAGGCAACAGCACAGAACATCAAAACCTGTCTTATTAGTTCAAGTCATTTCATTCACACCATGTATAGTATGTACATCATATAAGCTACTGGCTATAGATGTCTGTATACATGTTACAATTTCAAAGAATCAGTTCTTTATGCAAAAAAGATTGTTGTTTGCATAACAAATGTGTAAACTGTCACTCTAAACCACTGATACTCACTTCGGTCCTACGAGGGCCGCAATCCAGCAGGTTTTCCATGTATCCCTGCACCAACACACCTGAGTCAAATTAATGAGTCATTGTGTAGAACCTGATTGGCTGTTAGAGCCACCTAATTTGACTCAGGTGTGTTGGTGCAGGGATACATGGACAACCTGCTGGATTGCGGCCCTCGTAGGACCGAAGTGAGTATCAGTGCTCTAAACTGTTAAAAAGGCTAGTTGAGAGTTAATCTACATTAAAAAACATTAGAAAATAACCAACAAAAACATTCAGAAAAAATGGTATAATATCTTAGGTTGTTAACTTAAAGGGACAATCCTGCACAAAATAAACTATCCAGAAGTAAATCTGAGAGTGATACTGTAAAGGATATAAAAATCATACCATACATCAAAATATCTGGTCACAACCCCTTTACTGAGCTTGTCTTGTTTGTCAAGTTTAAATCATCCAGGCAGAATTGAAGCACCAAATGCATACATTTCCTTTTTATAAGTTATACGTATATAGTAGATACTTTCAAGATATGAACCTCTTTTTCACCACCAGTGATAGACCTCATTATCACCTGAGCCACAATGGTTCCCATTTGTATTAATATTAATTGTAATATATATGATTGGATATACTGATTGAAAAATGATAAACATGCATCAAGTTATTTTATGTACTATTAGTACTTGCATGACAGCAAGGGACTACAAAGAGGCAGATCATCAGTTCAAGCTTTTAGAGTAATTTTCCCCATAATGCAGCCCATTTTGTGAGACTCTCCATGCCCAGCAAAACCCCATGCCTTTCAGCATGGAGCTTTACTCTTTCAGGCTTTAGGAAATTAGAGTTATCTAATTTTCCTGAATCAGAATGTTAGTATGGTTAAGTTACAGTCCAAGTACAGTAATTTCCAGAGTTAATTAAAACAAATTAAATAAAAATAAAAATATCTACTTGTGTACCACAAGGATATTAAACCACAGTTATTAGTGCCAAACAGGGGAAACGTCTATGAATTCCCTTAACAGACGGTAAGAAAGAAGGCACCTGTGATTCCCCAGCACCATATCTATAACTTTAATACACAAAAAACTTTGGCTGATGAGAAATATTCACAAGGGCACAAGTCTTGGCAGTGCTGACCTTATAAATATGCATTTTGACAAACAAAACCAGCAATTTATACATTTGAATCCAGTGATTTAAACACAATAGTTTCTGCTAACACAATTGGCTGCGGATTTTTTATTTGCAGTTGTCAAGCTGTATTTTAAATTATAGTTGAAATAGGAACTAGAACTGTTCATGTTGGCTTACTGTAACATGGTTGTGGCCCACAAGGACTCTTGGGTTGATGCTACACCTGAGTTTGCCTTTTCCTGCCATAGCCAACATGTCTGCTGTGAGTAAGGCTTAAACTTTGAGCACCTGTACAAAAGGTGGAATTTGAAGCTTTTTGTTCACAAATAAATGTGCACTGAAAGATTTCTACAAAACAGTTGATGTAATATAGTCATATCACTGTCGTAGCGTAACAATCTTTAACAGCGTCTGTTCAGGATGACCATTTCTTCTGCCTGTCATAGATAGCAGTGGTGATACCCCATGTAATACATGATCTAAGAATAACAAGAGAACCCCCTCGGTACAGAAGGGCCACACTCTGATTCCGAGACTTCCACAGAACCCTCCAACATGCCATGACACCTTTCAGCTCCCCTCCAACCTGTGACTGCATGTTTGCCACTAGCACAGACAGCGGGTACAGAGTCAAGCTGATCGCCATTGAGGTTAGTGTTCCCGAAATGAAGGAGGAGAACAACAGAGAGAGCCCCTGTCCTGCCACTATGGCAGACACAGGATCCTTCAGGCCAAAGTAGAGGGAGCTGCCCAGGGCGTTGCGGGCTGTGATGGGCAAGAAAGCTCTGTAGAAGCCCAAACCCATCCTCTGCACCTTCAGCTTTATAAGAACACTCTTCAAGGAAGGTAGCTGACGGTCATTTTGGCTGTTCTGTAACACATTCTGAACACGTTCAAAGGGAGTAAAGACCACTGCTTCCACTACACCTGCACCAAACCCAGCCAGCGCAGGGGCAGAGATGACATTTTGGGATGACAGGGAGAGTTGACGGAGCAGGGTGTCCTGCAGGCCAAAAAGCAGAGTGCCATTCAGCGTCCTCATCAGTAGTGGTGGAGCCACGCCCCGGTAGAGCTTCACAGGTCCTTCTTTGCAGAGCTGACCCACTGCCTGTTGAACTGAAGTGTTGTGAATTTGTTGACGGAAAATGGTCTTGTAAACAGGGAAGACGATGACAGTGGACAGCAAGCTGGATGTTCCGCCGTGTAAGTAGCTCTGGAAGCGAACTATTGTACCTTCAGGGCCCTTCTCGTCTTTATGGTGAGGACTTCCTGCCATCTTCTAGCTTGTATAAGTGTTGTGGGTGTCTGTTATTGTATTAATAGAAAAGAATACACAGATACAGAAATAAGTTTATATATGAGACACAACAATAACCCCAAACACCTCAATACCACAACTCAACTTCACTGAAACATCCTCTTCCAGGAAACTAGGTAGAGGCAGAGCTCCCCAGAGTTTCCTCTAACAGTCGTTTTGTGCTTAACTCTTACCTCTTGCACTTGGAAAAATTCAACAACAAAGCACATCAGACATGATCCAAAACAGATCAATTATAGATCACAAAGTTGAAAATCATGGTGAAAGAAAAGGGATTAATGTGATTCAAGGGATTACATTAACTGTCATCATGAGTATTTTATAGAATGTGGTGTTCAGACTGTTCACTGGATGATGAATGTACAAGAGCAAAGTGCATAAAAATTACAGCTGTGGAATTTGTTAATTGATATAGGGTAATAATCAGATAATTTACTTAATAGATTATCAACATCAGAAGGTAGAGGCGCATAGTCCCAGGTGTTTAAGGCTTGCAGGTGAATGTCTGATGGAATTTAAAGAATATGTTGTGTTGATGTGTATTTCCGATCCGGAAAAGCCAGACAGGATATGAAACCGAGCCAAATAACATAAAGACATTTCTCTTTCGCTTCCGTGACGTTAAATAGCAATAAAAATATTATAACGTAACCCAAAAAGATAAACAAAACAGAACAGACAACGTTTAATATGACGAAAAAATACATTTACAGACTTTAGTGGTGATAAATGAGCCAATAAAACGGCTCTTAAATCTGGTAGGTCCCATCTAATAATTCAACACAGATCAGACCAACTCAGATCAAAAGCTACAAATTAATGTCACACATTACTGATGTAATTCATAGAAGACTATGTAATAATAAAGCACTTACCAAATCAGCCAAAAACACATAAAAAATGTCGCCCTGGTGACAATTCAGAAATCCGTTATGTTTGGTTGCGATTTGAAGGCAGCTCGTGCATCAGTTTAATTTTTTAGTATGATAGCACGTGGGCGCGATTAACTTTGAACATTCGTGCAGTTATGGTAGCCGTTTCTACAAAGGATGATGTGCCACAGCATTAAAGCTTACAAGATGCACTCACCTTAATCTGCCTGAGACTCTGCCCGCCTCCGCTCGAATTACTATTGGTCAAGACGAACTACGTCATGCCGTCGGGCTACGCCACGATGATTGGTTGCATCAATCAAATTCCTTCTTTTTGATTCATTTTTATTTAATCAGGGAGACACTAAAACCAACTTTATAGATATCGGTGTGCATTTAACATTAACCCGTGTTAAAAGGCTAATATTGCAGTAAATATTGATATTACTAAAAAAAAAAATTAAACTCATTAGAATCAAAATATGTCAACTGTTAAGAGTTAACAGCTGCAGAACTGAGGCATGTGTAGTATTACCTTGAGGGTGTCTGCATATTACTATGTGAAACCTTACACCTGTTGAGGCACACTACTGCAGGGACATGCAAACAGTTGTCTGATTTTGCCAACATAGCTGTGTTGAAGCCATGCAAGATAGTCACAAAATTTTACAGGTGTTCAGTCAAAACCAAAATAAAAGCCTAGTTTGAAAATAGAGGTTTACTGTGTAAACATATTTCCATAAATACTGTCCATGAAGTTAATCTATTGTGTTTCTAATGTTTCTTCCAAAACATGAAAATCACTATTGGCACAAAAGAAAATCAAATATGTTTGTCATCTATATTTTAGTGGCATATAAATTAACTTCAAGCTTAATGAAAAATCAAGACAGTCTTCACAATTTTAAGCATATTCATTTTTATTGAGAATGCATTCTTAAACATTTGGTGCATTCTTTCTACTGTAAAACAAAACACAAAGGCTTGGATTATGCATATTAATGACAAATCCTTCCTCCAGACATACAAAAGACAAGGACAGCAGGTGAACATTTCTAAAGGAAGCTCCAGCCTGCAGAACCTCAAGGTAAAAACCTGACAGATTCTCCATCATCTCCCTTGTAGACTCCTGAAGGGTAAAATTCTGAGACACTGGGTAAACCCCACTCAATGAGGGCACCTCAAGAGTTGAAAGAAACATCTCGGGAGAAAAGAAGACGAAGAAAAAAAAAAAATACAGCCTGCAAAGATATGAGCGTTCTTCCAGTGAGAAGGCAAAGAGCAAAATGGAAGAAAGGGAAGCAGAAAGAACTGGCGGAAAATATCATTTCATTTCAGACTTTTGAGGCACTCTTGGTTGAGTGGAGCTTCAGTGGCACCACAAACTATTTCAAACACATTCACAGTCATTCAAAACAACAAAGAATACCAGCGCAACATGTAAAACTATGCTCATTCATTGTAACAGAAAAAAAAGCACTGTAACAGCTTTATATGCAAGATGCTTCTCCTGAGCACTGAAACCTGCCTTTATAGAAGCTCTTTGACAGGAGACTGAAATATCGTTTAGGAAGATATATTGACCAAAATAAAAATTCTGCATGTTAAATGCTTTGAAAGAAAGTTGACACTGGATAAACACTAATTTATCCATAGAAAATAAATAAGTCAGCCTTAATTGGTAGCTTGCGATTGCTTTGGCGCCCAAGACATAAACCGCTCACAGGGGGAGGAACTTGAGCGCGATGGGGTCAGCATTAGTAACAGACATGACAGTTCATTCATTTATTTTTCTTCCCTCCTCTGTGGTTAATTAGAGGGACATCTTATTTTAATGACAGTGTTTGGGGATTTCCCCTTTCCTCTTATGTGGTGATGACAGCACAAAGATGATGGTGTTGCTACAGTGGAACATGGCTAAACAAGTAAGAGACGGACTCGCCATTGTGAGTTCTGCGAATAGCCTCTGCAAGGATCATGGAGATGTCTATCACCTGGTGGGGGAGATAAGAATAATTGTCACTGCCTCTTTCTAAAAACCACTAGTCATGTTAAAATGCAAGCTCTGAAAGACAGTAAATGACTAATTTTTGTATTTTTCTCTAAAGCCTTCTTAATCACAGTGTTTTGACCAACAAAATATTTTCTGACCTGTATTTTGGAACAATGCTTCATTTTCTCCTCCTGAGGAATTGTATTGGTGACCACCACAGCTTCAAAACAGGCATTGTTGATGCGTGAGATGGCAGGGCCAGAAAAGATGCCATGGGTTAGGATGGCATACACCTTGGTGGCACCTGCAGAAATGAGTCTAAATAGAAAAGGACAGTACAATTCATTAGAGTCTCCACATGACTGGATACATCCTAGAAATGGGATCAAGTTAAACTATTCCTTTCAGGGTTATTTTAACCAAAATAGCCCATTTCTTCTGTTACTGTGCAAATGATAAATGATGGTGCTTACTTGTCAGCAGCATGGCAGATTGTCCCACACGTATCAGCCATGTCATCCACTAGAATGGCGACCCGATCTGTCACATCTCCGACGAGAACCATGCGATCAACCTCATTTGCTTTTTTCCTTTCTTTGTGAATAAGAGCAAAATCCACATTCAGTCGGTCCGCTATTGAGGTAACCCTGTAAAAGGTAAAGCACAGTCCACAGGTCAAAGTTTGGGATAAAATCTATTTGTTCATACCAAGTCATAAAACTTTTATAGTCCCCATGTGGCAAATCTCTGTTCAGCCAGCAGGGGCCAGCCAAGATTGACTAAGCCTGAGGAACAAACCTTATAAAAGGTGAGGAAGATTAAATCAATCTTGTTAGATAACATTAATCATTTGTTACACAAGTTAAATAAATTTCAGAGGAGATATGCGGAGGCTGAGCTATGCTCAAAGAGTAGAAGCCAAAAGACGAGTGACCCTGGCATACCTTTTGGCTCCTCCTGCATCAGGTGAGACAATAGTACAGTTTTTCCATTCAGGGATGTTCTCCTTGATCCATTTAAGAACGGCTGGCTCTGCATACAAGTTATCAACGGGGATATCAAAGAAACCCTGGAGAAAGATAAAAAATATAAGCACTGGAGCCAGAAAGGCTGAAATCATAGGTTTATATATCTCTGTTTCATTCAGTGTAAATGTTAGGTAATCCAAGTCAGAATTCCAAATGTAGTTTGCAATTACACAAGCCTGATGGTCCGCAGGTTGACAAAGACCACCAACAGGCTTTTGTAAAACAGAAGGTGCCAAAAACAACACAAAATAATAATTTTTAGTTAAATATTCTTGAATTTTAATTGTTTTAAACTATCATTTTCTCAAGTCTTCATTGCTTATTTATCTCAGGTCCTAATTGTAGTTTTTAAAATCCATCCTCTGAAAGAGAAGAGTTGAAAATCTTGAACCGACAACATTTCATTATGTTTTTGCACATACAATGAAAGCAAAGCAAGACATAATTTTTCTCACAACACTGGTGAGAGTGCTAGCAGATGGCATGGAGATGAGTCCTGGCAGCTCTACTGCAGACATTTCAGCTCCAGCCCAAAACAAAAAGCTAGAAATAGTTTATTTATACCCTACTTATAAAAAAAAAAAAAAAAAATCAGGACTGATTATTTCCAGGAGAGCAATGAGATGCACCTCAGTTTAGGTCTGCTTCAGTTTGACTGTCACTTACCTGTATCTGTGAAGCGTGCAAGTCCATGGTAATTATATGGTCAGCGCCTGACACTGACAACATATTAGCCACCAACTTGGCAGAGATAGGTGCACGGCTCTGCAATGAAAATAGATCTCTTCAGTCATACGTAATAAGGAAACTGTCAAGCACAGTTCATTTCTAAAAATAACACTAAACTGAGAGCATAGTAGCAGAGTTAAATCATAACAGTCGAATATTGCTACCATTAGTTTAATTTAGACCTACATTTTAATTATATATAAATACATTTCCAACGAACTGCACACTAATTATTAGGTAAGATAATATAATATACAAGATTACTTCATTTTCATCACTTAATGTATATTTTAACTTTGTAATAAAGGGCATGTTGGGCCAATAGCAGCACATCTTTCAGATAAGAAAATTTCAGTATTGTTACCATATAACAAATTTATACCAAAATCCAAGATCCCAGGTAGTGCACAACAATACTATATAATACAAGTTTGTATATAACTAGTATATTTATATGAGCAGAACATTCCATTCATGCAATATTATTGAAAATGCTGAAATGACAGTAAATAGCCACCAGAACTACATCACATAAGCGCTTTGAGGAATTCCAGCAAAGGAAACAGAATAGGGAAATGAAAGCAAACTAAAAGAAAGTAAGGATGCCTTGTTGGCGGGTTGCAGATGGATATGGCTACAGGCTTCTTGTCATGATGCAGGATGGTAAATGGCATGACAGAAGTAAGTAGACAGATATCCCTCACCCCCACCTTGTCCTTCTTGTCTTGTCGGGCATACGGAAAGCAGGGGATGACTGCTGTGACCCTGGAGGCAGAGGCAATCTTGCAGGCGTTGATCATGATCAGCAGCTCCATTAGATTGTCATTGATCTCCCCACATCCACTTTGCACTATGTAGACGTCTTCTCCACGTACACTTTCGCCAATCTCCACGCTGGCAGAGAAAAGAGGTGACAAGACAAACAGCACTTAGAGCAATGAAGCTAACACACCACGGCAAACACGAGATGGAGCAGAAGTAAACAATGTGTTGAGTCCACCTGATTTGGCCTGATTAAGGGTTAAACTGAGGATACAAGAGAAGTACAACTAATCGTAAAGTTACAGTGTCTACACAGCCTATTAGCGTGACATTAAAAATGTATTTTGAGGCAGTGCAAATGGCTTTGTTGGTGTGAATTAGCAGGTACGTTAATTAGACTTGAGTTCTAACCCATCCATGGACTACAAGTTCCTGAAAACATTGCGCGGCAATTTTACCGTGACACCACGTTTCTTATTAGTACCATACATGTCGCCGAGTCACAAAATTATACCCCTATTTACACTTCCTTTAAGTAAACACGACAGAAAAAAAAGCTTACCATGTTTCTTGGTTGCTAAATTTTTTGGTAACAACCTTCCCCAATTCGAGACCCAGGCGGTCTGCTATTTTCTGAGACAGATCCGGATGTGAGCTACCGCTAAATATCTTTATATTCGGCATTTTGCTAATGTCCAGGGCGTCGTTCGGTCCAAGCAAACTGCGGTAGCGAGCGTATATTGACTCAGATGTATTAAACAGTCCAAGACAACAACTGGAAATATATCAACAGTTGTTGAGCTACTCTTAGCGAGCTTGAGAGCCTTCCCTACCTATCCTCCATTATGTCCCATACATTACGCGTGCTGCTCATCCTCCTGGGGCGGCGCGCACGCTTCTACTTACGTTTGGACGTGATGACGTAATTCAACCGGAGCTTGCGAGAAAGGCGACAAAGTGTCGTGATCTAGCAAATGTGGAACAGCGATAGATAGATAGATAGATAGATAGATAGATAGATAGATAGATAGATAGATAGATAGATAGATAGATAGATAGATAGATAGATAGATAGATAGATAGATAGATAGATAGATAGATAGATAGATAGATAGATAGCAAAAGCATGGTCATCTGCCTTGTTGGAAAGCAGCAACATAAATGTGGTTACTCTGGAAAGTGTATGTAAAAAAAAAATAAAAATAAAAGACTACCTGGTAAAAGTAGGCTACATGAGTTAGTGGATATTAGACAAACAATTTTGAGAGTGTTGATGGCAGATGTGGGACTGTCCACTGATGTTACTGGTTGGATGAGAGGCACATACCTTCACTGAATGGAACATGCCAACATAGAGACAGCTCTTTGTATGCTTTGTCAAAATGCTGATAGACTCAAGTTGCCACTTTGCTGACCCACGTTAACCATGAATGTGCCAAAGAATGACAATCCTTTCAAGATACACAGTAAGAGAAAAAAAAGTCCTACAAGTATATATGCCCATGTAAATCTGTGATTTTGGATGATGAGAACAACTGAATTTCAAAATTGTATTTCTACTTAATATCTGTAACTGATTTATATCTAATCTAATTTATAATTTCATTCTGTAATTCTGTTACATTTGCAGTAACTATACAACACCACAGATGGACTGGAGACAGAGAGAGAAATAAGGTTCTTATATTAGTTCCTGATCAGCCTACCTCAGAGGTAAACCTTTCACCTTTTGGAGACATTTATTTCATTATCCTACAAAGTAAAGTTATAAGCCATTAAAATATATTTCCAAAATTAGAGACACCTCTCTAGCTCTTTTCAAATAAACTAGAGCATGAACAATGATAAAATTTAGACTTAAACAGGCTGCATTCCTTTAAAATCCTAAGCTGTAACTTTCACAGATCAAGCAAATTTGATGTTAATAGATTGGTTCAGTAAAACTGGATCCACATATTTGATGGAGACTAATATGCACTTACTGATAAATTCAACAATGACAAAAACAAACAGAAAAAAACTCAAATACTTTAATCTTTATTTAGGCCTCCTTTAGTTTTCATTACAACACACAAAAGCTTGTATTGACGATTTGAGAGTCAGAGAGCTATGTAAAGTTTTCTCCTGCACATCTCAAAGATGTGGAATATCTGTGGTGGCCAGTCCATGTCTAAAAATGATGTCATGCTCCACGAACCATTCTTCTATTATTTAAATGCAATGAATGAACCCCAGCTTTGACATTTTGGAATATGTCTGTGCCATTAAGAAAAAAATTAATAAAAAATCTCTGATCAAGAAAAAGCTTGGTTTTTTATATTCAGGTTGTCTGGTAATTTTTGGGGCAATTAATGTTGCTGAACTTAAACCTGACCAAATTTATGGCCTTATTTATCACATCACTTTATTTGCTTAGTGAACTCCAGGTAGAATCAGGCAGTTTCTACAGATTAAAATGAAACTACTGGATTAAAATGTAACTACCTACATCACTATATGAAGAGCAATGAAAGACACTTTACAGGCAATTTCAAATAAAACATATGAGTTATTAAAATAAAAAATAAAATAACAAACACACAAATCAGCCTATGATCTGTAAAGTGTCTGTGGTGCATTTGCTCATCACTTGCATTAAGAGATGACTAACTCACCTCTCTTTGCTGATATAATATGCAAGAAAGAGTACTCTGCCTGGTCTTTGTGCTGGCTGATGTCTGTCTCTCTCATGTCACCACTAGTATTGCTGCCAGCGTCCTCATGGCTGTCTCCGCTACTGGTGGCAGAAGTAGCAGCATTACAAAAGTAAAGTGTATGACTTTAGGAAGTGTAATGTACCACCCATACTTGTCTGTCTATGTTTTCCATTTATTGTGGAACATCACTTTTTTTTTGTTATAAAGTCATTGTGTTTTTTTTTTTCACTTACATCTGAAATCAGCCACATCATATCATACTACACTGTTTTTGGTGTGGTGTTGATGTTTCTTAGCTTGGTCAACAAATTTCAAGCAGTACAACAGGCCTCACATGACAACATGTGTAAACCCTTCTGTCAGTAGTTGGTGGTGTGTCATGTCATTTAGATTTCAGAACTTCAGTTATAACTAGTTGTCAGTAGCAGGTTTGGTGCATGCAATGTCATTTCCAAATTGTCTGAAAGAGTTTATATAACATACTTTATTGCTCTTAAAACATGAGATAACTTTGCACACAGACAGAAGACCACAGTGACGACAAGATCATTGACAATAAATAAAGACAGGAATGAATAAGTGCACAGAAAGAAACAATGGATAAAGTTATGGTGGGCTCATTGTGTGAATGAAACACAGACTGATCTACGCAGCTTAACGAAGCAGCAGGAAAGACGACAACCACAGAAAATGTTTATTGAAATGTTCAAGTGCTGAAGAGAGAATATTGTCTGATAGTTCTGTTTATAAAAATAAACATGTCCCATGCTTTACTCATATAATATTCTTCAAAATATATGTTTTTACTATTAGTTTCTATGTTACATTACTACTATAAATAATTACCTCACAGACATGTTTTACTCCTATTTACAAAATAGTGAAGGGTCTGGATTCATCTTAATGGTACAAGTTTAAAAGTGTTTCTTATTCTCTCAAATGTTCCATTATAATATTATTTACATCTGCAGTGTAAAATTATACATTTCCATTCTGAATACCATTAGCAAAACATTAATAAATTGCAACCACACCCTTTGCCTCTTTGACCCTCTGTCATTGTCTGTACACTATCATTAGCTTCAATGCAAGTGTATCTGTCCCTGAAAGCTGCAGGGAAACATGTTGTACAGTGGAGGAGAAAACACTGCATAATGGTTATGGAGATGCCTTGTCAGTGGCAGGGGAAACACAGCTGAAAGACAGTGCTCATAAATACTGCAAAAGTGAAGTGAAACCAAGACAAAAGTGCAACAAAGCTGATATATTAAAGGTATAACTCTCCAGTGTTACAGGTTTGCTAGATTTAGTGATGATTTATCACAATGTGAGGGGGGTGTTTTAGGTCAAGTACTGAATATTTGTCATTTATTTGACTGCAGCACTCACCCTTCAGTATCTTAGGAATGTTTTTATCACAAGTTGGATACAGAGCTTTAGTAGGGGAGGAGTTTAACGTGGTTGAATTTCAGTACAGTGCCATTCTTTGCCAAAGGACACAACAAACAGGTTTTTGTAAAAACATAAATTAGATGAGTATTAGTGCAGCAAGTAATCACTGTTTATTTGGTTTCACAGCACTTTCTTATAATAGTATATCCACTATACATTATAGGCCAGAACTGATATAAAACCTCTGATTAATTTCCAGGAACAACAAGAGGGTGAGACACAAAGAAGATTTCAGACGGGAAATGATGTGTTAGTTTTATTAAAATACATAGAAAACTACTTTGTGTGTTTAAATATTTTCTAGACTGCACATTGCGTAACACATAGAAAGCAATGTTTTATGCCTTGTTGAAAACCTGAATAAAAACAAAAGTTTCTGAAATTGGTTAATGTTTGCTATGTGGAGATAAAATATAACAGACTGGTGATGTTTTCAGCAGAGCAATTGATCAGAAACAATTAATCAAACATTAAAGGATCCATTTAAACTTCAGAACTAATGTCAGAGGTTGTGCAAAATCCTAGTGACAAGCTTACTCATTTGCTTATGGATGTCTTTATTTAAGACTAAGATTCACAGCCAGTGAGATGTGAGTGAGTCATGAGTTAGTGACAGTGTTGAATACACACTTTGTGTTATTGATTATATTGTTGGTATGTCTTTTCTACAGCTGAGTGAGGTAAAAACACTCATGGCTGTACAGTGGATAGGACTGTGACTTGGGTCTCTGCTACATTGTCTGCCCTGAGCAGGCGGTTTTCATACTTGCACTGTTTTAATGAGAGAATGGGGCCTAGCAGTCAGTATAACTAAGTTTATCATACTTGATTTTCCAGTGCTTTTCATTTCCCAACTCTGTTACTTACATTTTGACTCATGTATGTCAGACATTGCCAACACAGCCAACAGAGGTCAGTTTTGCGTTACAACAGTTAGCAAATTCCACAAACAAACACATCACCATCTAACCACTTGACCCTTTGGACTATGCAGATTACAGGAATCGCTACTTGACAAAATTTATGAAATAATTTGTCCAAATCAAACATTTATTTGTGATGTATTATGATTTTTATAGTTCTCTTAATTCAATACATTTCAAATATATTCTTCACCTCTTGTCTTCACAAAACTTCATATTATTTGCTAAGTAGACACAACTCAAATATACATTACATATAAAATATTATATTATAATAACTCATGTATATTGGGAATATTAATGTGAGGTGATTAGCCCTGTATCACCCAGTCTGTTATAGGGTTCTTATTCCATTGTGCATTTGTTTGGTGTATCTTGATTTTTCAAAACCAGGCTACCTCAGGGCTTGTAAACATGGGATGGAACAGTTGCATTGCAATTTTTACTGAGGATGATTCATTGCACATTTTGTAAAAATTGTAAACAATAAATAAATAATGAATTTAGTAGAGTAGAGTATTCACCCACAGTCTGGACCGTTCAGATTACATTCCTGTATTACTGAGCAGGAAGAGTTTTAATGGGACGCGTGAGTGAGCTCATGTTGTTGGTGTTGGAGGAAACTTGAGGGCTCACTGTCTTTGTTGGCAAGCTGCTCGAGTGCCCCATGGACTCCTCTGCTGCACGCAGAAGCAAAGTGTAGTTGATAGCTACTTCCTCAACTTTTCTCAACAGCTGCAGCCTTTGGGTTTCTGAACGAACTCCTCGGACCAATTTGATGAAGGTCTGAGTTAGTTCACACAACACCTGAAAGCTGGCTGAGACAACAGCAAGCATACGCGTTGGGCTTTTTTCAACACTTGCCACTCTTCGACATGATGCTCTGAATTCTTTGAAGCGGACTGCCAGTTCCTGTTTATACTCTGTAATCCGTGAGGGCTGAAGACGAGCTTCACCCTCAGCTTGGGGGCTGTTAGCACATTGTCGCAGGATTGCTAGCAACTCATTAGCATCCAGCTGAGCATTTAGGAAACCATCAGGTAAGCTGAAAGTTTTCCCCTGTAGAGCCTGTACCCGTGCAAGGCTCCCTTCCAGTGTACCACAGGCTCTCAGGTCAATGTCTTGTGTCTGAGGTTCCTCCTCCTCCTCCTCCTCTTCTTCTTCCCCACTGCAGTCCTCTGCATTAAGAACCTGTAGTGTTTTACTTACAACAGGAAAAGTGCGTGAGTCCACCTCCATGCCAGGGAGGACCTGAAGAGGTATGGAGTATGAGAGTTCATCTTTCTCACTGCTTTCATCTGCAGCCTCACACTTCCTGTAACAGAAACAAAATGAGCAGCATTTGTCTTTGTCATCACTGTCTTCACTGGGCAGGGAAAGCAACACTTCCCCAGTCCCTTCTTTGCTTTCACGCTGTAATTCCTCTCCTTGAATGAAAAACACACCCTTTTTTCCTTTCCCCTCTGCTTGGTGAGTCTGAGTGTGGACTGGCTCTACTGGGGTTGGGAGCCTCAGCCCTGTGGCCCTCACTCTCTCCATCTCCTTCTCCAGACTTTTGGTTTTGGGCTTCACTTCAGCATACACAGGTGTGCTAGTGCTGTTATCCAGCTCTCCAATGCTGTATCGTCTTTGGAGCTTTTTATATTGTGGAGCTCCCATGCAATCAGTTTGAGAAGTACAGGTGGGCAAGCATGATCCCTTGTCTCCTCTTGGCTCTCTTGACTCAAGGCTGGTAGATCGTATTCGTGTGGTTTTGATCTCTAAGGTCTGAGGTCTCCTTGTGGCACCTTGGGGATGAGGGACTTTGGAGACTGTTGGAGGGGTTTTTGAGATGGTTCTCTCTCTGCCTCTGTTTTGTGTCTCTGTTGTGGTGCCAACTGGGGTGTCAGGTAGTCGCATGCCCCTACACATTCGCTTACAGTCACAACTGCGTCGCTGCTCCCTGGAGATCCCTGGGGCCTTAAGGACAGGACTGGTGCGGAGCTGGCAGGCACAAGGCGTGCCAGTGGGCACAGGTGAGGATCCTTGAGGCAAAAATTCTCCCTGTGATGATTTGGGTTTCAGCAACTCCTCTAAAAACTCTAGTTCATACTGGCGAACTTTCTGCAGCTGAGCCCTACGTTCATCTGTCTCTCTTCGCATCCTTGCTGGAAATGTAGCTGAAAGAAGGTTTCTAAAGCTCAAGAAAGGGGCACTACGTTGGGACTTCCCCTTACCAGTGCTGTGCTTCTTTGAGTCTCTAGCTGGAAGGGTGGAGACTTTATCTGCAGAAGGGCTTGTGGTTGTTAGGTCATCTAAGATAGGTAAGGATTTTATGTGACATTTCTGCGACTCGTGATGAGATTTGCTTTGGACACCCTCAGTCTTACTTTCAGCTGTTTCCTTTCTTTCTGCTTTTACAGGTAAATGAGGGGAGAACTTGGTTTGTATTTGTGGGCTTGGTTTAGTCAAGCTAGGATCTGCTCCAACTCTCACTGTGTTTTCTTTGCTGTTGGCCAATTGGAGGCCTTTGGCTCGAAGACGCTCATCATCTGTGGGAGAGGAGGATTGAAACACTACTATCTTCTGAACCTGTGGGTCCTTCAGCCTTAGTTGAGGTGCAGGCTCCTGTTTCATTGGGCATGTGCAGAAAAGGCCGTCAACTGGCAGAAATTCTGTGGAGCTTGAAGGCTTCATGGTCTCGCTAGAGGCAGGCTTGGCATCATGGCACATGATAGTGGGAGAAATCTTGGCAGAGGCAGTTCTGTCCACAGGCAAGATGATAGGTAAGGCTTTGTTTATTGGGTCTGTATTGGGAGTTGCTGCTGTCTTCTCCTTGATACCATCAGTAAGATTTTGGCTCACTGTTTCCCCAGAAGAATTTGACAACTCTGAATTGACTTGAGCTGTTGGCAAAAAATCAGACACTTGAAGTTCTTCAGGTGGTTTGGATGGGGGATCAGAGGTGTTTGCTTTGGTGGACTCAGAGATTGCTTTTAGTTCTGCTTTGTGTTCAGTCAGAGTAGTATCTTGGTTGCTCCCCTGCTCTGTCACAACACTGAGTATTGCTGAATCTTGGCTGGGGGTGACTTTAAAGGGAACAGTCTTGCTAAGGATTACTTGCTTGGGTGGACAGCCGGCACGTATCTGACCTACAGAAAAAGCCCCAGTCCCTATGGTCTTTGCAGTGCAGCCAGGGATAGCCAGAGGAAAGTCACGGCGGCAGAGAATACGCTCCTTGTTGATATGGTGAGCCAGCAGGTAGGCCTGGTTTTGGTTTTGCTTCATTGCTGACACCATCTCAGAGACATCTGTCAATTCAGAGGAATTGGTCTCATGACCTGAATCCAATGATGACTCTGGTGTAATGGCAGCTAAGACAATCAGCCCTGGGGAGGACAGCAACACAATGCACTGTTAGTATAATTTATAAATAGCACATTTTAACAAAGAAATGAATTGATTGTGATCACAAATAACACAAGGGATTTGAGACAAGTTTTAGTTAAGGTTTTCTAAAATTAGTAATTCAGATTAAAATGAAGTTATCCCCTTTTCAGACTGATTCATGCATGCAGATCAGTGTTTGAAAATATTTGAAAATATGTGGATTAGCATTAACATAAGTTCATCAAACCTTAATAGTTCGGCTGGTTTTAAAATTTCTGTGGAAGGATAAGATTCACATAAATTTTGTCACTAAAAAAATTCTCTTACTTTATGTAAAACCTATGTCAGGAGGCATGTTCTCCAAGTTTTTAAGTTAACTTGACAGTTTGTCTAGCTTTGGACCTTAATTATAGAATTTACTTTCACAACGTTTTTGAATTAAAATAATAAGAAATGTTCTGTGCATTTCGTAGTGTATCAGTAGTTCTATATATTATCAATGTGGAACCTGACTGATAAAAAAAAGGATTATTTTAAGTGTTGTTATAGTGAGATGTGAGCAGTGGCCTGACTGAGGCTGTTGACCTGCTGTCTGTGTTGGTTGCTGGGGATGATGTGGGTAGTCTTCAGAGGCTGCCAAAGCCTCAAGCGCTTGTAAGGTGGACACCAGAGCATCGTCCAACTCCTGGGCATGATCTCTGACAGTTCTTGTGGACACATTATCAATCATTGTCACAGGCACATCTTCCTTTGCTTGAGCCAGCTTCCCAGAGGCAACCCCAATACTGGCACTGGTTCTAGCCTTCCTCCCTCTCTTTGGGTCATCCTCATCAGAACTGTTGTCCCTGAAGCCAGGCGGTGGGGCAGCAATAGCAGGTGGTGGTGGCTGCAGCTTCTTTTCTGCCCCATCAACTTCTTCTTCATCTTCTTCTTCATTTCCGGGGGGGCGGGAGGGCCATGAGGTCAACAGCACCTCCATTCCGGGAGGCACAAGCACTAGAACAATGTTTGCCCGAGCTTCCACTACCGTTCATTGTTGTTGACAAACCCTCTGCCCTAAGTCTGGCTTTGCAGGAGTCACAGAAGTACCTTGTGGTTTTCTGGGATTGACCCATTGTTTGAGCTCTGACTCGAAATTCTGCTTTTTCCTCTGCCGGGCTCTGTAAAACTCCAACTATTTCTTCCGTACTTTCCTGTGTTGGGTCTGACTTGGTGCGGGGCCTCTCAGGGGGCTCCTGAGAAATAAAGTTGTCGTTGATGTCAAGTTCACTCTCAGTATGAGTTTGCACATCATGAAAATGTTGTTCTCGAAGGTGAACGTGACACAAGCCAAGATGTTGAGGCTCTGCAGGAACTAGGGCTCGTGAACAGCCTGATTCTCTGTGCGAGCTTTCCCTCTCGTCCCCTCTCCGCCCTCCACTTTGCAATCCAGTTGCCCCAGAACGTGGGTGGGGATGGTGAGAGCTTCTGTAATCTGAGGATAAAATGGTCAGAGCAGTGGAGAGTTTGAGGTGTTAAGATCTGGTGGGCATAGAAAAGATCCAGATGGACAAGCAGAGGCGACAGCTGGTGGTCAGATGGGGACTTTTTTTTTCAGAAATGGATGTAGAAAACTGAAGTTTGATTGAGGTTAGATGTTTAGATTTGGGTGGAATGTGATGATATGATGGCAGGATTCTTCTTTAATGTAGACTACAGATTGATGCAGCAGATGGCAGAGGATCTGTTCATGTTTGACAGTAAAAGCACATTTCACTTTACCATTCCATGGTGTTAGTTTGTCTTGGGGATATGGTAAATATGGTATTCCATTCCAATGAGCCAAGATGGAGATGAGAGGAAAGACAGCAGAGGGCGCCATGGGATGGGATTTAGAGTTTAACCTGGTACTATAATAATTTCAGTCAATGAAGAAGCAGTGGCTATCAATGACCATTAAAGCCAAAACACAATGAAAATTATCAAATATATCCCGACATGCACTGTCTAATGTGATGCTGAATTCAAGACATTTTCACTTATTGAACTTTATATTTGTTTCTTCCTATTAAGTAGTGTTTTTGATTCATTCATAATTTATAATTAAGTATTTCAGAATTTATACATTTGATTGATATATATATATATATATATATATATATATATATACATATTGAAAACTCTTTTATTATCAGAAAAGTCTGAATGACAAACTTGCCAAGAATATGATACTTACCTGCCTTGGTCAACTGAGACTGACCAGGGTTACGAAAGTAGATGGTTCGTTTAGGGTCTACAAACAGCTTGTAGTAGCCAGAGATTAGGCACGCAAAGTTACTGGCATCAGGCCATTCCATGAGTAGGACCAGGGGCTGAAAGAGGTGGTACAGAGGGGAATTAGGAGACTATTAACGGGACAGGCAATGAGTATTGCCTGCTCATTTTCTTGTAATTTGATCAAATAAAAGATATGTAACTGTAGAACATGCCGGATATCTTAAACATTTATAAAATTGAAACAAAAATCTTGAACTAAAATTATTTAATAAATTTATATATATATTTTAAATGACTCATCTTATTGCTTATGTTGTAATACCTTGGCGTCATGAATTGTCACCTCCACACGGGCCACTCCCTGACTCTCTCGATAGAGCTGGATTTTGGAAACTCTACTGAACTCAGCCAGAACTGTTGTAAGGTTGTTTTTCAGATCAATCACATGACTGATACCATGTCGAGGGCCCACCAGAAGTGTTGTAGCAGACTGTTTTTCATCCTGTAAGAGAACACATGAGGTTTCAGAACTATTATGCATCATTTTTATTTTTGCACGATTAAATATGTAAATTTAAAAAAACAAACTCTTTGTTTAACAACTGTGTGTATATAGCTGAAAAGCCATGAAAGAAAACTGAATGGAGCAAATAATTAAGTGAAAGACATGCAGATGTATTTTTAACAGTAGTATTACCAGTCCAACGGTGTGAAACAGTATTCCACCAAAAGGTGGAAGGTCGTTGAGTACCCTCATGTACTGCAGCTTTCCTTGGAGTGGAGGAACCTGTTAACATAATGATTATAAAGAAATTTTAGTCTTAATAAGAAAAGTCTTCTCTTGTGCTGTTGACATGCTCCTGGGGGCACTGTTGAGCCATGGTTCCTACTGAAAGAAAAGGTCTTATGCAACAATTAAATCTGTAGGGATGAAGGGTTTGCCCAGAGGACTAGTTATAAAGCTGCCATAACAATAAAGTAAAATCTCATGCAAAAAGCTGCAAAGTGCTGAAATTTGTAAGCAAATTGCAATCAAGAGTGTAACAATTTAGGAAGAGGTCTGTATGTTTTTCATTCTTATAAATATTTTATAAAATGGTTACAATAAATCTTTGAATTTTTTTTTAAAGGGAGAAACCTTGTTTCCTGATGGAGGTGGATGTTGGTAGGTCTTCAACAGCTGAGAAAGCGTTTTACACACATTCTTCTCCTTTACCGTTGGGAGCAGTGTGAGTGGAAGGAAAGGCTCCAGTCCCCACTCCTTTCTATGACCAAGAGCAAAGAGAAAGATGCCAGATTTCTATACACAAAAGCAGTGTACAAGGCAGACAGTTATACTGATGAGGCAAAGGAGTTTTCTCATCCCGTGGGAAGACACAGTGAGCCTTGCTGACATCTTCTACTACCTCTGGCTTGTCATGGCCAACCTAAGTCTATTACAAGCACAGTGAATCTGCTCTGCTTCTGTGTCTGTGATAACAGAAGCTAATTACTTGCTAGGTGGAGATTTTGAAGAATAAATGGGAAAAGTGAGGGAGAGATGTAATTTTCCAAAGCATTAGATTTTTTTTTGTCTCAAAACGACCAAAGCAATATGCTCCCAGATATATTTGGGTTTTTATTACTTTTGGGATTAATAATTAATCATTTAGATATTATTGAATGAACATACTTCACAACGGGACTCACTGATAGGCTATTCAGAATTGTTAACGAGGTTTAAAAAAATGCTATTCGTGTTTTTTTTTTATTATTTCTCAGAAGTTCATTAAACTCTAATTTAGTTTGTGGACTTACTCAACATGTTTGAGAGAGATTTTCTGATTTGGCCTTGCAGAGGACACAGTGATGTAAATATGGAGCGCAGCCAATCGTAACGTGATGTCAGATTTCCAATCCATGCTAAAGCGTTCCTTGATGACGTCATTGCGACTCTGTGAAAACATAAAGAAATCTTGTTTTGTACACAGTCAAACGTAAACAGTTAAGCAAACGGTGAAATTAACAACAGGTCTCATTGTTAAATGGCCAGATACCACTTCTGAAATCATGAGAGTGGATATGTCTGCTGTATTATGCAAGTGCATTATGACAGCTTACAACATGCCTTTTGTCTTAATACTGTAGTGATTGCATTAGCTATATTTAGACCAAAAGTACTGTATTTATAAAGGTTTTTAAAATGTAGGTACCTCTCTTAAAACATCCCAATTAAATCCTTTCCTGCTTATCGAAGTAGCTTGTTCTGTGCTCTGGGGGCTACAGTGTTTTCAGGATTTTTCTAGTAACTACTACTGCTTCCCAGGAATAAATCTGTAACTATGGCCACATGAAAGGATGGTGTAAGAATGTTTTTTGCAGGCTGTGTTGGAAAACAATCTCAGATGATTAGGCTAGTTAATCATTTTTGAGGGGACTGTTGATGTCAGCTTCTCACAGTGGGGCAGACCGTAAAATGTCAGCTGTCTTGCAGAGGTTATAAAATCAATTTCTTCTCTTTGTGACCATTTTCCTATCAGCTTAAGAGATTCCATGTGAAATAAAGGTCAGTAAATATGTATATTTGTAAAGAAAAAGTGAGGCATGCCCACTTATGTACCTTCATGTAAAGCTCCCTCAGTGAAAATGAGCTAGTGCACCAGGGTGTCGTGTTCCCATCAGAGCTGATTGGATCCAATCAATCATTGTGAGTATTGTAGAGTAATTTAAAACAAAACTAAACTAACCTAGCTGAAAGCCATATGTTAACAAGTGTTAGCTGATTTTTTTTTGACAAAGTTAAAAAAGAGGACTTCACTGTATCTTGGTATTTTATCATTTCTGACTTCAAGACCAAAAAGCTATAAAAGTAAACTTAACCCAATAGAAAATTTAAAATGAAACTAATTGTCTATATTATTTTGACACCCACTTGAAGCACTTTGAAGAGACAACTGCTGAACCGTGTCATGAGGTTAAATGCTGTCTGTATAAATCCCCCCTTTAATCCAGTGCTTTACCTGTATATAGAGATACTCAAATGCAGCAGGGTCCCTTCTCAACAGGTCTGCAGGGTCTTTGGGGAAGAAGCAGATGCGGAACAAACACTTCATCCCTTGGAAGTAGGTTCTATGCACCACCTAAGGGGATATGACCCTGTCAGTTACATAACAACTACATCTTTTGTGACATACCACAGGATCATTTTCTTTCAGTGATCACAGATGTCTGATTTCTGAATATAAAATGTATCTATGCAGTGCCACAGTGAGTTATTTTTGTGATGTTATTTAATTAAGGTGAATAAATGCACAGAAATGTAGAGCTCCAAACCAAACATTTGCAACAAAATATCCAAAAAAATGATAATAGAGCTGAACAGTACATTCAGCATTTTGGATCAGTTCAATTAAAAAGTGTTTTAGGTTGGATACAAAACAAAAATACACATGATATTACAAAAAGTAATTGAATCCAATCAACATACTAAAGGCATGCATCCTATACACCAAAGGTTTGTCTTTCACTGATAATAGTAGGGAATTGTTGTTTTTGGTTTAGTAAAGTCAATGCCTTCAAAGTAAATCATTTAAACTGTTTATAGACACATCTTGGAGCCATTCTTTGTTACAGTTTCCTCACATGTGTCAGTGGCTGGTTCTCCTGCAGCAGATGCAACTTCTGATTCTGGTCCAGACCACCTGCCTCCAGCACCAAAGCAAAGTGCTCAATGTAGCGCAGTGAGAGGCGGTCCTGCAGGGACGAGATCACATCCTGGACGGAGACAGATGGAAGCAGATGAGAGAGAGGAAGACATTTTCACAGAAAGAATAAATTTACACCACAACAAAAAATTATTGATTCGTGGAGGCTATTTCCACCTGAAATCTTTGCATGTTTACTACAATACAGTGTAGTTTGTCAAAGTGAAGTCTTTGCAAGGAGTATTTGTTCGATGTATGCTTTTTGCTTTGATAGAAGCTTGTTGCTTTGAGCAGCAGAGAGCTTTTATAGAGATTTTGATTCTACTCGGTGAGTGGATCTATTTCAAGAAAATGGTGTCTGTGTTGGGATGTGCAGGGAAAAATTTTGCTCTTCTGCAGATCAGTATCTTTGAATGATGTAGAGATTTTCTCATATCCGCTTGCTAAAATGCACAGAGAGCACAATCTAAGGAAAAATATATGGCTTATCATATCTTACACTGAGCCGTGCCTCAAGATAAAATTTTCCAACTTCTTTGTTCTCACAATGTTTAAGAAGCATGGACCATAAAAAGGATTCTGTTGTAGTGATAAGTCACTCTATTTTGGCTGTGAATGTGAATATGGAGGCTCATTAAGATCATTAAAGTAAAGCATGCATACTTAGGAAATGCTTACATAAAGAATTCAAGGGGTACTTGCTAATTCTCCAAGCAATAGCTCATCATAAAAAACAAAGATAAGCAGTTTTAACTGTATTGACAAGCACGATTCGCATTAAGTGGCACCCCAAAAAGACACAAAATCAAGTGAAGGAATCACAGATGGTAGCTTCTTTAGGTGACCAGACTATCTAATGGGCAGATGATTTGTGGCATTGATTTAATCTGTGGCATTGTATTATTGATCCAAGCTTTCTTATTATGCTGAAATTCCATTTAATTAGGCTGACAGGAAAGAGCTTCATCTGTCTTTCCTTAAAATTACTTCTGTGTTTCTCTCTCTTTCACCCTCCTTGTACAGGGGAGAGATTTGTAAAATTTAATAGAGTGCTTTTAATGAGTCTACTAGGAGACGTCAGGCTCATCTTAGAGGGTGACAGAGACACAAATGACCTCTGTTTGACTAAGTTCATTTGCTGCTTCATGATCTTAATGACACTGATGAGATTTTATATTTCAGGAACTAAGAGGGGGAAATGTAATTAAACTGAAGTTGTTCCTTTTAGACAATTCTTCAAAACAAATACTTTCCACGTCAACTTGACCGAGTGCTTGGGATAAATGATTCACAGTCAAATTTTTAATTATCTGTGACAGATTGCTGTGTCATATGTGAAGAAAAGAGCCTAGATAATTTTACACTCATCTCGCAATCAGCTTCAAACAGATGCTGAGGAACTCTCTTTTATATATTAATGATCATAGAATTAAATTAATGTAACAGAGAAAATACTATTTTGTTAAATTATGATATTAGGCTACATTGTAAGTTCCCAGTAGTTGATTTCATTAATCAATAAGTTGTTGCATGCCAAAGTGTAAATGCAATATATGTATCATCACCAGGGCATTTATTCATCCATTTATTTCTCATCAACTTACAATTAAGTCTGGTGTTAAAGTCCATTCAGGCTCTTATTAATTTCTTTAAAAACTTATGCGTCTTCTGAATTGAACTTCTTAAGCTGAATGGATGAATAAATAAGCATAGTCTTAAGACTGTTTGGTGCCTTCTTTTCACTTATCCTCGATCATGAATAGGGCCATGAATATGCCTGTTATACTAGCAAAAGCCTGTTACACTGGGCAAATGATGTTGAGGCTCTGGAACTTGTGTTAATCTTCTTGAGGCAAAGGGATTCGAAACACTGTGCTTGTATCAAAGCACTACTGTCACATGACTAATGACATCCACAACTTTGGACATTATTGCTGCTTCACTTTGGGTTTAACTGAGTCTAAGTGTTTGTAAGCTGTTCACTGGCTCACAGCGTATCAATGTGTTTCCTTGGTTTGACAGCTTTGAGTCATATTTATGATGGTTTTCTTTAGGAACGCTGGACTAAAACAGTAAAGAAAAAACAATGTTTCTGTGTTCATCTGAACACATAATCAGTTAAATAAAGCTTTTTAAATGAAGCTGAACCAACCTTTTACCCTTGATATTCTGCCATTTATTTTATTGTTTGGTTTGATATAGAATGTTTTTATATTAGACCTTTTACAACATCTCATTCCTTTAATAAAGTTTTAATTAAAATTTTCTGCCCCAGTGTTTTAGTATCTTCTAACAAGCGTTTAATTAATTTAAAGAGTAATGATGCAATCATTAATAAGCAGAAAAGACCAAAGACATCAGCAGATTAAATTGACCACACAGTATCTTTGCAATAATTGCTGACATGGGATTGAAATTGTCAGTACTTCCGTCATACTATTGGGAGGTTGTTATGCCTTCAGTTGGCCACCAGATGTCACTGTTTCTAGTTAGACTGATGCCCCAAAGCTTTAAATCTTTTTATATTGACAAAATTAGAATGAAAGCTTCACCTACCCATCACTATTGTTTACCCAAGTGTCTCATTGATGCTCAACTTTAAACAAATAAACAAAGCCTTCTGTCCAAAACTCGCCTGTTCTCATTTCCTTTTTCACACTCGTGAGTTGTTGACATTTTGCTTCTGTTTTTATATTTTGACTTGTGTTATTTGATTTTATTGTTTTGATTGATTTTATTCTCTGTGCTTTGATTCTTCTGCACTTTAGTCTACTGTAGATGCTTTATAAATGAACTTGGATGGGATGTTCTGTGTTATTTCAGGACGTTTTCAGGGAGCTTGCAGATGTGTAGCCAAACACAGCAAAGAGAGCAGTACCACAGAAAACTGCAGGTGCAGTATTGCACAGTGGACCTCACACAAAACCAGCAAAAGACACACACACACACACACACACACACACAAAGATTAGGTCTCAACGTATTTAATCGCCACACAGACCACCACTGTCCGCAGCAGAGATTACTAACAAGTAGATCGCGGTCCAGATCCAGACCCAGAACCTATCCCATATGGACCCTGACCAACTGGCGCAACTTTTGTAGTCTTCATGGTAGTGGCCAGGAAACACACAGAGTAACTGCATGTAAGGTAAACCATCCCACGTGATACATCCAGCCAACTAAGTCTGTGAGGCTCCTGGAGGTAAACTGTGCGGCACAACAGTACAGCCAGACGAGACTTTAAGAGGCAGGTAACAAGACAATAGAAGGAGAAAGAAGGCCTTCAAGAAAACTTGAACACAACAGTCCTTTCTTTTCATGAAGGACCGTCAACAGCCCTTTTTCCATTGGTTACGGCGACTGTCCGAAACCGGGGTCGTGCCATAAAGTGATCGTCTGACAGAAACTGAATAGAGTGTGGAGAGAGTGAATATTGACAAGAAATGTACTGTAATTAATTAAAATAATAAGTCGTGAACATCAGTGGAAATTAAACTTTGTAAATCAATACATAAATCATATACTAAGCTAGCATAAGGTGAACACATGAAGCCAAAACAGTGAAGCAGCAAAATGCCTGAATAGCATTTCTGATTACAGCTGTAGTTAATCTGTCAAAGCACTTGCAATACCATACCTTCTTTGTTAATTTAGACATACTGTCACTTGCATTTGCGCGCTATGTTGGGTTTATATCGAGAGGAACAGCAGCAGACCAGAGAGAAAAACTGAGCTGCGTTGACATGCTGTGCGGCCTTCTAACCATTTTCTGGCAGACGATCACTTTATGGCACAACACCGGCACGCCCCTATGCACGCACAACTTCACCTGACAACAACAGTAACAATAATCAGGAAATATATCAAATATATATAACAGAGTATGAAAAACAGTGTGTTGGAAGGCTTACCATCCAAGCATCTCATGACAACATGAGGAAGTTTGTTTTTGGTTTTACCCCAGGTCTTTTTGAGATGAGTCATGCATGTTTTTAATAAAGTTTAAAAGTTAAAGTTATAGAAGTTACTTTTCACCCTTGTTGCGTTTGTTTATTGTTCAGGTGAGGAGGAGCAAACTAGCGGTTTATGGTTCACATTAGCATATATTTACCCCAAAGTATTGTTTTTGGCAGGATCTTCTCTAACACAGTAGTTGACAGGTAGAAAGGATTTATACTTTGACTATGCAGGAGAGGGTCTAGAAAAGTTTTAATGGGGAGCCAAGCAGGAGCACTGACCAGGAAAAGAGAGGCACAAATGAGACGTTTTTTAGGTCTAGATCTGATGAAATATTGAACTGCTTGAACTGATTATTGCAGCTAAAGATTTATTTTCAACTTATTTTTATTGATTTAGTCATTAATTTTTGTTATAATTTTATAAGCATTTCTTTCAAGTATTTACATTTTTTACTTTTTTTATATTTAAAAAATGCACTTGAAAAAAGATACTAATGCACACTGTACAGTTGTATGACTTTTCTTTTAAGGAGCAAAAACTATCCGCATCAATATTGGTATTGTTGAAAAAGTACATTAAACTACTGGTATTTTATCATCAGAAAAAAATGGTATCATCCATTCCCATCTTCTACTCTTCCTCATGGTACATACAAATTATTGTACAGCCACACTCTACAAGAAGTCAGGATTGTTTTTATTAAAGTAGTTCAACATACAGTACAAGCTGTCTGGGGCTTTTGAGATTCAAAGCATAAATTTTCGGCCATAGCATTGATAGCTAATTGTGCTATTGATACACTGTAAATGTCTATATAACACATAAAATAAATAAAAAGTTAATAATGTTCAAACTTAATTATTAGCTCACTTTCATTCTTCATTATGTATTGTTTTACATCCCTTAAAGAGAGTCTTTGCTCTGGATAAGATGCAAACAGGATTTAACCAACCCAGTAGACAATGAAACACACTATCGTGCTGATGCTACTGTAATTCATCACTGTGCCAGATCATTCCACATGGGAAGGTCAAATGAACCATTGCTGATATGAAAATATAGACTATAAGTTGCACTCAATTTCATAATTATGATGGAATTAAAATGTGTTTGTGCACATCTAGGATGAATACATACCCTCACAGTGGTGCGACTGTCAAATGTAAAAGACTTAATCTGTCCATTCTCCAAGAACACCTTCAGCACATTTGGTATGAGTAGCAAAGAGTCGTCCTTAAGCATTGTCTGAAAGAGATCGATGGAGAAAGAGGCCTTGTTTAGAGGAAAAAAAGACTACTAATGTGTTAAAAAGGTGATCAGGGATGAACACAGTCAGCTGTAATGGTTGGCCTACACAAGTGAGTAAAAATCAATAGTAAGTAGTAGAGGATGATTCAAGAGGCTGAGAAGCCTTATGTGAACAAAAAAAAGATATTTTAACTGAACCCAGGTCAGTCTGCGAAGGTGCCAAACTGATTTACGATGGCCAACCTATGCATTGTATTATGATCAAAGGAGGGATTATTCAGTTTCTCTGGTCTACCCATTCAGTATGTATACTGTGTGAAGAAAATTGGAATGAAAACATTCACCACAGAATTGTGAGGGAAGGCATAGAAGAAGCCTAATTCAAGTTACTGCTTATTTTCAAGCCACAAAGAGAGAAGTTATGATATGCAGTTCAGTTCTTTAAGGCTTGGATGAGATGTACATTTTCCTGTCTTCTGTTAATTTATCTTGCCGAAGGCATTTTCAGAAAATGACTCCGTTCTAAATGTAGCTACATTTGTGATCAGAATAAAAAGCAGGAATCTACAATGAGATAAAGCGGAGAGTTTTAATATGACGTGGTAGTGATGCAGCAGGACACCATCCTTTACAATTTTGTCAAGGCAAAATCAGTTGTCATCTATTTCCTGATTTTTTTTCTTTTTTTTTATATGATGGTGAGATATGACAAAATAAAAAATAACAGAAGACATGCATTGTTCATCAGAGCAGATGGAAGTGGATTTATCACGACATATCTCAGAAAATGTATTTAGTTTAAATGGAGAGCTGTGTCTGCAGCAGATTCCCGGCAGCCTGCTTTTGGAGAAAAGATTGTTCTTCTGAGCAGACTGGAAGTGATTAAAGTCACTAAGAGTTATTAGAAAGCAGATCTTACTTAATACTGTCACATCAAAGAGAGATTGCACAGAAGATGCAGCATAAATAGATCCGTCACATCTTGTTTTAAGTAATAACATTTGTTCTTTTTAGTGATGGGGAGTTGGTGCCAGTTTGTCATAGGCAGATCAAGGGGTAGATTTACTAAACTGAGCAAATTAGCATGTGGTCAGAAATCATAAACATACAGCACTGATGGAAGTGTCCATTTCCGGGGACAATGTCTTGAAACTGCACTGATCTACAAATGGATGGAACCAACAATTGATGGGCTTTATCAAACCAGTCTAACAGGACCAGTACAAAAACCAGAACAAATAGTCACCGACAGGTGGTGCTAATAAGTAGCCTAAAGTTCACTAATGACACAGGCACAGCATGGAATATATTGGCTTTTGGGTTTAGTTAATACATTTACAATACACTCTGGCACAGATTAGAAAGCTAGGTGACACAGTCAGATAATCCTTCAGATGATCAATACTAGCCTGTTGCTTCTGATAACTGGAGAAAGAATGAGAAGTTGGCCTGGACTGAGTGATGATAGTTGAAACATCTGAACCTCCTCCTGAACTATAGCAACACATTTATTAATCCCCTTGAATATTAAATAAGGAAATATGTAGATTTACATGAAGTTGAACAAAAGTTAGATTTGATTCGAATAGATGTTCCACGAAAAGCTAACTAGACTTGGTTGTACGACTCTATAAAAGAATGACTTGGTGGATGTGAGGAGCAACACTGTTTTCTGTATTATTCTATTCATTTCTTAGAATACAAATTAATAAAATATTTTATCTTTTAATGTTTGATATTTTTTAATTTTGTGTTGCTTGTCATGTTCATGAACCCTGCCACATAAATGCTAATCATAGCTTGTTAATGTCAATTAGTCCTATAATAACGTGAAGGCTGTTCCATCTGCATCTGAAAAGCAGCACTGGACAATAAGGGCCATAGAGAACAAACATTGCTGGATGATATTGTGGTTGTTTTCAACCACAATATCAACACTTCAAACAGCTCTGAAAAGAGGCACAGGCCACTCTTGGGAGAATCTAAATCAGACAGAAAGCAATTTATTCAGGGTCAAACGGTTTGACCAGACTTTCTCTCTGTGTTTTGAACACATTCACACAAATGCACAAACTCCATACACTAAAACATAAAAGATAGGTTGGAGAGAGAAGGTTTTTAGTGACTTTCACTGATAAAAAAAGAAAGCACAGACATTTGCAGAACGAAGGACAACAGCATGTATTTTCATATGTCACATGTATGACAAACGGAACTTACTGAGTCTGGGTCGCTGATGGACACTTGCTCAGAAAAGCGCACTTTGGGCGGGTTTGTTCGCAGGCGTGCCTTTTTGGCTGCACTTATGAAGGCAGACTTGGGTGACTGAGAAAAAAAAGGAAAGAGAGGGAGAATACATAAGTAGAAGGAAGTTTGAATGTTGACATGTAAGTGAAAGAAAAGCCACTGTGACAGCAAAGTGCTACAGAGGACTGCCCAATGCTGCTGGAAAGTTTAGCCTGAAAAACTACAAACCTTTTCATCTTAGGCTGTTGTTCTGCTTGATCAGAGAAGACTGAAGTTATTAGCTTACATGAAAATAAATGTTAAATATTCATTGTTTCTATATGCATTGATGCAACTCTTTTTTTCTTCTTTTGCTAATGTTTCATGTGGCTGTTTAAGTGCTCTCTCGTAGTTCTTCTGTGGGGTTACTAAAAAAATAAATTACTCCAGTGTATGAAGGAAGGACACGAGTACTAATACACGCCTCTACTACACTATACTAAGTGTGCACTGCTGGAACAGAATATTGTAAAGAGTTCTGTTTGATTCACAATGAAAGAAAAAAATGTTGAAACGGATGAGAAACTAAGAAAAATCCAGAGAGAGGGGAGCAAGATAGTGAGTGTCCCATTGTACTACCTGATGGGGCTGCAGCACAGTGAGAACTATAGTGTCTTTACAGCGTCTGTGGAGAAGCAGCAGAGAATGGAGTGGGTTAGATAATACCACAGACCGCATGCTGCTTGGAGAGTAGTTTACATCTGCCATTTTCTTGCTGTGCAAAAGAAGTGACTCATCCACAGGTCTGTGTTGATGTAACACATCAATAGCAGTAAGAAACAGTGCGGTCCTTCTGATCCATTGTCTATACCCATGACTTCTTCATTGTTCCCCTTTCCCTTTACTTTTGGTCACTTGACTTGTGGGACCCCCCTCTTCCCACCTCCCACCCTCCCTCCTGGGACAGTAAAGGATGTTACCTTACAAGGTCTATGACTCTCTCTCGGGGCACGTCGCTCACCGTCTCTTCGTTAATGGTCAAGATCTGGTCTCCAGGTAGAAGCTTGCCAAAGGAAGGGCCGTCTGCAGAAAAATACATGCATGCATATTTATTAAAGAGTTCAATTTCATTTGGATCAGCACTCTTGCCATTATGTCTCTCACATTCTCACATAGATGCACACTTACCAGCAGAGACGGAGCGTACGATGACAGGCCTCTGGCTGCCTGCGATGAAGCCAAAGCCTTGAGTTGGGTGGCGCTGGATGGTGACCTGTCGAGCTGAGGCAGGACTTAGGGTACCACTGTCCATACCATCCTGGCTCTCCTCTAACATGGCAGTGCTGTAAATACACACATTCATAATTAAACTGATAAATGCCCACATTAAAGAATATCCACTTTCTTGTATCTATAAGCATTGTGTACCTGTCACATGCATTCGTGTGTCCATCCTGGACCTTGGCCATCCCCTGAGAGGAGGGAGCAACATGGGACAAGGTTGTTCGCAAGGGCTGCTCTCTGTTTGGCAATCATTCACCTGCTCAACAGAAAGAAAGCGAGAAAGGATGCAAGCAAAGAAATGAGATGCTCTGTTCCCTCTTAACAGCAGTCTTCCTACGATCTTTAGGGTTGGCTCCCCTTAAGATCTTTACATTGTATGTAATGCATAGGATGAAAGTGCAAATGTAGGCGTTAACATCACATAGAGGATGTAACACATTAAGGTTCTGTTTCTGCCTGTGTGGACTACACTAATGCTGTGAACCGCACATGCTCTTTTACAGATGCCTGTGTGGGTGGCAGTGAAAGCAAGATTACTGAAAGAGTGAGTGTGTTTGTGGCAGCAGAATGGAAATCGTGGTGTGAGGGAGAAGTGGCCAGATATTTATGCTCATATCGTTGATTTAGGCCACTGATGATAGCTGATTCAGGATGAGACACTGATTGTGATGTTAATGGTGCAGATGGACTAAAACAGAAGGGCACAGATAAAGAACATGGCAGTGCTGCTCAGGATTATTATGCAAAGGTGCATTGCTGAGAGCAAATACTTTTGTGAGTGCCACAGGCAGAGAACAAACTGTCAGTTAAGGGAGGGTGAGTCACAATAGTCAATAGTTCAGATTCATATTCTTTCCAGTTGTTGTGTCGCATAACAGTGGCTTATAGAGGAGCATGGCTCATTTACAATTCCAGTGATGCATTACTGATCTCTACCTTCTGTTTTAGTATCAGATGAGCATGGATGTATCAGTGATAGGCTTCATCCAGAACTAAAGTCCATTACATTAGACATGCTTTGAATGTAAATTAGATTAATAATTTATAAAGATTAGACTTGAATAAAACTCTGTTTTTGATATTCGTGTGACTTACAAAGGATGATCTGTCTGTATAAAAGGTGCATGGAGGAGACAAATGGTGCTGCACTTGCTGGTTCTGCCTCTAAAAAGGATTACATGTTTATGATTAAGAATGATAAGTCTACCCTTTGATTCTTCAAATGGATTCTGGCAGTGATCCCCTTTGCTCATTCATCCTTCTACTCTCTGTTCTAATGTCATACTCCTTCCACCATCTGCTGCAGGAAGGACACACATCCTATTGGATCTTCCTGTAGACTGGCTGTTTAAGAGGTCTATGCAGATGCTGTGTGTGAAGTTGGAAATGCCAAAGCCCCTCTTCTATAGTACAGAAAAGGCTGGATTCATAACTTAAGACATGGGACAGTATCTTTGGTATGACTGGTCTTGAATTTTGACAACCAGTCTGACCTTGCAGTCATTTTCAAGTTGCTTGTGTAGAGTTCTTATGGTAATAATGGTAATAAATAAAGCGTGCAGTGAGTATTGCCATCAACCTGATAGTTATTCAAGAAACACTTATAGTACTGGTTAACAAAAACCAGTAAACTATCCTTCTTTTGTTTATTGTCCTGTGGGTTTTTGGATTCAACACAGAATTAACAACTTTAAATTCCTAACACAATGAAGTGATTAGTTTTGGCATACAAAGTAAGTGGGTAGGTAGAGTTTAACAGATGGGAAAGCGATGAAGGTAGCCCACAGACACAGAAGCTTACACGTTTGCAGAGATAAACAGCTATTCAGCAGCAGGGCCAACCTTTTACTGAGAGAAAACACCAAGGAATTCTGTCAAGAAAGGATTTGCAAGGACATCAGCAGGCTTTCTCGTTGCTATGACGACAGCTCTCATATGCCTGTTGCACCTCCGGCGGATAGAAGGTTAGTGGGTGGATAAGAATAGTGATGTAGCCGCTACAAGGAGGAGAGGGCGAACCAGACACTCTTTGATCACCATGCAGCCGCAGTGGCTAGATGCCAACATTTCCTCAGGCACTAGAGGTCATGGCTTCCCATACCTGCTCTGCTTCAGTGTCCCAGTCTGCAGCAGCAAAGCAGACCTGGGGGCGTGGGAAGACTGACCTTTCACAAATTAACCCTCTGGGTCTAAATTCTAACAGGCCTTGTCATAAGCTTGGAGGGAAACTGCATTAATTTATCAGCAACCAACCTCAAATCCACTTCATCTGCAATCAGGAGAGTCTCAAAGTCTTAAGATCATCATTTCTTTCATTTGTTAAAAATGTCATGTCCCAGCTACCAGGGCTCGTCTGTTTCATTTTAAACAGCCTTTGGAACAGAATTATTCATGTTTTATAAGCAAAAAAGAAAAAAAGAAAAGAAAAGAAAAAAAGCTCTAACCACTCATATTTGCAGAGCTGCTTGCCTTTTTGGGGGGTAAACTTTTATGTATTATAGTTAATCTATTGCTGTTTCTTGGTCAGTTGACACAAGAGACTACTACAGGTAAACAAGAAGGCTAAAAGGAAGGAAGTGAATATAAAAATAAATCTTCTGTATGACATGTAATTATTTCAATGAAAAAAATCACAAGTGCTACTTACATTTTTGAGAGGAAATCTATTGTTTACCAAAGCTAGTATTGAATATCAGATTGGCTCTGTTAAACAGAGGACATGTTAGTTTAGTCCCAGAGCAAAGGAAGAACATTTCTGCCATTGTGGATACAAACAGTAAAAGCTGAAAGCTGCAGTCCTGTTCAGGAAAATCAGACAAACAACTGAGAACCTTTGAGGAGAGGGTAAATAAGTCCCCTCTACTGTCTCAGCCCAGTTCTGTGGCAAACATTAAACACTGTCACTGAAAGTCAAATTGCATTTGCTTAGTTTTCCCTCTGTTTTTATTTTTTTTTAACCCAAATTTAGTTCAAATTGTCTGGTGGATGTTTTCTTTCTTTGTCTACAAGAATGATCACAATCATGGGTTAATGGGGTATGTCACAGATTCTGAAGAACTTACAGTAACACAGTGTGTTATCAGGATAGATATTAATTTTAAAAGAAAAAAAATGAACTATCTTGCAGCGAACACTGCATGAACATTATCATATTAATTTTGAAATTAGAATCTATTTCAGCAGAAATGAGCACGGCACTTCATTGGGGCACCCTAAATTATCAAGCTGCTTTCTGTTATGCATGAGGAGCTTCCAGTCATTTTACTGTTACACTAACTGTTAATCTCTCTGACTAACTATGTCTGGTAAATGTAGATCCTGAAATTATTAGTTATAATTTGAATCGAAGATGGAATCATTTTCAGAAACTTGGGACTTATGCATCACTAATTGGATACTAGAGCAACTTGTAAATGGGTGTCTAATGTTAAATCATTGCCTTGTGAAGCCAGACAATAGGTGAGCAGTAGAGCTCATATCCTATGGCTCACTAAATTATTAATGAAAGTCTGCCATTTTGTGAATTTACTGTAATATTGGTCCAGTCCTTGAACAGGGTTAAATGAATAACATAGATGGTAATAACTCTCTAGCTCCTTGAATTTGAGGGTACCACTAGATCAGCATGTATGTGTGGAGTCTCGCACACTGTTGCACACACTGCATCCTTAGCTGTGATCAGTAATTGCAAAGGATTAATCAAGCGGTGAGCATGTTCTCTTTTCTTTGACTGAAGTGTTAATGACAAACATATGAAGGCAATTACTTTCACCAGGTATTGTTATGAATCTCATTGAACAACTAATGTTTTACTTGGACAATATCCAATCTTCCAAAATGGAAAAACAACAGTTTATTAAAAACAATTATGATAAGTTCCACAGCAGGAAAACAACAGACTCTGATTGGTAGACAGACTTGGTGAGAAACATAATGGAAACCAATGACAAGAATAACAAAGCTACAGTTTTACCTAGAAGACCTCCGACAGCGCAGACCTCTGCCAAGACATTTTTTTTGCCAATAATTGTGGGCATTTTTTTCAGTTAGCTCTAATGGCAAAATTAGCCCTATCTGCCTAAGGTTAAGAATTCTTTAAAAAAAATTCCTGGATCCAGGTGGTAATCCGGATCATCCAAAAATCTAATCACTTGTTTTTTTTTTCCATTTCCGAGATTTCCTGAAAATTTCATCAATATCCCTCCATAACTCAGAGTTATGGAGGGATATTTATGGAGGGATATTTATGAAAAAATAAACAAAAACACCACATTTTCATGTCCAGACAAGAGCTCAGTTTATCCACTCAATCACATGCTGGTTGCATATCGATGAGAAGAGGCCACTACAAGCCACTATAAACACTACCAACGATGATGCCCTGTAAAGTTATAACTGTAACTGTAACTGTAACATGCAACTGGCCTTACTGCTTTGTTTAATTTAATTAATGAATGTATTTTATTTAATCTTATAAACTGATACTTCTCTTATGTTCCCTTGAAAAAAATCCCCTGTCAGCCTTGAGTGCAGTCTGCCAACATTTTGTATCAAATGCAGCAAATCCTTGATTCTGGAGAAATCCTGTTAGGATTATGAAAGAGGCGACACAATAATCTCCCCAGTGTACTGTGAAATGAGCCTTCCCAGACAAAGATACTCCTCCTGTCATATGTTTGGCCTCCAGTAGTTTTGAAAACATCAAGTCATTCTGGCAATGCTGTAGTTATCATATTCCATCTGTTTTCAGTTGCATACCATGGTAAAACTCATGCTAAATATGTGTGCAGTTTTTTCTTTTTCTTCTTTTGACAGTATTTGAGATTTATGATTTGTGGCGATAGACAGGGCTTTGCACTGAGAGCCAATCAAAAGCAGCCATCGGCACCAGGCCTAATCCTTTCTGTCAATGCAGGCTGACCTAGCCAGACCTGCAGAGATCCTGTGGGAAATGCAACCAATTCATTCTGTTGGGAAAGTTAAAGCTGATATATGAAAGTCAGTGCCGGACATCCTTTCAGATAAAATTTCCATTGTGTGTTTTATCTGGAGGATTGGATCATTTTAAACCTTTGGCAGTTCTCTGACTAAAACTGGATGTAACTTTCATTGCTTTTTCATCTTAACTTCTCAAGTCCTTCCTCTCCCGTCACCCCCCCCAAATTTCAATTTGATTTAGTCTGTCAAAAAAACAAACAAACAAACAAAAAAAACCAAACAACAACCCCGCATTCTTTTAGATGCTTCTCTTCTTGCTGACAGGTTTTGCGAATATTCAACCAGCTTTCATCAATTTTTCTCACTCTTGCAAGTAGATTTTCCAGATTACTCCTCTTATCCCTGCAGCCCAGTAAACAATAAAACTGAATCTCTTTAAGCCTCGCTTGTCATGCTGTCCACGGAGTTGTGATTTCTGTCCTGTGGAATAAAGATTTGTGCAGCTGCAGGGCCAACACCCCCCACAATCTGTGTTCAGTGCTCTAACATCAGTGCATCTTATTTTCTTTCATCTTCCACGTTCCAAAATTTAAGATGACAATGACCATTTTATCACTTTTGTTGCATATCTACTGGTTCTGTAGGTTGTAATTACAGTATATTTATACAGTAAATTTATTAAAAAAAAAAAAAAACATCTAACCCTCTCCCCCTCTTTCTTCTCATTGAGTCAGTCTGTTTTACTAACATCAAGACAAATGATGATAAATTATAATGGATTATAATTATAATGGACTGGCTCTGTTATGCTATGCCCTTATTCGAACAATATAAACAGATTTATCTTGTCATGTCACATCAGTAATTTGCACATACCTCCAATTGTGTGCACTTCTCTGTTCTGCTGTGTCAAGGAACATTGATCTTGTGTACTGTCTGCTCTCACAATTTTTATATGTGATGGACCCATGACATGTTGCTGTGTGTATGACAGAATAATTTTGGGTCACCCTTAGTTAGTTCTCCAAGCCTGGATAAGCAAAAGACATGAGCAGAAAGGTATTAGATATTGACTAACTGAAGCTGAAAGCTTGTGTTCCTAGCTATAATACCAAATGGGAAAAAACATTAACAAAAAAAGGAAAAATGTGTGATCCATCCTGATGTATAAGTATGATGAAATAGCAACAGCTCCTTGGCCACATGAGGCTGTGGGTCCCACTTGACCAGCCTTGGCTAACCTAGTCATCTTGGGTCTAATTACTCCTCTGACTCACTCTTACATCATTAATGTGATCATTGCAACACATGACCTTCACCACTACGTGGAAATTAATATACCACCCTCTAGAGTCCACATTCTGCAGCCCAGCTTAATCCAACAACCTCTGGGCTAAAGAGCAACAATATGCTGGCGCCATTCAAGGTATTTATTCTGACAGGACCAAAGTTTAGATTGCCCTCACTCTGCTCTGTAACTGTATGCCTTCTCTAAGTATCTTATATTAGTGTATACCTACCAGACTTTCTATCTTTGTGAGCATACTATTTTCTGAGGGTGGCTGTTGAGGATGTCCTTAGCATTTAAGAATTAAAGACAGGCATAGGAATCACTTCAAATGCCAAGCGTTTGTGAATAGATGGTGGCTGTCACTGGCCAAATTTCTTTCAGATATAAACATGTACCTATCTAGTACCTATCAAACAAAACTGGTACTGCAGTTTTAAAGGTATAGGTTCTCACTTCACACATATAGTTGTTCATTCACAGACATTGTAGAAAAAATTATGGCACAAATATGGCAGCTGCCATGTATGTGGACCCATGGCAAGTAGATATGAAACACAACATTTAACTTAAAATTTTACTTATTTTACTAAAGTGATTACATACCAATAGAAACAGTTTTTAATGATACATACATTCTTTTGACATTGCTTTATGATTTTGGTACATGCTGCAACTTTGCTGACATAACATCATGTTGTGATGATTGCTATAAATGTCAGCATAGGCCTACATGATTGTTTTGCCAGCTACACATGAAACAAGGAAATTATCGCAATAATGCTGACATTTGCGTTTTACAATATAAAGACTTTTAAAGACAGCTTTTCAGGTGTGAAAATGTTATGCTTTTCTTTTTTTGAGCGCCTTGCATGGCAGCTTCCACCATCTGTGTGTGAATGGGTGATTGTGATATATATTGTAAAGTGCTATATAAATACAGACCATTTATTCAACCTTTAGTGTCTTTTATTTTATTTTATTTTTATTTTTTTTACCATAATAACTGTTCTTTGAGTGCAAGGTTCAGGACACAATGTGATCTACATTCAACAAAACCACAGTTTTTTTTCCCCAGACCTAAACCTAAACAAACTGAAATCTGGATGTGAAACCTTTTGTGGTTAAAGATTTAAGTGCTTTGTATAACAGCCTTCTCAAGCCATCCATCCCAACCACTGCGTTATCTTCTATGTGGAATTGGGAAGGGCATAACATAAATGTGGAACATCATTCATTAAACAATCTCTAAAGAAGGCATTCAAGGAAATACAAATTTAAATTGTAAAAATGATTTTAAATTATGTGCCACAAGCAAGAGGTAAACATAAAATAACTGAGTAGTGCGTTCAGACTGAAAAAAAAAAAAGTGGTTTTGGGCCTGAAAAGTTGGTTCTGAACTAGAAGCATTATTAATGGTCCTTCTTAAACTGAGACGTCACCAGAGGGCAAATGCTGGGTTCACCCAAACACCATAGCGAATGATCAATAAGCTTAAGAAAATGAAGAAGGAATGCTGCAACAGTAAAACAGACTTGGTAGAAAAGTGGAACTGGACATGGTCTTACATGTCAATTTTCCGAGAGGCTGGACAGCGTGATGGGTCATCAACCAGCAAACCAGGTAACAGGGGTGCAGAATTCAGCCACCACAGCAGCCACAACCAAAGGAGAAGCTGATCAAGCACCACCTCCCACCAATGGTTTCCCACAAATGAAGACAGTAGGTTTACTACATACAGGGTGAAAGTTTGCAGATAAATGATTGGTTGTTTCTGTGATGGTAGGGTGTACCCTGCCCAGTGGCTGGTGGGAAAGGCTCCAGCCACCCTGCAACCCCACTTTGGAGTTAGTGGGTATAGAAATAGATAGATGTAATTACTTCAGCAGAGTAAAATCCTCCCACTTTGGTTCTGGGCGAACTGGTGTAAACCCAGGCCAGTTTGCACTAAGGTTCTGAGACACAGCACAAAACTGGAGCTAGAACCTGAACCCGAACCGTATCGGCCTGAATCCACTATTTGTTGCACAAAGAGCTGAAAAACAAACAAACTTAAAAAAGGACTTTTGAACCGGCAGAAAATCAGTCACAAACAAATTTGTTAAAAGAAGACAAACTATAATTTTCCTCTAGGGATTAATAAAGTGTTTCCCCCCATTTTATTGAACTTTTATTTAATTTTATTTGAAATGTCATTTGGTTGCTTCAGTTACACTAAAAACATGAAATGCATTAAAAAAGTTGAACACCTTTCAAGCGCTCAGCAGTCTGTCAAGTCTCAGTTTTAATTATTGCTTGCTTACACAATTCTCCAGAATGACTGAGCAACATTTGCATGTTTTATACATTTAATAAAATATACTCAAACTAGAAATATTCCATTCAAATAAGTACTTAAACCTTTCACTGCTGGCTTGGCTAATATGGCTTTGACAACCTCAATTCTTCAAGCTTGTCACACAGTTGATGTGGATGATGTTTTGGCAGAAATGTTAAAGTCCAATCAGCCATTTTCTGGTCTTTTCAAAGTTGGTTTAACACGTTTAGGTCTGGTTTAGTCAGACCAGTATTTAAACATCAGAATTTTCTTTCTAGGCAATGTGCTTTGGAAGGTTATAGTTTCATATTGTGAGCCTTCACCTCTGTCTGAGCTCATGAGCACCTTAAAAAATGTTTTCACACAGGATTATTGTATGTATTTTTCTGAACACAGTGCTTCTCTCCAGTGCTCTACACTAACCAGCCTCTAATTTGCTGAAAAAACATCCCTGTGGCAGGATGCTGCCATCACCGTGCTTGGATGTAAAAATTATATTAATGAGTTGGTTCTCAGTGCCTGGTTTCTTCTATATCCACCCACTCTATAGGGAATTGGGGCCAGAGAGTTTCATCTTCAGATCTAACGGTCTAAGATTCACTGAGGGGACCTTTAGTAAACTCCCAGCAGGTGGCCATGTGTATTTTGATATTGGTTTCTATCTGACCATTCCATCATGAAGGCCTGGTTAACAGTGTGAGTGCTACACCTGATAGTTGTTGATTCCAATTCCACAACTAAACAGCATTACATTTATAGCAACCATAAACTTGATTAACGTGATTTGAACTAGTCATTGACTAGTCAGTTTAGGTGAACAGCAATTGCAAAAAAATCAGGGGTTACAGTCGTCTTCCATTAGAGAATGATGGAGATTAGGGGGTGTTTTGGACATGGAAAATTACTTATATTCATTCACTATTTTGTACTTTGATACACTCCTGTTCTGCAGGTATATGAACAATTCTTTTTATCTCATGGGTTGGTTTTTACTCTGGCATTTTAGCTGTGAGACCTTATGCAGTCAGATGTGTGGCTTTTTAAGTATGTCTAGTGGACTTAATAAGGCACAGGTAACTCCCACTAAAGGTTAAAGGCATCTCAAGTGCCACTGATAGAAGTATGATACACTGAAGCACAGTTTGGAGTGTCATAACAAAGGGCAGATACAGCTACAGCATGTAAATGGGCTATTTCAGCATTTCATTTTTGGTAATTAAAAATAAACTTTTCTTGTGGAGAACTGTGTGTAAACTGGTGAAAGAGAACTGAATCCATTTTGAAATGAGTCTGAAACAAGACTGCTTGAAAGGGTTTGATGTACTGTATCATTGCTGTAAAAACCCTTACTGAGCTCATTGAGGTGTTCAGGGGATACATATAAGACATAGTATGCAGAAGACAAACAATGGCTGGTTCTGGATCAGCATGGTGGTAAGGTCCCTGCCAGTCACAGAGTGGATAGTGGAGGTTAGCAAAAACCTGCAGAGCTTATCATGCTCACTAACTGGGAAACAATGTGCATTGATGAATGATGGATGAGGCCAAAAAATTCAGCTCATGCACATAAAAGCTTGTTTGGAGGCTCTCACCTGACTTTCCTGAGTTTAAAGAAAATGCTTATTAAGGGATAGCTGCTGAATCGCTTTCCTTTTGTGCGGCTCATATTTTTATTTTTGGACAGTTTCGAACACCTGTGTTCCATTACATAATACCATAAAGCCTGTACAGTGAGCAGGAAGAAGCTTTTAAAGTCAGCAATGTGGAACCAGCTACATCCCTTTAATACAGGGTTTTGGTGTTTACAGAGGCAATCTCCAACACACCCATCTCTGAAAAAGCACATCAACTGGTTTGCTAAAGGTCAATTGTATATTATTATGCATCAAACACACACACAAAAAATATATAAATGAAAATTGTAATGCACAGACTGAGATTTGTTTTTGTATGTACAATGCATATAAATAAAAAATGTAATGAAATGCTGAAGACATAAATACAGCAAACTATAGCTGTGAAAAACTGTGTATGATCACACTGACACTAACAGCTTTGTGTTTGTGTGTGCATCCGATTCTGTTTTTGTATCCTTTTAAATCAAAGCCTGGTTATGCAATGGATGAGCAAAAGGGAATTAGTTGAAAACTAAATGAAGCTACAGGCAGTAAAACACAAAATAAGAATAAAAAAATAGGGGAAGATATGCAAGAAGGGAAGAATTTTTCTTAAGTGAAAAAAAATGCAAGGAAGAGATTTATTGGCATTCAACTGAATTCAATTCAGTACTTTATTTCAGACACAATATACAGTCCATATTAACAACACACACACAGAAAACAAATAAAATGCTTGTAGGCTCAAATGCCAATGAGTCCACAGAACAGAAAAGGTAACGTTACTTTTGGCAGGCATCTCGGTTTTAGTCTTAGTTTTAGTCGTCATGACGAAAATGCTTATTAGTTTTAGTCACATTTTAGTCATGTCTAAGTTTGATAGTTTTAGTCAAGTTTTAGTCGACGAAAACTCAGTCAAATAAAAAAGTATTACTTTTAACTAATTAATTTTGGTCAATTATCTGTATTAAAAAGTGGAATCAAGGTTGACAGGTTATAACAAGTATTGCAATTCATAAAACAAGTTAACATTAATGCTTTTACATAATAACCAGATCCTTTACCAGACTGCTTTAGCCAAGACTTTCCCATCTACAGGGATGAAATGCTGCCGTGCTATACTTAACTGCTGTTGGGCAGAAACCTTTTATTTCTATAATAGAAGAGGAAAACGGCTAAAGCAGATCTGGTTATTCTGGTTATCCCCCAAAATGTTTATGAAGTGGCTAGTGCTCCGGTAGAACTCTCAATCCACACTGAACCTGAGCACTGCACACCTGCTTTAACTTTCATACCTGATATTTATCTTGTTATTTACAAAGTCTAACCTCTCAAGATACATAATTACGGTAAATAAGGCATTTTAAGTGCTAGATGTGAATCCAAGCTACCACCAAAGGCTAATACTCCTGACCTTTAAAAAAATCAATTCCAGACTGCATCATGTTTTTCATTTTGTTCAAAGGGGCTACAAATGAGATCCCTAGTTAACAGCTGGCTATGAATGTAGCCTTCACGTATATGAGGAAAATGACATGATTAGCTGCTCAGGTTCAGCAGCCTGTAGCCAGTTAAAGCAGCTGCCCACAGCTGAAACAGTGAGAGGCAGAGTGGTTGTGACAGTAGCAGAGCAGCTCCGTCTCTTTGCTGTCACCCTTCAGTGAAGCACACAGTTCTCTGCAGCTTGCTTGACAGTGGAACGATATGGAGTGACACTCTTTCTCAGCAAAATACAGAATGGCTGCTTTACCTCCTCCTCCTCCTGCTCCTCCTCCTGCTATTACCACCACCCATGAGATTTCACTCACATGCCCCTCCCAACTCCACCCTTTTGTAACAACCAATAAAAGTGGTCTTCTCCAGCAGTCTGCGGCATGCAGCTCATTCCCCATACCATCCACACTTTGCCATAATATTCATTCCACACAGTGTAAATAAATTCCCCGACTCAGACACACTCACACAAACCCGCTTTCTATGACAATAGTTTTTGTTGTTTTCACAAAGAAATACAAAGAGCTGAAAAGAGAGCAATCTTGTCTGTAATAACAGTTGCTATAACAGATCACTTCTGTTTTCATTTCCTTTAATTCTGGCAAGCTTCAGAAACTCCACTACAACATCCTGGCCATATCCATCCACTATGCCATTGTTTACCGATTGCCATGATTTTTGTTTGCTATTTTTCCTTTCTGACCTGGATTGTGTTTGTGTGTATTAAAATGATGATTTAAACTTTCCGAAATTATATGTAATATGTCAGAATTTCCCCTTTAAAGTAGTTTTGTCTGTCAGAAGGCTGCACACCTTAGGTTAGACCACAGCAAGGGGTTGATTCATGACCCAGGCTCCCTGGTGCTGGTGGGAGCCTCAAGAACAGCTCTTCTTTCCTTTCTTCTGTTTCCTTCTCTTACCTCTGACTTACCAAGGCCTGGTATGTTTTACTGGGTGTGCAGAGAATACCAAGTGGCTGCGCCATCAGTGTGTGTAATTATGAAGCCTGCTGAACTGCTGTGCTGCTGCTGCCTGCACGCTTGGGTCCAGCCAAGCTCCACTCTGCCACATAGCTTGGACCCTGGTGCACTGCTGTGCAGAAATTTAGTAGCTTTTGTTCATTTAGACTATCTAATGTGGCATCATGGGTTTCTGTAATTAGTCTATTTATCTTTTCAGCTCTTTCCTGCCTAATATTTAGCAGTGGTTCATCACCCTTAATTAAATATCATCAGCAATTTTATATTACATGCATCTATTGATGTTGTTTTTTTTATTCATTGTGCAAAAGTAGAGAACATTTTTTTTTTATCATTTTTTTATATGTTGCAGTTTTCACTGTCTGCACATCTTATTGTGCTCTTAATCAAAATTCTTCTTGTTAAATGTGTGAGTAGGAAACTGACAGCTACTGAAAAGGTCAATAAAAGTGTATGCTCCCAGTTCACTGGTCAGAGATAGTTAAAGACAATTTAAAGAAAGATACCACAAAACCAGTATGTTTATGTCAAAGGTATTCAACACAAATAATTGTCTAACCTCGAAGAGAACACTAGCATAAATTTCACTGCAATAGAACAAGTGCAACATTGAAAATGAGGCTGTTTTAATGAAAGAAACTGACCCCAGAGCTCATCCAAATGGGTTCTGTCATCAACTGGCATAATATTTTACTTACTCGGTAATCAGAAAATAGAAAAATAAAATGTAGTTTATCCTCTGATCATGTTGAAACTAGAATAAAAGACTGCATAAATAAATAAAAGTCTACATAGGAGCATTTTACAGATAACAGAGACACGAAATTAATGATTTAATGTCTGCAATTACATTCCTTTGTTGCATCATATAAACTGTTTTATTGCGGTGTATATTTAATAGTTTTTGTTGTGCAAACTCTATGTGCCTGCAACTTTGGACTGAAAAAGTTTTTAGCTTCTATCCACATTGTGGAATACAAGCCGAAGAAAAATCCTATTTCACTCCTACGATAAGGACTTGATGGTATAAGAGCAAGTTTTTTAGATAGAACAAGTAGAAAGGCAAGTTTGGAGTTTGTCTTGTAAAATTTTTAATTCAGAAGATAATCAGAAGATTTTCAAATAATAGCTACTATATTTTACCAACTTAATGTTGGGATGCTTTATTTCTAGTTACCATTACACCATTATTGCACATTTTATATTTTTGTGGCATATGATTTCTCTAATTTGCAAGTGAGAGCTGCAAAGGGACTTCAAAGCGATCACAACAGACGAGAGTGGAATATAGAAACTCCGGCAGAGTTTCAATAATCCATATAAACTTGCTGCAGAGGTTTTGTTTTAAAAGGAAATCAGAAAAAGTTGAAAACATACAGGACTCTTGAAAGTGTGTTCCTATCAGGGAATAATTAAACTACTTCATTTGTAACCAATTATCAAGAGCCAGAGGTAATATTAAACAAAATGGCATTAGATCCGTCTTTATCCCTGGTATCACATGTTTGTACTCAATATATGCAACAATCTCTGGGCTTATGAAGTCATACTTTTATTTTAACACAACACCAATAGACAAAACTCAGGCAATAATTTCTCTATAACTTCTTTGCCAACACATGAATAAATTAGGAGAGAGGGATGCAGTGTTGACCTCTGGCAGCTGTTATAAAGTGAAATGATTGTGTTTTCAGGCGACCAACACTCGCTAACATATAGATTTTATGAGCACAGGTAAAAAGCTTAACTAGAACTCAATCACTCATCAAATGACTCTAACTTGGTTGTGGGAATTTATTAACCCTAGTTACAATCGGCATTGATAGGAACACAAACACAAGTGCTTTTCACTCAATGTGCTATGTCTACAATAACCATATCTACAATAACGGATCTGACTAACGTTTTCTTTACAAAAACATGTTTACAGACAGAAGTTTTTAACTTAGAGTTCTAAAACTTACAGCAAAAATTGGTGGACAAGAGAAGAGACTGATTTTTACCTTGCTGCAGGACAGCTGGTAGCTCACTCTCAAGTAAAAACGATAGTCTAATTTTCTCAGAAACTGTTGTCCAATGCAGTCTGGAGAATTCACTGAAAAACATCCCTTTGTGTTGTCATGTATCCTGGGAGAGCATGGTAGATAATAGGCTGGTAACAGCAGTAAAGGTAACCAGAAGACACTGGCACCGGCCACTTATTTTAGCAGCTTTGTCTGTAAATGAACATGCTACCATTGGTGTGTAAAATGGCAAAAGGGCATTAGAGATATGGTGAATGACACTGGACCTAACAACATAGATGTTGAAACTAAAAAAAGCCTGTATGTGTGTGTTTGTGTATCTGTAAGCATGTGTGCATGACTCTGAGACCATATGTCTGAGATGAAACAGATTTATGCATTACAGAGGTGAACTTAATGAGTCCACAATGAGTCAGCTGTTAATCATAAATGTAACAAATAACATATTTAGACTTGATGAAACCCACAAATATTTCTCTATTTCCAAATATTGATAAAATATTAGAGAAAAATCAAAAACTTACATACATGCCATGATGCCTTCAGGGTCCTTGCTGTAGTTTTGCTACTACTGACAGCTGTTCTGAGATCAAGCCTGGACCCAGATTCCTGTGTTAGTTTATAAAATAAGGAATCGAACACGGTCAGTTTGTGGGGTGAATCGATCTAATCTGTTAACTATACCTTGTAAAACTCAGAATACAACAGAGACCAGTGTAAACTTCATAAAGCTAGCTGTACTAAATGTTAGATCTCTGTCCAACAAGTCACTGTTAGTTAATGACTTCATCATTTCTCACAGTTTAGATTTTCTTTTTCTGGTTAACAGAAGACACAAGTGCTACAGTTCTTAATGAAACAGCACCACCTCATTTTAGTTTTATGAATAAATGTCGAAACGGGAGGAAAGGGGGAGGAGAAGCAGCCTTATTTAAAGATTCATTCCAGTGTAAAGAGATTTCATTTGGTGATTTTACTTCTTTTGAATATCTTAGTTTTATTTTAAGGGGCATTCCTAAAATCCTATTTCTAATCATCTACAGACGTCCAGGACACTGTGTAAATTTTATTGATGAATTTTCTGAATTATTGTCGATTATCTCTGCTGATTTTAACCATTTCATCTTAACTGGGGATTTTAACATTCACATAGATAACATGACGGATGGTAATTCCAAGGAATTTTCTTCCATATTGGACATGTTTGGTTTGTGGCAGCATGTAAAAGAACCGACCCACATTCAAGATCACATTCTGGACCTGGTTATTTCAAAGGGTGTTGATATCTCTTCTGTTGTGGTCACTGACTTGGCCTTTTCTGACCATTTTTGTATTTTGTTTGATTTACTGATCACTCAGAATGTTCAACCAACCTGCTCCTCGGTAAGGAAGAGGTACATTAATGAAAGAACAAGTGCTAAGTTTGTGGAGGCTATAGCTATGTTACCAACAACCAGTGCAGAGTCAGTTGATGGACTCCTGGATCATTTCAATCTGAAAATCTTGAATGTAATGGATGCTGTTGCATCGATGAGAATCAAGAGCACTTTGAGCAAACAGAAAACAACATGGAGAAACACCACTGTGGTCACCAGCTTAAAAAGAGAATGCAGAAAAACTGAGCAGAAATGGCGGAAAAATAAACTTCAAATTCACAATGAGCTGTACAAACAAAGCCTGCGTAACTATAACAATGAGCTGTGCAAGGCCAGAGAGCTGCATTAATCTGAAATGATTAACAGGAATGTCAACAATTCTCGCACTCTGTTTGCTATGATTGAAAAACTTACTAATCCTCCTATACAGATAAGCCCAGAGCTCCTTTCCACTGAGAAATGCAACCAATTTGCCAACTTTTTTAGCCAAAAAATTAAAACAATTAGGCAAAATATTAATTCCACACAGTCACACAAGAAAATTAGTCTGTGTCTAAAACCCGGAAATAATTCTGATGTTATGTCGCAATTTAAAATGGTTGATTTAAAAATCCTACAAGAAACAGTTTGGCATTTGAAGTCAACAACATGCACTCTGGACATGATACCATCCAACTTTTTAAAAACAGTTTTTACCTCAGTAGAAAGTGATCTCCTACTGATAGTTAACAGCTCACTGGCATCAGGCATTTTTCCCAAGTCACTAAAGATCGCTGCTATTAAGCCACTCCTAAAGAAAAGGACTCTAGACGCCTCTATAATGAACAACTATAGACCTGTCTCTAACCTCTCTTTTATTTCATCTCCCTCTCTGCAACTCTACCAACTTTCCAACAGTTTGTCAGCTGCTCCACCAGAGAAAACAAAACGTTGGACTTATTTTATGCAAATATTAAAAATGCATACAGCTCCTTTGCCCTGCCACCTTTAGGAAGATCAGACCATAACCTAGTTCTTCTCTCCTCCTCCTACAAGCCCATCGTTCAGCAACAACCAGTCATTAGAAAGGCTATTAGAACCTGGTCTAATGAAGCTGAAGATGCTCTGAGAGGATGCTTCGAGGCTACAGACTGGAACGTCCTATGTGAACCTCATGGAGATGACATCAATGCCTTGACTGAGTGTGTGACAGATTATATTAACTTCTGTGTGGACAGCACCGTTCCAACAAGAACAGTGAGGTGCTTCCCCAATAACAAACCCTGGATCACCAGTGACCTGAAAAAGCTGCTGAACATCAAAAAGAAAGCTTTTAGGGATGGAGACAGGGAGTTATTGAAGTCCACACAAAAACAACTTAAAACACAAATGAAGAAGTGCAAGGAGGACTACAGGAAGAAGTTGGAAAGTAAGCTTCAGAAAAACAATGTGAGGGATGTGTGGTCAGGAATGAAGAAGATCACTGGCTTCGGGATAAAGGAGGATCAGACTGATGGAGGTCTGGACAGAGCGAATGAACTGAACATGTTCTTCAATAGGTTTAGCTCACCTCCTGCTTCAACCCCAACTAGCCACACACCCTCCATGAGCCCACAGCTTTCCTGTCACACCTCCACTCTGTCACCCTGCAGCTCAGTCAAGGACCTGGACACAACCTCATCTCCCTCCACATCAGGACTTCCTGAAACCTCCTCTGCCTCCACCTCCACTCTGTCTGTCTCCTGTAACCAAGTCATGCAACAACTGGTGAAACTGAACCAGAACAAGGCTGCAGGTCCAGATGGTGTCAGTCCCAGAGTTCTCAAGACCTGCTCAAAACAGCTATGTCCGATTCTCCAGCACCTATTCAACACCAGCCTGAGCCAGAGAAGAATCCCGGTGCTGTGGAAAACATCCTGCCTTGTTCCAGTGCCTAAAAAACCACAACCAGCTGAACCAAAAGACTACAGACCAGTCGCCCTGACATCTCACGTCATGAAAGTCCTGGAGAGACTCTTACTGGCTCACCTCAGCAAGCAGGTGAACACCTTTCAGGACCCATTACAGTTTGCATACCGTAATGGGCTTGGGGTTGAAGATGCCATCATATACCTGCTTCAGAGAGCCCACTCTCATCTGGACCAGTCAGGCAGCACTTTGAGGGTCATGTTCTTTGATTTCTCAAGTGCTTTTAATACGATTCAGCCTGCTCTGCTGTGTGAGAAGCTGCAGAAATTCCAGGTGGATCCCTCCACAACCACCTGGATTTACGACTACCTCACAAACAGACCACAGTTTGTGAGACTGAAAGGTTGTGTGTCTGAGATGGTGGTCAGCTGCACTGGAACACCACAAGGGACTGTACTTTCACCATTTCTATTCACGCTGTACACCTCAGACTTCCAGTACAACTCTGAGTTCTGTCATCTGCAGAAATACTCTGATGACTCAGCAGTTGTTGGGTGTATCAGTGATGGACAAGAAGCAGAGTACAGAGAACTGGTCGGTCAGTTTGTGAAATGGTGCGGTGACAATCATCTCATCTTGAATACCAAGAAAACAAAGGAGATGATTGTTGACTTCAGGAGGAACAAGAACACACATAGAAGTGTTTCCATCATGGGAGAGGAGGTGGAGGTGGTGGAGGAATACAAGTACCTTGGAGTTCAGCTGGACAACAGATTTGAGTGGAAAAGCAACACTGAGTACATTTACAAGAAAGGTCAGAGCAGACTCTACTTCTTAAGGAAGCTGAGATCTTTTAACGTCTGCACCAAAATGTTGCAAATGTTCTACAGGTCTGTTGTTGAAAGTGCAATCAGCTTTGCAGCAATCTGCTGGGGCAGCGGCATCAGAACCAGAGACTTGAAAAGAATTAACAAACTGATCAAGAAAGCTGGTTCTGTGCTTGGAGTAACTCTGGAGCCGCTGGAGTTGATCATCAAAAAAAGAATTCTGTACAAGCTGACGAAGATAATGGAAGATCCTTCACACCCTCTACACAACGCCGTGACGAAACAACAGAGTGTGTTCAGTGGGAGGCTTGTTCAAGTCCGATGCAAGACAGAGAGATACAGAAGATCCTTCCTTCCAGCAGCTATCAGGCTGAAGAACAAAGCCCTTAATTAATTAATGTGATTGTTTTACTAAAAAATTACTACTACTACAATATTGAATTTCCCTTTGGGATTAATAAAGTATTTTTCATTCATTCATTCATTCATTCATTCATTCATTCATTCATTCATTCATTTCCAAGATTATTGAGAAAGTTGTATTTCACCAGCTTAATGGCTTTTTAAATGAAAGTGGAAATCTTGATAAATTTCAGTCCGGCTTCCGACCTCATCACAGCACTGAAACAGCTCTGGTCAAAGTGTTAAATAACATTAGGTTGAATACTGATTCTGGTCAAGTATCAGTCCTGGTTCTGTTGGATCTCAGTGCTGCGTTTGATAATGTAGATCACAGAATCCTGTTGCACAGGCTGGAAAACTGGGTTGGACTTTTCTGTTTGGTAGCAAAGAGAAGCAGGTCAGCATTGGTAAACACCTGGAGACTCGGGCTCTTAAAATCACCGACCAAGTTCGTAACCTTGGAGTGTTGATAGACTCAGACCTGACTTTCAGCAGCCACATCAAAGCTGTCACTAAGAAGCTTTTTACCAGCTCAGAAACATCAACAGAATTAAAAGTTTAATCTCCCAGAAAGACCAAGAGAAACTCATCCATGCATTCATCTCCAGTAGACTGGATTACTGTAATGGTCTTTTAACAGGACTTCCTAAAAAGAGCATTAAACATCTGCAGCTCATCCAAAATGCTGCTGCTAGAGTTTTAACCAGGACTAAGAGATCTGAACACATCACACCAGTTTTGAAATCTTTACACTGGCTTCCAGTCAGTCACAGAATAGATTTTAAAACCCTTCTGATTGTTTACAAATCCCAGAATGGTTTAGGCCCAGAATACATCTGTGATATGTTCAGAGAATATAAACCTAGCAGAGCTCTTAGATCCAAAGACTCTGGTCAACTAGTCCAGACCAGAGTCCAGACTAAACATGGAGAAGCAGCATTTAGCTGTTATGCTGCAAACAAATGGAACAAACTGCCAGTGGAGATTAAACTTTCACCAAATGTAGACATTTTTAAATCCAGGTTAAAAACATTTCTTTTCTCATGCGCCTATGCATGAAATCTGCACGGTAACTTTTTTTTTTTTTTTTAACTTATCTTGCTTTTAATCATTTTAATGTAATTTATTATTTTATTGTGATTATGTGTTGATGCCTTTTACTATTCTAAATATCTGTAATGCCTTTGTTTTATGTAAAACACTTTGAATTGTCCTGTACATGAAATGTGCTATACAAATAAACTGCCTTGCCTTGCCTTACATGTTTTAGGAAATTTTTAAATTAAAAATCATACAATGTTTAAACATTTTAAACATGATGTAAAGGTAAAATGTTATATTTTATTAGCTAGATTGGGTGGTTTCAACTTACTTCTGCTTTAATTCAGCATCAGTGGAGATGACTAATATTTAAGATTGTGCTTTTCACGGAGCGTTATATTCAAAACAGCAAACAACACATGCAATTAGTATCTATGTAGCTCCCTGTCTGAGGCACTGTCAATACATAGTCCCTCAGCACGTGTAAAGGAAGGTCAAGGTATGTTATAACCTTGAAGATAACCACAAAAAGAACATCTTTTGTAGTGTTTTTTTGTATTAAAAGCAGAGTTACAATGACTAATTAAATCAAAGTGTAATTGTAATCATATCTCTTCATCTTTTTATATGTATACACATGTACACACATGTCTGCTTTTTTAATGCTGATACCCAGAGTGCCATGCAAACAAAATTTGCAGACAGATGTAAAAAATAAATAAATCAAAGCTTATAGTATGTCATACACCAATAGGTGCTTAGCATGCATCCTTATGGTGTGTTTAATGACTGAAGTCTGTACCGCTGCCGACTCATGCAGATTGGAAGCAAACGGACGAGCACTCAATCAGTCACAGTCAATAAAGCTTTGTCACAATACATGAGCTGTGTTTCTGAGCTGCTTCCATACCAGTCTGTTTTTCTTTTCTGTTATTTATTTACATTTCACTTTTATTTCAACCAAAATAAAACCATATTATCCTATGTCATCATATTCTGTTTCACTCTTACTATTACATTTTTCACATATGAGTAGGCTGACTAACTGTTTGTTTTGGAAACCCCTCCAAAAAACTTCACTATCAAAGCTGCTTAATGAATGAGATTTTTAATCTTCTGTCTTTGATTTGGAAAGATAGTTTAGGGACTTTGTGACACTTCATAATATGCTGTCGGCTGTCTGTTCTCACTCCCGGTGTGGAGGAAATGAATACATGCTTGGCTGCTCTTGCTGCTTTAATCCATTTAATGCACCCTGGATAAAGGAGGAATATGCAGCCTGCCGTGATACCCACATCTAAAAGGCTTGACTGTTGCATTGATGCAGAACTGCTGACTGCATGCAGTTCTTGTTGCATTTATCATTGTCATTTGTAATTTTCTTGCACACATTAGTCAGGGTGTTTTATATTTATAAAAAAATTGTTTCTTGATGTCTGACAAAGAATGGGTGCTTAGCTTAGATACAGTCCATATTTAGTCATGATATCCTGACCCTTTCACTGACTGTTTGTCAGCTGAGTTAAATCAAACTTTTACATTTTTGATACTTACCGTACTAAAGGAATTCAGTCAGTGATCAATGGAAATGTGGAATTTTTGTAAGAAACCATTTCCTAATAGAGTATTATATTTTTGATAAGTAAAAATCCTAAACACAACCTCACATTTCAGCTCTAAGCCCTACAAATTTATTTAGCAAAAAGTACCTGGCAGAAGGTGTACCGTGGTAAGATGTTTGTTTCAGCTGTAATTGGTAGGTGGCCCTCTGGGTGATGGCTATTGTGATTTGAGATCAATCAGGATAAAACTGTACACTTTTACCCTTGTTAATATGGTGTGATCAATAACGTAGTTTCGTATCAGCAACCACATAGTAATAACTGAGTATGGGGGTACAATCAATATGAATGTGGGGATAATCAACAAGATTGCAGGCAGTGCTGTGGGAGGTCTGTCATTTTGAGCCTCTTGCAGAATCATTTGAAAAAAATCCATCTCAGCTGCATCATAGATGATACACTGCATCTACAGTTCGTTTGAGAACAGTTGTATCATACTGGTAAAAATAATAGGAGAAACATAATTCTATTTACAGTCTTGGATGTGAATATATTATATATTTAAACATTTTTAATCATATTCCTATTGTATTTATTATATATCTTTTATATATATATATATATATATATATATATATACTTCCTTGATTACAGACTCTATAATGTATCTGTTGTCATTTACCGGGTGCAGGAATATAAGAAAATGGCAAAAGATGCTGCCTTTAGTAAACTTCACCTCTTTGATTTAGGAATGAACTTGCAAAGGTGGAGTGGCTTTGAAATGTTCACAGTCTGCTCAACGCCTGGCTCCTTGAAGCCGAGACCCTGTCTCAGCTAATTGTCACAGCTCGTCTCCTCCCATCCCCTCTCCACCACTGCGTTAGCCTGTGCTCAGCCGTGTGTGTAGCTTGAGAAAGCAATGTTGATTGCAAAGTGGTGGTGTTATGACAAGGGCAGTGAGAGATTTATGTAAGGCTGTGTTTATTTACATGTGAGTGGGTAGGTTTTTATATTCCAGTGAGGACTTTATGTTTTGAATACACCAACAGAGACCTTAGGTCACTGCGGGAGCTGAACTGAACTCTCCAGCCTTTTGAGGGACTTAGTTTAGGGTTAGGTCTAGTGTGAAGGATAAGCTTTTAGTTGTGATGGTTAGGGTTAGTGTGATAGGAACAGAGTGCGGTGTCACAACAAGGCTATAGAACCAGATGTGCCTTTGTATATTTGTGGATGAGTCAAATTTTAAGAAACGTTTTATGTAAAGCACCTGAAAGTTAATTAGACACTGATGGTGTTAGTAGGATTGAAGAGGGACATCTGCTGGCATGTGCAGTTCTGACTGGTAGCTGATGAGCTTATCATGGTCATGAATGTCATAATATGGTTGGGCTTTCTTAATATACTCATTTAATTAAAAAAAAATCTTCAATGTATTAAAACTAATACAAAGAGAAAGTACTGATACAAAAATATCAGTACACTGGATGTCTTAATTTGCCAGGACCCTTTAGCTTCCTGTCACTGATCATTATTGACCGTGGCTGGTAACTCTATGCCAACATGAAAAGAGATTCATGTCTGTCTCCTAAAGAATCCAGGATCATGAAAGTATTATAAATCAGTAGGAATGATCAGAAGTGTAGTCACTTTACAAAAGTCTGAAATGCCAACCAAACTTTAACTGAGAAACTATTCAGACATGGTGCCGACATCCTGGGCAGACAGGGATAAAAATTGATCCTCACATTTTGGCCCAAAATGGTCCATATATGATCATTAACATCACAAATCTTTGTACTCCCTTAAATGTGATTATCAGCGGTGCAACTTCTTAGAACCACTAAAAGCAGCAATCAGTAAGAGTAGACATGTTAAATACTTCCAAAAAGTGTTATTTGTTAATAAAATAAAAATGTATACTCTAGCAAATACGCAAGAGAGTAAACAGAAATAACAGACATGTGAAATGACTGATCAAATGAAAACTATTCACAAGTGCAGAAACAGTGTCTCTGTGTCTGGTGGTGCTTTCACTCCTGTTCTGAAGATGCTATCTCAACCAGGTTCAACAAAAGATTGGACGGAGATTTATTTTATTTTATTTTATTTAATGTATAATATGCAGCATTTGCATAAACCACATTCCACTGCTTTTTTAGGAGGTCTTCCCTGAATTTAGCAGTTGCTTCATCAGTTCTTACTGCATATGAATGCCAATTATCTTCTTTCCTTTTCTTTAGTTGCCAATCATGTATTACAAATACAGGTAAAGGATCACTTATATAGTTTATTACTAGCCCACTTTTCACATTGTTCTCCATGACATTTGTAAAGATATTGTCAATCAAGGTTGCACAAGTTATTCTGCTCGGTTTGGTAATCAGTGGGTATAATCCTCTACTACATAATGCATCCAAAAAATCTGATGTTCTTTTTTTTATGCTTAGACACAGAATAGACCTTTAGAAGGTCTATACTGAACTCTTCACACATTATAAATGTTTTATTTTCATTTACCCTATCCATAAATTGTTCCAAACTATCTTAAAATGTTTCAACATTAGACCATAGCTTCCTGTACAAACAACAATATTTCTCCTTCTTTCAGTTTCAATTTCCAAAGTCACAACTCCATCAGATCATCTATAACCGTTTTTTCCAACCTCTTTGCATTTCAAATCACTGTCAATATACAGAGCCATGCCCCCTCCCTTCTCGTAGATTCTGTTTTTGTAATATAACTCATAATCCTTAATGTGAAAATTGATACCTTCCTCTTGATTTAACCATGTCTCAGATAAGGCTATCAAATTAAATTAATATTTAAATAAATATTCTTCGATTCTACAGTTGAAATATATCAAGGAAAATGCATTATCTAAATCTACATTGTCCTTCAACTCATCATCAGTATAATATTTTCAAGTGTCATTGATACATTAGAACTGAACACACGACTTTCCGGATCGATGTCATAATCAAAGTCATATGATTTATGTTCTGTGTAATTCAGTCTTGAGAAAATTTGACGTTTTAGGGGTTCAATCATTAGATTATGTCAAAATAAATTCACATGCCAACAGATAAACACTACATGGACTTGTATCTCTATATTGGATACCTAGCCAAACCTTCTCAGTCCTTTGCGCTTTAATGCTAATTGACAGAATCCAGTTATGTCTTAAGGCCATCGGCTGGTGATCTCTTGCTCCTGGACCGGCATGCCTGCCAGCCTGCTGCCTGGAAAGTAGACTCCCAAGTCCATCTCGCCAGATGGGATCTCCATGTTGATACCATATTCACGTAGTCCATCTGCTGCAGCTTGGGGGTTGTCAAACACCTTGGTTTTTCCATCCTTCTCAAATATTTATTAGTCTTGCAGTAAACATTAAGAGTGACTTGATCCTTCTTTCCTGGAGTTGTTTTCTTGCTTGTCTGTATTTTCGTGCTCTTTAAACACTCAGGTGGTAAAGTCTTTGTCAAAATATATCCTTTGGTTGTTTATCCGGGCGGATTGAATCACCCTTTGCCTCTGACACTAATTTGAAAACACACTATTACTGATCTGGGATGCTCCTTGTATACATTGTTAGGCCTAGCTGCGTGAAATGTGGATTTCACCATCGACCTCCAGCTTCTCCTGTACCAACTTTTTCTTCAAGAACTCAACCATGTTGTTTCCTTCACCATTTTTAGGCACTTCCCAAATTCTTAAATTCTTTATCGTTCATGACCTTAAAGATCCTCGCATTTTGCCTCCAATTGTCTCTGAAGGCGATCGAAAATAAACGATCTTAAGAAGTGTTTTATTTCAACATTTTGTCAATTAACACCTAAACAGAAACCGCCTCTAACACAAAAGTATCTGACTATCAGCTTACAACCAACAACACATAGGCTAATAAATAAAATCAGAAAGTTGCTGACTCACTGTTTATGGTGATGAATGAGGGTTAAAGATAACGTTCTCACTTTCAATGAGACTATTAAGTTCAGGAAAACATAAAAATTTATTAGAAAAATCTGCTGTTTTAATTAGCGAACGCAACCAGTTAACCAGCACTTCTTCTGGTGGAAACACTGACATCATCAACTAGTTTAATAAATGTGACAAACTAAGGTGGTAATTAAACTGCTGTTTTATTGACGTGTTATCATCCTTTCATTACAAGTGTAAACAGCTAGTATGTTCATCACTAACTGTCTCATATGGCTCAGACTTACTGGGTTTAATGGGTCTCTTTAGTCAGAACAGAACCTCAGTAATATGAAAGCAGGGCAGCTTATCACAGCTTCTACCATCATCCATGGCGGCTGATGAAGGTCTGCATTGGCATGTCAATCAGATTTGGACATTTGGCAGCATCTTTTCTTTTTTTTATTATTATGCAATATGCTCCTCCTCTGTTTACTCTCCTCGGTTCTGACAGGTAGCTGCATCCACTGGTACAGAACCAAAAGGAGTTTAAAGATTTGAGTGGTTCAGTCTGGTGTCCATTAAGGACAGAACCAATTGGCTGCAGATCGACATGTTTCTTGGATCAGTGGTCAGGAAAGAAAGTTCTGTGCTAACTATTTGGATAAATGAATTACTCAAGCACAGGGACCACAGTGAAAGAGGGAGGTATTAAAAAAATTAAGTGGGCTGCCCAGTGTTAGTTGGGTCACTGATCTGCTGAGTTTAATGGACCAGCAAGACCAATATATAAATTGTGTTGGCCCAAAAAACAAATCGGCCCACCGGGAACATGTCTGGTATGCCAGATAACCACTCTGTCCCTGGCTGACATGCAATGCAATTAATCAATCACAGGTGGATGGAACTAAATATGTAATATGCTGTGATGTGAAAGGAGTCAGGATGCATTCAGACTGGGTCACTGAGGCTACATTCAAGGATGGTCTAAGGCACTTTTGGTCACACTATCGTAACAGTGTGAATGAATGTGTCATGGACCACATTAAGGACCACTCACCCTGACCTGACTCCAAACAAGCAACAGTTTTCTAATTCCTGCTATTTCCAGAAAAAAAAAATAATAAAAGAATCCAACCTTATGGGATGTATCATTAGCAGAAAATCTGCTTATTCTTTGTTAGTTTCTGCAACAACAGTGAACTAAGTAGCTGCAAACCCAGCACCAAAGCTCAGTCCCGAGCTGTGTCTTATAAAAATCCTTGCCCCAAACGTTTAGAGCTGAGACCATCACGTTTCTGCTTCTCTAAACTTGTTTTTTTTAAAGCATAACATAACTAACATGACCAATCAAAGCACCTTAGGAATGTGCTGCAGGTGACAAGGAACACACAGCTCATGGATGTGAGAGGAAAGCTGCTGTTTAATTTTACCTCAGACCTACAGGACAGACAAACTTGCAGCCTTCTTTCTGCTGCTTTGCTACAGACACAAACTGAATATAACACAAAAAGTGCTCAGAAAAACAGAGTATGCACTTTTGAATTGCTCAAGGTGAGAAGGTGTGGAGCTAAAGCAAAGACAGTATTTACTGTCATTTAGTAAGTGCATAGAAAAGGATTGTATCAGAGGTGGCAGATCCATTATAACATAGATAAATGAGTTGATCAGTGTGTAACTGCACTGACATCATCAAACCTCTCAACAGCAGAAATACTGCAGCTTTTGATGCACAGGCACAAATGTACTTCTAGTGTTGAGACAAAATGAGTTGTTTTTCAGGCTAGAATTAGCTTTATCTTCAGATTTTTAACACTCTGTTAAAATTTAAACAAGAAGAAGTGAAAGAGTGAACTTTCTTCCCCTTCTTTTTATCTTTACAATTTTAGTAGCACACTTTAGGAAAAAGTATTCATTGGCAGAGCTGGGCTTGTAAAAGTAACATATGCCTTCTTTTCACAAGCTGACACAATTAACCAAGACCTTAATGAAATGTCTGTGATATGCTTTGGTGAAAAATAATACAGTGACACTGCAGCAGCTCATCCATTAATTTAAACCTCTAGTCAAGCAGATCGTTTTAGGCGTATGGAGTGACCCATAAGTCAACTCAGTCTCTCTCTTTCTTAAGGTCTGCCTCTTTTAAGGTCTGTAGTAACTTATAACCCTTGGAGCACATTAATATGATATGATAGAGCATAAAATAAAAAGCCTGAGAGCTCAGACTGCAAACCAAACTCAGGTGGTGATTTTATTCTCACATACTTCTATTTTCCTTGTGTACAGTGCAACTATGTAGGCAGTATGGCCATCAGGCTATGGGTAACTCTTTTAGACATATATAGTCCCATCACAAGTCATGTTGAACTGGCCCACATTGTAAAAACACACAATTCTGCAGCCATAACAATTCCATTCCTCTGTCTTTTGTTTAAATATAGTAGAGGCAAACTTTAAGAATGGTTATCTAAATGATCAGTTTTAACTTCTACTGTAATAATGATGCCAAAACTAGAATTTTAAACTTCAAACTTGTAAAAAACATTGAATAATATATATATTATTATATTAATATTAAATAAAGAATTACTAATTCATTAATTTGTCTTATTAAATTAACTATGTGTCTACTGATGAGCAAAGCAAAAAGCAAACGCAAAATGTTTTCAGCTTCCCATCTCCAAACAAATGCAGCATCATTTGAAAGGGAAGTTAGGAGATATTAAGGGAGGATGCTAGTAACTTAGCCTGCATATCTGAACAGAATTGTTTTTTTTTTTTTTTTTAGTTTTTGTGTTAACAGTGACTTCAGACACCTAAATATACTGTATTTTCTCAAGCACAGAAAAAAAGAGACTTTTCTATATGTCCCTTTTAAGTCTGCATGCCACATGTTCTTTCCTCATTGCAGTTTACCCATTGACAAAGAGAGGCACTCCACATGGAATCAGCTTGTGCAGTCAGTCAGGAGGCAGGCTGACAGGTGCTAAGACCTGATACGTTTCTTATCATCAAGCTACCTTCTCTTGGCTCATCAGTCCAGAGTACATCATGCACTTGCTGACACACAAACACACACACACCCACGTCACACACTGCACATAACAACATCACACATTGTCAAGAGTGAAAAAAAAAAAAAACAAACCAAAAAACCAAAACAATTCTGCTCAGATTTGCAGGCTAAGTTAACCAGCGTCCTAACCAGCGTTCTCATTAGAGAAAAAAATTAGATTTATTTCCGAGTTTATTTACTGTTTTGGAAAGGAAAATCTTTTTTTGTGCTGTGGCAGTTAATGCAAAGCATTAGTTTATTTCTTCACTCTGACTTTAAGAACTAAATGCTTCCATACAGTGTAAATCAGTGTACAATGGGATTACATGGTTGTTGCCACAGAGTGCCTCATTCCTCATGTCTTATTAAGGCTATAGCCCTGTGCTGCATCACTCCGACTGTCTTATCATTTTACATAAGAGCCATATAACCAGGAGGAAGGACTGCAATGGTAGCCAGAAGCTATGAGGTGACATTTACGATTTTAATATGACTTAATTAAGAAATAGCGGGGGACACCAGCCTCTCTCTTCTTCACTGTTCCCTTGGAAAGCTCATTTCATGCTCCAGAAAGCCTTCACATTACACACACACACACACAAGCTTGTACATCTATTTGTCTGCATAAGACTAGGAGATACAAAATAAGGAATCCCAGACAGTCTTAAAGCGTATCAATCCAGTAATAGCTAAAATTCTGTTTCAGTGCTACATGCAAACATCATTTTCTGCAGATATATTAAGTAAATTTATACTGTCGGGCATTCAGAGGATATTGCACTGAACTTATGGTTTACTTAATTACTTCCACCCTTGTATGAGTTCTTGAAGATATAATGTTAATGTTTGAAATATTTCTCTACCAAAAACATAAGAAACATTAGAAAAGATAAGTCTAAAAATTTTTTTAGGTGGTGTTAAAATCAAAAGTTTTTGTAGGAGGGATTTTGGATATTTCTTTAGATCACCTGATAAATCAGAGACTACTATTAACAGAAAAAAAACTTTGTTTGAAACACAAAATGTTATGTGAAACCGGCCATGTATAAAGACTTTTAGCCAGAAAGAACCATTTATATTACGATATACACTACAAGTTTGCGCACACATTCCCATTGGGTTTAATGGGAAAGTATGTCCAAACATTTGACTCTAAGTACTTGTAAACAATAAGCTAAACTGTAAAGTATGAAAGAAGTATTAAAAAAAACGTTTCCTTTCACACTTTTATTCTTATATGAAATAAAATAATTGCCCTTTTCATTGTTTTAAAGACCTGTGAACCCAGAAAGCAGTTATCTACATTTTCCTTAGGTCACATATATCACCATAGCAACCTGTGGAGCAAGGAGCAAAGTCCTGTCTCTCCTGTTTAGCAGCTGGGAGCCTCAGGGATGAGAAGCGAGGAGAAGTCATGAGTAAGATGATACACTGCACAAACCCAGGAGACTACATCATCATCCTCATACACTTGCTTGTCTTTAACAAAAGCTGTCTGCCTCCCTCTGTCCAAGACTCTCTGAGCTTACCTCGAGGTTTATGCAAATTATCAAGCACAGTGCCATTTGGTGAGAAGAAGGTGCCTTATATCACAATGAATACAATTAACATTAAATTTAATCTTTTCCTTTTATTTATCTAGTTCATTAATATTAACCAACTGATGCTCCAGTTGTTACTGCTCTTCCTATCTTATGGAAGAACTTCATCATTGTAGAGTTGTGTAAATGTACATGAAAGCAGATCTAGTCCTAATCTTTAGCTTCTTTGTATTGTTTTTTTTTAAAAATGATGTGTACATTTTTTTTCCCTCTCTTCACTCCTCTCTCCTGCTTGTGTTTTTATGTGCATGTGTTGTTGTGGGTGTACTTGCCTGCAGTCAAGCTGCTGATTTCAGGGGAGTTAAAGAAAATGGAGCCACCAAGAACATTTGGCAAGCCTGAGCATCATGTACTGTAGAATAACTAAGCACCTTAGTGCTTTCGGCTGTGTTGCTGCCTGCGATTTTTACACATTTTCCTCAAATTATTGAAAGCTGAGAAAAGTGTGTTTAAGACTCATAGTCACATTTATACAGCGCTTCATACAATTTGAAAGCTGATGTACAAAATTGCAGGTTAAATTATATCTTCATTTCACCTTATTAGTTTTTATTTATTTATCTGTGCTTTTTATTTCAGGGTAGCCACAGAATTAACAGGATCGACCGTTAATAACAGTGATAGAGACGATTTCTAAATGGTCATTTCTTCACATTATTTTGTTTCTAGTTAGGAGGAATGCATATCTCCCTGTTTGCTTAATTTTTATATTTTGTTTTACATATATGTTGCATAAACTTGATTTTCTCTCTTTTTTATTTCATAGCTCTAAAGCTGTTTTATTTGATGACACGTTCTAAAAACATCCAACTAAGGTAGTGAAAGACCAGAGAGGTTGTGTAATACAAGAGAGAAAAGAAAAAAAAAAATGACATAAAAAAAGCATCATCCAACCAATTAGATTGTTTGGCAACAGGTCAGTGACATGAGCAGCTCAGAGAGAGAGAGTCTTATGGGAGTAAAGGAGATTAGCACTTCACCACTCTGTGAAAGATAGTAAGGTCAAACAGTTGTGACTCTGGGTTTTGGATGTCTTTGTTTAAGCCCCCATAAAGACACACTCCGTAACTTTCCAACCTTAAAACTTCATATTCCTGACTCGTTTGATGGCACACTGGCATTTAATATGTACATTGTTGGAGCTATTGCTGTGAGAAACCATACTTTACAACTTCTGCTTCTGGGGTGCTGCATGTCGTTGTAGCTGAGTTTCGCTTTAAGCAACGTGCTACACATGAGCATTGAATGGGCATTTTGACTTATTCAGCAAAGAAAGGCAATTAGACATTATCTGAGGAAGAAAGGAAACGAAAGAGAGAAAGGGACAGAGCAAGAGATGAGACAAAAGTTAATATAGAACTGTCCTTTGCTGTCTGGAGAGAGTGCACAGCACAGGTAGGATGCAAGATGGATGCCGAGATAGCCATTGCTAGCGGGCGCATCACAGACCAAATCTGCAAAAGCTCTGTAGTACAGCTTTATTGCTGAACAAAATATTTATGTTTTGAAGGAACATATGTTTTCTTTCCATATAAGGCCTTCCTCATTTCAGCAAGGTATTAATAAACCACATTCTGTGCATGATACAACAGCACCACTCTTTAATGGAAGAGTCCAGGTGCTAAACTGAGCTGCCTACAGTCCAGACCTAATTACTATTTGTTTGCTGCACTTTAAAATGTAGAATATGACAAAAGAAGACCCTTAACTGTTGAGCAGCCAGAATCATAGATTACGCAGGAATGAGAAAACATTTAATTCTCAAATCTCTTAGTTCTTCTCTCCAGTGTCCAATCCCATACAAAGTGTTTTTTTAAAGTGATGCATGCACAGTGGCAAACAGTTTTAACATTAGTTGTTGGCAATAAATTAAGCAATCAATAAGAAATAACCTTTCTTCATCTCTTCATCTTAGCATTTAATATACAGTGAATTAAATCACTGCATTCTCTTTTTATTTACACAATGAGTTCATCTTGTTTTGGAAATGAGGCTGTAGATTAGGATCCTTTTGAGCCATGCCCTATGTGGATGCTGTGTCAGTAGCCTGGGAAACAAGAGTTTGTGTTTAAATATACACGGTATACTGATGTCATGCATCTCTCATTCTCCAAGACCTTATTATTTCAGCCCTCAGCAATTATGAGAATAATTCCATTTTACATGCAAACAACACTAAAAACAAGTATTGACTATAGAGTACAGCCTGTGTTCTTTGATTCTGGTCATAATAATAAACAGATTTTACTGTGATTATAACTTCTCTTGGTTTGTAGTCACGGTTCTTTGCTGCCAAACCCATTAAGTGAAATACAACAAGAAACAAAGATAAAAATGAACCACGGTGGGAGAAAAAGCACTGAAACTACATTAACTTGCAAAGATAGACTCATTCTAATTAGCAATGCCATGTTCAGAGTGCCTTCCCACTTGTCAAAAACCATTTGTCCTAATTCACTGCTATGCCTTTAAGACTTCAAATTTCTTCATGTGTCCATCATTTCTTTTACTTGTAAAAATTGGTGTCAGGGTGAAACTTAGAATGCATGATGACTTCATTAGTGGCCCTTCTCGGTGATTAATTGGCGTGCTGTGTCACTTGGTATGACAGAGATGCATGATGCCAGACAGCGCTGCAAAAGGAAACAAGCAACATGATCGTGAGTGTGTAGGTGATCACACCCTCTCTGCTGTTAATGGCTAATACACACTCATACATTAGTTAACAGTGTCATCACACTCATTCTGTTTAGTTTTAACACACAAATCTCACTATCAACAAGAACAAAAGGACCTGGCCGAAATATAGCCAACTTCACTGAAAGGAAGGATCTATGGTCCATTTCAATCTCACACTGCACAGCTTTGTTTGGTGACAGCAATCTGTGTTTCACTTTTTACTACATTTCCTTCTTCCTCATCTTCTTTTTTCTTTTAGTACCATGCTGCTGGCATAAGACCAGCTGTGTGAGCACCAAAGATGCTGGCATCTCTCTATCTAAACAGGAGAGGAAAGACATCAGAGGAATCTTAGTGCCTCAGACCTCAAGGGGCCAGAGATAAGAAAATCCAATGTGTTTGAAGGCTTCCATGGGCTCCCCATCACAGAATACTGAACTGGAAGGAGCAAAAAAATTTAATATCCTCTGTCCTCTGTACATACAAGAGGGAAGGGTTGGGGTGGGGAGGGTGGTAGTAGGAAGGTAGAAGTGGAGTAGCTGAATAAGGGGAGAGTTGGTGGTAAAGTAAAGTCAAGTGCAGGAGATGCACAGAAAGGCCAGGGATAAAGTGAGACAAGGGTCTCAGTGTCGAGATAAGAAAAAGTAACCACAGGCGCAAAAGCTGTCTGCTGGTTTTGATCTGGTAAATGCTTCCCACTAGGAAAACCAGTCTGGCCTTTGATGTGGTGATCTGACTGATGCTGTCTCTAACGACTTTGAACAGGGTGTCTGGAGTTGGTTTAGCAGGGAATGCAGCCTGCCTCTCTAGCACAACTAGACTTGACAGAAAGAGAGATCTCTGCAGAGTAAATTCAAATTGAATCAATTTTATTGATACAACCATTGTACTGGGTCGGCTCCCACGTCAGTAATGGAGCAAAATAGTAGAAGACACTTTTTAACCTGAGGGACTTGCTATCTGAGACCAGAACTCAATATTAAATGCACCCTCACAGTATTAAAGTGCATCTATCTTTGATGAAAACCTTTGGAAAAGATTTGATTCAGGCTACAGCCTCAAAGCATGTTACCTGCCTGTTAGTGGGTCCCAGTTAGTGACTGTTACTTTAATGTTGCCATGTCTTGTTGCAGGCAAGTCTTGTATTTACCCAATACTTAGCATTAGCCAGTGAATCATTTTGGAGATTATAAGTAGAATAACCTATACTAACAGATAAATAGGTGTCTGTGAATAATTTTTGATAATCTGGGTCATCTGGTTCTCAGTCTGAATCACTGCTTGATCTGTAAGCTACTGTTTTCTATCAGCGTTTATTCACATGAACCTTAAGATCGCTATTGCTGAGCAATAGATTGCGTAGGAATTTCCCAGTTCGAGTATCACCACTTCCACACACAAAAAGATGCAGAAAACCTCCCTTCTTCCTGCCCATGGTAGCAACATCCTCCACATGCTTAAGTAGCTGATTATTTTCCCCTAGCATATACCATTGTTTTGCTTTTCTTTTTTCTACATTTATGTTGTCTTTCCCCAGCATGCAAAGTCCGCAGTGGCCTTCTCCTCTCATAGTTTGCTCAAATCTCTGTGAAGTGGTGAAGGACCCTGGCTTCTTTCCTCCAGCAGTAACACTGAAATATGTGGCACTGTTTGGGACAGCTAGAGGATAATGTCAAAGGTGTTTACTTCCTGAAATGAAGGTTTTTGGTTATGCTACTGGCACGTGAGCTGGTTAGTTTATATGTCATTTAGTCCACTTTTGTCCCAGATCAGTTTCACTCCAGTGAATAGCCGCATTTGTCCTCAACTTAACAACATTACAGGCTCACAAAAATGCCATAAAACTCTGAGATGAGATGACAACATAACAACTGACCAGTATTTTTGCTGCCAGAATGCAACCAAGTTGTCTATTTAAATTTCACCAATATAGGCATTTTGCACAAGAAATACAAATGTTATTTTTTTCTTATAGCAAGTTAACAGTCTTAATATCTTCAAGAGATGTATATTTTCAGGTTCTCATTTTATTTTTCCCTGCAAGTGACCCATATTAAAAAATGCTATCAAATTTTCTGGCAGTGATTTAGCACAGATGAGGTCTTAACAAGCACAAGTGGACACCTCTCTAAGACAATAAGTGGGCCTATGATTTAATTATAACCCCGATGCACTGTGGAGATAAATAAAATGGTTTTGATGTTTGAGAACATTATGTTTCATATGCTAATTAAGGAGAGCCTCCAACTCTTTCTGCAAAAAAGTGCTGCACTGCTGTATCAATACAATGACTAATGAATGCTTAAAAGTCCTTTCACTGAGATATTTTAGACAAAAATTAAAAGACATTAATAATCCTAATGGTGCTAGAATGACATTTTTGTATATTTCCATATAATTGCTTATGATTACTTGAAATTTGATTACAGTATATACCACAGACTTCTTACTCTGCAGCATTATTATAGCCATTCATTCTTTTATGGCAGTAGCTACTGGCTGATGCACCTGGCCATCACAGAGAAGCCCCCATTGTGCATCAGTCCTCTGCTCACTGGCATGGAATCAATACAGAACTGCAGATGTGAGCAAAAGCTGCAGAGGATGCGCACACAACACAATACCGCTGTGCATGTGTTCACACCTTTCACTGCAATATTGTAAAAACAGAGGATTCCCTCCAAGACAGAGTCCACAATTTCTGACTTGGTATATGTTAAAACTTTGAAACAAGACAGCAAGACTGAGAGTTTTAGAGGGTAAAGCAGTGCCATTTAATGTTTTATTAAAGCATGATCAGTCATTGTGATAAAGGTTATGCATTTAAGTAAAATGTAGCTTCTGCTTGTGGCGAGTGATAACCGATTTGACATTTTATCACTGTAGAATTAGGTTTTATAACTTTTGCTAGATTAAACTGAAAGAAAAGGAGTTCAAATCTGTCCTCACGTGATCTAGATTGGGCCTAACAGTCTCTCTTTCTTTTATGTAAACAGTTGTACAGCAATATGATATTAATACAGTGATTCCCCAGGAACCATGTACAGCTTGCAGATCAGAGAAAATGAAGGGTAGAAGGTTTACTTACAATCTCTGAAAGCAGACGTTTAGACAGGAGGTTCTTCCTCTATGCAGGAAACTACCATGAACACACACAAGCTTCAGGACTGTGATGTGTTCACCTGTTGAGAGACAAATAAGAAAGAAAGTGTCATACTAAGAGGATGCTGAATAACTCTCTTGTGCTCAGCATCAGTTTTGGTCCATAAAATCCTCTTCTGTGACATAATTCTAATGCTAAGAAATCAACAAAGGGGACAAGGAGTTTATGAAATTACAAAATGCAGATTGTGAAAACCCTTCAACACAAACTGCAGCCTTCAGATCTCATATTCTACTGATGGACTGTACCCAGTCAAACTAACTTGTCATCAGAAATTATCACAAGGAAATATAATTGTTCAGGCCATTCTCATCAGAAAATATGCAATAGGTATCTTTATCCACTTGTTCAGTACTTTGTAGTCCAAAGTGCTGAATAGTCAGATTGTAATGTATTCTCAGGCTGCTGCTTGGTAAGGCAGCATTCATGGGACATGATGGGAATTGTGATGCATTAATACAAAACCGTATAAGTAACTATGAATATTTTTGTAATTGTCTAATCGTGTATTTTGTGACATTGAATCTATGTAAATTCCTTCTAACCCTCACTATGTGCTTTTATGTGCTTTTTAGTGTAATGCTGGTATTTTGTATTGGTTCAAAGTGCTGATTTGTCAAACATGTCAACTCCTTTGAGTTCAAGAGGTTTTTGTCTCAGCTGGAATAAATTCTGAAAATTGTGGGGCAGTGATTGTTGCTGCTGCTTTCAAATCAACCAAATCCTTAAATTTGAGCTTTATAACGGAACCGAACAGAATGTATAAGGACTTTTGGTTTATGAAATATTTATATTAATGTAATATTGCAATTGCTTTTATATTTTATTTTTAATATAATTGATATGTGGCTTCTAACATGATTTACTATGTAGTATCACTCCAAGAAATGTAATTTCCGCTACTTTTTCTTTTTCTGTTATATATCCCAAGTTTCCTAGTGGCTATTGAAGGATTTCCAAATATTATGAATTTGTATATAAATACATGTGGATAAATGTTAACGTGCTTAAAACTTAAACTATGTAGGTAAAGGGAATAAAAAAAATGATAACATAGCAGTTGTACAATTTTGGACTGTTTTATAGTATTTTTCTGCACTGTGGACCAATGTAACCACTTCATGCACTTTTATGTTGTTAGGTTGCTTTGTTTCATTGCTGCTTACAGTATATTGCACACAGCAAAATTACTCTTACCAATTTTTAAATGTCTATTGATTTGCTGGTGATACAAGTATCTGTCCTGCAAGCTTCACCACAGGCCAAGCACTGCCTATCCTCAATGATTCACAAGTAATACTCCTTAACCTCACCCTAGTTTTAAATTCAAATAAGACAAATAACCTATGACCCTCCACCTCCACTGGAGACTTTGACCATCCTATCATTAATACTTCAAGTGAAACCCATATCACTCTTTCAGTTATACATAAACCAAAGAATTTTGCTCGACTCCAGGCTTTTATTAAAGGCTCAAATTAAACATCTGGTCCATAAATAAAAAATCAAACTAGGTTTCCAGTACAGAATCAAATAATGTCTTTCTTCCCCAAAGCGTGGAACCATTGTGTTAAACTTTCATATCTGCCCTTAGCTATGAAACTGCCCAGTCAACATTCCAGCAGTTAAATCCTGCATTTCAGTGTCTTATTTTTCACCAGAAATTACATTAAATCTATACTCATCATAGTTATCTTTGTCAAACAGTTAACAAACTCTCTCCAGTGGTAGAAAGAAATATATCATGTTGTTAATTTATGAAAATCCTCTGCTCAAGCCTCTACACCCCACACTTCCAACCCCTTCCCCATGTCTTTTTTTAAATTTAAGTGTAGGAAATACAATCTTTGATCCAGTAATTGCTCAATCTTAGATATTCCCTTTGTAGGCATAAATTGTCTCCAGAACTATAGACAGTACTATGCATCCCAAAAATGAAATGAATTACAGATAAGACATGCATTCCTCTGGGTGATGTTAATAGTTAATTATCTATGGTTTTTATTTTTCAGTCTTATAACTATTTTCATTTTATTGTTTGTTTTGTTGTGTGTTTTTGCAAATTAAGTTCTTATTATTTTTTTTTATCACAGGTCTCTTTGAAAACTAGATTATCTAAATGAGATTCCATTAATTAAAATGGAAATAAAAAATAAAAGAAAATGAGTTCTTTAAAAAACAGTAACGGCATGTGTTTTTCATTGTTTGTACCAGTGATAAGTCGTCTAAATAAAAATATTTCCATGCAACATAAACATTATTCATCAGCTTTATTTTTCTTAACAGTAAAGCTGCTACAGCACTGCAATGTAAACTACACTGTCAGTTTAACCACATTTACATTTTTTCACAGAGAAAGAAGCAAATTCTCAAACTGATGTCACTGTAGTGTGAAATCGGCAGACCGTTCCTGCACAAACAAACAAGACCACACAGCACTTCTTCAGCAACAGTTCTCTAACCTGTCAGGAGGAAAGTAGCTGGTTCATTCATTACCGTATCACGCAGAATTATCAGGGCTGCATGCCCCAGAATCCGTACAGCTAACTTATCAGAGCTGGTCTTGCTGAGTTTTTGGAGCTTTTTTTTTGTCGTGTTTGTTGTTTTTATTCCTGTATATCTGTAATGCCTTACACTGTTTATTCACAATGCTACATATCTGTTTGAGTAAGAGTGTGTTAACAGCTTTTGATAAGTAGATATTTTTGTGATCTTCTTTCAGGCTGTTGTATCTTTTGGTGATAGCTGATTGGCATATTGACTGAAACTATATAACTTTGCACTGCTGGAAAATCCTATAATCAGAAATGTTGAAAACAAATTAACAGCTGATGTACTACTCTGTTGCGGATAAAAATGAAAACTTAAAAAAGAAAATCAAGTTAAAATTAACAGTAGAGGGCTCATACTAGTCACCTTAAAAGACTAGGTTGAACTGAAGTCAAATTATCCTTCAAGTGTTTGTTCACACAACTCACTGAATCATGCTATTATCTCAGTCTTTCATCACACTTGTCTAAAGAGAGACAGAATGAAATATTGCACTCTGTTTGAGCACAGTGATTTGGGTTTAAATGAATAAAGAGCAAGCAGATCTGTTTTTTTTTATAATTATTTTAATAAGTGATAGACATTCAAAACAAGCTGCCTGTCGCTTTGATTGAATGATGCAAAAAGAAATGGAGTATTGCTCTAACATAAAGCACTTACACTAGCAGTCTTTTATGTCCTGATCCAGGAGACTTTTTTTTTTTTTTTTTTGCATGTCCAATGTCAACAAGAATTTGACTTGGCATAAAAATAAGGGTAAATTAATTAGAACCAAACAGACTCGGTGGTGATTTTTGTACTGGCTAGAGTTAATGTTTCATAAGCTTTTTCAAAGTGGGGACCAGCTGCTCCTAACATGAAGGTTTATTAGTATTTCAAACCACTGTGGACAATAAAGTAGATATGTTTGTGGTTTAAAATTAAAGGTTTTTTACTTAGTGTAGAAATGAGCACAAGCAAGAAAAGAATAGTTGGTAATGCTATAAACAGAACGATAACAATTCAGACTTTTGTAAACATTAGAAAATCTGACTTATTGATTTTTTTCTGTTTAAATAGTTTAATTGAGGCTCAGTAATTCTAATGGTAGTTTTCAGGGTACAAAGTTCTTTTCTGAGAAGCCGAAATGTATAAAGCTTTGCATCAACTATATGCTGTAATTCATGTATAAACAACAATAACATGCCCACTTATTTGTTGAAATACTGTAGGCAATATCTTAACCTGAATAAGATGAAGAGTTTCAAGAGTTTTACCATTGTTGTCTTCATTAACATATGACTGGGTTAGAATGATCATAGAGATGTTGGTGGTCCAAGACAATGTTTTAATAAAGGAATCATTTTTCGGATAGGTCTCAGAAAAGATTAGAGGTTCAACTGCTCCCATAGACACCACACTATATCACTGTACTGATTTCTGTCTCTAGGAAAACTAATTTGTGTAAAATGTGATAAAATGAGACTTAGAGCAACACTACATACGTTTCCTACCTTAAAATATCTTAGAAAGATTTGTCCAGCTCTTTGGCTCAACCAAGTACTGAAGAAGCTGTGTGCACTTATGCCCAAGTTGATATTGTGTGATGAAATCGTGATCTTGTATTTAAATAAAATGACTTAAAAAAAAAAAAAAAAATTATATGCACTGCCTCTAGCACTACATGACAGCACCTGGGTCCAACTGGACTCAAAGCAGTCTGACTATCACTTAATTATGGCGTCCCATCTTGTTTGAATTCATGTTTGTGTTGTTCTTACTCTCAAATGTAAGTCGCTTTGGATAAAAGCGTCTGCTAAATGACTGTAGAATAGAATAGAATAAAATTAAGCACTTTGGAGTCATTTGGAGTGTACGCTGACATTCATCATGTACATTCCTGGGCTGAGAAACCACTCTTCATGGTTTTCTGTTCCAACCAGGATCATTCTGTGACAGCTGTGGTTTGTTTTACAGCATTGCCTCACATGCCAGCAAATGGATATCAACACACTGGTCGTTTTGAATGCCAAACATGACTGATTCAGCAAAGAAACCCATGAAGACATTATCAGAGGAAGCGTGGAAAAGAAAGAGAGAAAGTGACAGAGCAAGTGATAATACAAGAATCAACATCAGACTGGCTTTTACTTGCTGGATAGAGCTCATAGAAGAGACAGGAAGCAGGCAGATGCCAAACCTTAATTAGAGGGTGCCAAAATGCAAAAATCTATCAAAGCTCAGTAGTGACTTTTTAAAGTAGTCCACTTTAAAAATAACCTATTAGAAGAGTGAAGACACTAAGTTGTACAAGACTTGAAGAACTTGACGTGTATCTGTAGAAGTGGGCAATCTCTGCAGGTGTTGTTGTAAAATGATTGAGTTTTATGGTTTTCATCCTCCGCACAGTCTCTAAAAGTACATTGACACAATTACACAATTTTCTTATTTGGACCTGTTCAGTGGAATTGACAGGTTTCTTTTTCTGAAAGGTGCTTTTTGCCTTGTGAAATGACTTTTGCTCAAATCAAGTTATTTGAACTTATTTCAGATTCGGACAACTGATGGTTGAAAGCAAAGACATGCTGGCAGGTGCTTTGCTTTTTGCTGAGTTTTACAAGAATCCAACAAAAAACTGGCAGACTGTTCCTCCCCCTTCTTGACTTAGGGGATGTCATTATGTTTAAAAAGTTTGTCACCTATCTGCCTCTTAATTTCACCTCTCATTCTCAACTTTTTCTTTTCGCTTTTCTTCTGATCTCACATCATACTGATATTCCACAAAAAAGAAAAATAACACTGTCTGTTTCCGTCTCCATCGTCCATCCCCGCACCCTCCCTTTTTCTTGGACAAATACATGCTCTTTATTTGTCCTGCACAAACAGTAACTGTCTGCACCTTTTCTTCTCTGCCTTCTCCTGAGAATATTGGGCCAAACATATCCTAAACACCATCCTCTTCCAAAAGGCTGATCATATCAATGCCTGATACTTATACTGTTTTAACCCGTACAATCATACAAAAATGTAGAATGTGACTGAGGGCAAAATATAGTAAAAAAGGGAAATATTTTTTTGAAGAAGTCCAGTTATCTTTGCAGATTTAAAGCTTTATCATGTTTAATTGATGGGTAGCATATTGTACACAACCTTTAAATATCAGCATTACACCCAGTAGCACGGCAACTGCCTCGTTACTATGGTAATGTCATGAGATGCTTCATAGCAGTCATTATTGGTAATTACAGCTCATTAGTCTGTTTGCCTAAACCTTGATTTTTAACCATGAAAGGGAACCAAAGAAAAGCAGACCAAATGTTTGGTGTCTGGGTGTTGTTAGAGTATAAATTTAAATGATGACAAAAATATATGTTCACACAAAAACAAACAAAACAACATCAGTGTGTGTGTGTGTGTGTGTGTGTGTGTGTGTGTGTGTGTGGTGGTGGTGGTGTGGGGGGTATTATATATTAAATCATACCTTTACTAATTATTATTACAATATATTATTTTTGTTTATGTGAAAAGAAAGCCCCAAAATACCCCTAAAAGGCGAATTATATCTTGAAAATTGAGGAATGTTGTTATTAAACTGCTACTATCTTGTGCATCCTCATGGATACATTTGAAATCTACTGTAAGTTATGATCTAGTAACTTCAAAATCTGATTATGATACTGTGTTTTTTGCTTTTATTTGGGAGGTTTTGTATGTGGATTTTGGATTTTAATAAGAAGAAATAAACATTTACCAAAAATAAAAAAAAAACAAAAACAAAACAAAAGCTTACATCCTTCTGTCATTCTGACCATGCATGAAAGCACCAGAATTATGGATTTGATATGGCTGTTCAAACATGTAGGCAGGATTAGATTTCTTTGTGTATAATTGAAGAAGATGTTCTTCACACTTCACACGGCAGATGTGTTGTTTGTATCCACCATGATTTGGAGGAGAGAGAGTCGCGGTTCTATAGTTGAAGCTCAGCTGTCAGTATATGTGTGTTTTTTCTCTTTCTTTTAAAAAATAGAAGAAGATGAAAGCAAGGCACAGGTTGTTGGATAGGGAGGTGTTTCCTGTTGATGTAGCAGCAGATAGGTCAGGAAATCAGAGTGCTTTCAGTGAACAACAGAGAGCTAGCTGGTTGCTGCAGTCTTGCTCAGTGTCTGTTAAAGTTTTTGTCACTTGGTTGATTAATGAAAGCAAAAAAACAAACAAACAAACAAAAAAAAACAAAAAAACAAACAAAAACAAAACAACAAAAAAACAACAAAAAAAAACTGCGATCATTAATCTCTGTTATTTTCCAGCAGTTAGATATAAGTGTTAACAACCAATACGTAAATAAACAAAAAATTATTTTAACAGAAGAAGCATTTAAATAGGAAACACCTCAATAAATTGATAAATAATAAGTTCATGTTCATTCTCTGTACCGCTTGTTTCATTACGAGTCGCGGATAAGCTGGAGCCTATCCCAGCATTAACAGGTGAGAGGCAGGGTACACCCTGGACAGGTCACCAGTCCATCGCAGGGCCAACACATAGGGGACAAACAACCATTCACACTCGCACACACTCCTAGGGAGGATTTAGAGTAATCAATTAACCTAACATGCATGTCTTTGGATGGTGGGAGGAAGCCAGAGTACCCGGAGAGAACCCACGCATACACTTGGAGAACATGCAAACTCCACACAGAAAGGTCACTGCCCTCAAGGTTCGAACCTCCCCCAGCCGAGAGTCGAACCAGCAACCTTCTTGCTGTGAGGCTGCAGTGCTAACCACCACACCACCGTGCAGCCTAAAATAATTAATAATAAATAATAAGTTCTGTAATTTAATTATCACATCAAAAAACAAACTCTTTATTGGGGTTATTATTAGCAATTGGAATAGTGAGGGATTGCAGATCAGAACAAAGGAGACCATGAGGCCAGAGAAGGAATCCTGATGAGAGAGAAGAGTTGGAAAAGGGAAGAAGAGGATGTAAAAGGTATCAGAGAGAACTGTTTTCAAATAAGATTATTGGATGTTTTATACTTTAAACATTAGTCAGGCACTACCTTAGTTATACACCTTGTCATGTTGAAGGTAATGTGAGTTTGTGACTGAGTAGAAATGCTCACCTACTCGTTTTGTGGGTCTCGCATGCCGGCAGTTCGGCTTTATAAACCTTTGTTTGTGTCTGCTAATTACAAAAGTTGTTGTGAGCTACAGTTTAAACTCCATGAGCTGTGGTAATGGATTTGATCTGTCATCAACTACAAACTGCTGGCATGACTTTTAACAAGCAAGATGCTGTAAAAACCTTTAAGACTTCAGTTTTAAGAAGCCACTTGACAAAAAGTTGAAACTCCCAGTTGTTATATGGAAAGTAGAGTTTAACTACAGTTACAGTTCAACTTGACCATTTGATTGGATTATTATTATTCTTTTTCTTCTTCTTCTTCTTCTTCTTCTTATTTTATTATTATTATTATTATTATTATTATTGGGTTATTATACATGCACGGTAGTATGCAGGAGTATGTCTGATAACTCGATAAGGATAAATCTTCAAGACATTGTGCCATTTCTAACTGATCATGAATGTAGGTGAATTCACCACGAGTTGCTTTTAAGTAACTTGACTGATGATTTTGTCAGATAATGTTGCAGTTATGAACTCAGGGTTTCTTTTTAAAGCGATGCCACATTTTGGAAATGCTTTATCTGACCTCTAGTTAGCATGAAATCTTAATGATCTGTTTGTTAGTCACTGTCTTCTAGACTATCTTACTATCTACCTTACAAAAGAAATTACAAAAAATGTGTGAACGAGTGGGCATTGCCTCCCAAGACTTGGCTTTTGAGAAGTAGACCTGTCCTCATTTTATCATTTCATAGAAGCAGATATAATCGCTTCATGGAAACTTTAAATAAATTATTGGAGAAGCTCAGCAGTCATCACATGTGGCTTATTCGTCATGATAGTTCTATATTTAATTAGCCCATCTGAAATTTGCTTTTATGTATTCTGTATGCAAAGAGATATTTTTTCCACACAGGAAATTATAAACATTCTACAAAAAAATGAGCACAAACTTTTCATGCAATTAGGCTTGATGGAAAACATACAATTTTTATCTACTTGAAAGAATTTTAAACTAGTTTTCATCCTTCTTTCTTTCACTTGTTAGTGCATTACTTAATCATCTACAGCATTTCTCTGTTCTTTCTTTAATTGTCGTTCACTGCATCTACTCGCTAATGGAAGCTTTAAAAGGACTATTAAAGTGGAAAATGATTGTTAAACAATTGAAATATATTTAACAAACCTCTTAGCCATTTTATTTTTTGCTTTAGCAGTGATGATTCAATGGAGAAGGCTGAGGCAAGGTGTCACCTAAAAGCTCATAATGAAGTGGGCTGTTTGTGAGGCAGGAAGTTAAGGTCTGTAACTGCTGAAGGTCCTGTTGTCAATATGCATCCTAATGCTTTCAGAAGCTCTTTCACTCCTGATTTCACATAGAGTGTAAGAGCAGGTGCTTTGGCCTCTTCTGCAAGATTGCACATGGTTGTGGCAAATAGCACTGCTGGATACATGTGAAGAGAAAAAAATAAAACAGAATGCCATTTAAATTTGGAAATCTGAGATAAACCTGCTCAAGCATCCAGACTCAATGATATCTCAGTGGTACAATCATTTTTAAACACAAATGTTCAATTTAATGCACTCTTATTGCACTGTACGTGTGCATGTGTTCCTGACTTGCATAAGCATTTTGCTTTTATGTGTGCTCATACATGTATGGCACTTAGTGACTGGTATGTTCTGCCTTTCATCTCCCCACTGTTAGATGTTCTTTCTGGCTCCTGACATTGCTAAAGCAAAGCTGCAGGTTGGCCTTTTCCTCCTGTGGCCTCTGCTGTGACATGCTTCACTTTACAAAAGGAATACTTACTAATTAAAGTAGTTCATCCTCGGGGGTTGTTCTCTTTTGCCAGCTTTTACTCACAGTGGAACTGAGAGGCTGACAGGTCTATAAGCACTACAGGTGTCCCTGAAAATTACAGGACAATAGAGTGGATTCATTTGTGTATATTTAATCCAGTTACGGATCTTATAGAAACTGTATGCATAAAAGCAAAGAACATAAACCAACTTACAGAACCTATGCAGACTTTTTAACTATAAGTGGCAGCATTGTAACCTAATCTGTACACTATACACACATACACAGTTTTAAGACCTAAATATACTTGCGTTTTACTCTTGTTTGCATAGATAATCAGCTCCATCGCAAGTGTAATTGTACTAGGAAACGCTCAGACCGGATAGAGTTGCCAAATTTGCAGGGTGTAGAGAGGTTGGTATTTAGATAATTTTGAGATCAAGGCAGAAAAAAGACATCAGCCGCAGTATCACAGGTGGTAAGTAAGGCCCCTAAACCCAGAGATCCCTCATTTCCAGTGAACTGACACTCAAGTCTTATAGTTTTTGCCTGTCTTGATGCACAATCTTTTATTTTTATTATTTTCTTTATGATATTCTCTCTGTGCGATCTCCTGTCGGCTTTCTGTGCAGCCTGCTGTCATTTCCTTAGACATAACACTGATGTAATGTCACAAACACAGATGCGTCCGCACACACAATCAATAAAAACGACAGTTCTGGGGAACACACTTGTTGGTGCTGCACCGTTTTAACCTTTGCGTATTGTTACTGCTGGACCTTGTTACATTTTTCAGTGAAGTGGAGGAGAAGATGACAAGATGTAAGGCTTATGGAGTCTTTGATTTTATAAAAAAATGTCCTCCTGATTTCACGGCAAAGAAATTCTAAAATAAATTCTTTTGAAAAAAACAGTCTCAACATTGTTATATGCAATTAAAGTATGGTTAATGCCATTATACAGCACTTATCTCTACCCATATCAAACCCATATCAAACCGCAGGCAGAAACAAAAAGACAACGTTATAAGCTGCTGAACATAATAATATATCTGATGACTCCTGGTAAATGCTTATGGTGATGTTTTTTAATTGCTTGTTGACAGTTATAACAAAATAAAGTGACAATACAACAACACACTGCTGCTTTCCTCTGCCCCAATGAGGACACACATTAAGAACTCAGCTCTACAGTAAGCCCACATTTCTTCCCTTTCCTACAACCCACTAACCTTTTCCCGAAATCATCATTCACACCAATAGTCTTATATGCTAACTTACATTCACTCCTCGACAGATCACCTGCTGGGTCTTAATCTTCCTAGCCTTTTTTCTGACATTTAATCTTTGCCCTTTTCTCTACTCAACCTGCCACTTTAATCAAATGGATTGCACTCTTTCTTTCGTGTTGACAACCCCCACCTCATAGACTTTACCCTTACTGGTTTTCCTGTTTTACTTGTTTTTCCTTGCATTGCTTCCATTTTCTTTGTCTATAAGTTGGGAGTTCTGAGCTCTGACACTGACTTTTGGCCCAAGGGGTAATTGCAATTCACACTTATTGTGTTACTGAAGCTACTTACAAGCAGAATCCAATTACAATGTGCAAGATTGCTTGCAGTTAATATGTCATCTGAATTTGGTTACTGATTATTATAAGATTCATTGCAGGTTATATAAAATACCCTACAAGCTTTTGTTAGCTTAGTAAATTCTGGTTGCTGTATGAAAAATCAGCTGAATAGTTTGGTGTTTTCCAGAAAAAAAAAAAATCGAGGAAATTTGCTGAAAGAAAGATAAATTAAATGTTTTACTTGTGTCTTTTATTAGGAAACACTCATGGATTATAAACAGACACACAGTGGAACTATTGCTTTTCTTCAGCACTTATTTCATGGTTTATGGCCTAAAGTACACCTCAAATGTCCTGCTAACTAAAAAAAAAAGGACAAAGAAGATATTAATGAAAATAGCATCCTTGTTGTCCCCTCCCTACTGCTGCAGAAGTGGTATAAAACTTGTCTTTGGTGGTCAGTATGCAAGATCCCAAAAATGTCAAAACATCTTTGACATGCCTTGCCCCTCTAGAAGGAAATTCATTTTCTGTGTTTAAAAGAAAACTCAGAATCCCACAGTGAGCAAATCTACAAGACAGTATTTTATGTAAATGCTTCCTTTTTTCAGATGATACCAACAGCAACTGTTTCTAAAAGCCATTCTGATAATTACAACCACTTAACTCTTCTTACCATGTACTCCATTAGCCTTTTAAACATTGTGCACTTAAGAATAATTTAAAAAACGTTCATTGTGAGCCTAAAGAAAGCTGTTTTGTTTTCCCCTGAGGGGCAGTTGCACAGACCATAAGAAGCTCACTTACTTTGCAGCTTTGTGTTTACACCCCAGGACAATCATATGTGATTAACCAATGCCAAGAGGAAAAATAAAGCCTGAAGGAGAAAATAAATGGGAAGGTGGGCAACTAATTAATATAGTCTTTTTGCAGACCAAAGTCGTGTGTATGTGTGTGTGTGTTTGAGATAGAAGCTGTGCTGGTGCTGATTGGAGGCAGTTGGAGGAAAGCCGATTTCTTATTCCCTGCACATCTCAGAGATAAGGTAGTATTAGCTACAGCATTGGGACCCCTGATACTTGCTTGTCTTTGAAATTATAACCAATTACCAGGATAATTTCTAACCTGGTTCTGGCCATCAGCACATATGACCTTATAATAATATTACGTGAGTAGCCTTTTTGAGTAATATTTGATCATTTTTTCTGTCATGATTAGAGGTTGCAAGCAGCGTTGTACAAAGACTTTGTTACTATACTTTCATGATTATTCTTTATTAGGTATCCTTTCAGTTTAATTCATTGCACTTGAACAGAAATATCTTTATGCTACAGATATTTTTAGGTATATACAATTACTGTTATTTATATTTAAAAAAGTTCCTATTTTGTATTGTTTAGCATATTCAGTCACCTTGTGATAAAAAGAGTTAGTGACATGCATGTGTACAAGGACAAACGCGATCCAAACAACCCTGCATATAGGTTATCCCTTGTTTGTAGCTTTCTGTAAACAAATTCTTGGAAGTTTTGAGATGTAAGAATAATTCTTGGTGTATATGTTGAGTTAGTATTTATCATTTATTTATTTTCAATACCAACTTTATTTTTTTCAGGATTAGGAGCACAAAGCTACCACAGCTACCATCAGGCAAGAGATTGGGGTGAGAGATATGAGATATTAATCTCAATAGGGAAATGTGGTTGGCCAGCAGCTCACAGTAAGAGGTAGCTACAACTAATAATTAAAAAGATGAATAAGTTGATAAGGACTTAATAAAAATATTGCAAAAAACAAACAAACAAACAAACAAACAAACAAACAAACAAACAAACAAAAAAACAAAAAAAAAACAAACAAACAAAAAGAACAGTGCAATCAAAACGTAAAGCATAAATAGCAGTGCAGCCAAAAAATCAGAGACAAAAAAAGGATGAAAAGGACTGATACTAAACATTAAGGGTGCATCCCTGACAGGGCACCTGCCCATCACAGGGCACACTGATACAAAACAGAAAAGTGACCATGCAGGCACACATTGTTCATCCATTTAGAGTCAACAATTAATTTAAAATACATGCTTTTGGACTGTAGGAGAACCCAGAGAAAACATGGAAAGATTTAACACATGCACCCTGTGACTGGTACCACCAGACCACTATAGCCCCTCAGTATTCCCTTTTGTCAAGACAAGACAAGGCAAGGCAGTTTTTTTCTATAGCACATTTCATGTACAGGGCAATTCAAAGTGCTTTACATAAAACAAAAGCATTACAGATATTAAGAAATAGTAAAAGGCAGCAACACATAGCAAGAATCACAATAAAATTATAAATTACATTAAATTTATTAAAAGCAAGATGAATTAAACAGTGCAGATTTCATGCATAGGCACATGAGAAAAGAAATGTTTTTAACCTGGATTTAAAAATGTCTACATTTGGTGAAAGTTTCATCTCCACTGGCAGTTTGTTCCACTTGTTTGCAGCATAACAGCTAAATGCTGCTTCTCCATGTTTAGTCTGGACTCTGGTTTGGACAAGTTGACCAGAGTCTTTGGATCTTCAGTGGGGCAAAAAAGTATTTAGTCAGCCACCAACTGTGCAAGTTCTCCCACTTAAAAAGATGAGAGAGGCCTGTAATTTTCATCATAGGTATACCTCAACTATGAGAGACCAGTAAGTAATATTGAACCTTTCTATTCAACACATTTCTTCAACAGCCAAATTTTATTGTTACTTGGAAGAAATTCAGCCCTTAAGCACCATTATACCACACTTGTACACTCATACATAGTCTTGATAAGAAGCTTAAATAATAAAGAAAGTTTTGGTAATTAAGCAGATGGGAATATGTAATTAATAAATATGAATATAATTAATTAATATATTTAATTAATAAATTCTAAGATCTAGATTGACTCAAAATAATGACTGAACGTGTAGATAATCTAGCATTTGGCGCCTTGATTCTTTTTCCTCATCATCTGCATAAGAATTATTTTTAGTGGAGTTTGCTTATTTGTTTATCAGAATTTACATGTAAACTACCATGCAGAAGAAGCAGAATGATCAGGTGGGCTGCAGGTAAAGGAAGAAGACAGTAAGTGTAACTGCAGATCTGGATCACTCCCTTTAAAAGTGCATTGGCTGAGTGGAGGGTTGCACTTTTACTAAGTGCTCTTTTAGTTTAAATCCGTCTCGTATGAGTGCCTCACCTCAAGGCAAGAAGCATATTAAATTACTTAAGTAGCCATTTAAATCTCTAGAAAAAAGGAAAGATTTGGCATGGATTTATGCACACAAACCTTTACCCTCCGTCAGGATTTAATCTGACAGAATACAAGATTAAAAAGACATCAAATAGACCACTGATGTAATTTTTTTCTTTTAGATGTATACTGCTAAAAACTGCATCCCCATCACATGTACTTTGAAAAATTAACCCTGCTTCAAAACATTACGTTTGGAAGAAAAATTGATTTGTGCTGTTGTCTCAGATGTTGAGGTGTATAATTTGTTCACAGAGAAAAAGTTTGATAATTATTTGTGTGCAGCCTTACATCATACTTTTTTCTTCAAAACGAGTGTGTTATCAATGAGATTCCAATAAAAACAGCTGCAGATTATTGCTTTTTTATTATTGAGCTCAATAGATTTTCTTTTGCACTTCCAAGTAGTTTTTCTTTTTTTTCATTTCTTGTTTAATCCAATTGACAGCTATTTATTGGTACACTCATACACTCAAACTCTTAAGATGAATGTAAAGGAATTAGAAAGTTACTCTGTATGTGAAAATCAAGACTGAACGCACATAAAAATGTCCGTAAAATCTTGCTCTGTTATATATTTGATCTAAACATATAGAAACTGTTAATGATTTCTATGTTTTTGCTTGTTGTAATTCACTATTACCTAAGTGCACACCTCATAGTGTCTTTTACAGCCCACTCATCTCAGAGCTGGAATCTGTCCTTTATTACATGAGCGTACCCTGTGCCCAGCATAAGGAGTTTACGTCAGCAGCTAGAACACCTGTGACTAATCATGTCTTTCACTGCACTCTCCCCTTTTCTCTTTTAATGTCAAACAGTGCCCAAAATACACCCCCGCAGCACCACTTACATACTCTGTGCTGAGAAAATGACTATTATTCATGCTACACTTTACTGTGCTGTACCAACAAAGCTTTGCTATATCAAAGGCAGCAACATTCAGCTGCTGGTGATTTGCAAGTATAATTCTGAAGGAATCAAAATCCACTTTTAATTACAGTGTGCTTAACTTTTCTTTTATTTCAAAAATAGCTCTCAAGTTCAATGTTGGTTTAGTCTAACTCATACTCTATCTACACAGTCCTAAATCAGAGTTTCTATTGGTGTCGTTTTCTTCCTTTATCAAATAACTTACCTGGATACAGATTTGCATGTTAATGACAGTAATGAAGAGACCCAATAGAAACTCTGCTCATAGTCTGTTCAGATCTCAGACCAGATTTGTGAATGCAATCTGATCCAGCAGGATCCAGCAGGGAAAAAACAGAAATCCACCTGGCAAATAACAAATAAATAAACAAACTAAACTTCTTCCTGTTTATTTGAGGCAGCTTGCAAACAGTTCAAATTGCAAACAAAACAAAGGGAAGGTAAAGCAGGTTTACTTGAATCATTTCATGTATAAGAAAACTCAAAGTCTTAACTTAACTTAACCTTCATGTGCAAACAGAGACATGGCACATGTCTACTAATCATCTTACTGTTACAGCTAAATCTTCTGCTCCACCTCTACCTCCATTAGCATCAAATGGTCATGGAGAACAGGATATGCCATATGTTTATAAATCATGCACATTATTTGTACACAGTATTTGCATCATGCTATAGCAAGGGAAGCTATAGCATCATCAGTTTTGCCTTATTCTCTGTTTTGGGTGGGACCCTTACAGGGACACTTACTGTGTGACATATGACATATACTATAATGTTTTCAGTGGTTGCACACGTTTCTTGAAATTTCTCCATGCAGTCTCCATGTGGATGGAGCCAAACAAAATATTTTCACATCATAAAACACAGTGATGTCATTCTTTGTGGGACCCTTTTCTTTCTTTTTTTGTCACTGTTTTCAGGCACCTTTTGTTTGCAAATCCTTACAATTGCTGTTATGTTGTATCTTTTAGGTATAGAGATCCTGTATGCTGAAATTACAAACTGCACACACCCACACAGTCAGAAAGACACAAGGAACTAACATTACACAATAAATTTGTGAAATGTACACTAATTAAACCACTCAAACATCTGTATTCCGGTGAGGTGGGAAAATGTTTAATCTGTACTCAGTCTTGCCTCAAATGACTTTGTGGTGGTCAAGGGTTTTATTGGCTCCAGCTTGACTTAACAATGGGAACACAAGACCAGGATTCACACATCAGAACAACAAAACAGAGGTGCAGCTGACATTTTCATTACAGTAACTCATTTACTAACCTTAATATCTAGAGGCTCTGAAACTGACATCAACAACTTGTGGACAAGTAACCCAAGATTTATTGATTTTACCTGTCTGGAAAACATGTGGCAGCCATCAAAAATATATGATTATCAGAAACTGTGGTCCGACACAGCCAGTTTAATATAGTGTAATGCCTGTTCCTTATGAGTTCACGATACACAAGACTGGTTCTGAATAAGTTGCACCTCTCAGAGCACTAAAGTAAAAAAACAAACAAACAAACAAACAAAAAAAAAACTTCTCTCGGGGATAAAAGAGGATTTAAAGGATTTAGTTGGCTCATCTTAGAAGATGGACTTCTGTTTATTTATTTGTTATTTTTTAACATGTTTAATCATGACAGTTTTGTATAAAAGTACAAATGTATAGTAACAAGCAAAGCCCTTGTAAAGATTAGTTGAACTAAATTTGAAATTGTATATTGCAAATGGGATGATATCAAACTTAACATGCCTACAGACATGCAAAAGCAACAATAATCGTTAGCTGGGTTCCCATTCACTACCAAAAACAAATCTGAAATTACCTTTGAAAGGTTATTAAAAAGATATGTGAATCAGACACATTTCCATTGACTGGCTTGAAGTAAATAAACTAGGATTTGTTGCATCACCAGGAGATAGCTCTAAAGACTGCGATGTAGTTTGTTGTTCAGTAGAAGAAGAAGTTGTCTTAATTAGAAACAAAACTTAAGTAGAAAAAAAAGAAATCATGAAAGTTCTTTGCTTCCAGCTAGCAAAAGAAACAGCTGGTGGGTTATGTTGTTTAAATTTTTGTCAGGAATGCGAGTCACGAAATTGTTTTCATTTTTACTGATTAGTGCTAAATGTTTAAAAAAACAAAACAAAAAAAAAAAACAAATATATATATATATATATATATATATATAAACATATAAATGTATTATTTTAAAATATGATGAGCTTTAACTACTTCTTTTTATCTTCTTTTGAATGTATATACAAACTGATGAAGACCCAACTATTAAAGTCAGCTTAAAAAGAAAAGTCTATTTTTGTAAATGGTTGTATTTCTTCATGCATCATTTGTAGCCCAGTCTTTTATTCCTCTGAACAAGTGTTTCATTTGATAGTTTCCAACTCTAAAACAAGTGATCTACTATTTCAATGCACTCCTGAATTAAATAAATTATGCATTTGAAATCTACAAACCTAAAGGAGGCCCATTTTCCATTGGGAACACAAGTCTACTGACATACTGTGCAGCACTACAGTGTAATCTTAGGCAGCCAATTACAACTTTGCAGCATAAACTAGAACTTAATACTTTATACTTCAAAGGTCACAGCCTTGACCTGTTAAAAAGCCAAGTCTCAAGGGAAAGTGGTAAAAGCATTGCATCATAACAGGTTTGGTGCGTCGGAGAGCTCCAGGTCATCTTCTGCTCATCCAGAAAAAGCCATTACACACAGAGGGTCAAAGAAATACTGTCTGAGGAGCTTTTTAAATATAAAACATGCTGAAAAATCTACAGTAAGGCAGGAATTTTGGAATAACTTTTATGGTGAAAATCAAAGAACAAACTTATTGAATAGCGTATAGTTGCTTTCTTCTAATATTTTGCCCAGAAGATAAATGAAAACAGTAAAAGGGACAATAGGGTTTAATCATTAAGCCAATGTTTATATAACACAGTATTTCTTGCCCATCTCTATGAAAGAACCAGTACAATGGAATACAATACAGTGAACGGATTTAGAGGTGTCTAAAAGAGGTATAATACACTAACTGTCAGAGCAGTGTAATGAGAAGCTTCTGCTTTCCATGTCAGGAAATTGTTCTCAATTCAACAAGATGATGTATCCTCTCTGATAACTCTGAAGTGATCTTCACATGCTGACGCACAGAGAGGACTTAATGACTCAAAGAACGCTGCTCTCCATCTAAAATGAAACAATGAGTGCTGAGAGAGCCTAAATAGTGGGAAAAATGATGATGGAAGCCTGTCTTTAATGCTATGGGATACTTTTTTTTTTTTTATCATTATTTATTTCGAACCTGTGACAATACATAGTGTACAATAGTGTGAAACATAACAAGACAATATATATATATATATATATATATATATATATATATATATATATATATAATCAGAAGGAAAGGAAACAAAATAATAATACAAAAATAAAATAATAATGTAATACAATCCATAAATTTGCGTACTTGAATATTTGTAAGTCATAAACCAAATCAATGCAATAAGCTCGAAAAGGAGTGGAAGGAAGATAAACTTATTTATAGAAACAGTCCACAATATTGATTCAGAAACATAATGATATATAATATAATATGTTTATTGATAGTATAGATTTAATTACTAGTAGATGTAATTCAATATAATTTATTAATACTAAAAGAAAAGACAAGACAAGAAAAAATAAATAAATAATAAATAAAAAACGACATTCCCCTTTAAACCTCACCCTCTCTGTACTGTGACCACACCCTGTGTTTATAAAGTGCTTTAAACCGCTGGATGTTTGGACTCTGCTTTTGTTCAATCCCCAGTGCGTTCCACAGTTTAATTCCACATACAGACACACAAAAACTTTTCCTGGTGGTTCTCACCATTGGTAATTTAAAGTTCCCAGAACCTCTCCAGCTGTAACAATTGTCTCTCAGAATAAATAGTTTCTGAATGTTTCACGGTAGTAAGTTGTTGTATGCTTTAAACAGGATTTGTGCAGTGCAAAATTTAATGAGATCATGGATTGTTAACACTCTGGACTGCAAAAAAAGTGGTTTTGTGTGTTCTAAGTACCCAACCTTATGTATGATGCTCATTGCCCTTTGTTGTAATATAAAGAGTGGCTGTATTGTGTGGTGGTAATTATTTCCCCATATTTCAGCGCAGTAAGTTAAATATGGGAGTACTAGAGAAGAATACAAGATGCGGAGTGCTTTATAATCTAGTAACTGCTTAACCTTGCTTAATATCGAAAGGCTTTTGGAAACTTTTGTTTTAATGTGTCCAATGTGTGATTTCCATGATAATTTACTATCCATTATTACTCCTAAAAATTTGTTTTCAGATACTTTATCTATTTGTATGCCATCAATAACTACCTGTAGGTCCGGATCCATTTTATAATTCCCAAACATCATAACCTTAGTTTTATTTAAATTTAATGATAATTTATTAATATCCATCCATATTTTAATTTTACCAAGTTCAATATTTACAGTGTTTATAAGGTTAATATAGTTATCGTCAGAGTAAAATATATTAGTGTCATCTGCAAATAATATACATTTAAACGATTCAGATACGTTGAATACATCATTGATATACAGGATAAATAGTTTAGGGCCTAATACTGACCCCTGCGGTACACCACAAGTAATGTCAAGACACCTTGATGAAAACTCTGCCAACCTCACATACTGCACTCTATCAGTTAGATAACTTTTAACCCACTTCCAAGCCACTCCTCTAATCCCATAACTATGAAGTTTTTTGAGCAAGATGGAATGATTTATGGTATCGAAAGCCTTTTTAAGGTCAATGAATATTCCAATGGCATATTTTTTATTGTCCAGTGCCTTTGTAATTTCTTCTACTGCATCAAAAATTACCATTGAAGTTGATCTTTTTGCCCTGAAACCATATTTTCTTTCATTTAATAAGTTATGTTTGTCAATAAATGATTCTAAGCATTTATTGAAGAGTTTCTCAAGAATTTTAGAGAACTGAGGCAGCAATGAAATTGGCCTGTAGTTTGTAAAATTATGTTTGTCTCCATTTTTAAACAGCAGTATAACTTTAGCAATTTTCATTTTCTTTGGAACACATCCAGTTTGAAATGAGAGATTACAAATATGTGTTAAGGGTAGTGAAATATTATTAATTACCTTTTTTACTAATGACATATCAATATCATGACAGTCCTTAGAAAATTTATTCCTACATTTATTGACAACATTTATCACTTCTTGCTCACTGACAGCAGACAAAAAGATTGAATTACCGTTTGTTACTTCAATGTTTAACTCTGTTTTATGATCCGGGATTTTTGATGTTAGGTCTGGACCCACATTGACAAAAAAATCATTGAAACTGTTCACTGTTTCATTCATGTTAGAGTTTTCAGTATCTGATACAACAAAATAGTCAGGATAGGTAATCTTCTTTGATTGATGAGTAATTAAACTGTTTAATATATCCCAAGTTCCTTTTATATTATTTCTACTTTCATATAATCATTTTTTATAGTACAATTCCTTGCTTGTCCTCATTCTGTGCTTTGCTCTAGTTGTCTTTGTAGGTTGTGGCTGCCTGGGTTGCAAAGTTTGGCAAAGTAAATGTGGTTTGACTGCAAGACTTTCTCCAAATGTTGTTTGCCTGCTAACATGCACACTTCTCATAAGCTCATAAAACACACTGTTCATGTGTTTTTTGTTGGAAACCTTTTAAAAAGAAGAGCTGCTCAGGCAGAACCTTAAATTTAAATTTAAGCTTATAAAAAAATGTCAAAATTCATATTTTGTTCCAGCATTGTCACCCAAAATAAAATCCTTAATCATCTGTGAAGTTTCATTGACATTTCCATGCAAGTTTCTCTCATTCACACTACAATTTTTCTCAGTCATTCAGGTAGGAAAACTTGACATTAAAGCTTGCAACTGTTCTGTCTATGTTTTTACCTGAATATTCATCCATTTACAAGCTGCTGAGCAAACTAATGATGTATACTGCTGTACAGGGGCCTTATGGGTAATATGCAAAGCAACACAGTCTGCATTCTGCAGAAACCATAAATTTCCCATGAACAACGAGGAGGAGGTCACGAGGGCTGTGATTAGGAAATGAGATGGCGTTGTAGCAAAGCTGTGCACCATATCCTTCTGCCTCCTCAGCAGTCTTGTCACACGTCCTTAACGTCATGCTTTACGCAGGACCATAAAAACCAAGATCATTAAAAGCACCTCCATTGGGCCACCAAAGCTTACTTCTCATTCAAACGGAACAAAGTACAGACACAAATTTCAGCTATCTTGGGGTCCATGCACTCAAAGCAGTCAGATTGAATTTGTGCTCACAGGGATTCTGTATTGGTGGTGGAAGCACTGAAGACTGAGGCAAGCATTGATTAGTGGCAAGAGAGCAAGTCATGTATTAATGCTGTGTCAATACATCAAGGATGCGCTTTTACTTTGCACCGTCACAGTTTTTACTACAAATCTCTGGCTTCAAATGTCTTTACATTTACTTTGCCTGAAAATATGGGACCAATGACTTAAATGTGGAGCCACCCTTTTCATTTAAGTAAAAAAAAAACACATACAAGTGACAAATTAAAGGAAAAACTTGCACCTTTGACTCCCACCGTGAAGGCACCAGTGACTCTGTTATGCGTCGTGAAGCATGTTGTGACACTGTTTGGATACACTAGTCCTCTCAGATGAAGGGTCGCTGCCAATCAATAAAAAAGTTGTTCTGAGTGATCACTTCTATTCTATGATGGAACATTTGCATTCTGATAGGAGTGATCTCTTCCAGGGTGACAACATTCCCCATTCATAGGGCAGGAGGGGGTCACTGAATTGTTTAAATGAGTATGGAAATGATGACTATGACTTTTATAGTCACTGCTTTGTACTTCACATCTATTACAGCATTCTCCACCATTTCTTAACAAATCAAGGAATATTTTTTGGCAGAATCATTTTCATCCTTCTATTAGAGAGTGAAAAACTTGTAGAGTCAAGGTTAATTGATGGAAAACAGTATTTAATCAGTTCACACGTTCACTATTTAGCAAAAACATCTAATATCTATATTACATTTAGTAATTAACTTTATTGTTTTTGTGACATAACACCAGATGCAAAACAACTACGATTTTCTACCTTCAGTGTGGGTTAAGGGCCCTGGCAGATGTATATATGTTCACAAGCAGATTTCTGTGTCAGAGCAGAAAACAGCCATGCAATAAAATCAGTGGTGAAAGACAGAGTTAGGTCCTCATGGTGACAATTTCAATATCACAGTGCTCTGTTATATGTAAAATGAATGCCTTTTACTTTCTATTCTGGTGGATGCTGGGGATGTAGCTCAGTGTATGTGCTCCAAGGTTCATCTGCACAATGATACCTGGCATCTGCAGCCCCGAGGGGAGAACGAACCAGTGTTTTCTGCGGGCCGGTCCCAAGCCTTGATAGTTGCAGAGGGTTGAGTCAGAAAGGGCATCCAGCATAAAACATGTGCGAATACATCCTACAACTTCCATACTGGGTCAGATGGAAGCGGATGATTCGCTGTGGTGACCCCTGCAGGAAAGAATCCGAAAGGGAAGAAGAAGAAGACTTTCTATTCTGGTGAAGGAGGAAAGTTAAACTGGTAAAGCACTCGTTTTACAGTCAGTATGACTGGTGTACTACGATGTACAGAAATGCCTCCTTCCTGGTATTATTTTGATTGCTCTTATCATGTTTACGTGTTCCAGTTTAATGCATGTCACATTCTGAAACAAAATATAGACCAAATCTGTCAAATGCTAACTTATTACAGGTTAACATTAAAGTTAACATTATACGAGGCTCTGTTAGTGTTTTTAATGATCAGTTCTTCTAAAGGTCCATTCTTGTTAGTTATCTGCTCAAAGCAGGGGCAGGTCTAAAAAACTTTTGTAGGGGGTGGCATAAAAATTAGTAAATGAAACAATGTTTAGACTTTAGAAAATATGTAACTAATTATTAAACAAAAATGCCCATCTAATGTAAAAGAGAACGAAAAAACAAAACAAAACAAACAAAACAAAAAAAAAACAAAAACAAAAAAAAAAAAAAACAAAAAACAAAGCACAGGGTCAATGAGGGCTCAGTTTAAATAAGATAAGAAGACCAAGACCATTAGGGCATTTATAAATAACTACAAGAACTTTAAAGGTACAGTGTGTAGCTTATTTGGCTTTTTATTAGCATAAATCAAGTATTTTACCAAAGTCTGATCACAATCGTATTCAAATGAAAGCGTTCTCCTAGCTTAGAATGAGTTGTTTATAAATACACAGGTGCCGGCCCTCCCAACCGGAGGCTGCCATGTTGCTTTGCCATCTTTGAATACCATAGCCGAAAGGGGACAAACTTTTGGCCTTACGCGTTTTACCTGTGAATCCCGGCTGTTTCATGCAGGAGGGGGTGGGGGTGGTGTAAACAAGCCAAGACGACCATTCAACTTACCAGTTTACATTTAAATGGAGGACTATCCATACTCTTTGCCCTGCGAGATGGAGGTAAAAATAGCCAAGACAAGAAAAAGAAATAATAACCGGGAGCAAACGAGCATGTACATCAGAGCATTTACCAGATAGAGGCAATTGATGAAGGAGAGGGACTTAAAACTGACACGGAGGTTGCAGGCTTTCTGCTGGATAGGTAAGTTAATTCAATCTAACAGTGAAGTTTTTTTTGGCGTTATGTTAAAAACAGGGCAAGGTAGTCCAGCAACTACTTTATCCTCCTGTTTACGTCAGATCATTTACTGTGACTTGCAATATGCAGCGGCATTAACGGCTAATTTGTTAGGTAGCCTACAGTAGAAAAGCTTTGTTGGAACAGTTTTCAATTGTTGTTACTCTTCACAGAAGTCATACCAGTAGGCAACCATGTGCTTCTTTTAGACGTATTTTTTGAGAGCTTTCCCTCGTGTTGCATAATTTATTTCAGCAGATTTGTCAATGGGGGTGGGGGTAGTTGTCCTCCTTCTAGTCAGAAAAGAAGAGACCAAAGTAATACCAGTTTCTTGTCGTGATTTTATCACTAGAACTGCAAGCATTCTAAGGCAAAAATGTCTCTCAGATAATAATTATTTTGAATCAATATGTCCCCCACCTCCCTTCATAAATCAGCATGAAATACATGTTATTAAACACAGAGTAATGTTACAGCACAGGATCTTCCTTTTGCAGTGCCGACAGGTCCACTGCCCCTGCGTCCTCTTTCTCTCCCTTCATCAGATGATCTCTGAGTCTGTAAGTCACGAAAAACGATTTCACACCATAACATTAGCTTTTAGCAGTAGCTTGGTACCAAATACATGGAGGGCATACTTGTAACTTATCGGCATAAAAAAAAAACATTATTATGTATCTTTCTATACCTCATCACCTGACGGGACACTTGAACTTCTGATAGATGTTGACATTTTCACATTTATGATTCTCTGCGGCTTTCGTAGTTGCAATAACGCTCTTAAACGGTGGAGTTCCAGCAGAGCACTACTAGGTTGCTTGCATTACATTAGCGCACCACTAGATGGGAGTAATTCTAACACACTGGGGCTTTAAAATCAATCTTGAAAGCATGGGGAGCCAGTGTAGAGATTTAAAACTCGTGTAATGTATTCCCACCCTCTGGTTCTCATCAGCACAAAGTAATTGTAATTGTAGGTTAGAAATACTCTTTTTGGGAAGATCAGAGAACAGGACATTACGATAATCTATTCTGCGAAAAATAAAATCATGCATCAACACCTCCATGCCAGCAAGAGAGAGAAATGGGCGAACTCTGGCGATGTCTTTGAGACAGAGTTTTATCATCTTATCTACCATCCATGACTCTAAGTCTAAAATAAAAGGACATTAACTGGCTCTGGGTCATCAGGAGACACAGTGATGTATTTCTGTGTGTTGTCAGCATAGTGTGCCTCCTGATGACACCCCAAAGTGGCAACATGTACAGATTAAACTGTATCGGGCCTAAAATTGATCCTTGGGGAACCCCACATTTGACTTTATAGACTCTTGAGGCTCATGTATCCATACTTACAAAAAATAATCAATCTGTGAGATAACACTAAAACCATTTGAGAACAGTACCAGAGACAACCACTAGACTTCTCAGTGTGTGTTATAAAATCTGGTGGTCTAAGGTGGCACAGGGATCCAGTAGCACTAGGATTAAAAGTTTATTGAAAGAGTTCAAGTTACACCTGAAGTTAATAACATTTTACTAACATTTATTATCTGTCTCGGTACTGAGGTTTGCTGTAAAACTAGAGTGTTATTTTTCTAAAATGTTGTGTATATTTAAAAACTTGTGTAACTAGATAAAAACCACTTTTGTAAATTACTCTTCTTCAGAAGGAGCTTGACCACTGCTGTTTAAAGACAGAACACCTGTCTGAAGGGAGTAATTTATTATGACTAAAAGCTGACGCTCTAAGAAACAATAAAATGTTTTTCAAAGCAATGTGGGAACTGGATTGAAAAGGCAGGCAGTTTGCTATAATTGGGACAAAAACTCGACCAAACACCTTTGGTTCAACAAGGACCAAACTCTCTAGTGTTTACTCGGGTAAAAACAATGCTTCAGTTATGTTAAATTGTTAAAATAAAAGACTAGATTTAACCGCATTGATCTTACTTCTAAAGTGCCTGATGGTGGCATGGAGGACTTGTTAAAATCTGTTTATTAAAAGATCTATTGTATGTGACAACCCCAGAGCGGGCTGTATTTTGTCCGTCTCTGGGGACTTTACTTTTTGCTTCCCGCTCTCTCTTGTTTTGCCTCCTCCTCCTTCTCTCCGCCTCTATCCTCCGTTTCTCAGGTGGCCAGTATGCTGCTCCGGTTCTCCCGCGGTACCTGGCGGGGGTGTGGCCCGTTTGGGCTTAAATACCAGGCCTTCTCCACCTGCGGGGCTCTCTGCTCGCGCCAGCCTGCTCCCCTGCAGCACTCCTTTTCCTTTGTTTGTGCACTCATTAGTCTATTCACTTTAGCTTTTCCACACAACACCTTCCCACAACCAACACTCCCATACACTACTGATGCTACAGATTATACACATAGGCTACACTGTTACGCTTCGTTTATTTACTTTGGTCACCTTTTCTTAATAAACTATACTTTCATTGGCATCCCTCGTTGTCCCGCTTCCTTGTTTGTCAAGCTCTCACGAGCCGGGCTTGACAAAAAGGAATTTGGAATAGTTTCTATTGTCTGCAATGAGACTGGAAGAGTGAAGTGTTCTTGTCTGTTTAACTGTTTATTGTTGAGTTTGAGTTGTTTCAGAAAAAATTCTAAATGAATGGTTAATTTTGTTTTCCTCAATTGTATCTCAACTCTCCTGCAATTTCTTTTGAGGTCTTTGATGCCCTTGTTTCTCTACGGATGTATCTGTTTGAGTCCTATTGTTTTTGTTCTAACTGGAGCTGCAGCATCATTGGCTGATTTCAGTTTGCTGTTAACATAAACAACAATAAAATCACATGATGCAGGTAAAATCTGAGCAGGGGTTTGGTTTAAACTGTTGATATAATTCACAACCACCTTTGAAGTTATATACAGTTTCCTCACAGTTCTCACCAGGGCGTCCTGTTGAATAAAACTGATGATATTAAAAAATACACAGTAGTGGTTGACACAGCCAGGTCAACAACAGAGGACACACCAGTGGACAGACCATATGTCATGACCAGATCCATGGTGTGTTCCCTGTTGAGTAGGCTGACATATTGTTTAAAATTCAGACAGTTTAAAAGATTTAAAAACTTGCAAGAGGATCAGAGCTATTGTCAGTCTCCAGTTATATATATATAAAAAATCTGTTGTATTTTGAATTTATATTAGTTATAAAGTAGAAAATTTCTGCATAAAACAAAAAGGAGGCTTGAGTGGTCTGTAAACTAACACACAAAACAGGTGGGTTGCTATAAACAAAGGCATGATGCTCAAATGAAGAATGTAAAATATCATATAAAATAGCATATAAAATACATTAAATGCTGGGTTTACTTGCACTTGGACATCTGAGGTTTACCCAAGTAAAAATCAGTCACAAAAATAAACTAAATTTATTAAGAATAAATTATTTACCCTTTTCAGTCTTTTTACTGTGTCCAAATTGTTATTGTATCAAATACTCTGTAAGTTGTACTTACTGTGCACAGCAAATCCCAATTTAACCCCCATATACAGTATATATATATATATATAAGCAAAGGCCTATTGCTATTAATTAATTTTCAGATTTAATTTCTATTCAGATATGGCAGAAATCTTATCTAGTATTGCCATGTACCATCAATTCCCACCTGTAGTTTAAAAGGATAATCATTGTATTTTAAGGAGAGAAATTGATTTTGGGGGGCATACAATCTTTTCCAAGATAAACAGATTCCACAATGAGATTTTTCTGTTCTCCCTACATTCATATTACAGCATAAGCCTTGCAGCCTCCTGTGAGAGCCAAAACCTTAGGCAGTTAGTCACATAAAAGCTCCTTCCTCCATGCATCAAGTTGTGGTGGCCGGCTTGTCAACTGACAGCTGGAAAAAATTTTGAAACCCTCATCTTTTTCCCTTCCAGTTATCAGAAAAAGAGCTCTTATTTAAAGAGACCCTCAAGCTGTCAGTCACAGAGTGATGGATGCTAAACACTGAATGCATTTGTGTGTATATGTGTTGGCGTGTGAATGTTTTTTTTTTTTTTTTTTTTAACTAGTGTTACTTTGGCTGCAGTCTAGGAAAATTGGTCTTTGTGTGTGTTGTGTGATTCAGTCACATTGCTGCTGCCTTTGGTAATCACATGCTCAGGTCCTCCTCTCCCAGCTGCTTGGGACGACTTAGGTAAGAAAGAGGAGATTAAACATAGCTCTGAAGTTTCTCTTTTTCAAAAACAGCCTCCACTCTGGCAGCTGCCTGATCCCCCACTCTCTCATCTCAGCAGGCTTCAAAACTCGCAGCAAAAACAAGGCAAATAAGATGGTGAGTCCGCACAGATTTTTGCTTCAAACAGCCGCTGTGGTAGATTTAAAAATAGAAACAGTCATAAATGCATTAAACATTTAACTCTGTATGACTGTAATCAGCTGGGTCTCGACTGTACTGTGCACTAAGTATTCCCCTGGTTCAGAATGTGGAGGGAGCATAACCACCGGAGACAGCTTTCTTTTCACGGCCATTTTCCACACTAAGATCATTATCTGTAGAGGAACATCTGTCTGTCTGAAGCCATAAGCTTTTGTCATACCAGACTCCAGCATTAGGCTCAATAAGAAATCTACTTAACACATGCGAGTACACAAAAATGTAGTATTGTGCCAATCTGAGTATTGGCACAAGCTGATAACAAATTCACATCAAAGTGCAGCAGCAGTAAAAACACAATGAATGTGTGTCACTTTCTCCCTGATGCACAGAAAAAGGCAACCTGAGGAGCTGCATTCAAATCCTTTTCAAAGATGCAAAAAGAGCTCCCTCAGGATGAAAGGTATGTTGCTATCTTTTTCTGCATCATAAATTATCAAAGTGGTATTTGGAATCTCTTTTTTAAAAAGCACAGTGGGAGAACAATAGAATATACTTAAATGTTTTCATTCAAATACTTTTGTTTGGAAAGCAAGCAAATCTCTATCAGAGCGGTAGGCCTGCAAGAATGCGTAAGTGCTGCATATGGTGTGCAGCAAATCTCCACGGCTCCTGCAGGAGACCAGGCTGATTTATTGCCTGCCAGACTGATGAGCCTGAGAGGTACACAGTTATTGGCCACACTTGACAGGTGTGAGAGAGATTATAGCTTTTAGCTGGGAGCAGCACCTCTGCCCAGTGAAACATTTGGCAAAAGACAGACTGGTCACATATTTAAGACATAAGAAATTACCAGATGCCAATACACACTAAAAGTTAGGATGCATTTCTATATTGTCATGTTAAAAAAGATGTAATGCGAAGTGTGGAAACATGGCCTTCAGTAGACTGCACACTGAAAGTGTCAGTACGATTCCATTAAGATGCAATAGTTCCACATTTAACTAAAATTATGTTCCTTTTAGCTCCATCATCAGCTTTTTCCCGTGTTTGCTAGCTACAATGTATCACATTTTAATAATTTTGAATAACTTTTGCAAATATCAAAACACCAGATGGGCAGTCTAAGCTATATTTAGAGCTTTCTGAGCACTGTCCTCCCACCACTACAAACTGCTTACTGTATAATGTCAAGACACTTGTTTTCTAAGATTCCAATTATTTCTTTATTTTTCTCAGTTTGTCTGAACAACACTAACAATCCCAGCTTCAGTAAGACCTACTTTGCATGAAGGCATAGGACAGCAGAAGCATACATATTAAACAGAGCAAAATATTGTGGAATGAAAATGACCAACTGTGAATACTTATCTCAAGCCAGTTTTGCAGTTTAAATAAGACATGGACAAATTTGGGGTTGGGGGACAGCCATGCAGCCATAAGGAAAGCCTTTCCAGCTTTAACCAAAGTTAAAGCTGTTATAGCTGCAAAGGTAAAGTTAACTAAATAGCTCAGTATTACAGATTCAGAATGGAATGTCATTAAAATGAATGTGCAATTTAAAGGCAATAAAAAGTGGAAACAGTTGCTTTGCTTTTTTTAACATTATATTTTTCTCCTTATCATAAGCCTCAAGGAGGACCTGTTATTTAGCCTGGGAAAAATAAAACGCTTTCCACTTTGCCATTTTCATTGTGATTTCAGGGCTCAATGAATGATGCCTTTTATAGGTTTTCATGAACGCACGTGCACTGGCTTAACCTAAATGGGATTGAGATAGCTAATTAATAGCCAATGTTTTGAAACCAATAGCGCAGGTTAAGCCGTCAGAGAATTTCGCGACCTCGAGCATAGGCTTTGTTAAACTTCCTTTGTGGAAACCTCCTTTCTGGAATAACCCCCTGAATGTTTTACCTTGTAAACAATCTTTCTTTTTTTTTACCTACATGGTTGTATGCGTTTTATATTTACAGTTCATGAAAAAGTAGACATTTTCAAACCGAGCTTTGACCAACACTAAATATTAAGCTCAACCAAAAATTGAACTTCATGTTATGAGCTGTAAAACAAAGATTATAATTAATAAAAACAAAAGATCAACAACATGTGCAGTGATTTTCTCTTGAAAAGAACATTATTTCCTTTTCAGATAAATTTTATAAATCAAACCCTTTCACATCAACATAGCAACACTCGAAGAAAAAAGGGTGAAATGAACACATTCAGCCTCTGAGCTGGCACATGCAGAAAAACTATAAAAACAGTATGATCACATGCTGACTGAGGCACAGTCTGCAACAGAGATGACAAACAAAAGCTGACACAACACTTCACAAATAAACAAGCCTCGCTATCTGTGCATAGAGACACTTGCAAATACAGAAGTTCAATGCACATTTATGAATAAGGTCTGTAAAATGATGCTATAGCAACAGACGTCGGCATACGGTTGTTTTGGCTTTATTCCCTCTCAAAAGGCAGAATTAATCCTGTTGTGTTTTCTGGAGAACACAAAAACCTGCAGATCAGCAGCTGTGATTGTACAACACGGTTGGATGAAAGTGCTTTAGCACAAATTAGATGCAGCACAACCCCCCCCCCCCCCCACACACACACACACAAACACACCACCCCCAAAACGCACACTGCTGCAGCTACCTCTACAAACTGATTACAGTTTACTCATTCAAATCAAAGCTTCATATGCATACATCCCAAAAGGCTTTTGCATGAATATTGTTTTATTTAGACTTTTCCATTTCATTATTCATTCAGCATTCATTTATTCATCTTCTACAGTATACTTGTTATGCTGTATGTTGTCAGCATATTTACTTGGGAGGCATGCGCTCTGAAATATGACTTTACAGAACCTGTTTTTGCTGTGTTTCTCACAGGAATGACAGGCCATTAGCAAAGGATTTGTCTGAATCCAGACTTTTCACCTTGGACTTCATGAATAAAAAGGTAGTGGGCAAAGCACAAGGGTGTAGGTTTGATTTTGTTACTGTTAGGAACATAAAGTGGTCCACAGAGGCCCATAGAGGACAAGTGTTGTGTTGCACATGATAGTTGTTTTTGCAGTATCATGTAATTGAGTGACTAGGGCATCTGTAAAAGCAGAGGGTTAATGCAAAATATTCTATTCATGTTTTTTTTTTTTTTTTTTTTAAGTGTGTTTGTGTGTGTGTGTGTGTGTGTGTGTGGGGGGGGGGGGGGGGGGGGGGCACATTGAGTACAGGATTATTGGTTTGTGTTTTATATCAATATTGTTTATGCAGACCACAAAGCTATTTGCACTATGGGGCAAATGACCTTCATCAACAGAAATGCACTTTAATCACACAGTACAAGAAATCCACATCCTTCATTAGCACCGCTCTCTGGAGCTAGCTAGTGCTAGCTCTTTGAACAGAGTGAGGGACAGCGGGGACAGCCAATCACGTTGGCAATAAACAGGCAAGCAGAGCCAATTATTTTAGTTGAAATGGTTTATAAGACAGGACTTATAGCTGTGATGCTGCTGATAGAGAGCATGGATCTCTCAGCTGTTCTGTATGGCAGAATATGGTAGGGACACCTCAAGAGTTACTGGATATTGGTTGGGGCATGTCCTTACCCAGTTCTATGCCCATGGCAAAGCATAATTTATCATTGCTTCAGTCCTCACAAGAAGCTACATCATCATCAGGGATTTTAAGGAAACATGTCTTCTATTGTGTTTTTGTGGTTAACTTTGTTTTTAACTTTGTATCAGGCAGACTGAGAGCAAGCATATCAATGGATGAATATATTGCATTACTGCCGCATTACGTCTCAGTAACTCATCTGTGATAAATCTGTTTTAGTCAGAGGAAACTCTTAGTGACTTTTAATCATGGCTCTGGTCTCCTGGCAGGTGGTCTAAGTGCCCTTCATTACAGGCTGATCCCTCTCTAGAGAATGTACTCCACTGCCTGCTGAAGACAGAGTCGCCCACATTACCTGCAGACAATTAATTAACCAGAAGAGAACTCCATCTTAGCTGATGTTCCTCAGCACACAAACTAAAATCAGATAGAAACTGCTAAGTTGTTGGACAAGATCTATAGTGATTTTCTTTTTTTACAATTTGACACAAAAACTTCCAACCACACAGTGAACATGACTCATGTCTGGAGAAGATATTAGAGATAGATTAATTTTCCATCATGGCTGTCTGTATGTGTGTGTATGTGGGAGTGTGTACATTTTTCATGTAAAAAATATTAGATTTGCATGTCCTCAAGTCCTCTTAAAATTAAAAAGTAATGATAACTTTATTGAGCCTTTCACTCTAACAAGTTTTTTGAGAGTAATTTCTTGGGATTGGAATATATTTAGGACTTAGACTAAATGTATAATTATACTACTCCATACCATAATTTATATCAAGTATTATCATCTTGTACTGTACTAAAGATTAAGTCTTGACCCAGAGTATATAGCTGTGAAGCAATCCTTAAAAAAAGACAGATTAAATAAGATGCTGTCCCTGAAAATATGTATTTAAAAAACAAAATTGTTTTACTCAGTTTCTTGTGGATTAAATCTTTTTTGTTTTTGTGGAATATTTTTTTCTTTCTTTCAACTAAGCTGACTTTTTAGATTTCAATTTCAGCAGTAGGTGAAAGTCAATGTTAGTGCAGCTGCAGACAAAATTTGTTTGCATAGGAAATGTGTTTGTGTAGAAATGTGTTGAAGACACTGCAAATGGAAATTCCTCTTTGGTATTTCATATAAAATCATATGCAGGAAGCACAATATTTTACACAAAAGCACATGCGACAAAGACAAAAAAAGAAAAGAAACTATTGTAAAAGCCATTTCAGAAAGAAACAAAAAGAATCGCACGTTACAAAAAACCTTAAATCTCCTCTTCTTGATGGATGTCTTTGTTGTGCTTATTAACCTGCCAACCACATTTTTGTTTGCATTATATCAGATGTTTTTACCTGCAAGGTGAATAAAACATCAGATGTAAAGACATTGGTTAGAAAAAAGAAACCCTGTGGTCACAAACACTTGGTATATCATTGTCAGTGGTCATATTTTCCACCTCCAGAGAGGGAAAAAAATGTAATGATTTTCCAGTTGAAGGATCTCTATTTCTGTCCTTTCATCCACAGAGAACCATTTTTCAGTAGTTTTGGTGCGATGGTAACGGATGTGACTCCAAACAAGTACATCAGCTGGTAAATCTGATCTAAGTAAACCTTTATTTCTTAATGTTCTCTGTGGATTAGAAAGAACAAGCGGTGTGTTGTTATAAAGCCCAGTGTCTAGAAGCCATGTGCTCTCAGCTTGCATTCTAACATCGCCCACACTTTAGCCTCATCTGCCATTTGTAACACCATGTCCAGTGACACTGCAATAACATCTGTTGCACTTCACCAGCCTGAACCAGGCTTGCCAACAAAACAAAACCAGAGTTTTTTTTTTTTTTTTTTACCCAGATACAAGCTCTCTGTTTTAATGCTGCCACTGGGCAGGTATTGTAACCAGCTGACTCTCCAAACAGTGAGATTTATGTAATGTACTTGTCTGACTTTAATAGCCTGACATAATTTTTGACAGCACAAAAGAATGTTTATAATTCGTAAGGATTTTTTGAGAATCTACACATTGGCTTTAACCACCAAGCCGTGCAAGCTGTTATGTAGACGAATGCGCTCATTATTTAAAGAACAAGTGCAGTTTTCTTGAAAGAATGAGAATTCAAATCTGCAGAGAGCAACACCGTGAATGTGCCGAGATTTGAACACACTGCCTTAAAAAGATTTATTCTCTTTCAAGAACTGACTCAAAGCAAACAAGGAAAACTGTCAGACTCTACAGTTTGTGCAAAAATACTTTACAAACTTTACTTGGATTACAATTATATAAGACTTTATCATTATCAGTTAACCAGATGAAGGGTTGACAGTTTCTTTGGTGCAAACGTCTAACTTGTACTTATTTTGCCTTTGCTGCAAGGAGACACAAAAAGGGGATTTGATACTAAAAAGACTGTAACCAGATACCCTCTTCATCTAACTAATTCACATCGATTAAACCTCACACTGCTTCAAATTAGCTTTGGAATATATTTCTACACTTAATGAGGGCAGTGGATTTTGCGGATCACCACTAGCACTGAAAGCGCATTAGGAAAGAATTTCTTAATGGCTTGTATAAACAATAGGAATGACTACAGCAAGCAACAACTCAGTGTTCAGCCAAACACCTGAATATCTAAATGTCTAAATAGTCAATTTTACAACTGTTTCAGAAGAATATCTATAGTGATAAGCCATATCATTAGATTCACTAAAAGGCAAAGTAACAGTGTTCATCTTATGATCTGCATCCAGACATTTATATGGATGTTATTTTGATACTTGGCACCTACAAACCCAGACTCCACTCCACAGCTCTCAAAGCCCAAAGGATCTATAGCTACAATTCCAGTAGACAAGGGTCAATCTCAGATGTCCGGCCAGGTCCTGACTGGTCAGAGCTTTCATGGCAGCATAAGTAGGATCTATTAGTATTTGGGAGTCAATTATATTATGGATGAGTGGTGTTGTTTGTTAGGTTGCACACAAGATGTTTAGGTGGGAGTTAATCAATGAAACACCTCAGGGTTTATCTAAGCTCTCAGTGATAAAGGGAATTTAAATAGATTTCTAAAATATAGGACACATGTGTGTAATTTAGGATTTCTATCTCAGATTAAAAATATAAATGAAAGCCAGGTATGAAAGACAGATATTTACAAGACGCAAAAACGTTACATAAACCAGGATAAAACCGGGTGGATATAAGTTTAAAAAGAAAAATGTATGTGTTTCTCATTGTCTTTTGGGAACAGGTTCCTGTCCAAAAATGACAATTTTCTGCCCATGTGCCTGGATTTTGACAAAGAGAAATGTTTGTTCTTTTTCCAATTTCTTAAGTGCCAGACAGAAAACCTATCTTTGTTTTCTTTGTTTTAATAAACCTGTGCTCCCCTGATTACCTTAGATGCACAGCTGCTGCAGGACAAGACATAGAGGAAGAGGATTTGGATTGCAAGCCTCTGCATGTGGTTTTTCTGTGATCAGAGCCAGTGAGCAAGAAGTTAGAAAAAAAAAAAAACTGTGTATATATATATATATATATATATATATATATATATATATATATATATATATATATATGGTATTATTATATAAATGGTACCGACCAACCAATACACCCCCAAGAAAGGGGGCCATCCCCGGGCACCTGAGTCCAGAACCCCCACCCAGACCAACCCAGACCAGCCCGGCCACCCAGGCCAAGGACCGACGCCCACTGACCCAGGCCCCATCAGTGTCCACACCCTACCGCCACAAGGTGAATTCAACCGCAGCCCCTGACAGGGCCGCAAACAGAGCTGCCCCCACAACGAAGCAATCCAGATCCCCAGTGTGGGAAACCACCAAAAACCCACCATCAGGAGCACCCCGCCAATATCTAACTCCCAAAGCAATGACGTCACAATCCTCCACCTATGTTTGCTTTTTTCTACACAAAGGTGAGGCTGTAAGAATTGGCATGAAAGAGAGTGTTTGTAAAGGGGTTATGTGTGCGTGTGTGCACATGTATGTGTTCCCTCTTTTTTTTAAAATAATGGCAACTTCATACAGCTTTGAAATTATACTGCTGACTTACCTTTTAACAAACTCACACACACACTCAAAATCACACTGTGGTTAAAGCTTTTCTAAGAGTGTGCATGTGCATCAGGAGGGCTTTGATAGACTTCTTTTATAGTAATAACATCTTGTGAGTTACTTTGGCTGTCATGCTCATGCATGAGTGCATGAATGCACACACACAACATGTGGTGTGCATGCTACAGTAGCAGACCTGTGGTCTGAAAGCTACAACCTCATACAAGCATCTGTGGATGAAAATAAAGTCGTGCTTGTCTGGTTTTCAAAAGTATTCAGCTACACAAGCAATCAGTCTGATTTAAACAGTTTCTGACATGTAGCTTCCAAGTACAAATCTGAGCTGTTTGTTGAGCTCATGTTTGTACATAGATGCATTATGTTGACAACAGAATCTCGCAGGGCTTGGCACAAGGAAGCATCACAATCTGCAGGGGAATCAAACTGCCTTCCTTCACTATGTTAGCAGAATATTAAATGATCATTCTAACATCCTTTGCACTTTAATGCATACAAATACAAAGAGAATGCATGTAGTAAAATAAATAAATCTTTGTTTAAAGATTGCTTCTTTTAAAATAATTGGCCAGGACAAATTTCAAATAAATATGGAAATAGGGGAATAGATTGCAATTCTCTCTCCTGGAAATTATGTTTAGAGACAATTTACAAGAGCAAATATATGGCTGTAGAGAATGGAGTTTATACAGGATTACATTTTCTATTAGCATAATGAAAAAAAGTTCATTTATTAAACAAAACAAAAAATCTTACACTAAAGTAATCATCCATTCACTCATTATCTGTACTGCTTCCTCCATAAAGGGCCATGGGGAAACTGGAGCCTGGAACTAGAGTGACCAATTAACCTAACATGCATGTAATTTAACGGTGGGAGGAAGTTGGAGTACCCGGAGAGAGCCCACGCATACACGGGAAGAATATGCAAACTCCACAATAAAAAGGCCACTTCTTCCCAGCTGAGGCTCGAACCATTGACCTTCTTGCTGTGAGGCCACAGTGCTAAAGTAATCAGTAAAATGTTAATATTCCTATTTGTGTTTCACAAAGTCATTCATTCTTTCATTACAATATCTAGATGTAATGCAAACAGCATTATTAAACATCTTTCAGGCTTTGGCTTTGTTGCTCAATAATATGTAACAAACTATGTAAAAAAAAATCTCTTTTTTTTAAGGGGCTTGAAATAACTGTGTGAGATGAGTACAGAAAATATTTATTTAAAACTTTTTAAAATACATAAAAAAATTCAAGGTTTCAATTAATTTAGATCAAATACTTGCAGGTCACATAAATACTCCTTACATTCCCAACTCAGCATCAGCTGGATTGTTCCAATAAACTCATCTAGTAAAACCAGTTTACAGTGGATCTGATCCCAGTTTGGTCCCAGTTTAATGTGATCATGGAAAAGTCAACTGTTTATGGAAAATGTTCAGCAAATGTCTCATTCTTCTTCTGAGTAGTGAATGCCAATCTGAATGGAGTTAACATTATTTTAGTACAAAAGTAGTAACAAGCTAATACTCTAAGCACATTGCTAACGTAAACGTAAATGCTAGCATTAGCTTTATTATTGTGACTAACCTCTCTAGGTGTATTTTAAGGTGGATGTGGTGGATCCAGCCACAGACGTTGCAGTTTGCTGGTCTTATATTGGTCCCTCTTTATTTGGTTTTTATACCCCAAAGCTACAGTGATGCTGAAGTTCACCCATGCTGTTTGTCAGTGTTTTCACTGAGTGTGTGTCCATTGTTTTGCGTCTGTTTGTGTGACGTTATGTCTGGACAAATGACAGCAGACAACACAGCCAGTATATGAAATCAGACAGAAATACAGTAAGTCTGCAATAAGACCCCCAAAAAGTCGCTGGATTTGTCACTCCTGCTTTGAAAAAGAGTTGCTATGTGTAGGAATATTCGAAATAAAGCCACAGAGACGCTAAGTTAGCAGTATTGGGGTGCAATGGCAACATCTACTTCCAGTATTCACCACTGGAAGCGGCAGAAGTGTGCTGTCTTTAGGAAAATGTGAGTCACTGTTTATTACTTTTGTTTGAAGCCAAAATCAAATTCTATATATTGTACAGCCACACTGTGCTTTGGTCGCTATGTTTCCTTGTTGAGCTGAGCTCCACAGAGCTACACTGTGCTGTGTTAAATAATGTCATTGAGCAGGATCATGATCACGGTATTACATTTTCTACCGATGTAAAAATTCTACCAGTATTACTGCAAATGATATGATATTGCACATACATTATTGTACAAAGGACTGTACTGTTTTACCTGGTATATTTAGTTTATTGCGTTCACATGTAGTTCTTACGTTCCACCACTAGGCGGCTGACCCGGCTGTAGTAATATATCACATCCGGCAGACAGCGTGGCTCAGAGAGGTTCGGCATCACGTTGCTATTGTTTGAGCTGTGTCAGTGATAGTGTGCATCTATCAGAAGTAAGTAATTATATTTAGGATTTATTCTTGCCTTCTTTAAGCCCCTGTACTCAGCTTCCCTTGTGTTTGGCCGAGAGTAATGGCCGTTTTAAGTTCTTTGAGAGTATTTTGGGAGGCTAACTGTTAGCCATTCAGCATAGCATATTTACCGCCTGTAGGCCCATTTGCTGCAGTTCGTGTTGGTGGTTCATATTACATCATTCATGTGAGATATATCATGCTGAGTGCATTAACAGTTGCTTTATTATTTATGGGCATTCATGTTATATATTTAATAACTAATTATACTCAGACATTTAGGCATATGTTTATTCTGTGTGGACAGTTACATTTATCAGGGAAACATGTACTCATAATTTGTATTTCCTTTATTCTTTTTTGTAGAAAACCACACACATGTACCACTGTACACACACATCTCCCACT